>NC_056727.1:254685856-255408356 GCF_019279795.1 Protopterus annectens | reverse complement strand
CCAGCAAGAAAAAACACACTAAGCAACCGATTACAAAAAAATGTACATAGTACATAACTATTTACAAGAGCTAAACAATAATCTGGCTGGAAAGAAGGACACTAGCAAGACCGACCAGACCACCAGTCATACCTGTTCTTCCATAACCTGGAGGGGGAAGGTGGGAGGGAGTGTAAGAACAAAGGCGAGATGAACAACTCACATGGAACGTTATGATAAGAACATAACTTCTTTATGTGAAGTTGTTCAATCTCGCCGTTTGTTCTTCACACCTGGGTAGCATCCCAAGCACCCTAATCCTGGGCGGCTCACAGGAGTATATTCCTTAGAACGGTGGAACCAAAGGAAGCCCTGTCCCTGGAGGCCCTGTCCACTTTATAATGAGTGATAAACGTATGAGGTTTGGACCAAGTAGCAGCTGCACAAATGGTGTCCAAAGGTAGACAGGCTGCGTGGGCTAAAGACATAGAAACAGCCCTGGTAGAATGAGCTTTCACCTCATGTTCTGAAGGTTGTTTAGCTGAAGAATATACAAATTTTATACAATCAGCAATCCATTTGGACAATGTATCTTTGGATACCGACAAACCTTTCTTATTGTCTGCATAGGAAATGAATAGGTGATCAGATTTCCTAAATTCTTTTGTTCTGTCCAAGTAAAACCTCAATTGTCTGTGAACATCAAGCTTATGTAACATGTACTCCATTCTATTAGCATGATGTCTGAAAAAAGTAGAAAGGTCAATAGACTGGTTCAAATTTGCCTTGGAGCAGTCATAGGTTCATAGGTAGGTACTAGGCTATCGGCCCAGGGGCCTATACAAGCCCAGCCAAAAAGGTACCCTGGCTTTTGCCACCCAAGAAAATTATTTTCCTGTGCCACTGTCGAGCAGAGCCACAGAGGTGATCCCCGGGGTGAATTTCCTATTTCCCATCCAATCATCAAGATTTTTCTTGAAGAGAGCTAATGAGGACTTTTGTTTGATATAGATAGGTAGTTTATTCCAGAGTATGGGACGTCTCTGGGACAGGAATCTATCCCTCTAGCATGTTCTGTTTATTGTGGTGACAAGGTTTAGGCCCCTAGAGCATGTAGCTCAGAGGGATTGGGATTTCTTTAAGTGGAGCATGTCCAACAGCTCTGGGTTTGACATAGCTTTGTATGTTAGGCAGAGATCACCTCTGAGTAGGCGATATGCGACGGAGTAAAGCTGGCGTTTTTTGAGATGGTCTGCGTAGGGCATCTGTTTGAGGCCGGTAATCCTCTTTGTGAGGCATTTCTGCAGCCTTTCCAGTTGCTGTAGATGTCTTGTGAGGTACATACCAAAAGGGGTGTTGTACTCTATAATGGGTCTAATGAGTGATGAGTAGAGGGGAACAATGACCTCTTTTTTTCTGGATGAGAAACCTTTTATGATGAGGTGTGCCATGTAGAAGGATTTCCTGACTACTGTGGCGATGTGATTATCAAAGGAGAGACTACTGTCCACCTGTGTCCCAAGGTCTCTTATCAGACTTTCGGTGTTAAGTATACTACTGCCTATGTTGTAGTTCATGGGTACAAAGTTTTTACCAAAGGGGATGACAATGCACTTTTTGGCATTGAGCTTGAGGCCATGGCTTTGACACAAGGCATTTGTCTCAGTGAGGCCCTTTTGTATAATGTCCACATTGTTAGGAGTTTTGATTATGGCTCCTAGTTTGCAGTCATCTGCGAACTTCATTAGCCAAAGACCTTCTGTGTTAGCCTGTACTTCAGAGAAGTAGATAACAAACATGAGAGGACCCAGGACTGAACCCTGTGGTACTCCACTTGTCACTGGTCTAAAGTCGGATTTGGAGTCTGCTACTTTCAAAGTGTGGGTTCTGTCAGTGAGCCAGTTGGCAACCCATCTTGTGACATAGGGATTTATACCTAGTTTAGTGAGTTTATCTATAATTCCGAGTGGGGGATGGTGTCAAAAGCCTTGGCAAGATCTAGATAGGCTGTGTGAACCACCATACCCTTGTCTACGGCTTTGGTGACTGCTTCAAAGAAGTCTATCAGGTTTAGGAGTCATGATTTGCCTTTTACAAACCCGACCTGGGTGGGATCCAGAGTTTGGAGATTACCAATGTCTTTGTTTATAAGTTCCATGATGATACATTCCATGGCCTTGCAGACCAGGCTCGTCAGGCTAATAGGGCAGTAGTTCCCGGGGTCCGTGGTGGCTCCTCCCTTGTGGAGTGGGATAACCATTGATGTGCGCATTCAGCAGGCACAAAGCCTGAGGTGAGGCTATGATTGAACATGGTACTTAGGTGGGGTGCCAGTTCGTTCTGTAGTTCATGTAGAACGCAGCCTGGGATGTTGTCTGGTCCCATGAGTGCTGTGTTCTTGGCTTTGGAGAGTGTGGTTTTTACCTGTGCAGCTGTGATTACAGGAGCTTTGCATTCTTCCGGTATAGAGATGGGCTCTTTAGGGGGTGAGAGGGGGGTAAAGTTAGTACTGAATCTATCTGCCAGGATGTTGGCAATATCAGTTGGGTCTGTATATTTAGTGCCATTGTGCTGTAACTCAGAGCAGATCTGAGTGTTGCCATTGAGATTCTTGACATAGCTATGGGATGCTTTGTGGTTGTCTTTAGAATCAGTGGTGATTTTGTTTTCGTAACTAGCTTTGGAGGATTTTATCAGGGATCGCAGCTTCTTACTGTGGCTGACCAGGGAGCTCCTCCACTCATGGGATTTTACTCTCTTTTGAAAGAGTTTCTTTCTTCTGTTGTACAGTTTGTTTATGGCAGGGGACCACCAGATTGGCTTCCTTTTTTTGGAGGCTAGCATCTTGGTTCTGTTTGGGATAGCACGATCCATGCACTCATGTAAGTGCTTATAAAGTGCAATTGTGTAGGATTCAGTAGTCATAACTGTATTGTCCATTTGCATGGATGTCATGAAGTTCACTACTTCTGTCTTAGCATGAAGTTGGCTTTGGAGAAATGTTTTACCATAGTTTCCTTAATGGGGGGTGGAGGCAGGATGTGGATATCTAGGGTAATTAGCTTATGGTCAGATCGGACCAATGAGGCATTGACTTCAGGTGTGGTCACTCATATTGGTAATGACTAGATCGAGGATATTGTTGCCCCTGGTGGGGGTGTGGATAAGTTGATCCAGGGCATTGGAGTTTATGAATTCCAGAAAGCGTTGAGTGAAGGAGTTGGTACATGAGTAGTTTTCCCAGTTAATGGTGGGGTAGTTGAAATCACTCATTATTAGGGTGTTTGGTTGAACCCTAATATTTTCCAGTACATCAAGAAAAGAGGAGTGGGAATCCTGGGGCATGGTGGGTGATCTGTAGCAAGCTACAATTTAGATTGCAGTTTTGCCCAGAGTTAGTTGCACTTGGATAACCTCGGCTGCATTATGCTGAGCAACTAGCCTGGAGGTGTGGATATCCTTAATGAATATGGATATGCCTCCACCTTTGGTGTTCAGGTCCAGGTTACATGGCCGAAAAGTGTGGTATGAGTTATAGCCTGGTAGTGCAGAGGTGCTCTCTGGAGCCTTGAACCAGGTCTCAGTCACTGCACAGATATCGATGTTCTCCATTTTAAGGAGTGCCTCGAGTGAGTACATTTTGAGATTTAGACTTCTGGCATTGAGTAGCATCACCCTCAGTTTTTGCTTGCCTGTTCCTGTTACGGTGGTGAATTTGTCATTTGAACCTTTCCTAAAAAAGGCACTATAGGGGTGGCAAGAACCTTAGCCAGTATCCGGAATCCCAGGGGTGACAGGTGCAGGCCATCTCTGGTAAAGCATTGTGGTCTGTCGACCTTGTCATCCCAGGCAGACAGATACTGGATCCCTTTAGAATGGCACCAGAAGCTTAGCCAATTGTTGAAGTCAATCATTTTGTCCTTGTACTGCGGCATCATTCTGGGTGATGGCAGAATGCTACTCAGGGTTAGGGTCATACCTGCCTGGGCTACAAGATCGGAGAGCTCTTCCATGTCTCTTTTCATGTAGTCCAGGGAGGTACATCTCAGGTCATTCACACCAACATGGACAATGACAGAGTCATATTTGTACTTGTTGTGAAGTGACCTGAGTGCATCGGTAATGTGGCGGATCCTGGCACCCGACAGGCAGCTGACAGTAACCTTCTCCTTGTTTAACCTGGTGAGTGGGACATCAGTGTGCCTGACTATAGAGTCTCCTATGACTAGTGTATTGGGTGCGTTGTTTTGCCTTATTGGCTGTGGTTGAGTGGCACACTGAGTCTGCGGGCTATGGGTCATTTGGGTTGTGTTGGGGGGTGGAGGTTGCTTGCATTTCTACTTTGGAGGTCTCTGTTGCTTGAGCAGATTATTATTGAGAGCCTCCGTGAATGTTTTTGTATTTCTATGTGTGGATTTTGGTGGTGTAGATTTAGTGAGACTATGTGATGAGTGTGGTGTGGTGCAAGTGCTTACCTTCTCCTCTTGACTGTCAAGTTCAGTCTTGATTGGAGAGATCTTTACCTCCAGTTTGGCTAGATAAGTGCATCTCTCACAGGTTGTAGTGTTGGGTGGTAGGAGGACAGGGTTGTCTGTGTACATGAGGCAATTTCTACATTGCCCCAAGATGCCAAGATTCATCAGATAGACAGGAGAGGACACTGGGAGCCAGGGTTGCCAGATTTCCAGCCCCCCAGGTAGGGACAAAAAAAAAAGAAGGTCTCTCACGGCAAGTGAAGACCAAAAAAAAAAAAAGGTCTTTAATGCGGAACACAGTTCCACATTAAAGAACAGTAGCTCAGTAGCTCTGCACTAAACACAGAGCTTCTCGTGTTTAATGCATTGCAGTTCCGCATTCAACACAAGTAGCTCCGTGTTTAGCGATTTTTGATTGGCCCGTATACCGGCATATGGGCCATCATCAAACACGGAGCTTCTCGTGTTTAATGCGGAACACAAGAAGCTCCGTGTTTAGCAATTTTTGATTGGCCCGTATGCCAGGTATACAGGACAATAAAAAAAAACAAAAAAACAAACAAAGCGGAGGCTGGCCGGGATTTAAACCGGCAGGGCGGGACTCGGGATCAGGCTACTTATCTCGGGACAGTCCCACCCAAATAGGGACGTCTGGCAACCCTGCTGGGAGCTGACCCTTGGACATGCCTGAATAAAAAAACTATTTTCCTCTAGATAAGTGAGGAAAGTGAGTACAAGAGCTGTTTTTCTCTAAGCAAGTGAGGAAAGTAAGTACCAAAACTGTTTTCCTCTAGGTAATGAGGGAGGTTGAGTGCTGTAGTAATTAATAGGTTATTTAGTGCTTACAAGTTCTGAACAAGTGCTGATCACGAATAAGCAAATTCAAGTGCTAAAAGTAAGAATCTGTATCTGGACTAAACTAGTTACAGGAAAGGGGGGAAACAAGTGCAAATGTGGGCTTTTAAATCAGAAAGTTGAGAGAGATGGAAAAACTGCCCAAACGGCCAATAACTACAATTTCTGGGCCAGAGCCACTCCTTATGTGGTAGATTGTTTACCTAGTGCTTACCACTCCCACTGATAAGCTAGAAGGCTTCCCTCCAACACAGAAAGCTTGGGGGGGGGGGTGCTCAGAAGCTTACATACAGTCCTGGATACAGCAAATCTGAATCTGGACTACACTAGTTACAGGAAAGGTATTTGTTTTTTATTCATATACAGAAAAGTAGCTAAAACAGCAGTCAAAACAATTCAAACACAGTGCAAGCTAGCACACGAGTATGTAGCAATGTTAGACCAAACAGTTTAAAAAAATGCAATCAAATTAAAATGACTAAAAACAATGCAGAATGAGTCTATTAGGTAGAATGAGGTAAAGAGATGGGACTGGGGGGAGTGTCCCTGATCAAATCTACATTGGGGGCGGGCAACTGCAAAAACCTCCAAATTTAAACAACAACACAGGAATAGGGAGGATGGGTATGGGAAAAACAACACCTTCAGCACAGATCTGAAAAATTATACAGTGAAGCAAAAATAACAGTGCACAACTCTGAACTCAGCCAGCAATTATATAAAATTAGTCAAACAACAATTACCAGTACACAACTCTGAAGTGCCAGAAAAATATACTCAGCTCTGTATATCTCCAGATAGTTTGAAGAGCACTCTTTCAGGACACAGAAAGGCTCCAACAATGATGAAGAAAGGTTGGATTTGTTCTTAAAGTCACTTTGTTGGGGTAAAAAACTAGATATGGAGGCCTGATAGAAAGTGCTTGTAGTTCAGAAACTCTACGCGCCGAAATAATAGCCACCAGGAAAATTGTCTTCCAAGAAAGGACCTTCAATGGACAAGATGATGCAGGCTCGAAAGGTGGAAGAATGAGTTGAGATAGCACCAAATTCAGATTCCAGGGAGTAACAGGATATCTGATAGGTGGCCTAAGGTGATGAGTTCCTTTCAAAAAGGCTTTACATAATCTGTGGGACATAATGTTTGAACCACTGCATCCCACATGGAAGTTAGATATGGCAGCCAACTGAACCCTTATCGTAGAAGCTGCAGCACCATTGTGAAAGAGCGAAGTCAAGAATTCCAGAATACTATGAATAGGGGCGACATTGGGGTCAATACCATGCTGAGAAGCCAAATGAACAAATCGCCTCCATTTGCTATTATAAAGTTTCCTGATGGAAACTTTGTGAGAGGAAACTAAAATATGTTGAACTGCTGGAGACAAATCATGTGACCTGGCTAGGTTGGGAAGTGGAGCAGCCAAGCTGTCAGTTTGAGGGAGACAAGAGAGGGATGAAGAATTCTCGACAAATGAGTCAGAAGGTCTGGCACTGGGTCCAGAACCCAAGGTTCTTCCACTTGGTATTGCTGTAGGAAGGGGAACCATATCTGCTGAGGCCAAAACGGGGCTATTAGAATAACAGTCCTTCTCAGGCTTTTGGCTTTCTGTAAGAATCTGTGGATCAGAGGGATTGGAGGGAAGGCATAAAGGAGACCTGAGGGCCAATCGTATACAAGTGAGTCCCATGGGCTGTCCCCTGGTGGGGGGTACAGGGCAAAGTAGCTTCTGCATTTGGCATTCATCGGGGATGCAAAAAGGTTGCATCAAGGCTAGCTCCATCTGCGGAATATCCTTTCCGTCACTCATTCTTTGAGGGATCACTCATGAGGCAACAGAATGGCTCTGCTCAGCTTGTCCGCTATCACGTTGGATGACCCGGGTATGTGCATTGCTATCAGAAAGCGCCCGGTGGATACAGCCCACTGCCAAACTCTCAGGGCCTCTCGGCATAAGGGGTAAGACTTGGTTCCCCCTTATTTGTTGATGTACCAGACTACCGACATGTTGTCTGTCTGTATTGCAATTGTCTCTTGAGGTAGAGAGTCGTGAAAGTGTTGCAACACTAGAAACACCACTCTCAACTCTAGGACATTGATGTACAAATAAGATTCCATGTCTGAGCAAGTGCCTTGGACAGTCCCCCCCCCTATCAGGGAAGTATCTGTGGTCACTGTGGCTGTGGGAGGGAGAAGTACAAATGGGTGACCTACAGTAACTTGGTCCTTTTTGCAAGCATTTGTCAGAAGAATCTTGTGTGACATTGGAAGCTGTTGATAAGACCACTGTGTGAATAGTAACCATTGGAGTATCCTCATGTGCATTCATTCCAGAGGAACCACTATGAGTGTAGCTGCCATGGTGCCTAACAGCTTCAGAACCTGTAATGCCGGAACTCTCCTTTCCATTAACAAATGGGACACTTGACTTCACAAAGATATTACTCTCTCTTGAGGCAATCTGACCAGGGAGGTGGTGGTGTCTAGATCTGCTCCTATAAAGGAAATATGCTGCAATGGCAATAAAGCAGATTTTTTGAAATTTAAGGTTATGCCCGACCTGGAACACAGGTTGATAGTGTAATTTCTGGCATAAATTAGTTGATGCCTGGTGGTGGTGGTGAAGAGCCAGTCGTCCAGATATGGAAACACCTGGAATCCTAAACGTCTCAGTTGAGCCATGACCACTGCTATACATTTGGTGAACACTCTGGGGGCTGTAGTGAGACCAAAGGGCAGAGCTGGATATTGGTAGTGACTGGCCCCCAGCCGGAAATGCAAGTGATCTCTGGATGGCCTGGCCAATTTGATGTGGTAGTACGCATCCTTGAGATCTATAGAGCACCTCCAATCGCCCATTTTGAGAAACGGAAGTATCGATTGAAGCGTGACCATCCAGAAATTTTCCTTTTTGGCAAAGGTGTTTAGTTTGCTGAGGTCTAAGATGGGCCTCCAGTCCCCTGTTTTCTTTGGAACTAAAATAACCTGGAATAAGTTCCGGATCCTATCTGGTCTGCTGGGACTGGCTGGATGACTCTTTCTTCCAGCAGCCTTTGAATTTCAATGGTTGCTGGATTCCACAGACTGGGTGGAACATCTGGGATTCTTGTACGAATGGAAGGGGATTCTGAAAAGGGAATGATGTAACCTCTGGTAATTATGCTTTTTACCCAAGAATCTGATGTAATTCCTAGCCAGGCATCTAGGTATAAAGCTAAGCAACCCCCGACTGCCTCCAGAGCAGGATGGTCGGGCCTCCTCTCAGGAGCGCAGATAGGGCTTGCCAAGGAACTGCTCCCTGTCACCCTGGTTCTGCGGACCCCCTCTGCCATCTGGGTGGCATCTACCATTATACCCCCTCCTCTGCCCCTGGAGGGGGGTTCACTACATGTGTTCTGGAAAGCTCCTTGGAACTTTCGGAACCACATTTTTCCACCTTTCTGCTCTTTGGGGTATGGTCTAGTGGGGGTGGAAAAACGGACTCCTACAGCAGATAGAGTCTTTCCTTCCTGCTCACACCTAGTGAGTGTCTCCTTGAATTTAGGCCCAAACAAGAAAGAGCCATCAAATGGGGTATTAACAAAGGAAGACTTGAAGGCTTCCGCAAAAGAGCATAAGTGCATCCAGGATTGTCTCCGCAGAGCTATCGCTGAACCTGTTGCCCGGCTCGATCCATCGGCTGCATAAAAAATGAGCCACATGGACGAGTTCACATTAGAATTAAGGGTGTTAAGCTGTGCCGTTACTTTCTCAGAAACAGCATAATCTGTTTTGCCCTGTAGAGTATCTCCAAGTTCTTTGAGGAGCTCTCGTTAAAGATGGGTAAAGTGGGTTAAATAGTTGAGCAATCTCATTGCAAATGTCGCAGAACTAAAGATGCATTTCCCATATCTGTCCATAGTCCTAGAGTCTTTATTAGGAGGATGAACAGAAGAAGAGGTTTCTGACATCTCTTTCTTGGTGGCCTCCGCCACCACCATGGCATCAACAGGGACTCCCTTCGTAAGAAAAGACCTGTCTTGAGGAGAAGTGATAAATTTGTTGGGCCTCCGAGGGACCGGTTCCATGGAATCAGGAGACTCCCACGCCCTTCGAGTGACCAAGTCCATTAATTCGTCAAAGGGCAGAGTAACCCAAGAGGTGGAAGGTTGAGACCCAAAAGTTTTCAGGAGCATAGACTCATCTTCAGTAGGGGTAAGGAACTGCCAGTCACCCCACTGCCTTAATATTTCCAGGATGTCTGCAAATGAGACATCCTCAGAGGAGGACTGTGGGGACCCTTCTGATTCCTCTAAGTCAGTGTCTGATGTTAAGGATTCCTGAGGGGAATCTAAATGCCTCCTCTTGCACAGTCTCTTTCTGGGGACTTCATCAGTGGGGGCATCTGGTGAAGTCTCAGTCAAGCAGGAGTCACCCAATGGGGTTACCTGATGCTCTGGGTCTCGACGCTTGGTGAGGACCTGTGGTGTAGGGACAGAACGCGGCCCTTTAGGGGAGGAAGAGGAAAGATCTGAAGAGGTAAGGGTCTTAGCAGACATGACCCTCCTCATGGCATCGAAGGCACCAGATTCTCAACCCAAGGAGTCCGCTGGTTCCGAAGAAGATGGCAACCTCCCAGGGGCTGAGACCACGGGCTCCGAACCAGAGGATGGAACCGAGCTCATCTGCGCTGAAACCCCGAGAGGGAGAGTCAGAACCAAAGCATCGGTTCGACTCTCTCCCCCCGAAACCAGCGAGAGAGTGTCAGCTCCGAGATTCTTAGATTGGAACCAAAGAAGTCAAGGTCAATGGGGCCGAGGGCACTGGAACAGGCCTCGGCTCTGAGGGTTCCACCACTATCAGATCCTCTCTTTCTGGCTCTGTAGGCTCAACTGGCCTCAGAGGAGGAGCAGAAATCATGGTGGGGGGGTTGTAGGCTTCGAAGCCAGCTGGGTTGAAGCTGAAAGCAATTTGGCTAGGGCTGGGTTCACCAAAAGTCTCTGCACCACGTGGTCCACATCAATGTCAGAAAGGGTACCGGAAGAACGGGTTGAAGGAGCCAAAGAAGCCACTGACTTAAGGATCGGAGACTTTAAAACTTCCGACACCGGCTCCAACACTATGATTTGGCTCCGAGGTAAGATTTCGGTGCACGGCTCCGAAGGCTGCGGAGCCAGCGACCGAGTCTTCCCAGAGGTTCTCGGAACAGAAGACTTGTGCTCCGATGACACCATAGAAGACTTCGACCCCTTTGAGGACTTGGAGGTCTGGTCAGTCTTGTCTAATGCTTCTTGAAAATCTGGCTTCTACAGCCCTCTATCCACTAATTTCCTTCGCCTCTCTAATAAAACCCTGCCACTGAAGGAATGTCAGACAGAGCAATCGTCTTGCAAATGTAGTGGACCCAAGCAGTACACACAAGAAACATGGTTATGGACATCTTCTGTCCACAGTCACACCTTTTAAATCCTGATTTTTGTTTCTCAGACATTATATAAAGAAAATACACACAAATATCAGATCCCTGATAACAATATCAATAAAGTCGAAAAACCACTAAGAACTCCTTAGAAAGTTCAGATCCCTAAACTGCAAATGACTACAAGAATTATTTGACACAAAAAGCATTCAACTACAACAATTCTATGAAAAATAAGGGGATAGGGAATTAAATTTGACAGAGCCCTGTCAAGTAAATGCAACTCAAGAAAGGCTAAAGGCCTAGGAGCAACCGCTCCGAATTAGAAAGACAAAAATATAATATCCATTCACTGAACAACAAATCCAAGAAATATGAGAAGTCTCACAAATATCATATCCCTGATAGTCTAACTAAGTAATTTTAAATTCTTTTAAGAATAAAAAAAGGTTACTCGCCCGAGCTTCCTCTGAAGATCGTGCGATCCATTGCAGCGGCAAACTAGATCTGGGGTTGGTAGGAGAGCATCATGGGATAGGGACTGTGCCTCAAGCTACTCAAAGATCTTGAGCTTGGAAAGCGGCCGACTCGGAGCCAATGGATCGGCTCCGAACCCACGTGTAAAGAACAAACGGCGAGATTGAACAACTTCACATCAAAAGTTAAATATTTACAATAAATATAAATCTGTGTTGTCTATTTACATCCTTCCTTAATGGATGGGTCTTTGTATCCAACTTCAAATCCACTTCAGCCACTTCAGACTTTTGGATCCACAGCTCAGAATCCTCCTTATCCTTAGTTCTCTCCTAGCAGTAACATTACCTCAGACTGAGTTTGCCTGCAACCCCATAACATAAAAACAATAGTTATAATAATAATAGTAATAATAATAACAATACAAATGAAGCTCAGAAAACTAGGAAATAGAAGTCAATCTGCTCTGGAGCTGAAAGATTAAAGGGTTAATAGCTGAGTTGGCCTAGTGGTGCATTGCTATGACTATAGTGCAGAGGGTTCCTGGGTTCGACACTTGCTAGGGCTTGTTATTTTATCAGAAAAGGCAATGGCTTAGTGGTTAAGGTGTTTGTCTCTCATCTGCACAGTTCAAGGTTTTATTCTTGCCACTGGAAAGAGCTCTACTCATTAAAAAATATATATTTGTGTTAGTAGCACAACAGGTAGAATACCTATTAGACATGGCTCAGGAAGCAGCCCATAGTGTAATACCAGGAGCCATAACATAAGAACTTATATAAATGGAAAAAAGAAGGAAGGAGGGTGGGGAGTTTAGAACGGCTGGAAACAGGCAACATAGATCTAGCAAACATAACTTTTGTATCTGATGTTGTCTTTTCCATCCATTCCTCAATGGATTGCACAAAGTCCTCAGCTACTTAGCCCCTAAGGTGGTCTCTTGGATATATATTCTGGAGGACTATGGAACCAAATGTCACCCTATTCCTGGAAAGCAAGTGTAATTTAGAATGAGTAATGAAGGAATGCACTTTCAATCATATGGCAGCATCACAAATATCATTAACTGAGGCCTTAGAAAAGAAAGCCATGGAAGTAGAACTAGATATAATTGAATGTGTCTTTGGTGGTTTAGATAATGACAAACCTTTATCTTTATATACATGAGAGATGCAGTCAGTCAGCCATCTAGTGAGAGGTACCTTTGAAAAACCATTTCCCATTTTATCTTTATAAAAAGAGACAATTAGATGATCTGTCTTCTGAAAGGTTTTGTTTGGTGAAAAAGAAATGCAACTGTCTATGTACATCCAACAAAAAGAGCACATACTCCTTCATTTGAAAATTCTGGGAAGAATACTGGCAAAGTAATGCTTTGATTAAGAGAGATCTCTGTAGCCATTTAGGAAGAAAGGAGGGATTAGTGTGTAACTATACTCTATCATTGTGAAAGATAATGTATGGAGGTTAGCAGGGCAGAGTTTGAAGTTCTGACACTCTTTGAGAAGAAGTAATAGCCAATAGAAATAGTATATTCCATGTTAAAAATTGTATATCAGTCGCAGGTTCAAAGGTGGCTGGGTTAAGACTTGGAGTATGTCCCATGGCAGAGAAGGATCCTTAAGAGCGAGTCTGAGAAGAAAAGTATCCTTCAGGAAAGCTTTGCATAATTTAAGGGAAGGCAAGGTGGTATGATTCTGTCCCACATGAAAATTTGAAATGGCAGCTAACTTTACTTTACTGGTAAAATAACTAGCCCCTTTGTGAAAGCTAGGAAATCCAATACCATGGGAACAGGGGATGAAAAAGGATCCAAATTCCTCTGTGAGGTCCAAATAGAGAATCTTTTCCACTTACACTTATAAATTTTCTTACTGGATGGTCTCTGGCAGGAAGTGAGAATTTGAATCACTTGGGAAGAAAACCTGGATTGACTAACCATCATTGGAAGTGGAGAAACCATGCATTCAACTTAACATTTTGTATGTCAGGATAAGGCATTATGAATGGGTACAACAGAAGGTCTGAACTGGGATCCAGCATCCAGTGTGGATGTACTGAATGAGACTAAAGAAAGGGAAACCACACCTGATAAGGCCAGATATGGGTAATAAGGAACACTTTGATCTTCCTCTGCAATTTCTTCTGCAAGAAATTTGGAATCAGTGGCACAGGAGGGGAGGCATAGAAAAGTCCGGCGGGCCAGTCATGTGTCAGAGCATCCCTCAGTGATTCGCCCTATGAAGGGATCAAAGCAAAGAACCTGCTGCATTTGGTGTTGATGAGAGAGGCAAAGAGATCACAGCACAGTTTACCACATTGACAGAATATCTGATTCACTACTGGCGAGTTGAGGGACCACTTGTGAGGGAGCCCCAGTATGTGCATTACTATCAGAAAACAATCAAGCATTGTCACACTCTCATCGCTTCTCGACACAAAGGGTAAGATCAAGTTCCCCCTTGTTTGTTGATGTACTGCACTACTGACATGTGTCTGTCTGGAATGAGATCATTCCTAGAGGGAGGATATCCTGAAAGGCCTGGACAGCTGGCAGGACTGCCCTCATCTCTAAGACACTGATGTGAAAATTGGCCTCGGATGGGGACTATGTGCCTTGGACCATTCCTCCCATGTAATGCCCCCCATCCTCCCAAACAGATATTGTTTTAATATAAACTATCAATGAAGGTATTATAAATACTATCCCAAAAGACAGTATGGAAAGAGAAGAATGAAAAAAAAGAGTACTAGTGGTTCCAGATAAGTATAAAGATATCTTATTTTGTTAAGGGAAAGCAGAAACTAAAACAGAATAGAATACAGACACAGATAGAAAGAGAAACTCCCAAAATAGAGTCAAAAACAATAAGTAAAAAAGTAACCTAGCTTAGGTAAGCTTGAGACAGCGAATCACATCTGAACTCAGTGATCGAGATCTGAGATAATATTACTGCTAGGAGGTGATTACTGATGTGGAGAGGAACCTGAGCTGTTAATCCAAAAGTATGAAGTGGCCAAAGTTGGATCCAAGGTCAGATCCGAAAACCCATCCATTGAAGAAGAGACGGAAAATACATCAGATGAAAGGCTATAGCCACAAATGGTGCAACCACACACAAATTTATGGGGACAAAATAAGATAAACTACTTAGGAGTATGGATTAAAAAGGTTTCTGTTATGCTAGCTAAGGATATGTGGGAAGAGATTCAAAATTTAAGTACAAAAAAATTAGAAACTGGAAGCTTTTGTTTTAAATATGGATTAAGTAAGATACATGCAGTGAAAATGTTTTTAGCCCCAATTAGTTTTAGATAGAGGCCAGGCATATTTTTATCAACCAGAGGAGAAGTTGTGGACAATAATAAAGAGTTAAAGGAGTTTATCTGGGAGGGGAAGAGGGCAAGAGTTAAATGGGATACATTTTCTTCCCAATAGAACAGGTGGTATAGGATAACCTGATTTAAAAAGGTATTTTAGAATTATACAGTTAAGGCTCATATACATAACACAATCAGAAGGTTATAATTCAAAATGGAAAGGGATGATGATGAAGTGGGGGAAGTTTAAGAAATAACCTTTAGGAGATTAACAGCTATAGAATATATTATATTTGTAAAGTTGGAGAAAGTATTCTAATAACTAAGTCAACATGGGAATGGAGAAAGGAGCTTTTGCCAATACGGATGACTGCAAGTAGGGATACAGAAAACAGGCAAGAGGGGACTGGAATGTACTGGAGAAAATGGCAGAGGAACCAAAGTATTGGGAACAAATAACTAGAGATGGAAAGGCAATAGAGTGGGATAAGGCCAAGAAGAAGTTTGGATTGCAAGTTGGAGACTGCCTTTCCTGCCATGGATTGATATCAGAATATAGGCTTTGGTAGAGTTTTTAGTCAAATCTAGAATATAAGCTGCTGTTAGGAAAAGGATAATCAGCAGGATATATAAAATATTGTATGATAACAGACCTGGCATGTTCCTTAAAAAAGAGGTGCCTAAGAGGATCGAAATTCTGTCATCTAAGCAGTCAAATGAAGATTTCATAGGTTGGGTGGATTAAGTGATTCTTAGTTCTGTGTGAGGAGTTCTGTCCTATGACAAAGATTATGGCAACTGCCCATGTCGTTTTTATAAGAATCAAGAACCAGTGTTGTGTAGGCCAAAAGGGAATTACCAATATGATTTTCGAAGAGTCCTTTTGGATGTTTAACAGAACTGTGGTTATCAGTGTAAGGAGGAGAAAAGCATACTAACACAATCTTATTCATCGGAAGGAAAATAAGTCTGTCTCCCAGGCCATTCTGTAAAGTGTCCTGGAGTATAATTTCTTCAGTTGTCTGTTGTGAATGGAGACAAACAGATCTATTTGGGGGGACTTCCAACACGTTGAATTTCTCCTAGAAGAAAGTGAGGTGTAACTTCCATTCATGGAGTCTATCCTGGAACTGCTCAGTGTATCTGCCCCAGTATTCTGCTCATACAGAATGCAAGTAGCCTGAAGGGATAAACTGTGCTGAGTTGCAAATTTCAAGGCTAATATGTCTAGTCTGCAAAGAGGACAAGACCTGGTTCCTCTTATTTGTTTATATACCACATTACTGTAGTGCTGTCTGTGATTACCTGAGTGATCCTGTAGTCCACATATGGTTTGAGGTCTTTATTGCAATTATCAGGGCCATCATTTCTTTGATATTTATGTGTTTTTATTGAAATAATTATCTCAGAGTCCCTGCACTTTGATTCCCTTTGACACTGCCCCCAGGCAAAGCCTGAAGCATCAGTGGATACAGACCTTGTTGGAGCTGGATGGGAAATTAGAAAACCTGGATTCAGTAAGGTTTGGTCTGCCCATCCTAGATGTCCTTTCCTGACAAATAGAGCACTGGAATTTGGATAGATAAATGGTGATAATGCTGAATCCATGCTGTTATGAGAAACCATTGTATTTTCATCATATGTAATTTAGCTAGAGGAATCTTTGGGATAGTGGAAGCCATCGTACCTCTCAACTTTTCAGAATTTTCAGAATGTCCAGATTTTTCCTTCATATTTTGATCTATTCCTCATGATTTTTTTTTTCTGGCAAATCACTGAGGAGTGACGTCACTAAATAATGACAGACATTTGAGTTTCAGACTTCATGTTCTTCAGAAAATGCATGCTAAGGTAAACCCTGTTATTCTGGCAATGTTCTAAATTTATAAGAGCAATATTTAAAATATGTTGTGTGTGTGTGTGTGTGTGTGTGTGTGTGTGTGTGTGTGTGTGTGTGTGTGTGTGTGTGTGTGTGTGTGTGTGTGTGTGTGTGTGTGTGTGTGTGTGTCTGTATGCATGACAGAAATGAGCTGGTTGCAAAGCATTTTCTGTGGGTAAGTGGAACTAGATGACAATGTCACACAGAGAGAGACAGAGACTGGTGAGAAAGGGGCCTTGGATGTTAGCCCAAAGACTCAGCTCTTTAAGTGATCATTGTGCAGTCCTAGTCTGGTTTTAGATGCTGGCAGCACATACTCAGGACTGTAACGCATTTTCCCTTTATGTTCTTGGGGCCAGATTGCTTTTGGTGAAGTGATTGTTGCAACAAATTTGTGTGCACTTTTCTTTAGTTTACTTTAACCTCTTTGGTTCTAAAAGTATGACTTGAGAGGCCATTCCTTTGGTGGACAGGAGGCCTTGTTGGGGCAGATCAAAGGATTGTTTTATTTGTTCTTCAAATATCTGGTTGGCACTCAGGTTGAAGTAGTAGGATTCAAACCCATACCGGCAATTAACTTATTTAGTCTGAAGGAGCTTCTTAAAAAAAAAAAAAAGTGTTCATGTGTGCCCTCTCAGCCACAAACCAAAATATACAGAAGTTTGGTTGTGTGCAGCAGTTATTTTATCCTTCAGTCAGCTTAATTTAGGAACAGGCAGAAATGAACTCTTCTGATGCTGCACTGGTAGAGATGCGACTGATAAAGAAATGCAGGGCTAAAGGAATTCAGCCTGCATATAGGTCCAAAGATGAGATGGTGTCAGATTTGTGTGGCTCTGCAGACAGACTGGCAGGAGATGTTGGTGTACAGGAGGCAGACAAAGGGCAATCTCTTCTATCCAGAAGAATCTCAAAGCCCAACTAGAATTGCATATACTGGCAATTGAAATGACATGTATGGAATTTGCATCTGACAGTATACAGAAGCTGGAGGCAGAAGTAAAACAAACAGTGCCGGCAGCAGCAAGAGATAATCATCCTAAACCAGACACATGAATCATGAGGAGAGGAAAGCCAAATCCTAGAGGCCAATGTCAGTATAAAACATTGTTCTACTGTATAAAGACGGGGATGATTCTGATAACTTAAAAAGGCATAGGAAAGGTTACATATTCAGCACCAAGATTACCAAGGACAGTGGGTGAGGTTTTTAACTCCTTTGTTAATAGGTAAAGTGATGCATGAATTTTCTATTACTTATCGTTTAAGATATGCTAAAGAGTGTTTGTTTATATGTTTTAAGCAGAGTTCAAAAATGTTCAGAAATAAATTTAGAGATCATAGAAGAAAGACAGATGACAGTGGTACTGAATACATTACAAAAATCAGTACTTATACTCAAAGTATTCCCTTCATTGTAAGATCGGTTACCAACTGGCTCCCAAACTGGACACACACTATTTTTTTTACAAGAGGCAAGCCCACCCTACATCCCCATATGAGGTAACACCCCCACATCCCATGGATATAAATATACCTACTTTGAGGTTGCACAACAATGGAGAAAAGGGAATTCTCCACTATAGGCAAAAGTGGTTTTGGCAAAACATTTTCACTGTAATGGCAGTTGCCAAAACCACTGTTGACTGATTAACATACTCCTGATGTAAAGTCACCACATTTGAAATACTTGCAGATAAATGGTCACAGAAAATGCCCTTAGTACTTTATCTGAGGACATGAAGATTTGGTTGGCAGACCAGGAGTGCAATACTGCTGAGAAGATGGGGAAGAAGGGGGACTCTATTTAGCTGGTTGCCACTGCACAGGAGGGTGGTACCCAGTATGACATATGAGTACAAAGGAACCTATGGGGCAGTCTAAACCATCATAGCAATTTGCTCATGAAAAGGGGGAAGCCACAATTTCTTGTATACACTCCTGTTTTGGGGGTTAAGTGGTTTGATGTAACAAAAACAGACACTTATGGTATCAATACCCTTTGAGGAAGGGTGGGGAGCAAAGATCTCAGGAAGCACCAATTAGGGCTAACACTACCACAATGGCAGATTGTCAGGAGACAACCATTGTACCTGTCGCAAAAATCTGTATCCTATCCTGGCAGAGGGGAAAGGGCCATTACTGAAAGGGAAACAGTGCCAGACATAACCATAGTCAAGCCTGAGTGGTCAGACAGGAGAAAAACATACCTGGACAATCATCTACAGTTAGGGCCTTGGGAAAGAAAACTTTTCAGGAATCCTTGCTCAGAGTTTATCTGGATTTTGGAAGGGAAGGCAAGGAAGCAAGTGTGTTGACTATGTTTGAAGATATTCGTGCAACTGTCCAAATAGGGAGCTACTTTGGCACTGCAGTACCTTGTGAGCATACTGTTAAATGCAGCCAGGCATGGAGGTAAATACATGGGAAAAGCAGTAGGGGGAAGACCCATTAAGAGGCCACACTTTCATCTGGGGCTGCTGAGGTGGCTACTTCAGAGGGGACCTGGTTAGTAGCACTGAACTGGGAAATGAGATAGAGCAGCTGAAGAGTTCTGAACTTCTGCTGGAAGGCAGCACCTCAAGGGGAAATGTACATGGTGGTAGTCATCCAGTATATGGTACAAGACTTCCTTTGGAAGGGGAACTCAGAAGGGTCATTAAGGTGTAGCTGAGGCAGTCTCAGCTTGCAGACCCAACTTTATAAAAGGACTTGAGGGAGTAGCATAGGAAGCTACTGATACTCAAGGGGAAAGGGCGTTCATACACTGGGAGAAAAGGATTGTTGCATATGGAATGAATTCTGGAAGAGGGGCTAATGGAAAAGTAATAAAACAGTTGGTAGTACCCAGGGATACTGACAGGCACTTCTGTCCACAGCCTGTTATAGCACTTTTGAAGGCCATATGGTCATAAAGCATATTAAGCATATTAAAATGTCTTATAGGTTCATAAGTGTGCATTAGACTAATGGCCCTGGGGCTTTTACAAGCCTAATCATAGGATTACCCTGGCATCCTGCCACCCAACCTTAGTTCCTATTGCCTCTGTCCTGTAGAGCCACTGGAGTTATCCCCGGGGTGAATTTTCTATTTCCCATCCACTCATCGAGATTTCTCTTGAAGAGGGTCAGAGAGGTGCTTTGCTTGACATGTATGGGAACTCTGTTCCATAGCATGGGCAGTCTCTAGGTTATGAACCTGTCCCTCCAGTATGTTCTGTTGATTATGGTAATGAGGTTGAGGTCTCTGGAGTGTGTGGTGCAGAGGGATTGGGATTTATTTAGATGTAGCATTTTTAACAGAGCTTTGTAAGTCAAGCAGAGATCGCCTCTAAGTAGGTGATATGAGACAGAGAATAGTTGTAGTTTTTTGAGTGTGTCCATATAGGACAAGTGTTTAAAGCCTAGGATCCTCTTTGTGAGGTACTTTTGTGTTCTCTCCAGTTGTTGCAGGTGTCTAGTGAGGTACATGCCAAATGGGGCATTGTAAGCAATGACTGGCCTAATGAGGGAAGAGTAGAGGGAGAGTAGAGGGAAACAATTACCTCTTTCTTCCTGGATGCAAAACCCTTAGTAATGAGATGTGCCACATAGAAGGACTTTCTGACCACAGTGGCAATGTGGTGATCAAAAGAGAGGATGCTGTCAACCTGTGTTCCCAGATCTTTTATAATGCCTTCTGTGTTCAGTGGACTACCATTGATGTGGTAATTCATGGGAACTGGGTTTTTCCCAAAGGGGATGATGACACATTTTTTGGCATTGAGCTTAAGGCCATGGTTTTGACACCAGTCATTGGTCTCAGTGACGCCATTCTGTAGGATGTCAACATCACTTGGGGAATTAATAATAGCTCCCAACCTGCAATTGTTTGCAAACTTTGTCAGCCAGAGTCCCTTTGTGTTGGCCTGGACTTCAGAGAAGTAGATACCAAACAGGAGAGGACCCAGGACCGAACACTGTGGGAATCCACTTGCGACTAGTTGGCAGTCTGACTTGGAGTCAGCTACTTTCACACTCTGGGTTCTATCTGTGAGCCAGTTTGCAACCCACCCAGTGATATAGGGATTGATGCCTAGCTTAGGGAGTTTTTCTATGATTCCTGAGTGGGGAATGGTATCAAAGGCCTTGGCCAGATCAAGGTAGGCTTTATGAACCACCTTCCTTCATCCACAGCTCTGGTGACTGACTCAAAGAAGTCGACCAAGTTGAGCAGGCATGATCTACCTTTCACAAAACCAAACTGTGTGGGATCCAGAGTTTGGAGATTCCTCTATATCCTTGTTTATTAGGTCCATGATGATGGGTTCCATAGCTTTGCATATCAAACTCATCAGGCTAATGGGGCGATAGTTCCCAGGGTCTGTAGTCACTCCTCCTTTGTGGAGAGGGATGACTGTAGCAGAAATATGAAAACAGTATGTAGGGACAAAGCCTGATGTGAGGCTGTGATTTAACAGGGCACACAGGTGTGGTGCCAGTTTACTCTGTAGTTCATGCAGAATACAGCCAGGGATATTGTCAGGTCCAATAAAATCTGTATTCTTGGCCTTGGACAGTGCTGTTTTAACCTGTGCAGCAGTAATACTGGGTGCCTGGCAATCTACTGATATTGTGATTGGTCCTTGGGGGGGGGTAAAGTTGGCACTGAATCTGTCGGCCAATATATTGGCAATATCTGTTGGCTTGGTATAGGCGGTACCATTGTGCAGTAGCTCAGAGCAAATCTGGGTATTGCCATGGAGCTTCTTTACAGAAATATAGGAGGCCTTGTGGTTGTCTTTACTATCTGCTGCAATTCTGTTTTCATAGCTAGCTTTAGCGGATTTGATGACGGCTCTCAACTTTTTGCTGAGGTTGATAAGGGAGTTTTTCCAGTCTTGGGACTTCACCTTATTCCGCATCAGTTTCCTCCTTCTGTTGTACAGTTTGTTTATGGATGCAGATACGGATGCACTAGTAGATTGTTCAATTTCATTCCACTGTGTTCCTGTTTTTTTTGTCACTTACAGTAATACTAACAACTAATTGAGTCAGCATATCACACTGCTAGGATATGGAGGTATGTGTGATCACATGGCAATCAAGCAGCAAATTAGAGTTACTTCAAAGATGAATAAACCATCGTAACTGCAAATGAAATTTTCCATTAGGGCGTATAAACCAGTCACATGATGTCAAACCCCCAATAACATCAAAGCATCACTCCCATTTCTAAATAGCAATCAAACATCCAATAGCTCAAAAAAACAAAATAAAAATTAAATATAAGTGAATGGAAAGGTTCCTTTGAAATCATATCTTCAAGCACGTCCTTTACATTAACTATTATTGTTATATTTATTTTTTACTTTCTTTTTTGAGCTATTGGATCTTTGATTGCTATTTATGAATGGCAGTGATGCTTTGATGTTATTGCTGGTTTGACATCATGTGACTGGTTTATGCCCCGTAATGTAACATTTCATTTTCAGTTATGATAGTTCATTCATCTTTGAAGTTAGCTCTGATTTGTAGCTTGATTGTCATGTGATCACACATACCTCTGTATCTTCGTAGTGTGATATGCTGACTCAATTAGTTGTTATTAAGTGTTAAGGACCTCACTAAACCATCCAATCAGTAGTAGCAATGGGTGGTGTGTACAAAGGGCAGGGACTTAATCAGCGCGAACTTGTGACCCGCACTTACTGGGAATTCCTTGCTTATGGGGAATAATTGCAATGCCTGGTCCTATTATGAATGGGGTTCAGAGGAATAACCGGACCTGTCGGCCAAGGGTAGACACACACTGATCCATTCAGTGTAGCACACGTGCAGCCCTGGACATCTAAGGGCATCACAGACTTGTTATTGCTCAATCTCGTGTGGCTGAAAGCCACTTGTCCCTCTAAGAAGTTGAGACGACCACACGGGGCCGCATAACTAGTTAGCATGGCGGAGTCTTGTTTGTTATTGGAATTGACCAGACAAATTGCTCCACCAACTAAGAACGGCCATGCATCACCACCCACAGAATCGAGAAAGAGCTATCAATCTGTCAGTCCTTTCAATGTCCAGGCTGGGCGAGGTTTCCCGTGTTTTGTATTTAAGTGCATATGGTTATTTCTTTTATGGTCTGATGAAGCACCATTCATGGGTGTGAAAGTGATAACCTGTTTATTTAAGCTTTTTAGCCTCTGCTGCTGTGTTTCATCCTTCTTACTGTTTTATTGCTCTTTGAGTATTTTTATCGGAGTTCGAAGGATGTTTATTCACAGTGGAGTATCTGTTTCTTTACTGTGTTCTGAAAAAATATCTAAACTAGTACTTGCTTTAATATAATTTGATAGTTTGCTCCATGCATCAGCTGCTCTCTCAGAGAACCAATCAGTACACTTCTCATTCCTGCAGAATCTTCTACATAGGTTGTCTGATGATTCCCTACAAAGTTTTGATAACACCAAACATTCCCAAAAGTAGTTGTTTCTAAATGCCCTATATACCCAAATAAGATCTTCTCTTAGATATCTTTAAGAGACACTGTACAAGTTCAGATATTTTAGCCATGGATGCCCTTGGTATATTTCTGCTGTACTCTTTCTAGTTTAATCATGCTTGTTTTCTTATAAGGTTTCCATATTGTTATTCCATGCTCAAGTTTGGGTCTAATGCAGCTAACAAATAATGATTTCATTTCTGATTTCCTAGACTTTATGAATCTTTTTATACAACCTATAGTTCTGTAACTATCATTAACGAATTGGTTGATATGATTAGAAAAACTCATAGCTGAATCTACCAATATACCAAGGTCCTTAAATGAGTCTACAGTATGTGTCCCAAATCTGTTATGCTTAGTTTTTTATATATTTATCAGCATATTATTCTCCTGGGCCTAAATGGTCAATTTAGCCAAGTTCTTTTGCAGACATGCCTTGTCTGCAACACATGTAATCAGTTTACCCAGTTTCAGGTCATCTGCATATAGACTGCGGAATACCTCAGATGAAAAGGTTAGGTTTGAAAGATACAATCTAAACAAGTAAGGGCCTAGGGCAGAACCCTGTGGGACACCCTGGCTGTAACCAATAATTTCACCTGTCCAGATAATGTATGATTCATGTCATGTCCTATTTGTAAGCAATGCAGCTATCCATCTTATCAAGAGTACATCAATACTTAGTTGTTCTAATTTATTGATCAGTGTTTTGTGTATGACCCTGTCAAATACTGAAGCTAAATCTATATAAAAGTACAACACAGCACAATTTTCCATTCATAGCTGTTATTATATTGTTATAGAACATCATGTTACAGGTGGTAATAGATCTATTTTCAACAGATGCATACTGATATATGGTTTCAAGTCCCAACTTAACCTGTTCTGACAATAACTTATCCAGTATTACCATCTCCATTATTTTTCCACAACATGAAAGTAGACTTAAGGGTCTATATGACTCTGGGTTAGTCCTACTCCCCTTTCCCTTAAAACAGGTTTAGTAAGTGCATGTCTCCAGTCTTGAGGAATCTCTCCATATTTACAAGACCTAGTGAATAATAGATATAATGGTATTTGACTTTTTTAATTTCTCCAGATCTTTTGGGTTTCTAATACTATGACAGAAATGAACCCCATTCCTAAGTCAAAGTACAATTAAAGTTCATGAAATTAGTATTGTTTCAGTCTTTGATGTCAGCCAGAAGTGCTCTTCGCAGCACCTGCAATGTGCCCAGTAATGACTCCCTCTGCATTTCATACAGAGATATATAGGTTCATAGGTTCATAGGTTCGTACTAGGCTATCTGCCCTAGGGCATTTATAAGCCTAGCCAGAGTATGTGTGGCTTTCACCACCCCTTAGGATGAGAATACTACGCACTTTTAGGGTTTAGTTTACTGTGCCTCTGTCTAGTAGTGACACAGAGATGACCCCCGGGGTAAACCTACGATCTCCCATCCACTTGTCAAGATTTCTCTTGAACAGAGTCAGTGAGGGGCTCTGCCTAACATGTACTGGGATCCTGTTCCAGAGTGTAGGGAGCCTCTATGAATCTGTCCCTCCAGCATGTCCTATTTATTTCTGTGTTGAGGTTAAAGTCTCTAGGCCTCGTGGCTCTGGTGGATTTGGAGTTAGTAAGGTGGAGGAGGTCCAATAATTCGGGATTGGACATGGCCTTGTACGTCAGGCACAGATCACCTCTGAGTAGGCGGTATGCGACTGAATAGAGCTGGAGTTTTTTCAGTCGGGCAGCATATGACATATGTTTAAGACCCTTTATCCTCTTGGTGAGGAACTTTTGGGGTCTTTCCAACTGCTGCAGGTGACGGGTAAGATACATCCCAAATGGGGCATTGTACTCAATCATTGGCCTGATAAGAGAAGAGTACAGGGGCACAATGACCTCACTTGATCTAGATGTGAAACCCTTCATGATAAGGTGGGCAATATAGAAGGTTTTTCTAACCACTTTGGCAATGTGAGTGTCAAATGAGAGGTTACTGTCAACCTGGGTCCCAAGGTCCCTGATTACCTCTTCTGTACTTAATGGATTACCACCTATGTGGTAATTTGTGGGTACCTTGTTTTTCCCAAAGGGTATGACTATACATTTTTTGGCATTCAGCTTAAGGCCATGGCTCTGGCACCAATTATCCGCTTCAATGAGGCCTCTGAAGGATGTTGGTGTCCGCTGGAGTATCAATTATGGCCCAGTTTGCAGTCATCCGCGAACTTTGTCAGCCACAATCCTCCTATGTTTGCCTGTACCTCGAAAATAAATGCCGAACAAGAGGGGTCCCAGGACTGAGCCCTGTGGGACACCGCTGACTGGCTTAGAGTCTGACATAGCTCCAGCAACTCTGACCCTGTGGGTTCTGTCCTTGAGCCAGTTTGCAACCCATCTTGTGACATATGGGTTTACATTTAAGCTGGTGAGTTTGTCTATGATGCCCGAGTGGGGTATTGTGTCGGCTTTTGCAAGGTCAAGGTAGGCTGTGTGAACTGCCTTACCCTCATCAATGACCTTAGTGACTGTTTCAAAAGTCGATCAAGTTCAAGAGGCAGGATCTGCCCTTGACAAAGCCAAATTGGGTAGGATCCAATGTCTGTAGATCCCCAATGTCTTTGTTTATGAGTTCCATAATGATCCTCTCCATAGCTTTGCAGACCAGGCTCATCAAGCTTGGGGGGCTAATTTTTCAGTCCGAGAGAAGAAGCCCTTGTTGAAGTGGTACCACTGTCGCCGCACGCCCACACTTTGGGGTAATATCCTAGTAAGGCTAAGATTAAATAGGAGCCTCATGTGTGGGTTTAGTTCCTCTTGAGTTCATGTAGCACACAGCCCGGGACACCGTCCGTCCCATTGATGCTGTGTTCTTAGCTTTAGAGAGGGCGCTCACCTGGGCATCTGAGATATTAGGGAGGCTACACTCTGCTGGGATAGTTTTTTCTCCTTTGGGGAGGGAGGAGAAATTTGCACTGAACCTGTCTGCCAGAATGTTGGCAATGTCAGTGGGTTCAGTGTATTTTGTATCATTTTGGACTAACTCAGAGCATATCTGGGAGTTTCCACCCAGATTTCTAACATAGCTAAAGAAGGCCTTGTGATTATCTTTTGTGTTTTTTGTGATTTTTCTCTCAAAGTTGGCCTTGGATGATTTTATGAGTGATCGTAGTTTTTGCTAGTACTGATCAGAGATGCCTTCCTTTTAGGGATTTTGCTATGTCTTGTAGTAGCATCATCCTCCTGTTGTAGAGTTTGTTGATGGCTGGGGTCCTCCAGACCGGGCGCCTGCTCTTGGGAATGGGTCTTGGTTTTATTTGGGATTGCATGATCCATGCATTCTTGAAGGTGCCCGTAGAAGGCATTTGCAAAAGATTCAGCAGTGTGGGTTGTGGTTTCCACTAGCCCAGGGGCCTTGAAGGATACCATTTCAGTCTTAAGAAGTGTGAAGTTGGCTTTTGAGAAGTTCTTCACCGTGGTCTTTTGTGCAGGGGTGGGGGCGGGATGTGGATTTCCAGTGAGATTAATTTATGGTCTGATCTTACCAGAGAGGGATATATTTCTGGTGTGGAGCATTTTGTCCCCATGTTTGTGATGATCAGGTCTAGTATATTGTCTCCCCTTGTGGGACTGGTGACCAGTTGTTCCATTGCATTTGAGTTAATGAATTGTAGGAACCTTTGGGCTAGGGTGTTGGGGCTTGAGTAATGTTCCCAGTCTATGTTTGGGTAGTTGAAGTCTCCCAATATAATGGTATTTGGAGAGACATTCATACTCTCTAGTGTCTTCAGGAAGGCTGTGTGGGGTTCCTGAGTTTGAGAGGGTGGCCTGTAACATGCTACAAACTGTAAGGCAGTTTTGCCTATGGTTAGTTGCACCTGGATGGTCTCCGATGCTTCTCGCGCTGCCACTAACCTGGAGGTGTGGGTATCTTTGATGAATATGGATACTCCCCTCTTTGGTTTCGTCCAAGTTTTGGGGCCGGAAGCATGATATGAGGTAAAACCTGAATGTGCTGGGGGGGTCTTCTCAGGAGCCTTGAAGGTCAGTCACTGCACACTGCACAGACATCGACCATACTTCCATACTGAGAAGGGCCGAGGCTGCATCTTGAGGTTTAGACTTCTGGCATTGAGCAGCATTACCCTTACTTTTTTCACTTGTGTTTTCTAGGAGGTGGGTTTGTCCTTTGAGCCTTGCCTAAAAAGGCACTATGGGGTGGCAAGAGCCTTGGCCAATATCCGAAGCCCAGGGGTGACAGGTGCAAGCCAGTCCCATGGGCGCAGCGGCTTGTCCAGCATGTCATCCCAAGCCGACAGACATTGGATCCCCTTAGAATGACACCAGTAATTAAGCCAATTGCTAAAACTGATTATTTTGTCTTTGTACTGTGGCATCATTCTTGGTGAGGGTAAGATGCTGCTCAGGGTCAGGGTCATACCAGCCTGGGCTACATAATCAGAGAGCTCCTCATGTCTCTTTTCATGTAGTCCAGGGAGGATGCCTCAGGTCATTCACACCGGCATGTACAATGACTGAGTCATATTTGTACTTGCTGTGGAGTGACCTGAGTGCTTGTGTTATGTGGCGGATTCTAGCTCCCGACAGGCAGCTTACTGTGACCCTCTCCTTGTTCAGTCTGGTGAGCGGTACGTCAGTGTGTCTGACTATGGAGTCACCTATTACAAGTGTGTCTGGCATGTTGTTTGGCCT
The DNA here is from genome assembly GCF_019279795.1 of Protopterus annectens. Classification (NCBI taxonomy): domain Eukaryota; kingdom Metazoa; phylum Chordata; order Ceratodontiformes; family Protopteridae; genus Protopterus; species Protopterus annectens. The sequence continues at coordinate 255,380,771 of NC_056727.1, read as the reverse complement.
TAAGGGCTGTGACTGTTTAGCACACTGACTATGTGAACTATGTGTTGCATGTGCTATGTCTTCAGATGGTGTTTGCTTGGGTGTCTGCTTTGGAGGCCTCTGTTGTTTTGGTAGGTTTTTAATCAGCGCCTCAGGGTATGCTTTTGTGTGTCTATGTGTTTGGTTTGCAATTGTGATAGTTCTATGTGAGACTGGGTTTGTGGTGTGCATGGTTACCTTCTCCTCCTGACTGGTCTTGCCAGTACTGAATTGAGGGAGCTCAGCCTCCAGTTTGGCTATATAGTTGCATCTCTCGCATATATTTGTATTTGTTGGGAGGAGGAGAGGGTTGTCTGTGTACATGAGGCAATTGTAACATTGCCTCAAGATTCCCAGATTCACCAGCTGAACAGGAGAGGACGCTTAGCAACTGACCCTCGACATGCTAGAAATAGTGAAAAAGATTGCTGTGTAACTGAGTCAGAAAGGACCTATAGGGAAATGGGTACTCAAGGGAATTTAGGTGGATGAAGTACTTTCTTTTGTTTAAGAGTGCTTTACTTGTATAAATAAATGCTTTAGGAGCAAGTGCTGAGCTTTTCAGATAGAGTATAGGCTGTTTAGATTGCAAGTAGAACAGTTCTAAGGGAAAAATTGAAGAGCAGACTTTATGGAGCCAGAAATAGTTTAAACTTGGTTAACCGGCGCTGTTTCTATGCTGCTCTTGATGAGCAACTTCTAAAAATCAATCGCTTAAAAACGCTTCCAAAAGCAGGCTTTATAGCAGGGGGTTGAAAAGAGCCAGGAATTGACCCAAATGGCCAATAACTACTAGTTTCTGGGCTGGAACCAATCCTCTAGGGACAAATAGGTTGCTCAGTGCTCCCCACTCCCACTGGTGAGACAAAGAAGCTTCCTCTTATCCAAATAAGGGTATGGATAGCACAGGAACCAAGACAAAGCCCAGAGATCAGCAAAATCTGAAGACTGGACTATTCTAGTTCAGAAAAGTGGGAAAACAAGGATATTTTTTGTTTTTTTTTCTTTTTTTCACAGAGAAGGGAGAAAAGATGCAGTAACAAACAGTAAATGCTATAAAACGGCTAGCGCACTTTGTGTTAGTTAGCCTAACAATTAAATTTGACAAAAATAACTTTTAAAAGTGCTAACAGTGTAAATTCAACAAGAACAAACAAAAAAAAATATACAGAGCAGTTATTTGATGCAATACTTAAGCCGAAGCCAGAAAAATTACTTTTAGGAAAGTCACTCTTTCACTCTCCTGCTTGTAGAACTCTGCAGGACACCACGAGGGTGTGTGCTGAGTCTGTACAAGTAAGAAAAGCGGGCTTTATAGCAGGGGTTGAAGAGCCAGGAATTGACCCAAATGGCTAGTTTCTGGGCTGGAACCAATCCTCTAGGGACAAATAGGTTGCTCAGTGCTCCCCACTCACTGGTGAGACAAAGAAGCTTCCCTCTTATCCAAATAGGTATGGATAGCACAGGAACCAAGACAAAGCCCAGAGATCAGCAAAATCTGAAGACTGGACTATTCTAGTTCAGAAAAGCGGGAAAACAAGGATATTTTTTTGTTTTTTTATGTATTGGTAACAAATCTAAATAAGATTGTAGATTATTTTTATAAGACCCATTGCTCCTACTACAATTGGGATTATCTTTCTTCCACATTGCTCTCTTTTCTGCCTGCAAATCCAGATATTTTATGACTTTGTGTCTCTCTGAACGCAAGACACTGTAGTCACTGGGTGTGGTGATTTCAATTATCAATGCTACTTTTGTTTTCTTTTCATGGACCACTATATCCAGTTTTCTAGCATCTATCTTTTGATCATGGATGATCCCTTGTGATGTAAACTTCATAATTTTCTATGATGCTTTGTGGCTCATGTTTCCAGTGTTTTTCAGCCACTTCAGTACCATAATGTTTGCACAATCCCCAGTGCAACAATCTTGCTGCATTATTATGCCTTTCAGTATACAGTCCTTCTGCCATTAGTATGTCACAACCAGCAATGAGGTGTGTGACTGTTTCCAATTCGGTTTTAGAAAACCTGCATTTGCCTGTTTCATTGGACTTTGTAAACCAATGTGTATGCAGCCCAATATCTTGGGCTGCCAGTATTAACCTTTCATCTTTTGGTTTGAATATGCCTCTCCTTAACCATTCCTGCATGCATTCCTGATCAACATGAGATTCTTCCAGAAGTGTTCTATCCTTGCAAAGACTTTCCAATTTTTATTCATAATCCATCTAATATCTGCACTTGCTTCATTAAAAGTAGTAATAAATGCCTTATTATAATTTCTACCTATATTTCTTTCTATTCCTATGATTTCATTATGAACCATCCTTCTCTTTAAAATGGGTAGGTAAAAAACATTCTCTCTTTTTTGTGTGACCTCAGTTATTAACTCATATACCATTTCAAGTGTATATCCTCTTCTTACAAACATTCCTGTTAAGGTCTCTACTTCCTTATGAAAGTCACCATTCAAACTATTCATTCTAGCTGCCCTTACTAGTTGGCCTTTTACAACCACTCTTTTTTGCTTGTAAGGGTGCCAGCTAGAATAATGCAAGAGCATATTAGAGTCGGTAGGCTTTCTATAATCACTTGCTACATATTCATTTTCTTCATAGTCAAGTGCAGATATTAAATGGATTATAAATAAAAATTGGAAAATCTTTCATTAAAACACAAGCATGGTTAATGACCTTGGTTACGCACCCACTATTACATACAGGAAAGGACATAACATTAAGTATATGGTAGAATCAAAGAAGAAAAGTTCACACCCCTTGCTATGTGGTGAGATGCCAAGTATGTGAAAGATTTTATATCGGAAAAATGTAGTGAAAGCTGTGTAACCAAATATATAAACATTTATATGATGTGAAAAAAAAGAAAAAACACAAATGCCCTTTTTAGGCATTTAGATGAACAACCTGAACATAATTTTAAGTTCAGCATCTTGGAAAAGGTGGACAAAGATATAAGGGGTGGCCCATGGACAGCAATTTTAGAACAGCAGGAATTGAAATGGCAGTTGCAGTTGGAAGCATATAGATATCCGGGGCTAAATGACTATGTTAGTATTGCTCCAGTTTTAAAATTAAAATCATGGGAGCGATAACTCTGTTAATTATATGGATCCAGATGCTCATTTTAAGTAAATATATTTTAACCTTGTTAGATAAAGTAAAATAATCCCAACAGAGGTGAGGAATCCAAGGTATAAACAGCAAATTCAATCCGGAAAAGGAATAAATCCAAAGAGGTGTAAAATCCAAACTTCTTTAATAACAAGAAAATGTGAGCGCTTTCACAGTGAAACACTGCTTCTTCAGACAACATACACCAAATCACATTGAATATTTAAATATGACAATTACATTATCAACCTATCAGAAAACAATCATAATTAACACATTAAAAAACAATTTATAACCAGTTAAAACCTTAAAGGGTACAAATCTTTATATATACTTTACATAGTACTATCTCAATTTCTTAGCTGTAAGCACAGGTTTCAGGGGCACACTGTCATTAAGTCCCAGGCCTCTAAGTGAGGCCAACCATAAAATCCATTGCAACTCTGCATTTTCTGTTTTATTAACAACATCACCCATTCTCTTGTTAGTCTCAATTATCTGTAATACCCGAAACAAGAAAGTGTGTGTGTGTTACCTTCCTGAATAGTGTGCTTTGCTAATGCACTATAATCTAACCCTTTCTTAATACAATACAAATGATCTCAAATGCACTCCTTTAACCTACAATTGTTTTTACCAACATAAAATCTAAAACATACTGTGCAATGTGCTACATACACCAAGTTTTGAGTATTGCAATCTGCTATAACCTTAAGCTGCCAAAGCCTACCAGTTTCAGGGTGCTTTAAAAACCTTGATTTGTCTATGCTGTTACAATAATTACAGCATCCACATTTATGTGTGCCCCCAGAGTAAAGCTAGCTGTTATTCTCTTATGGTAGCAAAAGTGCTGCTTTAAGTTCATTCTATTCTTAAATACGAACCTAGGTTTAGACCCAGTTACTGCTGAAACTCACCAATCTGCAATATGGACCAGTTCCTGGTCAAAACCTCTTGTATATGACCCACATCTTGTGTATATGTCAAGGCAATTGGAACCACAGAGGTACCAGTACTAATTTTACTCATAGAGTCCCTCCCCTCTGAGTAATAGGGTTTGGCACGGCCATAACACTTATTTAATATTTTATTGTGAGCTCTACGAATCTCATGTTCTTTATAACCTCTGAACTCAAAGGCTGCCTTGAGCTGTTCCATCTCATATATAATATCACTATCTTCGCAAGTTAAGTGAGATGTGCGCATGGCCTGACCTCTCAAAATATTGGGGAACACATGCTGGGCATTCTGTAGAAAGTTCTATAGCATCTTCTGGTGGCACATTTTCTTCAATTTCATCCTGTGCCATCCATTGCTGTAATTTGGGAACACACTGGCCTATCTCTCCTCAACATTGACTGCATCAGAGTTTCCACAGATTCATGTTCCTTCCCTTGCTGCCCAGCTTTAAGTGAACGTTTATACTGGTTTCTTGTGAAAGGCTCCTAAATATCTTCATATGGCACCTGACCAATTGCTTCTCATTCTATTGGGTTCCTCTTAATTTGGATGTTATATGCTTAGATCCTATGTTAATATTTTGATATGTTTACTGTGTTTAAAACTTAGTTATGTATTTACTGTCTCTGTACTGTTTTGTTACATGGGGCATTTCTCCCCGGGCCTCCGCTGAAAATGAACATGTATCCAGTCGGACTATCCCGGTCAACAAATGTAAAATAAATAAAATAAAATAAATAAATAAAATACATTGCTCTATCCTGTTGTGGTGCTTTCTGAATTACATTTTTCTACATTGAATCTTTCACTTCACAGGTACTCCATAACCTCAGTTTCTATTTCTTTAACGTCTCCATTATTAATCTCCTTTTCTACTTTTCCTCTTTGTCTTCTTATTTTTTGTATTGTAAAGTTTTCCATGCCTGGTTCCTTTGACTGTATTTCTTTTCAAGTATCTTTGGTGCTGCTCTTTTTGCATCGGTTAGTTTTGCTTTCTCCTTTGCATAAATATTACACCATATTAAATCTCTTTTTCTTTCCCATGTCCACATTTCTTCTTCAGATGTCTCAAGATCTTCCTGCTTCTCCTTTCTTTGGGGACTCACACCATCATGCTGTGATGTGACCTGTGTTAGACGTTCTACACCAAATCCTTCACTTTGCAGGCACTCCATAACTTCAACTTCTATTTTTTTAACCCCTACTTTACTAATCTTCTTTTCTATATTGCTTCTTTGTGATATTATTTTTTATTGTGAAATTTTCCATATCTGGATGCATTTGCCTGTATTTATCTTTGAATATTTTTGAGGCTGCCTTCTTTATATTGATTCATTTGTCTTTCTCCTTTGCATAAATATTGCACTGTATCAAATCTCTCTTCCTTTCTCATGTCCATATATTTTTTTATACTTTTCAAAAATCTCTGTGTTTTGTTGTTTATGTTTTCTCACTTCCTCAGATGCTTCTTTTTCCAAACAGATCAAAGTTTCTTGCTCTATATACTGTTTTTCACAAATCTGTTGTATTAATGAATAACAATTTTTATTTGAAGCTTCTGACATTCTTTCTTGTGGAAGTATTTTTCTTTCTCTAATTTCAATTTAATCATTTTGTATATCTTTTGTTGGAAATTCTGGGCTTTTTGCATAATAGTAACAATACATAATTTATTTCTTATCCTCAATAGTCCACTTTATCGTCTTTATGGCTCTTCTTTGGCCTATCATGTTTTGTGATTTTTGTGGACTACTACTTCCTTCTACAACAGGGGGGCCATCCTCTCTCTGGGCCTGGCCTGGCCCCATTATAGGAATGTTTCCATATTTTGAGGGTTCTGCACTGTCATCTTTTCCAGTCATGGCACCAGTGTGCCTACCAGGATTGGGCACTTTTTTATCATGGGTCTTGTGCACCCAGCTATCTTTTTTTAATTTTTAAGCTACTTCTGTCCATGATATAGGCTATATAAATACAGTCTATATATTAATGTCGCCTTGGTGAGATTTTGTGAAAACAGGGTCCACCTCATGAAGGTACACATCAAAACTTGAGGATGAATTAAATTTTAGCAATAGTACTCCTTGGTTGCTGACTTATCATCTCTCCATTCGGACCTGTAAGTTATTGCTGAAGTGTTCTCAGGTCATAGTTTCATAGTTTCATAGTAGTGTACTAGGCTATCTGCCCGGGGGCATTTATAAGCCTAGCCAACAGTGATGTGGCTTTACACCACCCCATACTATATAGTTGCGCCTCTCTAGTAGTGACACATGTGGGACCCCATTATTTAGTAAACTATACCTCTGTCTAGTAGTGACACTGAGGTCACTCCCGGGGTAAACTTGCAATCTCCCATCCATGCATCGAGATTTTTCTTGAACAGTGCCAATGAAGGGCTCTGTCTCACATGAACTGGGATTTTGTTCCAGAGTATGGGTAACCTCTGTGTTATGAATCTATCCCTCCAGCATGTCCTATTCATATTTGTGCAGAGGTTGAAATCTTTAGCTCGTGTGGTTCTGGTGGATTTGGATTCTTTGAGATGGAGCATGTCCATCAATTCCTGGTTGGACATGGCCCTGTATGTTAGGCACAAATCACCTCTGAGCAGGCGGTATGCTACTGAATAGAGCTGGAGTTTCTTTAATCTAGCTGGATAAGGCACATGTTTGAGACCTATGATCCTCTTGGTGAGGTACTTCTGGGGTCTTTCCAGTTGTTGCATGTGCCGGGTGAGATACATCCCAAATGGAGCATTATATTCAATCATGGGCCTGACAAGGGAGGAATATAGAGGTACAATGACCTCCTTTGATCTGGATGAGAATCCCTTCATGATGAGATGGGCAAGGTAGAATGTCTTTCTGACCACTTTGGCAACATGGTTGTCAAAGGAGAGGTCACTATCGACTTGAGTCCCCAGGTCTCTGATTACTTCTTCCGTATTCAGTGGGTTATTGTCTACGTGATAATTTGTGGGTACTTTGTTTTTCCCAAAGGGATGACTATACATTTTTGGCGTTAAGTTTGAGGCCATGATTCCGCACCAGTTGTCCGCTTCAGTGAGACCTTTCTGTAGGATGTGTGTGTCGGCAGGTGAATCAACTATGGCACCCAGTTTGCAGTCATCTGCAAACTTTGTCAGCCATAATCCTTCCATATTTGCTTTCACATCTGAGAAGTAAATGCCGAATAGGAGTGGACCCAAGACTGAGCCTGTGGGACACCACTTGTGACTGGTTTTGAGTCTGACATGGCTCCAACAATTTTAACCTTATGGGTTCTGTTTTTAGCCAGTTTGCTACCCATCTTGTGACATATGGATTTACATTTAGGCTGCTGAGCTTGTCAATGATGCCAGAGTGTGGTATCGTGTCAAAGGCCTTAGCCAAGTCCAAATAGGCAGTGTGGACAGCCTTGCCCTCATCGATGGCACTAGTGACTGTCTCAAAGAAGTCAACCAGGTTTAAGAGGCAGGATCTGCCTTTTACAAAACCGAACTGTGTGGGATCAAGGGTCTGCATATCCCCAATGTCGCCATTTATGAGTTCCATGATGATTCTTTCCATAGCCTTACAGACCAGGCTGGTCAAACTTATGGGGCGTAGTTACCTGGGTCAGTAGAATTTCCCCTTTGTGGAGTGGGACCACTGTTGCTGTGCGCCAGTGTTCAGGTACATATCCTGTAGTGAGGCTAAGATTGAATAGAGTTCTTAGGGCGGGTTTAGTTCATCTTGAGTTCACGTAACACGCAACCGGGATACCATCGGGTCCCATAGATGCTGTGTTTTTTGCCTTGTTGAGTGCTGATTTCACCTGTGTGTCTGTGATGACAGGTAGGTTACATTCAGCAGGGATAATTACTTCATCTTTAGGGGTGAGGGAGGGGAGAAATTTGCACTGAACCTATCTGCCAGAATGTTGGCAATGTCAGTAGGGTCAGTGAATTTTTTGTCATTGTGTACTAGCTCAGAGCATATCTGAGAATTTCCTCCCAAGGTTCTGACATAATTGAAGAAGGCTTTGTGATTGTCTTTGGTATCCTTGGCAATCTTTTTCTCAAAGTTTGCTTTAGATGTTTTTATGAGAGAACGTAGTTTTTTACTTGTGCTGATCAGGGAAGCCTTTCCCTTGTGGGATTTGGCTTTGTCCTGCAGTAGCTTCCTTCTTTGTTGTACAGTTTGTTTATAGCGGGTCCACCAAACCGGCGTTTCCTTGGTGGAGAGGGTCTTGGTTTTAGTTGGGATTGCTTGATCCATGCATTCTTGGAGATGTCCGTAGAAGGCTTTTGTGAAGGATTCAGCATTTTGGGATGTGATTTCCATTAACCCAGTAGGCTTAAAGGATATCATTTCTGACTTGAGGAGCACAAAGTCAGCTTTTGAAAAGTTTTTCACTGTAGTCTTTTGTTCTGGGGTGGGGTGGGATATGTACATCCAACGTGATCAGTTTATGGGCAGATGTTACCAGTGAGGAGTTTATATCCGTGCGGAGCATTTGGACCCCATGTTTGTGATAATCAGGTCAAGTATATTATCTCTCCTCGTAGGAGAAGTGACCAGTTGCTCCATAGCATTTGCGTTTATGAATTCCAGGAATCTTTGGGCTAGGGTGTTAGGGCTAGAATAGTGGGCCCAGTCTATGTTGGGGTAGTTGAAGTCACCCAATATGATGGTGTTTGGTGTGACATTCATATCCTCTAGTGTTTTCAGGAATGCTTGATGGGATTCCTGGGATTGGGAGGGAGTTCTATAACATGCGACCAGTTGTATGGCAGTTTTGCCTATGGTGAGTAAAACTTGTATGGTTTCTGATGCTTCATGAGTAGCCACCAATCGAGAGGTGTAGGTGTCCTTTATGAAAATGGACACTCCTCCCTTTGTGGTTCGGCCTGGAACTTGAGGTCGAAACGCATGATATGAGGTATAGCCTGGTAGCGCTGGAGTGCTCTCAGGAGCCTTAAACCAGGTTTCGGTTACTGCACAGACATCGATGTTCTCCATACTGAGAAGTGCCTGCATCTTGAGATTTAGACTTCTGGCGTTGAGCAGCATTACCCTTAATTTTTTTCCATTTTTGTTTTTTATGGAGGTTGATTTGTCCTTTGAGCATTGCCTAAAAAAGGCACTATGGGGGTGGCAAGAGCCTTGGCCAGTATCCGGAAGCCCAGTGGTGACAGGTGCAAGCCATCCCTTGCGGCCTGCGTGGCTTGTCCAGCATATCATCCCAGGCTGACAGACATTGGATCCCCTAGAATGACACCAGTGATTAAGCCAATTGTTAAAACTGATCATTTTGTCTTTCTACTGAGGCATCATTCTTGGTGAAGGCAGGATGCTGCTAAGGGTCAGGGTCATACCAGTCTGGGCTACATAATCGGAGAGCTCCTCAATGTCTCTTTTCATGTAGTCCAGGGAGGTACGCCCTGCCCCAGGTCATTCACACCGCATGGACAATGACTGAATCATACTTGTACTTGCTTTGGAGCGACCTGAGTGCGTGTGTAATGTGCGGATCCTAGCCCCGATAGGCAGCTCACCGTTACCCTCTCCTTATTCAGCCTGGTAAGTGGAACATCGGTGTGTCTGACTATAGAGTCACCTATTACTAATGTCTCTGGCATAGTATTTTGCCTTAGGGGCTGTGATTGTGCGACACACCTGTTGCTTGAGGTATGTGTTGTAGGTGTTGCTTTTGTGGGGTGTATTTCTGGGTGTCTGCTTTGGAGGCCTCTGTTGTTTTGGTAAGTTTTTACAAGAGCCTCCGAGTATGTCTTTGTGTTTTATGTGTTTGGTTTGCATTAGTGGTGGTTTTATGTGTGACTGGTTTTGCTTTGGGTGTGGGTACCATCTCCTCCTGACTGGTCTTGCCAGTCCTGAGTTGAGAGAGTTCAGCCTCCAGTCTGGCTATATAGTTGCATCTCTCACAAGTATATGTGTTAGTAGGAAGGAGGAGAGGGTTGTCTGTGTACATGAGACAATTGTAACATTGTCTTAAGATTCCCAGATTATTACTAATTCCGTCTCCTCCTTGCGCTTTGTTTGGATCCAGTTTGTGCAGTTCTTTTTCAATATAATCTAATTTGATTCCAGCATATGAGGTTACCTGGATGTTACTAGGACAACTTATCACCCCCTTTATGGAACCAAACTGTTTTGCGTAAAATATTGTGTCTGAGAATACGTTTTAGAATCTGCATACAGTTTATCAATTTGTATCTTTACTCCTTCCACATCTTATGTATCTATGCAAAGGTTTCCTATTATGCTCAATATCTTTATATACATTTTTTTTCAAATTTTTCTTGATCTTGTCTCACACTATGCTTAATTTGTTTGTCCAGCTTGTTTATTTCAGTTTTCAAAGTTGTAGTCTGATCTCTCTTCCATTTCTTATATTTTTTATCTCTCACCTTAGTCAGATATCTTGTCCTTATGAAAATATATCCCCAGACATTGTATTCATAGGTCCTGATGTTAAACATTGTTTTGACTTTTTGCACTCAAACAATTTCTATTTCAAAGCTTTCCACATTCCATCTGCAGTTTTTCCACTGAACACATCACTCCAGTTAGTTTTACATAGTGACTGCTTTCCTTCCATATAATCTGTAATTAACATTCTGTACATTGGTTTAGATTAGAGTTTGGTAGAATTATCTAGCAACAAATTAGCCTTTAAAACCCCATGATCACTGCCCATCAATAGTGGTAAAACTTGACTTGAAGTAACAGTAATTTCTTTAGGAACACAGACAATGTCTAGTATGTTTCCTTCCCTGGTAATGTTTCTTCACAATCTGAAGAAATTGTTGTTCCTGAATATAAGTTGTGAACAATTTCCTTACTAACATTGCTAAATCAACATTCCAGTCTGTTTCTGGTAAATTTAAGTCCCCAGTTAATATTTTTCATCCCTCCTGTGTCTCATGCAAGAAATGTATGAATTCCTCATTTGCACTTGACTTTGGTGGTCTATACACTCCAACAATTAACCCTATTCCTGGCATAGTATGCAGGAGCCCTGCCTTTGCTACCTCAGACATAGCCATACCCACTCAATAGGTCCACTTAAGCAGCATAATGATAAACTCATGAGCATGGATGCACAATGCCACATCATGGCACTGTATGTGTATGTGTGCCTTAAGCACTAGCATAGAGGTCACATGTCTCATATAAATGGTACAGATATGGCTTGTGCCAGTATGTGTGGATTGCACATTGCACACAGGAAGAGATTTACAACATTGGAGCTGTCTGACTTGATTTACATAACCACTACTTTATATGCTTGCTAAGCTCCATTGCCATTGTGTACAACATTACTTACACCCATACAACTGAGATATAGATGAATTTGAATATAATAACTGTAGATGAGGAACATTACAAAGTTAAGGAAGGAGTCCTGCTTGGTAAAGTACTTCTTTCTCAAATAAAAACCCTACAGTGAAAGTCATGGACAGAGATGTACAAGTCTTATTGCATATGTAACTGGGGCCCAGCATACTTGCATGGCACACTTTTGTCTACCTGTATGTGTTGGGGGTGAGCAAGCCATGAACGTAAGACAATGTAGGAATGTATGTCATAGTTGGTGGTGGTGGTGGTGGGGGGGGTTCCAGGGCTGTAAGTACAGGCATAGATATTGCCATATGAGGGAAAGTTTGAGGCTGTGTATCGCAGTAAAATTAGCTGTTAACCAGGTCCATATTGAGGGAGAAGAGGATATATATATATATATATATATATATATATATATATATATATATATATATGTGTGTGTATATATATATATATATATATATATATATATATATATATATATATATATATATATATACATATATACATATATATACTGTACAGGCATGGCTACTTAAGGGAGGCAGTGTCTAGAAAAGTTCACTAGCCAGGAGAAAGAACTAGTGCAGGTTACACATGGCATGCACCTACTGGACAAAAGTTTTGCAGACAATCACTAATGGGATCAGATTTTGGTAAGGACTAGGAGGGTTACTGATATGATACTCCATAAAAAGAGAAAGGCATGGAACAGCACAGCAGACAGGTTCATCACAGGTGGAAGGCCACCAACAAGAAAGCAGTTGCAGAAGAGTTTTTGGTGCACTCACAATTTGGTAGGAGCCATTCATACCTCTAGTTGGCTTGGATGTGGAAACAGGGCTGGCACCAACCATCAATGTGTCAACAGGTCAGTAATGTCGATTACAGTAGACTATGGCACATACCTTTGCATGACTGAAAGGATGGATTGACCACAGCCTATCTGCATATCTCTTCTTCTAGGCATGTCTAGTCTGCAAGTGCAACATTCTGCACAAGGTACATTTTACAATGCATAATATAATACTGTTTCCAAGTATATGAATGCTACAGGGAGACATGGGCTGTAAATAGTGTCATGCAATTTCATGTATTCACTGGCTGCTCTAGTGAAGGGTCAGGCACAACAGGACACTGCGACTGACAATGATGGCAATCTGTAAGTGTAATTGACTAATGTAACAGTGGTGCTATCTGCAAAACTACAGGGGGAAGGAGGTCAGCCATAGCCACCTTTGCAGAGTCTCCCTGTAGAGATATTGCCTAAGCACATGTCCACCCCATAGCATGACAGACAGATGTACCTCAGAGAACCAAATTGGCTCCATTTATGCTTTCAGCCTACACAGCATCTGCCATGTACCCTTCCTTTGACATGGGCATATCCACCATAAAGGAGAGACATAACTTCAACACTGTTCCTGATGTGTGTGTGTGATATTCACAATCAACTAGCAGATGTACAGGTCAGTGATCCAGGCACAGATAAGTGCCACAGAGATTATTGTGAAAATTGTGCGTAACTGTTCCATGGTTTGTGTTCTACCTAGAGTACAGGCATATAGAGACAGCAGTGCTGTTACAGTCACTAGTGATAAATGTTGCTTCCACAGGTGCATCCACAAGACACAATGCAACTACCATCAAGCTTGCCTCTGCAGCCTATGCAGTACATGGATGGGTCCAGATGCAAAATGGTTTGCTCAGGCCATGTCATGTCAAACTAAACACATCACTGGTATTGTCAGTGTGTACACAGCATGCAACGTCAGGTTGCGGGCATCATTGTTCATCAGGCTTAACCATACCTCTCAACCTCTTAATGCAAGAAATTTGGACAAATACATAATGTATCGACAAAAGCCTCCAAATAGGGACAATTTTTAAATATTGCTTTTATAAACTTAGAAAGTTGATAGAATACTATGTTTTGCATTGGCATGAATTTTCTGAAGGGTATGAAGTCTGAAACTCAAATGTTTGCTACTTTTTCTGACTTCAGTCCTCAGTGATTTGCCAGAAATCCACACATTTTATGAGAAAAATGACATTGTGCAAAAATCTGGACATTTCAGAGATACAGGCTTAACATATGGGACACAACCTCAGGGCATACCTTCACTATCTTGTATTTCTATCCCCCACAATGGAATGGTTCCAGCCCTGACACCACATACCAACACAGTGGACATTGGCAATGATCTTGCTGTAGCAGCCTAACTTCATCACTGGAAGATATCACTCCTGACTCACTACAACCTCACAAAGTATGTGGCTATTTTGTTCATCTCTAACTCTCCATTATAGTGTTGCAGCAACAGCTATTGTATTCCCAAACCTGTGTCAGTGATGAAAATTTTGCCATGCCTACCCACATGCTTGTGTAGGTATGGTGATGTCTGATGCATAGTCTGGCCAGTTTATGCACTACCCTGAACAGCCTTGATATGATACTACATGCTTCATTTTATTTTATGTTATCTGTGTTATGACCCAAAGTTGTGGACAAGATGTTACCTCTTTGCCAATGCTGTGATGTACCATGCCTACCTCTGCATCCATTCTGTCTCTGCTGCTGCATGCTCTTCCACCTAATTTTGTACCCTACCTTTCCACTGTTGCTGCTGCTGTAATGCAACATGCAATATTATATGAGGTCTACTCCTGGCATGCTTAGTATCTGTATGTATAGGTCTGTTTATTTAGCATGTGTATGCACCTACTAACCAGGTAACCCTGTGGGACATGTTCTCACAGGAACCAAACCACTGATATACTTAAAGCATATGCCACATATGTGAATCATGTATACTGCCTTGGTTGAACACAGACACATTATAAACAGACCACCTGGCAGTCCATGGAATGAAAGCAAATTTTTGTTTATATATCTCTCTGACCATCTGAATCAGGTGGGGCCTCAATAGCAACTAGAGTTCCATCTATGGTGCTCAAGACCTCAAGGAAATGAGCTATCTCTTACAAGGCCACCATGGTGTTGGGTTTCTCCTCTGATGTCTTTAGGACCCAGATATGCTTGTATATATGTTGTACTGCAATGACAAGGAATTGGTTTAATATTTGCAAGGCTGAATGATGCCATATCCCTAACATGTCTCCTCATGGGTTGCTGGAAGGTCCCTGTAACTGAGATGTTTAATGCCATACATACCTTTATTCTAAGCATACCTCAAGCTACCCTCATTTCTGCTTGTGGGTGACAGAGTTTAACTAGGTCCCTTACAGTATCTCTGTCCACTCAGAAATGATACATTGTCTATTGTTCTTTCAGGGGGAAGTAATTCAGATGTTCCTCTGTTGGCATGGATGGCTGTCACATGCAACACTGTGAGCAGTGGCTCCAATGGCAGCTGCCAAAACATTCTACTGTACTTCATTGGCTTCAGTTTCTACTATAGCTTCCCCCATATACACCACAAATCTCAGACTTCAAACAGGTAAGCACAGACATGCAACATCACCATTTTATATGTCTGTGAAGCAGTCTAACAATTTGGGTTCCTTCATTTGCATTCTCCTTGTGGCTCATTTACATAGGGATCCTCATTTACATGCCATTATGGTCATACTTGCATGCACTACATATCATACTATTTCATCACTTGCACAGTCATGCAATCCATGTCTATGAATCACTCACACCATGCACGAAGCTGTGATTCATGCATTTTTGAATTGCACACTGTACTAACCCTCTATGAATGTTAGGCATACTGTATTATACACTTTTACTAACCTTACTGAAAAAGTACATTTTTCAAAAAAGTATTACAGTTTATTGTGGCAAATATGAAAGTGATTGTTACTGTTTTTTTTTTAATTTTAATATTAGAAAAGAGAGTAGCAATCTAGGACAAGACGTTAAAAAGTATCAAGAAATAATAAATCGTGGAGAAGTGGAAGTTGGGAAAGTGACAGATGATACTTATCACAAGGGAAATGTGAAGAATGAGACAAATTTGTTTTTGTATAAAAGTGCTATGAAAGAGAAACAACAAAATTCTATTAAAATTTATAGATCATTGAGCAATTTGGAGTATAATTAATGAGTCAGAAAGGGCTGGCTTTATTTGCAAATTATATTGTTTTATATCTGATTAAACCAGAGGGAAACATGTCAATGTTGTTGGGAATTTTGAGACAGTTTCTGGTCTTTTCAGGATACAGAGTTAATAGGGATAAGGCAGAGGCAAGAGCTGTGGAGTATACACCCATGCATGGATTGGTTCAGCAATATCCATATTTATGAGGACATAATAGAATGAAGTACTTAGGAGTATGGATTAAAGATGATTCTGTTGTGGTGGCTGGGGATGTGTGGGAGGAGACTAAACAGGTCAGTTTTATTGATATGGATAGCAAGATACAAGCAGTTAAGGTGTTTTTACTCCCTTTGGTTTTATACATGGTTCAGGCATGTTTTGTCAACTAGAGTAGAAGTTGTGTATAGCAATTAATGGGGAGCTGCGGGATTTTATCTGGGAAGTCACACTGAGCTTGATCGAAGGAAACACACTGAGGAAACACGGAGCTATAATATATAACATTAAGTATCCTGTTTTTTGTTTATTTTGTTCTTTATTTCTTTGTTATTTATAGCACTTTGTGTACTGTGTATTTTTCTAGCTAGTTTCACAGTGTGTGAGGTATTAACTTTAAATTATCCACTGATATTAAGCATCTGTTGGGTTATTTGTTTCTAATAACTTGTTGCAGTTAAACTCTTTTTTCTAGAGGCTCCTTTAGCTGTTTAAAACTTTCATTTAAAGGCTCACTGCTGCTTTTCAGCTGTGAGAAACATTTCTGCAGTTTGTTCTAAGTAGTGGGGATATTTGTAGCATTTCCATATTCAGGCTTGTATTTGGGCCTAGTGTTTGTGGAGGCTGTGTGTCTGAGCACATATTCAGGGACATCTTGGTTTAGCCAAAGCCATCAGGCATTTCAGTGAGAGAGAATTGTTTGAGGTCATTGGCTGACTGAGGTCACCTGGACTACAGCTTAGACTAAGCACCTCATTGGTTCTTCAAGATTTCTTTCTTAAAAACTGTCTCAGGTTTCAACTTTCTTTTACCAAAGAAGTTCAGTTGTGAGTGTTCTGCCATTTCACACTGAGCTGATCAAAGGAAAGACACTGAGGAAACTCAGAGCTATAATATATAACATTAAGTATCCTGTTTTTTGTTTATTTTGTTCTTTATTTCTTTGTTATTTATAGCAGTTTGTGTACTGTGTATTTTTCTAGCTAGTTTCAGTGTGTGTGAGGTATTAACTGGGAAATGTCCACTTTTATTAAGCATCTGTTGGGTTGTTTGTTTCTGATAACTTGTTGCAGTTAAACTCTTTTTTTCTAGAGGCTCCTTTAGCTGATTAAATCTTTCATTTAAAGGCTCACTGCTGCTTTTCAGCTGTGAGAAACATTTCTGCAGTTTGTTTCCCACCCTCCCTCCCTGTTGGTATAGTGTACCCTCCCTCCCTTTGGTATAGTGTTTTTATAGTTGGTGGCTTTGCAGTTGCCCGCCCCTAGTGTAAATTTGATCTGGGACCCTTCTCCTAGTCTAGTGTCATTACCTCATTCTACCCAGTACAGGGAGAACATTTGAGAAGGCCAGTCAGCTTAGTTTCTGCTACTCCTTTCTCTCTTTCCACTTAAAAAAAAAAATTATCTGCTTTTACTGTATTTGTGTTTCTTCCTACTTTATTTTGCTTTTGCGTCATCTTAAAAGTACTCAATTGTATTTATTACTGCTTGGTGTAACTCATTCTAAGCCTTTTAGTTTAAGCACTTGGGCTTCAGACCAGTTGTTTTACATTAAGAAGGTTTGTGGTCTGCACTGTAGTGGCAGAACAGGTAGCTTACATCCTTCTAAGTTGGGAAATGCTGATTGAGGGCTCAGTGTCTGTTATTCTAAAAGTGTATTAATTCTGGTTTAAGCACTTGGGCTTCAAGACAGTTATTTTGCATTAAGAGGGTTCGTGGTCTGCACTCTTGTGGGAGGAGAGGCTGGACTCTGCCCTTCTGAGCTGGGAATTTCTGGTTAAAGGCTTATAGTGCCTGCATATTTGAACTGCTTCTTACTGAAATTGGTACACCTTGTTTGCTGTAGCATAGACTAGATCCAGGTCTGCTGAATCTAGCTTTGTTTGTATAACTTGAGCACTAATCCATGCATTCTTTAAAGTATTCAATTGTATTTATTACTGCTTGGTAGTAACTTGATTAAAGTGTAGCTATCATTCTAAGTCTTTTGGATTAAGCACTTGGGCTTCAGACCAGTTGTTTTACATTAGGAAGGTTTGTGGCCTGCTCTGTGGTGGCAGGACAGGTAGCTTACATCCTTCTAAGTTGGGAACTGCTGATTGAGGGCTCAGTGTCTGTTATTCTAAAAGTATATTAGTTCTGGTTTAAGCACTTGGGCTTCAGGCCAGTTATTTTACATTAAGAAGGTTCGTGGTCTGCACTCTTGTGGGAGGAGAGGCTGGACTCTGCCCTTCTGAGCTGGGAATTTCTGGTTAAAGACTTATAGTGCCTGCATATTTGAACTGTTTCTTACTGAAATTGGTACACCTTGTTTGCTATAGCATGGACTAGATCCAGGCCTGCTGAAACTAGCTTTGTTTGTATGCTTGTTGTTTGTTTGTTTGTTATTTCCCTGAAATGCTAATTTCACCTAAAACGGCTTTTCAGCTTCTGTGGATCCCTAGTGATATCTGCATTGCTTACTGTACTTATTTCCTTGTTTCACTTGAAAGAAAGTTACTATTTGTCATTTTTGCATTTAAGTTACCTGTAACGCATTGCATTTAAGTTACCTGGCACTTGCTCACTAAGTCAGCACTAAAAAATTAAAAGCACTACACCCTCACAAACCCCCCTTGAGTACCTTGTTCCCCATTGGCCCTTTTTTCAATTATAAAGGAATTCCCAATACTATTCTAGCATGTCCAAAGGTCAGTTGTCAATCTCCTCTCCAGTCCAGCTGGTGAATCTGGGAATCTTGAGGTAATGTTACAACTGCCTCATGTACACAGACAACCCTCTCCTCCTCCCAACAAATTCCAACACATGTGAGAGATGCAACCATATAGCCAAACTGGAGGCTAAGCTCTCTCAACTCAGTACTGGCGTAACCAGTCAGGAGGAGAAGGAAACCACACTCACTACAATTCCAGTCTCAAATAGACCTACCACGACAGCAAACCAAACACATAAACACACAAAAACATACCGGAGGCTCTAAATAAAAATCTGCCTAAGCAGCAGAGACCTCCAAAGCAGACACCCAAGCAACTGCTACCCCAAAACAAAACACGTGCAACACATAGCTCACAAAGCCAGTGTGCCGAACAGTCACAGCCCTTAAGGCTAAACAACACACCTGATACACTTGTAATAGGTGACTCTATCGTCAGGCACACTGACGTCCCGCTCACCAAGCTGAACAAGGAGAAGGTCACGGTGAGCTGCCTGTCGGCGCTAGGATCCGCCACATAACACAAGCACTCAGGTCACTCCAAGACAAGTACAAATATGACTCAGTCATTGTCCATGCTGGTGTGAATGACCTGAGACGTACCTCCCTGGACTACATGAAAAGAGACATAGAGGAGCTCTCTGAGCATGTAGCCCAGGCCGGTATGACCCTGACCTTGAGTAGCATCTTACCCTCACCAAGAATGATGCCACAATATGAAGACAAGATGATCAATTTCAACAATTGGCTTAAGTATTGGTGTCATTCAAAGGGGATCCAATGCCTGTCAGCCTGGGATGACATGCTCGACAAGCCACGATGCTTTGCTAGGGACGGCTTGCACCTGTCACCCCTGGGCTTTCGGATATTGGCAAAGGCTCTTGCTACCTCCATAGTGCCTTTTTTAGGCAAGGCTCAAAAGACAAACCCACCTCCATAGGTATCACAAGGGATAAGAAACTAAGAGTAATGCTACTCAACACCAGAAGTCTAAACCTCAAGATGCATGCACTCAAAACTCTCCTTAGCATGGAGAACATCGATATCTGTACAGTAACAGAAATCTGGTTCAAGGATCCTGAGAGCACCCCAGCACTACCAGGTTATACCTCATACCATGCTTTTCGGCCCCAAAACTTGGACCGAACCACAAAAGGAGGGGGAGTATCAATATTCATCAAAGATACCCACACCTCCAGGTTGGTGGCACAGCACGAAGCATCAGAGACTATCCATGTGCAACTAACAGTGGGTAAAACTGCCTTCCAGTTTATAGCCTGCTACAGACCACCCTCCCAAACCCAAGAACCCCACTCGGCCTTCCTGAGAACACTGGAAAATATGAAGGTCTCTCCAAACACCATTATATTGGGCGACTTCAACTACCCAAACATAGACTGGGAGCATTACTCTAGCACCAACACCCTAGCCCAAAGGTTCCTAGAATTTATAAACTCAAATGCTATGGAACAACTTGTTATCACTCCCACAAGAGGGAAAACATACTGGACCTGATCATCACCAACATGGGGACTCTATGCTCCAGACCAGAAGTGTATCCCTCACTGGTAAGATCAGACCATAAACTAATCTCACTGGATATTCACATCTCGACCCCACCCCCTGCCCAGAAAACCACAGTGAAAAACTTCTCTAAAGCAAATTTCACACTCCTCAAAACCGAGGTGGAATCCTTCAAAGCCCCCGGGCCTGTGGAAAATACGGCCCAGACCGCAGAATCCTTTATAAACGCATTCTATGAACACCTTCAGGAATGCATGGATCATGCAATTCCATATAAAACCAAGACCCAATCCTCCAAAGGCAGACGTCCTGTCTGGTGGACCCCAGCCATAAACAAACTATACAATAGAAGGAGGAAGCTAGTACATGATAGAGCAAAATCCCAAAAAGGGAAGGCATCTCTGATCAGTATTAGCAAAAACTACGGGCACTCATAAAATCGTCTAAGGCCAGCTTCGAGAGAAATTGCACAGAACACTAAGGATAATCACAAGGCTTTCTTTAGTTATGTTAGGAACCTGGGTGGGAATTCCCAGATATGCTCAGAATTAGTCCAAAATGACAAAAAATACACCAACCCACAGACACTGCCAACATCCTAGCTGACAGGTTCAGCGCAAACTCCCCTCTCCCCACCAAAAGGGCAAATATCTATCCCAGCAGATTGCTGCCCCTGACATCTCAGATGCTCAGATAAGAGCCGCCTCTCCAAAGCAAAAACACAGCATCAATGGGACCAGATGAATTATAATATTAGAAAAGAGAGTAGTAATCTAGGACAAGACGTTAAAAAGTATCAAGAAATAATACATCGTGGAGAAGTGGAAGTTGGGAAAGTGACAGATGATACTTATCAGAAGGGAAATGTGAAGGATGAGACAAATTTGTTTTTGTATAAAAGTGCTATGAAAGAGAAACAACAAAATTCTATTAAAATTTATAGATCATTGAGCAATTTGGAGTATAATTAATGAGTCAGAAAGGGCTGGCTTTATTTGCAAATTATATTGTTTTATATCTGATTAAACCAGAGGGAAACATGTCAATGTTGTTGGGAATTTTGAGACAGTTTCTGGTCTTTTCAGGATACAGAGTTAATAGGGCTAAGGCAGAGGCAAGAGCTGTGAAGTATACACCCATGCATGGATTGGTTCAGCAATATCCATATTTATGAGGACATAAGAGAATGAAGTATTTAGGAGTATGGATTAAAGATGATTCTGTTGTGGTGGCTGGGGATGTGTGGGAAGAGACTAAACAGGTCAGTTTTATTGATATGGATAGCAAGATACAAGCAGTTAAGGTGTTTTTACTCCCTTTGGTTTTATACATGGGTCAGGCATGTTTTGTCAATTAGAGTAGAAGTTGTGTATAGCAATTAATGGGGAGCTGCGGGATTTTATCTGGGAAGTCACACTGAGCTTGATCGAAGGAAGGACACTGAGGAAACTCGGAGCTATAATATATAACATTAAGTATCCTGTTTTTTGTTTATTTTATTCTTTATTTCTTTGTTATTTATAGCACTTTGTGTACTGTGTATTTTTCTAGCTAGTTTCACTGTGTGTGAGGTATTAACTGGAAATTGTCCACTTTTATTAAGCATCTGTTGGGTTGTTTGTTTCTAATAACTTGTTGCAGTTAAACTCTTTTTTCTAGAGGCTCCTTTAGCTGTTTAACTTTCATTTAAAAGCTCACTGCTGCTTTTTAGCTGTGAGAAACATTTCTGTAGTTTGTTCTAAGTAGTGGGGATATTTATAGCATTTCCATATTTAGGCTTGTATTTGGGCCTAGTGTTTGTGGAGGCTGTGTGTCTGAGCACATATTCAGGGACATCTTGGTTTAGCCAAAGCCATCAGGCATTTCAGTGAGAGAGAATTGTTTGAGGTCATTGGCTGATTGAGGTCACCTGGACTACAGCTTAGACTAAGCACCTCATTGGTTCTTTTGAGATTTCTTTCTTAAATACTGTCTCAGGTTTTAACTTTCTGTTACCTAAGAAGTTCATTTGTGAGTGTTCTGCCATTTCACACTGAGCTTGATCAAAGTAAAGACACTGAGGAAACTCAGTGCTATAATATATAACATTAAGTATCCTGTTTTTTGTTTATTTTGTTCTTTATTTCTTTGTTATTTATAGCACTTTGTGTACTGTGCATTTTTCTAGCTAGTTTCACTGTGTGTGAGGTATTAACTGGAAATTGTCCACTTTTATTAAGCATCTGTTGGGTTGTTTGTTTCTAATAACTTGTTGCAGTTAAACTCTTTTTTTCTAGAGGCTCCTTTAGCTGATTAAATCTTTCATTTAAAGGCTCACTGCTGCTTTTCAGCCGTGAGAAACATTTCTGCAGTTTGTTTCCCACCCTCCCTCCCTCCCTGTTGGTATAGTGTACCCTCCCTTCCTTTGGTATAGTGTTTTTATAGTTGGTGGCTTTGCAGTTGCCCTCCCCTAATGTAAATTTGATTTGGGACCCTCCTCCCAGTCTAGTGTCATTACCTCATTCTACCCAGTACAGGGAGAACATTTGAGAAGGCCAATCAGCTTAGTTTCTGCTACTCCTTTCTCTCTTTCCACTTAAAAAAAAAAAACATTGTCTGCTTTTACTGTATTTGTGTTTCTTCCTACTTTATTTTGCTTTTGCGTCATCTCAAAAGTACTCAATTGTATTTATTACTGCTTGGTGTAACTAATTCTAAGCCTTTTAGTTTAAGCACTTGGACTTCAGACCAGTTGTTTTACATTAAGAGGGTTCGTGGTCTGCACTCTTGTGGGAGGAGAGGCTGGATTCTGCCCTTCTGAGCTGGGAATTTCTGGTTAAAGGCTTATAGTGCCTGCATATTTGAACTGCTTCTTACTGAAATTGGTACACCTTGTTTGCTGTAGCATAGACTAGATCCAGGCCTGCTGAATCTAGCTTTGTTTGTATAACTTGAGCACTAATCCAGGCATTCTTTAAAGTATTCAATTGTATTTATTACTGCTTGGTAGTAACTTGATTAAAGTGTAGCTATCATTCTAAGTCTTTTGGATTAAGCACTTGGGCTTCAGACCAGTTGTTTTACATTAGGAAGGTTTGTGGCCTGCACTGTGGTGGCAGGACAGGTAGCTTACATCCTTCTAAGTTGGGAACTGCTGATTGAGGGTTCAGTGTCTGTTATTCTAAAAGTGTATTAGTTCTGGTTTAAGCACTTGGGCTTCAGGCCAGTTATTTTACATTAAGAAGGTTCGTGGTCTGCACTCTTGTGGGAGGAGAGGCTGGACTCTGCCCTTCTGAGCTGGGAATTTCTGGTTAAAGACTTATAGTGCCTGCATATTTGAACTGTTTCTTACTGAAATTGGTACACCTTGTTTGCTGTAGCATGGACTAGATCCAGGCCTGCTGAATCTAGCTTTGTTTGTATGCTTGTTGTTTGTTTGCTTGTTATTTCCCTGAAATGCTAATTTCACCTAAAACACGGCTTTTCAATGCTTCTGTGGATCCCTAGTGATATCTGCATTGCTTACTGTACTTATTTCCTTGTTTCACTTGAAAGAAAGTTACTGTTTGTCGTTTTTGCATTTAAGTTACCTGTAACACATTGCATTTAAGTTACCTGGTACTTGCTCACTAAGTCAGCACTAAAAAATTAAAAGCACTACACCCTCACAAACTCCCCTTGAGTACCTTGTTCCCCATTGGCCCTTTTTTTTTCAGTTATAAAGGAATTCCCAGTACTATTCTAGCATGTCCAAAGGTCAGTTGTTAATCTCCTCTCCAGTCCAGCTGGTGAATCTGGGAATCTTGAGGTAATGTTACAACTGCCTCATGTACACAGACAACCCTCTCCTCCTCCCAACAAATTCCAACACATGTGAGAGATGCAACCATATAGCCAAACTGGAGGCTAAGCTCTCTCAACTCAGTACTGGCGTAACCAGTCAGGAGGAGAAGGAAACCACACTCACTACAATTCCAGTCTCAAATAGACCTACCACGACAGCAAACCAAACACATAAACACACAAAAACATACTCGAGGCTCTAAATAAAAATCTGCCTAAGCAGCAGAGACCTCCAAAGCAGACACCCAAGCAACTGCTACCCCAAAACAAAACACGTGCAACACATAGCTCACAAAGCCAGTGTGCCGAACAGTCACAGCCCTTAAGGCTAAACAACACACCTGATACACTTGTAATAGGTGACTCTATCATCAGGCACACTGACGTCCCGCTCACCTGGCTGAACAAGGAGAAGGTCACGGTGAGCTGCCTATCGGGCGCTAGGATCCGCCACATAACACAAGCACTCAGGTCACTCCAAGACAAGTACAAATATGACTCAGTCATTGTCCATGCTGGTGTGAATGACCTGAGACATACCTCCCTGGACTACATGAAAAGAGACATAGAGGAGCTCTCTGAGCATGTAGCCCAGGTCGGTATGACCCTGACCTTGAGTAGCATCTTACCCTCATCAAGAATGATGCCACAATATGAAGACAAGATGATCAATTTCAACAAGTGGCTTAAGTATTGGTGTCATTCAAAGGGGATCCAATGCCTGTCAGCCTGGGATGACATGCACGACAAGCCACGATGCTTTGCTAGGGACGGCTTGCACCTGTCACCCCTGGGCTTTCTGATATCGGCAAAGGCTCTTGCTACCTCCATAGTGCCTTTTTTAGGCAAGGCTCAAAAGACAAACCCACCTCCATAGGTATCACAAGGGATAAGAAACTAAGAGTAATGCTACTCAACACCAGAAGTCTAAACCTCAAGATGCATGCACTCAAAACTCTCCTTAGCATGGAGAAGATTGATATCTGTACAGTAACAGAAATCTGGTTCAAGGATCCTGAGAGCACCCCAGCACTACCAGGTTATACCTCATACCATGCTTTTCGGCCCCAAAACTTGGACTGAACCACAAAAGGAGAGGGAGTATCAATATTCGTCAAAGATACCCACACCTCCAGGTTGGTGGCACAGCACGAAGCATCAGAGACTATCCATGTGCAACTAACAGTGGGTAAAACTGCCTTCCAGTTTATAGCCTGCTACAGACCACCCTCCCAAACCCAAGAACCCCACTCGGCCTTCCTGAGAACACTGGAAAATATGAAGGTCTCTCCAAACACCATTATATTGGGTGACTTCAACTACCCAAATATAGACTGGGAGCATTACTCTAGCACCAACACCCTAGCCCAAAGGTTCCTAGAATTTATAAACTCAAATGCTATGGAACAACTTGTTACCACTCCCACAAGAGGGGAAAACATACTGGACCTGATCATCACCAACATGGGGACTCTATGCTCCAGACCAGAAGTGTATCCCTCACTGGTAAGATCAGACCATAAACTAATCTCACTGGATATTCACATCTCGACCCCACCCCCTGCCCAGAAAACCACAGTGAAAAACTTCTCTAAAGCAAATTTCACACTCCTCAAAACTGAGGTGGAATCCTTCAAAGCCCCCAGGCCTGTGGAAAATATGGCCCAGACCGCAGAATCCTTTATAAACGCATTCTATGAACACGTTCAGGAATTCATGGATCATGCAATCCCAAATAAAACCAAGACCCAATCCTCCAAAGGCAGACATCCTGTCTGGTGGACCCCAGCCATAAACAAACTATACAGTAGAAGGAGGAAGCTACTACATGATAGAGCAAAATCCCAAAAAGGGAAGGCATCTCTGATCAGTATTAGCAAAAAACTACGGGTACTCATAAAATCGTCTAAGGCCAGCTTCGAGAGAAAAATTGCACAGAACACTAAGGATAATCACAAGGCTTTCTTTAGTTATGTTAGGAACCTGGGTGGGAATTCCCAGATATGCTCAGAATTAGTCCAAAATGACAAAAATATACCGAACCCACAGACATTGCCAACATCCTAGCTGACAGGTTCAGTGCAAACTTCCCCCCCCCCCACCACAAGGGCAAATATCTATCCCAGCAGAGTGCTGCCCCCTGACATCTCAGATGCTCAGATAAGAGCCGCCCTCTCCAAAGCCAAAAACACAGCATCAATGGGACCAGACGGTGTCCCAGGCTGCCCTACATGAACTCCAAGAAGAGCTAAACCCAAACATAAAACTACTGTTCAATCTCAGCCTTACTACAGGATATGTACCCAAAGAGTGGCATACAGCAACAGTGGTCCCTCTCCACAAAGGTGGTGCCTCAATGGATCATGGAAACTATCGCCCCATAAGCCTGACTAGCTTGGTCTGCAAAGCTATGGAAAGGATCATCATGGACCTCATAAATAAAGATATTGAGGACCTACAGACACTGGATCCTACCCAGTTTGGCTTTGTTAAGGGCAAATCCTGCCTCTTAAACCTGGTCTATTTCTTTGAAACAGTCACCAAGGCCATTGACGAGGGGAAGGTGGTCCACACAGCCTACCTGGACCTCGAAAAGCCTTCGATACAATACCCGCTGGGCATTATAGATAAGTTCACCAGCTTAAATATAAACCCCTATGTCACTAGATGGGTTGCAAACTGGCTCAAGGACAGAACCCACATGGTTAGAATTGCTGGAGCCATGTCAGACTCCAAACCAGTTACAAGTGGCATCCCACAAAGCTCAGTCCTGGGACCTCTCTTGTTCGGTATATATTTCTCGAAGGTACAGGCCAACACGGAAGGACTGTGGCTGACCAAGTTCGCAGATGACTGCAAACTGGGCACCATAATCAACTCTCCAGCTGACACAAGCATCTTCCAAAAGGGCCTCATAGAAACAGAAAACTGGTGCCAGAGCCATGGCCTCAAGCTAAACGCCAAAAAGTGTATAATCATCCCCTTTGGCAAAAACAAAGTGCCCACAAATTACCACATAGGTGGTAATCCATTAAGTACAGAAGAAGTAATTAGGGACCTGGGGACCCAAGTTGATAGCAATCTCTCATTTGACAACCACTTGGCCAAAGTGGTTAGAAGAACATTTTATATAGCCCACCTAACCATGAAGGGATTCACATCTAGATCAGGGGAGGTCATCGTGCCTCTTTACTTATCCCTCATCAGGCCCATAATTGAGTACAATGCCCCTTTTGGGATGTACCTTACCAGACACCTGCAGCAACTGGAAAGACCCCAAAAGTACCTCACCAAGAGGATGAAAGGGCTCAAACAGATGCCATATGCTGCCCGGTTAAAGAAACTCCAGCTCTACTCAGTGGCATACCGCCTGCTCAGAGGCGATCTGTGCCTGACGTATAAAGCCATGTCTAACCCGGAATTAATGGACATGCTGCACCTCAGAAAATCCAAATCCCATCAAGCTACGCACTCGGGAGACTTGAACCTCAGCCCTGAAATAAATAGGACATGCTGGAGGGACAGATTCATAACCCAGAGGCTCCCTTCACTCTGGAATAAAATCCCAGTCCAGGTTAGGCAGAGTCCCTCATTGACTCTCTTCAAGAGGAATCTTGATGAGTGGATGGGAGATCGTAGGTTTACCCCGGATATCACTTCTGTGTCACTGTTAGACAGAGGCACAGTATACTAACCTCGAAAAAGGGCATAGCAAAATTAATTTAAAATGGGTGGCAAAAGCCAAACACACTCTGGCTAGGCTTATAAATGCCCTAGGACAGATAGCCTAGTATGAACCTATGAACCTATAAGGGAAGATGGCAAGCGTCAGATGGGGTGGGCTGATTCTTCCAGTAGAGTGGGTTGGTTTGGGATTAACTGATTTAGGGGGTATTTTAGAGCTGCCCAGTTAAGGCTCCTGTGCACAGCACAAGCAGAGAGCTATGGTTCAAGGTGGACAGGGATGATGAAGAAACAAGGAGAAACTGAGATTTTGGATGCAGATCCTTAAGGGAAATAATAATAACCATATAGAATATTATATTCATAAAGTAGCAGAAAGTATTCTAAGAACTAAGCCAGCACAGGAATAGAGAAAGGAGATTTTGCCAATATGTATGACTCCAATTAGGGATACAGACAATAGACAAGAGGGTGCTGGAATTTACTGAAGAAAACTGGAAAAGGAACCAAGGTATTGGGAGCAAATAATTAGAGAAGGAAAGATAATAGAATAGGAAGGGGTCTATATTATAAAACCGAAAAGACTTTACCGAGAACGCTCATATGAGTGAAAATGCAAGTAATCGAAGTTGTTATTGTGGGGGGCTGCCCCCCATATCCCCCACTAAATATATATTCTAACTCCGAGGTTGCACTACAGTGAGGAAAGGGCAAATATCCCACTCCTCACTGTAATACGACCCCACAATCACAGTTTTGAATCCTGGCATTTTTGCTCATGTGAGCGCTCGTGCTAAAGTCTTTTCATGCATCCAGTGGGAAGAGGTCAAGATTTTATTTGGACAGGCTAGAGATTGCCTTCAGAGTATAGGCAAAGAGAAAGAAATAGGGGATCCTAAGTGAAAGACCAACACTGGCAGTGTTTTTAGTAGAATCTAGAATAGAAGCTACTGTTAAAAAAGTGATAATTAGTAGAGCATATAAAATATTGCATGATAACTACAAGAATCTATCAGAGGATGTTAGAAAGGATTGGAAAGAAAGACTGGATAAGAAATTCACAAAGAAAAAATGCAGAGATATATGTTTGTCTCTCAAATATGCAACAAAGTGTAGACGATTTATGATATTTACTTGGAAGTGTTTACATAGGTATCTTTATACCCCAAGTAGACTCCAAATAATTTTTCCTCACATAGATAGCACATGTTGAAGGTGTGATGGGGAAGAAAGAGGTATTGAGAACACATTTTGAGGCAGTGTAATGAGTTGACAGAATTTAAAAGTTGCCTACAAACTATTCTTTCAGACTTACTTGGTGAGTAAATTGGTATAATCAAGAAAATGATTTTTGAGCTATGATACAGAATTAGAATCACCTAGACATAGTAAGGTCTTGCTGAGTCTAATTATGATGGCTGCCAAAAAGCCAATTACTAGAAAATAGAAATTAAAGTCTAATCACCTGCACTAGAAGCAGTGAATATAGTAACAGAGATAAAGCAACTGGAAATGAGCTCTTTAGAAAAGGGTTGAAGTAAATTACATAGAAAAAATAAATGGGAATTGTGGGAACAATACATCCAGAATAACATACTGGAGGAGCAATGAGGTCTTAAAAAAGGCAGGATTTGAATGAGCTATGTAATGTTTGACTGACAATGACTGGAAAGATAATAAGTGATGAATAATGCTAACAACTAAATATGTCAGTATGATTTGTTTTCATTTATATAAATGTATGATTGCCTATGTGATAATGTGAGGTACTGACAGCTATGCCAGGAGAAGTAAGGCAGTGGATGTGTAACATATTCCAGCAGAGCTAGCTGGAGTTTTGTAAATAATTATATGTCATTTGTATATCAAATTGATTTGTACAGGTGCTTGTGTTGAAAATGTATTTGTAAAGCTGCCTGTGTTAAAAATGTATCAACAGTGGGTCCTGATGGACAGAAAAGAAATACACCTGTATGTCAGACTGTATTGTAACTGTTGAAATTAATATATTGTAACTGAGGATACTGGAAGAGAAGAGATTAATCTCAGTCTTGCTAACTTTGAAAAATAGTCTGAAATTAAATTACCTGCTTTAAACCATAAAGAATGTATCTTACAGTTCTGATTGCAGCCAGAGATGAAATGTCTGTGAAATCTAAGACTATGAATCCTACTGTATTGCCCTTAGGTGAGAAGTAATTGCTACCCTGGAAGGCTGGAAGTTTTGAAATGGTTTTATAGTTTCCAGATACTATACACATCCCAGCAAAGCTCTATCTGTGTGTATGGTAACACATATGTGCTAAATTCTGGTTCGGTTTCTAGCAGAAAGGGTAGTGTGAGAAGCAGAGTCAGATGCCCTGATGTGTGTGACATCATTCTGTAATCCAGCACTGAAATGATGTTTCAATACCAGATAAGACAGAAGTCTCAGGGCAGTCTGTTTTTGAAACCTGACCAAGAAGGAAGTCCACTCACCAACTTCATCTTGCCTTGCTTTAGTAGGTAACCAGGGAATAGTAATACTTTAGATCAGTCAGGAAAATGTAGTGAGATTAGTTAAATAGAAGTTATGTTCTTACCATAACGTTCCATGTTAGTTGTCTTCTTCTCGCCTTCTTCTTGCTGGATGGGTTCGGAGCCGACCTCGGCTCCGACTCGGCCACTCTAAAGCTCGAGAGTTGGTTCCACCGGCTCGAGGCTCCCCTTATATCCCACAATACTAGGCGAGAGTTACCTCAGATCTCGTTTGTAAGCTAACCCCAGCTTATAATAATAACAGAATAACTGTAAAAGGAATCCACCTCTAACAACAGGAAAGAAGGGTGACCTATATCCTGAACCAGGAAATATGCATAATAGCATATGTCTAAGAAAAGAGGTGGTAGAAAGAGAGGTCACAATCACAACTCCTTTAGGTCTGTCCAGGCCAGGGGGAAGGAGGGTGGGGCCTTATAGAAGCTGAGAAGAAGACAACTAACATGGAACGTTATGGTAAGAACATAACTTCTATATGTTAAGTTGTCTATCTCGCCTTCATTCTTGCTGGATGGGACCGCGTCCCTAGCACCTTGTCCTGGGTGGCCTAACGGAACAGACTCCTGAGAACAGTGGAACCAAAGTTAGCTCTATGCCTAGAAGCTAAATCCAACTTATAATGAGAAATAAAAGTGTGAGGAGTAGCCCAAGTAGGCGCTGCACAAATGGTGTCAATAGGCAGTCTGTCTTGGAAGGCTAAAGAAGTAGCCAAAGCTCTGGTTGAATGAGCCTTAGGTTTGTTAGGCAGCTTTTGATGTCTAATCTCATACACAAGGGAAATCAATGATGTTAGCCATCTGGATAATGATACCTTTGAAATTGAAAGTCCCTTTCTACTCTCATAGGAGACAAACAGTTGATCAGATTTTCTGAACTGTTTAGTTCTATCCAAGTAGTACCTCAATTGACAGTGAACATCCAGGCAGTGTAATTTTTGTTCAGACCTGTTGGAGTATTCTGGAAAAAAGACTGGTAGATCAATGCTTTGATTCAGATTTGATGTTGAAACCACTTTAGGCAAAAAGGACGGGTTAGTTCGTAAGGATACTCTGTCCTTATGAAACAAAAGGTACGGAGGACGACAGCTGAGTGCTTGAAGCTCTGAAACTCTTCTAGCTGATGTAATAGCTACTAGGAAAAGAGTTTTCCATGATAATAATTTTAAAGAACAGGAGACTGCAGGTTCGAAAGGGGGAAGAATCAAGGAAGCAAGAACTAAATTTAGATCCCAAGGAGAAGGAGGATTTCTTACAGGAGGTCTGAGAAGAAAAACTCCTTTCAAAAAGGATTTGCAGAGTTTGTGGGACATTAGGGCAGATTCAGAAATACCCACATGAAAATTAGAAATAGCTGCCAATTGAACTTTAAGTGTAGAGGGAGATGAACCTGCATGGAATAGTTCAGCTAGAAAATCAAGGACTAGTTGGATGGAAGCAGTGAAAGGATCTATGTCCTTTCCTTGAGCCCAATATGTGAAGCGTTTCCACTTACTCAAATAAATCTTTCGAGTGGAAGATTTATGGGAAGCTATCAATATATCTCTAACAGAATGAGATAATTGAGGAAGCCTGGCTACGGTTGGAACTGGAGGAACCAAGCAGTGAGGTTCAGAGAGGGGAGGGAGCGATGAAACTGACCCGACTGATGGATCAAAAGATCTGGAACTAGGTCCAGATTCCACGGTCGCTCAAGAAAACGATGTAGAAAGGGGAACCAGACTTGTCGAGGCCAGTAAGGAGCAATGAGGATCAATGAGGCCTTCTGAGCGATAGCTTTCTGTATTACTTGAGAGATCAGTGGGAAAGGAGGAAATGCATACAGAAGTCCCGGGGCCAAACTTGGACTAGGCGTCTCTGCTGGGTTGGCCTGGTAAAGGGAATAGAGTGAAATATTCTCTGCACTTGCTGTTTTGGGGAGTAGCAAAAAGATCGCAGCAAGGCTGACCCCACTTGAGAAAAATTTCTCTCACTACAGAGTCTTTCAGAGACCACTCGTGAGGCATGAGTATGGCTCTGCTCAACTTGTCCGCAATTTGATTGGACTTCCGGGATGTGCGTTGCTATCAGAAAACGCTGAGAAGAAATCGCCCATTGCCACAGTCTGAGTGCTTCTCGACACAGGGGGTAAGATCTGGTTCCGCCTTGTTTGTTGATGTACCACACTACAGACATATTGTCTGTCTGGATTGCAATTGTTCCCAAGGGAAGAGAGTCTTGAAGGGCTTGCAATGCTAAAAGCACTGCTCTCATCTCCAGAACATTTATGTGCAAGTGGCACTCATTTGGTTGCCATGTGCCCTGGACCGTCCTGCCCTGATAATGCCCCCCCCACCCGATCAGGGAGGCATCCGTTGTCAGAGTAGCAACCGGAGGAGGTGGAACAAAGGGTCTTCCCGACAGAAGCTGGGGGGAAGACATCCACCACATGAGATGCTTTTTGCACGCTTGTGTGATCATAATGGTGTGAGACATTGGAAGTTCCTGGTACGACCATTGAGTAAAAAGCATCCACTGAAGAATCCGCATGTGGTATCTGGCTAATGGAAGCAGAGGTATGGCCGCTGCCATAATCCCCAACACCTTTAAAACTAACCTGGCTTTGACTCTGTAGTTGTTGAGAAGAAGTGATACCAATTTGTGAATGTCTGATATTCTCTGATGTGTTAGCCTTGCAGACATGTTTATTGTATCTAGATGTGCGCCTATGTAGGTAATAGTACGACAAGGCGACAAAACAGACTTTTCGCAATTTATTGAAATACCCAGGTTTTGACAAACGCGAAAAGTGTAATCTCTGGCCATCAGAAGGAGATGCTTGGTGGGAGCTGTGAGGAGCCAGTCGTCCAAATATGGAAACACCTGGAATCCTCGTAGTCTCAGATGAGAAGCTACCACTGCCATGCATTTGGTAAACACCCGGGGGGCAGTGGTGAGACCAAAGGGCAGGGCCCTGAACTGAAAATGACTGGTTCCCAGCCTGAAGCGGAGGAATCTTCTGGAGCGTCTGTTCATCTTTATGTGATAGTACGCATCCCGAAGGTCTATAGAGCACATCCAGTTTCCTTTGCCCAAAAGGGGAAGGATGGATTGCAGCGTGACCATCCGAAATCTTGTTTTCTTGACTGATTTGTTCAAGACACTGAGATCCAAAATTGGTCTCCAGTCCCCTGTTTTCTTTGGAACTAAAAAGAACCTTGAGTAGATTCGGATCCTTGTTGGTCTACTGGAACTGGCTGAATTGCTCTTTTGCAAGCAGTTTTGAAATCTCCAAAGCTGCTATATCCCTTTGAGTGGTGGAACATCTGGAAGGGATTTTTGACTGATTTGGAAAGCGAAGAAAGGGGATAGAATAACCTTGAAATGATGGACTGTACCCATTTGTCTTGAGTCAGGGATAGCCAGGCTTCTGGGTACAGTGACAATCTTCCCGACTGCCTCGAAGATGGGCAGTCGGGCAACACCTCAGGGATGCTGAAAGGGCTTGTCAGAGAAGGTTTCCGATTGCCCTGGTTCTGCGGACCCCCTGCCCCTAGGGCGGCGTCTACCATTGTTATTCCCCTCTGCCTCTGGCGGAAAGCGACTCTGTCGTCAGGCGAAGCCTTGAGATTGTTTACGGAACCACATCTTTCCCCCTTCTGGCCTTTGGGGTAAGGCCTAGAAGGAGTAGAAAAACGGACTCCGGCGGCAGAAAGGGTCTTGCCATCAGCCTCGCACCTAGTCAAGGTTTCTTTCACTTGAGGACCAAGAGGATGATCCATCAAGCGGGGAGTTTGTGAAAGACGTCTTGAAGGGGTCCGCAAAATTGCATAGCCGCATCCAGGCATGCCTACGCCAAGGCCACACCTGTCCCTGCAGCTCTGCTCGCTCCATCAGCAGCGTAAGAAAGAAGGCATGGAGGAGTTGGTTATGGAATTAAGGGTAGCCAGCTGCGTGGTCATTTTATCTTGGAAATCAGCAGATGTAGGGTCCTTTAACATTTCACCGCTTCCTTGATCAAGTCCCTTTGAAGGCGAGTAAAATGGCAGAGGTAGTTCAGCGACGCATGGTAAATGTCGCTGTGAGAACATCCGCTTCCGTACCTATCCATGGACCTAGATTCTTTGTTAGGTGGATGGACAGGTACTGAAGGATCAGCTAGCTCCTTCTTAGTGGCAGCAGCTACCACCATAGCATCCACAGAAACTCCTTTCGTTAAAAACTGCTTGTCTGTTGGAGCTGTGATGAACTTGGAGGGTCTCCTGGGAGTGGGGTCCACTGAATCAGGAGCCGTTCATGCCTTCTTAGCAACCACCTGCATGAGGGGTCAAGGGGGACACCCAGGAGGTGGAAGGGCGAGCCAAACGCCTCAAGATACACAGATTCGTCCTCCGAAGGGTTGAGGGCTGGCCAATTTCCCCTCTGTTTCAGGATCTCCAGAATGTCTGCAAATGAGACATCTTCAGAAGGGGAATGGGGGGAACCCTCAGAGTCATCCAAATCTGTGTCTGACGTGATGGACTCAGGTGAGTCAATGTGTTTCCTCTTACACTTCCTCTTCCGAGGGGCTCTTCTGACAAATCAGGAGAGGCCTCGGAAGAGGATGAAATCCCACTGGGGTTCTTGAGGAGCCGGCTCTCTGCGGTCCGGGATGAGGGAGTGAGTCGACTTAGCCTGAGGCACCATAGAGGGAGGGGCGGACGGAGCCGACTGTGGAGTAGAGCCAGGCTCTAACACACTCTGCATGACCTCGAATGCACCCCTGTCAGGCAGAGCCAGAGGTCCCCGCTCCGAGCTAAGAACCTCTCGGCACCGACAGTGATGGCTCGAGGCGATGTCGGAGCCGAACTCACCAGCGCCGAAGCACCGAGGAGAGAGGGGTCGGACAAGGGTCCAATGCCACTCACCCCTCGAGCCGACGAGGAAGTCCGGCGCCGAGATTCTTCAAAGGAAGAAAACGGAGCCGACGACAGAGCCGAAGACAATTGTATCGGCTCCGACGCTATCACAGTCTCGGTTCCGATGCGACCCGGCTCTGAGCTCAAAGGAGTCGAAGGAGGAATATATTGCTGGACCGGGGCAGGCATCGACTGATGAGTCGGGCTCTGAAGCATCTGGGCCAGTGCCTCGGACTTAAGAAGTCGACTCACTACCCTCTGAAGGTCATGATCCGACAGCCTCGATGACCTAGAGGAGTGAGATCTATGGCTCCGTTCAGACAGCAGGGGAGATCCTGGAGCCGAATGAACGGAGCCAAGAGATGGTGACCATGACCTCTTTGTGGAAGTCGGCTCCGAAGGTATGGACGGAGCCGACACGGAAGATCATTACCTCGGCTCCAGCCGGGCCGAGGAGCCACAGAAACTGTGGACTGAGACTTATCGGCTCCAGCGAGCCGATAAAGGCAGAGGTTGAGAACCTTAGGTCTCGGCTCAGAAGTCGAGCCGAGGACCTAGAAGCCTTAGAGGGCTTCCCAGAAGATACAGATTGGGAATCCTCAGGCTTTAGTAAGCCTCTTAGTATTAATTTATTTTTCGTTCCTGCAGGAGCCTGGGGCTGAAGGCATAGCAGACAGCACAGGAGTCTTGCAGGTGCAAAGGCCCCAGACAGTAGACACAAGAAGTGTGAGTCTGTCAGAGACATTTTCTGACAGCACGCATCACACTTCTTGAATCGAGACCTTTGCTTCTTTTGACATTTTGTCTGAACAGGTGTACACAAAACACACACAAACACACAAGTTATACCCTGTCAAATTACTTCAAAGGTAAAAGTAGAACTAGTAATTTAGATTACAATAAACTACAAAAACACACACACTCCACTAGGGGAGGAAGGCCTATAGGCCCAAGGGAAGAACCAAAGGTTCTTGGGGAAAAAAAAATTTTTGGTAGGGAGTAAAAGTTTCTAAACTACTCTAAACTAAGAAAAAGTTAAATTAAGGGGTTTTGAAGACTAATTTCAAGAAATTTAGTACTCACCAGGAACCGGTAGAAAACCAACCTCGAGCTGCAGCTGCAAAGCGAGATCTGAGGTAACTCTCGCCTAGCATTGTGGGATATAAGGGGAGCCTCGAGCCGGTGGAACCAACTCTCGAGCTTTAGAGTGGCCGAGTCGGAGCCGAGGTCGGCTCCGAACCCATCCAGCAAGAATGAAGGCGAGATAGACAACTTAACATGTACTGTTTTTCTGTATCTGTGTGAATCGATCCATCTGTTATGTTTAGCATTCACTGTGGTTGAAACTCTGGTGTTGATTGTAAATAGATATTTAGTATTTTCTTGCTATTTTATTATCTATTATTAAATATATTAGAACTTTTATTGTAGCTGGTTTTCTAGAGAATATTTTAACCTTTGAGAGTACTTATGTTTATTTGGTGACACTAAGGCCACTCCTGAAAGCCTTGCTGCATTAGTTGAACACTACCATTTGCATTAGTACTAATTTTACTCTGTATAACTGGGTATTCTTGTAAGAGACTTAGAGTAGCTGGTTTTGGACTCTTCTGGTGGCAGTACCTATCTTATAGTCTGGGCAGAGGGATGCATAGCTGGTAAATCTGAATCTGTCCCAGCATTTCCCAGGTGTGTGTGTGTGTGTGTGTGTGTGTGTGTGTGTGTGTGTGTGTGTGTATGTGGGAAATCAAATCTCACAGAGTGTGTGTGTGTGTGTGTGTGTGTGTGTGTCAGCTACTTGGAGCAGGGACACAGAGCACTGGTTTCACAGAGAGGGTGGTGGGGGACTTTGCTTGGAACACTCAGCTGAGGACTCAACTCTACAGCTGCGCCAGTGGGAAGTCTTACTCAGGGCCTGGAGAAGGAGAGAGGGAAACCCAGCCCTCAGACTGGGTGTGTTCCCTGTGTGCTCTTAAGGGAAATTGTGCTTGGTGCAGAGAGCTGCATCTGGAAATACTGTGTGTATCTATTTTTGTTCTAAGTGAACATTCTTCACCTGTGTCAGTGGTGAGGATTCAGGCTCCTTGATTACTGACCCAGAGCAGGGGCATCACAAGCTATGTCATAAGTGATAATTTAATAAAGATGTTTCTTGTTAAAAAAAGGAAAAGATTAATGAAGTTAACAGAAGTATGCACACAAAGTAAAATAAATTAAATTTGGTGTTTGACCATTTGTAGTTTGATCCCATGCAAATGAAGGAGTTTTATCAAACTGGTCAGACTGCTGGTTGGTATTTAAAGACAAATAAATAGAGATTATATATGTAGAGATCAAACTTTGTTTAAATATAATAAAAATGATTTAATCATATTAAAATGAATATGAATATATGGAAAAAAGAATCATATAAAAAGGAAATTGCATGAAAGAAACCAGGAACATGGGAAAGTAATGATTATGAGACAAATATTTTTCAAAAAGAAAGAAAAGAAGTGAAACCTTTATTAATACCAAATGCTAGGGAGAATACCTAATGAAAGGATTAAGGGATGGAGAAGATATTATCAACAATAAATGTGATGAAACAATTGGTATAGAAGAATAAAATGATGAATAGCTATATGTTAAAGAAAAAGTGAATATATTAGAAACTGGAAAGTAAAAAGAATGAATAAGATATAGAGAGAAGATATTCAGCAAAGGATAACAGTGGAAGAACTGGAAGAAATTTTGAAAAACATTAATGAGACTAGGGTGACTGGCTTAGATGGGTCTGATAAATTCTATAAGAATATGTCAAATTAAGAAAAGGACTAGTTTGTTAATGTTTTTAATGAACGGTTTCAATATAGGATACATGATAAAATTAAATAATAGGAGATAGTGTATTTAAGTTTATATGGAAAAGGTTGAAATGAAAGATTTTAAGAACTGGACAGCCAACGCCTTGTGCAGTGCAGATTGTAAAATTTTAATAAAAATAAAAGTAAGAATAGCAGATGTATTAAATGGTATAGTCAATAGAGGTATTCAGGTTAAATAATCATTAATCCTAATTAAAGAAGCAGTGCACAAAGAATAAGAAAATACATTAATGTAAACTTGTGATTTGTGATACCATAAAAGCTATGGCAATTTAAATCAGTGACAAACATTGTATATAATGAAAAGTTATTGTTTAAGTAAAAACAAGCTGGGGGTTATCATCAATTCCCCTGCAGAAACTAGCATTCTTCAAAAAGGCCTATCTCTGACTAACAAATGGTGCCAAAGCCATTTTCTTAAATTCAATGTTAAGAAATGTGTAATTGTACCCTTTGGGAAGTCAACCATCCTGGCTAATTACCATGTTGATAATACACCCCTAAGAATTGAATCACTGGTCAGGGATATGGGTACATACATAGACAACAGCCTTATCTTCAATCATCATGTGGCCACAGTGGTGAGGAAATCTTTTTATGTTGTGCAACTTATAAGTAAGAGCATGGCATCTAGGTCCAAAGAGGTCATTATCCCACTGTACTCCACCCTTATCAGACCAATCAGAGAGTACAATGCTCCATTCAATATGTACCTGACTATATGCAGAAATGAGAGCTACCTCAGAGGCTCCTTACAAAATGAATACAAGGCATAACAAACCTGCCTTATGCAGAGCACCTTAAAACCCTTTCCCTCTACTCAGTCTCATATAGATTGCTGAGGGGTGGTCTATGCCTGGCTTACAAGGCAACAGCAAACTCCACACTTATGATTCTCCTGCATGTACATGAAATAGTACTAGAAAAACAAGGTCTAAGGACATGAACTCTGTCTGTAACTTAAACAGAACACGCTGAAGATATAGATATGTGTCCCAGAGACTGCCGCTCCTATGGAATAGGCTTTCCATCCATAGAAAGCTGCATTTCTCTACTACCCAGTTTAACAGCAACCTAGATCAGTGGATGGGGAATAGGAAATTTACACAAGGCCTGGCACCCATGTCTCTTTATGGACAGAGGTAGCTTATAAATGCCTGCCCCCCAATGTCTTATTTGGATACAGGATTTCATTATTCTTTCTGGAAAACTTGGCTAGGTTTAGAAAGGCCCCCTGGGTCATTAGCCTAGTAACAATCTATGACACTATGGATGTGATTACAGTGGTTTATAATGCTTTGTGGGTTAGGTTATTAATAAACAGTTAAGTAAGACAAAAATTAAAATGTATAGGGTTGTAAGAAAAAGATAACTGTTAAGGGTAGCTTATGTTGTTTAGCAAAGAAAGCAGTTATTAAAAAAATGTGAAATAAAGTTGAATGATGTAAGGTGGGAAGCTTATGATGATACAAAGATGGCATGATTTCTGGTTTATGCCGATGACTTTGCTTTATTTGCTAAAACAGGGCATGTATGGATCATAGGATCATAGGAGATTAGTAGGTTATCGACTCGGAGGTCATTTTAAGCCTAGCTATATCAACCTAATGTAATACCATAGAAGTGCTAGTTAATACCCAAGATTGCATTTAGTGATGACTGCCAATGTCCAGGAGGGTTGTGGGTGCTATCCCCAGTAAAAATTTATGGTGTCCCATCCACTCATCCAGGTTCCTCTTGAACAGTGTCATAGAGATGCTTTGTTTCACATAAATTGGTAGCCTGTTCCAAAGACATGGGGAGATAAATCTGTCCCTCCAGCATGTCCTATTTAAGTCCCTAGAATGGGTAGCCCTAGACCTATTTTATTTATGGATATGCAGTAAGTTCATTAGGTTTGGGTCTTGGATTGCTCTGTATGCCAGGCATACGTCTTCCCTAAGAAGTCTATATGATACAGAGTATAGTGACAGGAATTTTAGTCAGTCCATGTAAGGCATATGCTGGAGGCCCTTGATCTTCTTTGTTAGATACTGCTGAGGTCTCTCTAATTGCTGCAGGTTCTTTGTACTGTACATGCTGAATGGGGCATTATACTCAATTATGGGCCAAATAAGTGCCAAGTATAGGGGGTTATAACCTCTTTTATTCTCAAGGCAATACCTTTACTAATCAAGTATGCTACATGGAAAGTTTTCCTTACTACTGTAGATACATGTTGGTCGAAGTTATGCTCACAGTCAACCTGTGATCCCAGGTACAGGATCTATATAAGATCATCGAATGCTGAAAACAGCGAATGAGGATTAATCAACCCTATTTCAGCAAAAGCTGAAACTGGCGAAAGCTCAGAACAGTGATTTCTTTCCTAAGGAAAGAAATCGCTGTTCTGACATAAATAAAAAGAAAAGTAAACAGTTGGGAACATTGTTTTATATGGGGGGTTTTGCCCCCCACACCCCCCTACTTAAATATACCAACTCCGAGACCGCACTACAGTGCAGAACACAGCAAAACACTGAAGTGGCCAAGCAACTTCTTTCCCAGGGAAAGAATTTGCTGTAAATCCATTTCAATGTTTTGCCTGTTCGCTGTTTGGTGTTTGACATTTACGCATTCGACAGAATGCATATTCGATGCCCTAATAGGAACCCCAGGTACATTACTACTTCATGGGTACTTAGGGTATTGTTGTTGATTTGATAGTGTGAAGGGACATTGTTTGTGCTGAAGGGAATGATGATGCATTTTTTTGTATTCAGTTTGACACTGTGACTAGTACAGAAGTTGCTGGTCTGCATGAGACCCTCCTGGAGTATACTAACATCATTTGGGATCTCAATGATTGCACCTAGCTTGCAGCTGTCTGCAAACTTGGGCAGCCACAACCCCTTAGTTTTGACCTGAACTTCTGAAAAGTATATACCAAATAGCTGGGGGCCCAGTACTGACTCTCTGTGGCACCCTGCAGGTAACAGGTCTGCTGGTTGATGTGCAGTCATCCACTTTGATAGCATGTGTCTGGTTTGTGAGCCATCTGGCAACCCATCTTACAATGAAGGAGTTTACATTCAATTTGCTAAGTTTATCAATAATGCCTGCATGTGGGATTGTGTTAAAAGCCTTTGCCAATTTGAGGTATGCTGTGTACACAGATTTGCCCTCCTCATCAATGGCCTTGGTCACACTTTCAAAGAAATCCACCAGATTTAACAGGCAGGATCTGCCCTTCACAAAGCCAGATTGGGTAGGATACAGGGTTTGGAGGTCATA
Organism: Protopterus annectens; assembly: GCF_019279795.1. NCBI lineage: Eukaryota > Metazoa > Chordata > Ceratodontiformes > Protopteridae > Protopterus > Protopterus annectens. The sequence goes on along the minus strand of NC_056727.1, from coordinate 255,339,732 downwards.
TATCTCTTTATGAGGCCCATAATGATATGTTCCATGGCCTTACAGAGCAGGTTGGTCAGGCTTATGGGTCTATAATTTCCTGGGTCTGTTGCTTGGTCACCTTTGTGGAGGGGAATAACTGTAGTTGTTCTCCATTATGCAGGAACAAAGCCTGTGGTTAGGCTATGATTGAGAAAGGTTCTTAGTGGTGATGCTAGTTCATGTTTTAGCCTGTCTAGAAGACAGCCTGGGATATCATCTGGTCCCATAGAGGCTGTGTTTTTTTGCCTAGGACAGGGCTTTGAGGACCTGCTATCCATATATGTAAGGTGGTGGGGAAGTCTGGGGAGGGCTTGTTGTAAGTTAGGAGGGGATAAGGGAATGAAATTTTCTCCAAACCTATCCACTAGCAGGTTTGCTATCTCTGTGAGGTCTGTGTGTGTGATACTGTTGGCGACCAGTTCTGCACATGCTTGGGTCCTACCCTTTAGGTTACATATGTAGCTGTAAAAGGCCTTATGGTTATCCTTGGCAGTACTTGCTAAGTTTCTCTCAAAGGAGCTCCTGGAGGATTTGACAAGTCTTAGTTGCCTATTGAGGCTGAGGAGGGTGCTTTTCCATTGATGCAGTCTTGCCTTTGTTTTCTTGGACAGCCTCTTTTTGCATTTATTGTAGAGTTTGTTGATGCTAGATGTCCACCATAGCATTTTTTTTTGCTTGGGGCTTTGGCTTTGATTCTTTCTGGTACAGTCAAATTTATACACTTATGCAAGTGATTTTACAGGGCTTTAATGTAAGCTTCAGCATAGTTTAGTTACCACTTTCAGCCTGGAGTAGGGCTTGGAATGCATTTATACCTTCACCTAGGATGGTATAGTTTGCCTTGGTGAAGTTTTTTAGTCTGATTTCACCCTTTGTGAGTTCTGCTGTTAATGTCATTTCTAAGGTGACTGATTTGCGGTCAGTTTTAACTAATGAGGGTCCAACAGATGCAGCAGTGCACCTGTTTGACATGTTGGTGAGTACCAGATCTAGAATGTTTGTCCTCTTGCTGGGGTATGGGCAATGTATTCCAGGACATTTGAATTCACAAAGTCAAGGAACTTTTGTGCTGGTGAGTTTGGGATACAGTAGGTTTCCCAGTTGATGGTGGGATAATTGAAATCCCCGATAACCAGTGTGTTTGGTAAAATCTGGATTGTCTTCAGTTTGGTTAAGCTGGCTTCATGAGTGTTGTGACCCATGGAGGGGGATCTATAACTGGCTAAGGTTTGCATGGGAGTCTTACCCACCTTACCTGGACCTGGAGTAACTCCATGGAGTTGTCCAGTCTAACCAGACGGGAGGTCAATTTATCTGTAATATATATACTGAAACATCATCACCTTTGATTTTCACATGTTCATTATGCAGTCTAAAAGTGTGGAAGGCATTGTAACTTTGCAGGGTTGGGGTACCCTCTGAGGCCTTAAACCAGGTTTCTGTGACTGCACAGACATCTTTTAGTGATAGAAGTGCTTCCAGGGAGTGCAGTTTTTGGTTTAAGCTCCTAGCATTTAGCAGCATGATCCTTATTTTATTTAGATTGGTTAATTTCACGTTGGTAATGTTGTTTTCGAGACCTTGCCTAAAAAAGACACTATGGGGAAGGCAAGAGCCTTTGCCAGCAACTGAAAGCCTAGGGGTGACAGGTGCAAACTGTCTCTGGCAAAGCAGTGAGGTTTGTCGACCATGGCTTCCCAGGCAGACAGGAACTGGATCCCCTTTGAATGACACCAAAAACTAAGCCAATTATTAAAATCAATAATTTTTTGTTTATACTGTGGCATTGATCTAGGTGAGGGTAGTATGCTGCACAAGGCTAGGGATATACCTGCCTGGGACACATACATAGAGAGCTCGACCATGTCTCTCTTCATATTGTCCAGTGAGATATGTCTCAGGTCATTCACACCAACATGAACTATGACAGAGTCACAATAGTGCTTGTTGCTGAGAGGCCTGAGGGCATGCATGATTTGATGAATCCTAGCACTGGACAGGCAGCTGATTGTGACTTTCTCCTTGTCCAACCAGGTGAGTGGAACATCCATGTGTCTCACTACTGAGTCTCCAATGCCAAGAAAATTTGGTTTTTGAGTGTTATGCCTTACAGACTTGGTGGGTGAGACATTGGTGTTGCTATATGTCATGGATGCTGTGGATGCTGGTGTTAGATGTAGCAATCTTGTGTTTTGGAGGTCCCTGGTGTTTCGGTAAGTACATTTTTCGAGAGAACCTCTGCATCAGTGGATTTATGTTTTTGATGTGTGCTATGTCTATGAATAGTGGTATGTGTAGGAGTAGTGGTGCAATGTAAATATGTAGTGGTGGATGAGATGACAACCTTCTCCATGTTGCTGTTTTGAGGGAGAGAGAGCATGGACTCTAGATTTTTGGTGTAAATACATCTCTTGAACGCTGTACTAGATTGTGTTATTAGTAGAGGGTTGTCTGTGTACAAGAGGCAATTGCTACAATGCCTCAACAGAATCAAGTCATCAAGGTTGGCAGGAGAAACAAGGGTAGTCTAACTGTCCATACTGCTAGGTTAAACACTGTTGTCTCTAGGGGTGGGTTTTCAGAAACGATCATGGAGGAGCTCAGTGAATGGATATTTTTGCCTGGGTTTTAAATGAAAATTTGTTGACTTTAGCTGTCATTATAAAGCAAATTTGTTGAATTGATCTGACATTATAAAGCAAATTGAAATGGTATTTAAAAAGGTAGGTATAAGTATAACTTATTTTCAGACTAAGAAATGGCTACCTTATGTATTATGTACGGAAAGTGGGAGCATGTAGAAAGTGAAAGGGAAGGATTAATCTAAAAAGTGAAATATACCATGCAGATTCAAGACTAAAACCTATTACATATGGTATATTATACAACTTAAAGGGAAAGATTGGGTTAATTAATCTTTTATTGTTTTTGAGATAATTACACATGCATTTTTTTTTATTTTTTAGTCTCTTACAGGACTTGCCCAATTGCTCACTTTATTGCACTCCATGGGCTTGTTCATTTCTTCCAAAGGTAAAAGCAGGCATTTCCACATGGGCCAAGGGTTGTACAGCCCATACATTCCCACTTGGGAGGATTTATCAGCACATGAAATTCCCCTAGAAGGAGCTAATGAGGCATTATGGAGTGGACCATATGTTGGCTATAGATGGCCTTGTCCCATCTCTCCTAGTTCCTCTTTAGTAGGACAGAGGACTCACGATGGATGCCTGACTGAGGGGAGACATGCATGATTTAATCCATGCCTATCTCCTTGAATCAGCAGCACTCAAATTGCTTTACAGAACAAGCCTACCTGGCCAGTTCCACCTGCAATTACCTACCCATCAGTAGGTATTGCTAAAGTGGTAGGCCTAGCTTCCTTCTTGTCCCTAGGATAGGTGGCCTGGTATTGGATTCCCATTCTCATCCTCCATCACCTGCCCCTTCCAGCACCCATGCCAGTAGCTGAACACAGGCCACAGGGGTTTTAGCAAGGGCTTCACCCCTCTATGCCATGAGTATTAGTAGACGTATATATGAGAAATATAAATCTTTTTCACTTTTAAAAGGTTTTCCAAAAATAAGAAAATAGACAATGGGAATATTATGAAAGACTATCAAGAAACATTCATATGGAAATTACATGTAAAATGTATTGAATAAAAAGTAAAATAATTTATAGTGATATAAGGAAAGAGCATTAATGAATTTGAAGCATTTTAGGAAATGTAAAAGAAAGGTTTATGGTAAGGAAAAAAAGATAAAAAAGAATATATACATGTGGTGGGATGCCTTGTGAAGGATTTCTTTAGCTAAGCTCCCAGATGAAAAAATACGGACATAAGGTTATGAGTCTGAAGAAACAAGTCAATGTGTTATTTTCTATTATGTAACAAATGTAAAGGATTTTAAAAGACAGTATATTAAAAGAAAGGTTGATAAAATAAATGCATACCGTATGCATTATGTATGGAACGTGGGAGCATGTAGAAAGTGAAAGATTAATCTAAAAAGTGAAATATACCATTACTTTATGGAAAGCTTGTAAGATACCACACAGAAAAAAAGTCAATAAAAAATGGGAATATTTTACTGTGATCATAAAGAAGAAAGGAATAAAGAGATTAAACGAGTGGTCAGGATTATTCAGTATATGGTTTATATGAAAATAGAGTTTTAATAACCTTGTTAATGAATAAGGAATGGGATTTAAATGAGACCGTAAAAAAAAAAAGAAGTTATGTACTCACCATAATGTTCCATCTGAATAGTTATACTTCATTTTTCTGCAACCTTTGGGTTTTCGGATCCATATCGGATCCAAGCCGGCAACTTTACAAGCATCTGCTCCGAGCTCCAAGCTCCTCCCCCTTACCCATAACACACCGCCATCTCTTGCCTTCCCTCAGATCGAGTTTGCTGCAACCCAAACTAATCAGCAACTCAACTAGCAGAAACCATACATGATCATCAAATGAGAAGGTTCGGGGGAAGGAGGGTGGGATGTTTGCAGAAAAATGAAGTATAACTACTCAGATGGAATGTTATGGTGAGTACATAACTTCTTTATCTGAAGTAGTTAACTTCATTTTATCTTCAACCTGTGGGACAGAGTTCCCAGCTACTCAAACCCCTGGGAGGTCCTCACAGAAGGATATTCCTGAGCACCGCAGAGCCGTTGGATGCTCTCCCTCTGGAGATTAAATCCAACGTATAATGAGAAATGAAGGTATGTTGCTGCCACACAAATGTCATCCAATGACACCCTAGACCAGAAAGCAGCATAAGTCGCCATAGATCTGGTAGAATGAGCATTAACAGAACCAGGTGGAGACAAGCCTTTGTCTTTGTAAATTTGCAAAATACATAGCGTAATCCATCTAGCTAAGGAAGCTTTGGAGATAGCCTTACCCAAAAAGGGCTTAGAAAAGGACATAAATAACTGGTCAGACTTATGGAAGGACTTTGTTCTGTGTAAATAAAAATGAACTAATAGTCCAAAATAGAGCAGTATACTTGTAAATAGATGAAATTGGTGAACCAAAAGTAAAACCACCATCAGCTTTGGTAGGACAAACAACAAGTACAAACACAACTGACTTAGCGCTTTCACCCAACTAGGGCATCCTCAGACTCTGAGGATGCCCTACTTGGGTGAAAGCGCTAAGTCAGTTGTGTTTGCACTTGTTGTTTGTCCTATTAAAGCTGATGGTGGTTTTACTTTTGGTTCACCAGTTTCATCTATTTATAAATAAAAATGAAGTTGTCCATGAACATCTAGTAAATGCAGTTTATATTTACCCTTCTTCTGAAAATTTGGAAAGAAAACAGGCAGGTTAATTGCTTGATTAATGTTTGATTCCAAAGCCACTTTTGGTAAGAAAGAAGGGTTTGTGTGAAGAGAAACCCTGTCCTTATGGAAGATCAAGTAAGGGGGCATGGCAGACAAGGCCTGAAGCTGAGAAACCCTCCTAGCTGAAGTAATAGCCACTAGGAAGGCTGTCTTCCAGGATAGAAACTTTAAATCTGCTGAAGCTGCAGGTTCAAAGGGGGGAGCAACTAAGGCCTGAAGAACCAAGGTAAGGTCCCAAGGAGGAACAGGGTTCTTAACTGGAGGATGCAAAAGAAAAGTGCCTTTAAGAAAAGCCTTACACAATCTAGAAGAGGCCAGAGCATTCCTGTTCTTGCTGACATGGAAATTTGAAATAGCTGCCAGTTGCACTTTCACAGTGGAAGAACTGGCCTCTTGTTGAAAAATGCTGGCTAAGAAATCCAGTAGCTGTGGTAACAGGGGCCATTAAAGGACCCAGCTTTCTCTGAGATGCCTAAATAGAAAATCGCTTCCATTTACTGCGGTAAATCTTCCTAGTGGAAGTCTTATGAGCCGCCACTAGAATAGTTTTCACTGAAGACGAAAGACCCTGAGTCCTTGCAATTAAGGGAACTGGAGCAACCAAGCTGTCAGCTTGAGGCTGTCCAGGTTGGGCAGACAGGTGCCTGAAGGATGAGAAATGACATCCGGGTAGGGATCTAGAATCCAAGGAGGAGTTAGAACATGAGACCAGAGGAAGGGGAACCAAACCTGACAAGGCCAGAATGGAGCAATGAGGATTACCTTGCACCCCAGTCGGCAAGCCTTCTGAAGAAACTTCTGAATGAGTGGTAATGGGGGATAAGCGTACAGGAGCCCTGGAGGCCAAGCATGGACTAGAGCATCTCTGGGGGGTTGCCCCCTGGTGAGGGAATCAGAGTGAAGAACTTGCTGCACTTCGCGTTGGAAGGAGATGCGAAGAGATCACAGCAAGGCTGTCCCCATGCAAGGAAGATCTCCTCTGCTACTGACTGCTTTAGAGACCACTTGTATGGCATTAGAATAGCCCAAATCAATTTGTCCGCTAAAATGTTGGGGCGTCCCAGGATGTGCGTTGCAATCAGAAACTGACTGGTGGAGATCGCCCACTCCCAAACTCTCATGGCCTCGCGACACAGAGAGTAAGATCTGGTTCCCCCTTGTTTGTTGATGTACCAGACAACAGACATGTTGTCTGACTGAATTGCAATAGTCCCCAGAGGAAGAACAGTATGGAAGGCCTGCAACCCTAAAAACACTGCTCTTATCTCCAGTACATTGATGTGCAATCTAGTCTCGATCTGGGACCACGCGCCTTGGACCATCCTCCCCAGATAATGCCCCCCCACCTGAGCTGGGAGGTGCCTGTGGTCACTGTGGCTTGGGCTGTGGATGGAACAAAGGGGCATCCTGCTACAATCTCTGGAGACTGGACCCACCAGAGAAGTGATGCCCTGCAGGCTTTGCTGATGTAAATTGGGTATTCCATGGGGAAATTCAGCCAAGACCACTGTACGGCTAGAGTCCATTGTAGAACATGCATGTTAAGATGCAGACAGGGGAGGATAGACATTTCTGTAGCCATAGAGCCCAAGGCTCTGAGAATGTCCACCGCCTTCTGTAACCTGGGGCCAAGAATCAGTGATACATGAGCCCTTATACTCTGGACCCTGTCTGGAGTTAGGAAGACCTTCAATTGAAGGGTGTCCAGCCATGCCCCGATAAAGTCTAAGATCTGTACTGGATTCAAGAGTGATTTGGGAACATTGACCATAATCCCTAACAGGGCTGCAAGATGTAGGAAGAAGTCTCTGGATTGGCAAAGAAGACGATTGCTGGAAGCAGTGAGGAGCCAATCGTCTAGGTAAGGGAATACCTGAATCCCCTGAAGCCTCAGGTGAGCCACTGCTACTGCCATTACCTTGGTATACACCCTGGGGCTGTGGTGAAACTGAAGGGTAAGGCTCGGAACTGGAAATGACTGGCTCCCAGCCAGAAGTGAAGGAATCTCCTGGAGCTTCTGTGAATCTTGATATGGTAGTAAGCGTCCTGGAGATCTCTCGAGCATATCCATTTGCATTCTCAAAGATAAAGTAGAATGGACTGTAGGGTGACCATCTGGAATTTCTGTTTGGCAACAGCCAGGTTTAAGGTTGACAGGTCCAAAATGGGTCTGAGGTCCCCCATCTTTTTTGGCAGTAAAAAGAACCTGGAGTAAATGCCTGACCTGGACTGATTGGGGGGGGGGACCGGTTTGATGGCTCATTTTTGAAGTAGCTTGGAAAGCTCTAGCGCTGCCGTCTCCCTTTGAGTGGGTGGAACATCTGGGAGGCGCTTTGGTTGGATTGGAGGGGCAGCAAATGGGATGGTGTAACCTCTGGATATTATTTGAAGCACTCAACGATCTGCAGTTATGGACTCCTATGCCGCTGGGTGCAATGATAATCTTCCCCTGACTGCCTCCAGAGTAGGAAGTCAGGCAACCCCTCAGGGTTGGTGCATGGGCCTGTCCGAGAAGGGCTCCCAAGACCCAAAGTTTCTTGGACCCCTTCTGCCTCTAGGCCAGCGTCTGTCATGTCCCTCTCTGCCTCTAGGGGACGAGTTGTCCTGAGAGTCCCGGGAAAACTGTGATTTCCGGAGTCACATCTTCTTTTGCCCTCTCTAATTCCTGGAAAAGGATCTTTGAGGGCTAGAGAAACAGATTCTGATGGCAGACAAAGTCTTCCCTTCTTTCTCACTCTGGACAAGGGTGTCACGTATGGTCTTCTCAAAGAGAGAAGAACCATCGAAGGGAGCATTTGTAAAAGATGCCTTGAAGGGGTCCGCAAACTGACACAGTCTGAGCCAAGTGTGTCACCTCATAGCAACGCCAGTCCCAGCTGCCCTAGCTGCTCCTTCCATAGCATGAGAAAGGAGGTGCATGGACATGTTTGATACTGATTTCAGAGTAGAAATCTTTGCAGAGAACAGACGCTTGTCCTCCTGCGACAAAGACTCTGGGGGCAACTCAGCTAACTCCATGACTTGGTTTCACTGCAGTCATGTAATGTGTGCCAAGTAGTTCAACGCTCAGATGGAAAACCTTGCTGAAGAATACACTTGCTTCCCAAATTGATCCACCATCCTGGATTCCTTATCCGGAGGGTGGACCAAGGAACTCTCTTGAGTCAGTCAGTTCCCTCTTGGTGGCTGCTGCAACCACCATAGTGTCCACCGGGGATCCTTTATACCATGCCTGTCTGTCAGAGGGTGGAAAGAGAATTTTATCCGGGCACTTAGGTATCGGCTCTATGGTGTCAGGCTCCTTCCATGCCCACGTGGTGATATGATCCACTACAAGATCCACCAGCGGGGACACCCAGGAAGTAGATGGGCCCGTGCCAAAAGCCTCCAGGAACACTGATTCATTCGTAGAAGATTTTGGGGCTGACCAACCTCCACTCTGGCGGAGGATCTCCATGATGTCTCCAAAGGAGACATCCTCGGGAGGTGACCTGGGGGAACCTTCTCCTTCATCTAAATCAGTATCTTCAATAAGGGACTCAGGGGAGTCCAAGTGCCTCCTTTTGCACATGTGCTTATGATGATCCTCCTCAGTGGGACTCTCTGAAGAGGGCTCGTGAGACACAGGGGGTTCCTCCAGGGGAACTGCCTGGGGCTCCTCTAGCACGGGCTGTCCCTGAGACAAGATGAAGGGAGTCATAACCGAATCCGAGGGAGTCTGGGTGGAATCCAAGGAAATAGGCTGGGGTCTCGATCCTTGGGAGAGAACCCTCTCCACCATGACAAAAGCCAATGGAGAGTGCACCTCCTTAGAGCCCAACAAGGAGGAACCTCTCCCCAGGTTCATTGTGAGGATCGGAGCTGAGGCTAGAGTAGCCGGAGCTCTGAAGGAACGGCTTAGATCTGACAAGGTCGGAGCCGAAGACACATCCATCCCCTTGGGTCCGACTCCCCATCCTCGGCCCCGAGAGCTGCACGGATCTGAGCTAGTCGGATCCGAGAAATGCAAGGTAATCACTGAAGTCGAGGTTGGAGGAACCATCTGCGCCGAATCCCCAGCTCCGAAGATCCTCAGATCCATATACCCTGAAACCGCAGGCTGGATCGGGGAAGGAGAAATCGGGTGAAAGAATGGCATGGAGGTCCCCCATTCAGAGGGAGAGGGCCCTGGCAAGACTCCCATCTGGATTTGGGTCCGAATGAATCTCCTCATCATCCTGTCCATATCCATTTGAGAAAAACTCTGATTCGAGCGCGAGGAAGCGACCGACTCAGATCTGGCTGGTCACTGGGAGGATCTAGAGGAAGGCCTTGGCTCCGTAGGCTCCAGGGAAAATCTAGGGGAGTAGAGACGAGAAGAAACAGGCCTCGAGACCTTTAAATAGGTTTTGGGAAGGACTCCCAATCTGGAGACCTTTTACGGGGCCTATCCCCTTTCTTCTCTTTGTCTCTTCCTCTCTCTGCATCCTTGTGTCTGTCCTTTTTGTCTCTCCATTTGGCAACATCCCCTTCACCAGGTCTAGTGGGGGGGGGGTGAGTCCCAGCCTGAGGGGGGGTTGGGCGGGAGTTGTGGTAGAAGCAGAGGCCGAGGCTGTAGAAGAATCCAAGGTAGATGCTGGAAGCAGGCCTTTCGCCACAAGTTTGGCCTTTCTGTCTCTAAGGGCCCTTGGATTGAACCCTGCACAAATGCTGCATTGGACAGACCAATGTGCAATGCCCAATCAAACAACACAAAGAGTGTGGCCATCTGCTGATGAAAGCTTATGGCCACACTCTGTGCATTTTTTAAAAGTAGGTTTTGGTTGTTCAGACATCCAGAAAAGCAACAAACAACCACAGTCAGTCTACCTGACCACACACACACTAAGGGAAGGGCCTACACAAAACTACCTCATGATATATATCTATATACATATATATATATATATATATATATATATATATATATATTTTTTTTTTTACATAAAAACGATGAACTAGCATTAGGAGGAGGGAAAGGGAAACTAACTGAAAAAACTCACTAGAAACAAACCCCCAAAAAGCACTTACAGTACCACTAAAGCACAGAGCTGTGGAGATCACGATGCTGATGCACGAAGCGGCAAACGAGATCTGGGAGAAGGCAGGAGATGGTGGTGTGCTATGGGTAAGTGGGAGGAGCTTGGAGCAGATGCTTGTAAAGTTGCCAGCTCGGATCCGATATGGATCTGGATACCCACAGGTTGAAGATAAAATGAAGTTAACTACTTCAAATATAATATTTTGTTTGTGGTGTTTGTGGCAAAGAAAGGGAGGAATTAAAATGGAAGCTGGTGATATGAAAATATTGCAAAAAAGAATGTAAATATATATTGATGATTGCTTAACAGTAATAAGTAGCCTCTATTATTTTCTACTATAATTGCAATGTGATGCTATACAACCACCTGAGCTACCACCAACAGGCAGATAGTACCTTGGTTTAACATCTCCTTTGAAAGACATTTCATGAGAGCAGCACCCACCTCATGCAGCATTGAAATGTCAGCAATAGAAAATGAATCTATGCATCTGGTGTGAGAGTAGAACTCACAATCTTGTGATATTCCAGCATCAAATGCTACCAGAACTGAAAAAACAATTACCCACATTACATATTCTGTATTTTTTGTTTGTGAAATGTTTTGAATTTCACACTGGCTGAGCTTGAAGTTGATCAGTATTGATCAGTGCGTTACCCCAGTAAACAAAACAAATCTAAATGAATAAATAAATAGATATATAGATAGATAGATAGATAGATAGATAGATAGATAGATAGATAGATAGCTACATAGAATCTCAGGCCCTGTGGACAATATTGTACATGTGGTTCTCCCGTTCGATTCCCAGCTGGAGTGTGGGGAGTGCCTTCTGTGTGGAGTCTGCGTCCTCCCCGCGGTTGGGTGGGCATTCGATAGACATGCATAAATGGGCGTGCCTTCATTGAAGGTTGAACATCAAGCTGGCACCTCTGCGTTTGTGAAAAAAAACCTGCCAATCATTAGCGGACCAGAGTTCTGCTGTGGTGACCCCTAACCGGGAAAAGCCAAAAGACAACAACAACATCATTGAATGTCTTACTACAGGAACCTTCCAGTGATCATCAGGGGACACAGTGGGAGTATCATAGGCAACTGCCTCATGAATATTACGTCAGTTACTAAATGTTATGCTGCAGCATGTGGAGGAGTACATGTGGTTTCCATGGACTGAAGAGGACAGAAACACAACTGTGCAGATGTGGTGTTCTATGAAATAACCCATTTCCCTGAGGTTTTGGGGTGAGGCCAGTGACTCCATCCACACTGCCAGCAAGGCCCCACCTGGTCCACATGGACAGTGGTACATCAACTGGAATGGTTTCCATTATAATGACTGCCAGGTGGTATGCAATGCATAGTGTATTATATGTATTGCATCTATGTAACATCCAGGCAGTTCCCTCATTTCAAGCATCTGGCATACATCTGAACTACATCAACAATTTGTTCAGGGGAACTTTACACAAAGATATCATACTGTTGATGCCAGATATGCCCTGGAGCCATGGCTGAAGGCACCAGTATTCAGCTAAGAGAGGATGGCTAAGATACAATACAATGCTGAGCTATCACAGACCCACAATATAGTCAACTGAGTGTTCGGACTGATGAAAGCGTACTTAGTCTGCCTGCCTTCCTCTGGTGGCATTCCATGGTTTGATCCTGAGACTTGCAGCAAGTTATTTGCTGTCTGTGCAGTTCTGCAAAGCATTGTGGTATGCAGATAGTTAGAGTAGGGGATTGCCATGACAGGACAAAACTGACCAAAGCCAGCAGCAGAGGTGGTGTTAGATGAGGAGCCATTAGTGGAACAGGCTGCAGGGAAGACCATGTGAGGTACAGGTGGGTGCAGTATTCCATAGCACTAGCAAAGAGGCAGAAACTGGTCCACAGCTATGGGTTACATTGAATACAACAAAGATTACAACATATACATGTAGTACTACCCCCAAGCTATGCTGCAGAGTGCATTGACTGGCCAAGTTATGCATAAGACATTATCTGCTCATGTAACAAACACAGCATTTGTACATAGGGGTGGGGACAGTAATATGGATTAAAAACAGGCACATTGGTGGAAGGGGGAGCTAAAGATGTGGACAGTATTGTGTGACATTGCAGGAATTGGTGAGAAGCTAGGTATATAGTATAGAGAGACAGCAGTGCCTAGGCGTCCAAATGTAGTGGAAACATGCTCTTCATAGCTTACAGGGAGCACAACTGTTATAGATGTGGTTGCATTGCCTACATGGGGCTGTGACAGGTGTTATGGAATCCCAGGTGGGAACAATACAGACCATGAATGTCCCTGGCTGCACTAAGGAATAGAACTCACATCAACATCCACTTGCAAGAAAATGCAGATGTGCAAGTAACCTTACTATAACAGAAGATGTTCAAATGATCACTGCTGCAGTAGCCTTAGCTATATGGGCTATATCTTTCTAAGAACATAACAGCCCACCAGATTCAAAAGCTTTCAGAGCACATTCCATGTGACAAACCATTAGTCAGCTTAAGCTGTCCTACTAAAAAGTCAGGTTTGGGTGCCAAGTCTTTCAGAGCTTTCATGCCAATGGAAAGACAGACTAAAGCCCTGACAAGGATAATGGTAGGAAAATAAAATAAAGGATCATACCTTGGCATAAAGGTATATAAAAATAAAAGGGGATGGAGGGAGAGAGTGGGTAATTTATTTTATTTATTTATTTAATGTTTGTTGACTGGGAAAGTCCTACTGGCCACATGCCCATTTTCAGTGGAGGCCCGGGCAAAAAGATCCAAACAGAATAAAGATTGTTGCAAATAATAAATTATACAATACATAAGCTCATACAGTAATGGTACATACAAGGATAACAAGGTATAAATAGAGACATTTAAGAAAAGATAGAACAGATTGAACTATACAAGAGAAGGATGGTGGTAAGTAGTTATAGAAAGGTATGGTAAACTAAGACAGAAGTAAGCTTAGAGTAAGATGCAGCAGAGAAGTTCAGAAAGAAAGAGAAGAAGCATGAGGCACAGAGTAATATACAGGGGATCTAGAAAGAGAGAGTGTCTGGGAGGGGAATTAGATGGGAAAGAGAGACTCCTATCACACTGAGTGAGTAAAAATTAACATAGAGGTGTAGTGAAGGAAAGCCTATAAAGATGGCAGGAATGGGGGAAGGAATCAGCCAGGTGTAAGGCAGGAGCAGAGCCAAGAATTAGATAGGTAAGATTTGAGGAGAAATTTGAACTGTAGATGATTTGGTGTGGTAAGTTTGTTTTGGGGGATTGAGTTCCATGTTCTGGCAATGCGGTTGGGGTAAAGAGAATCCCCAGAAAACTTGTTAGCTTTTGTGACTTGTAAGAGGAATTTGTTAGAAAAGCTAAGTAGCCTTTTATTAGTCTGTGGTTGAAGTAGGTTGCGGAGTGCAGGACACTTGTCTGGGAGGTAAAGTATGCCATGGGCCATAGTGAGTTGGGTGTATGTGAGGTAATTTGGGAGATCAAGCCAGTTTAGTTGGAGTAGGGCAGTTCAGTGATGGGATCTAATGCAGTAGTGATCATTTGAACATCTACTGTTATGGCAAGTTTACTTACACAACTGCACTATATTCATCATTATGATTACTTCTGCAGTAGCCTTAGCTCTATGAGTAGATTGCCATAACTTTGCTTGGGAGGAGGAAGGATGAAGGTCCGAATTTCCCTAGATATTGGTCATAGCAAAGCCTGTCCTAGTCCTACAGAAGGAATCTAATTTATAGTATTTTGTAAAGGTGTGCTCAGAGGACCAAATTCCTGCTTCTAGAATACTTTACAATACAACCCTTTTCCAAAAAAAAACACAGATGAGACTTGAACCTGCCTGGAACTGGATGGCACAGTGGTGCAGCTGTAGCATTGATGCCTCACAGCAAGAGGTTCTCCGTTTCGATTCTCAGCTGGAGAGCCTTCTGTGCGGAGTCTGCATGTCCTCCCTGAGTTTGTGTTGGTTTTCTCCAGGTACTCCTGTTTCCTCCCACATTACAGAGACATGCATCTGGAGCATTTCTCCCCAGGCCTCCACTGAAAATTGGCTTCATTCCAAGTCAGATTTTCCCAGTAAGCAAATGTTAAATAAATAAATTGTTTTGTTGTGGTGGGTATTACAAAAGGTAATAGCATGAGACAACCATTTGGAAATAGTTTGTTTTGACACGTCCTTTTTAATTACCTTCAAAGGAAATGGACAAACTTCCCCAAAGATTTTGTTCCTCAAAGATTTTGTTCTGTCAAGAGAGTGCCTAAGTTCTCTGTGTAAATTCATAGTATGCAGTTTCCTTTCTCCTTTTTAGGTTCTGGAAAGAAAACAGGGAGATGGATAACTTGACTGAAAATAAGCTCTGGAACCACTTTTGGCATAAAAGAAGGCTTTGTTGTTAAAGATAAAATACCCTGTCCTTATGAAAAATGAGATAAGGCTGACTCAGCATAAGAGCACTCAGACACTCTTCTTAAATACATCAGAGCAATCAGTAACATTGCTATCCAAGTTAAGAACTTCAATTCAGCCTGATTATGTGTGTCAAATGGAAAAAGTGTAAGGTTCTCTAAAACAAAATTGTGGTCCCAAGAAGGAGCCACCTGTCTTCTAGGTAGACATATATATAGATTTTCCTTCAAAAGCTGTACGGCTTGAGCAGGAGCGGCCTTAGGTCAACTGGTGCCCTAGGCAAAGGCTCATGGCACCACCCCTCCCTACACCACCCCGCCCCCCCCCCTGGCCTACCTACCTACAATAAATAAAAACTGAAAAGTGCCCCCTGATAGAGCAGCGCGGCTGCCACCCCACCTGCCTGGCCGGGCTTGAGGCTGGCTAGAAAGGTGGGATCTATTGGCAGAAAAACAGAGATGGCAGAGAGGTGAAGACGAGTAAGGAAGGACAGAGGATGATAACTCACACAAATATTAGAAAATCAGGGACATATGGGTCTTAAAATAGCCTTGGTTCTTAGTCTGGCCCCAATAGAACAGTTCTTGCATTTACCCATGTATGATTTTCTAGTAGCAGGTTTCTTAGTCTCCTTTAATAGCTGCTGCACTTCCACAGAAAGCAGGTACCAAAAATTTATTAAAACTCCATTATCCTACCAGTCAGTTAAAGAAGTTTCAGGTTGGGGGTGTATCAAACAAACCCTGTCTTGTGTGAGTAAGTCCAGTCTGTGATGAAGGCTGTGGTAATTACCCTTGGCTATTTTCAAAAGAAGGTAGGACCACTGCTGCCTGGGCCAAGAGAGAATCACCACAATTAACTTTGGAGAATCCTTCTGAATCTTTCAATAGTGCAAAGGGTGGAAATGTATAGAGGAACATTCACTTCATGGGAATGGGAAGGCGTCTGTCTTCCAGGCCTGTTTGCAAAGAATCTTGGATCAGACCTTCTTTAACTGTCTGTTGTGATTTGAGACAAACAGAATTATTTGAGGCGTTCCCCACAGGTGGATCAGTTCCCGGAAGATCCCTGGGTTCAGTTTCCATTCATGATGGTCTGTCCTGATCCTGAAATAATATTTTGGTCTGAATGGAAAAAAAGCAAGCTGAGTTGATAGTTCCCAGGCTACCATAGCTAGTCTACAATGGGGTATAATCTGGTTACCTCTATTTTTTATGACCCGCATAACTGTGGTGCTGTCTGTGATTACCAGCAGAGGTCTTGGGGTCCAAAGATGATTTAGAGAATTGACAGCATTTATTACTGCCATAATTACTTTAATAATTATGTGTTTTTATCTGTCTGTTTGTTCCACAGGCCCTGAACTTTCACCTCCTTGGACACAGCTCTTCAAGCAAAGTCTCTGGCATCTATGGTTATAGATTGAGAGCTGTAAGGGAGAAGGGGAGACCTGGGTTGAGAGATAACTGTTTCACCCATCAAAGTAAATTGCAGTAGATAAACACCAGTACTGGGATCTAAAAAGAAAGTGGGACCTGGTATTGGGTCCAAACAGATATGAGGTATCATTTATGGTTCTCATGTGAAGTCTGGACAGAGAAACAATGAGAATTGTAGAGGTCATGAAACCAAGAACCCTGAGATATTCCCTGGCTGATGTTAGAGACTGGGTGGAAGAATTTAGAGACTGTTCCTTGTAAAGGTCAACTTTGTCTTGAGGAAGACAAGCCCCCATGAGGGTTGTATCCAGAAGGTACTCCAAAACACTATCCTGTAAGAAGGAATGAGTGAAGATTTCTGTAAGTTCACCTGAAACTCCAGACTGAGAAGGAAGTCCTTTATCCAGGCCAGGGATTTGTGACATTTTGAAAAAAGAGTCTGGACAGTCATCTAAAAATGGAAAAATGTGAATGCCTTGCAACCTGTAATGAGGTATTACTGGTGCAAGACACTTTTAAGCACCCCTGGAGAATAGATAGTCAAAATGGAAAGAAAGAGAACTGGAAATGTAAGCAAGGCACAGAAAATCTTAAAACATGACTGGAATATTTTGGGATTGGGGTGTGAGCATCAATTCAATCTAGTATTAACAAAAAAAAGTGAGATGTGGGATGACAGTAACATAGACAGAAGGCAACGCATCTTGAAGTTTGGGACTTTGATGTGAAAGTTTGGAAAAGAAAGGTCTGGGACTATTACCAAGGCCCTTCCTTCCTTGGCATCAGAAAGATTTATGAATAAGATTCCTTCCCTTTTGTTCTGGAGGAACTGGTTCTATGACCCTTACAGATAGCATTTGTTCCAGGACTGGAGGAAACAGAGAACATTGGCTTGAGGTATTAGGAGAAATTCACTGTAAAGAAGGAAGGTAATCTCATTGCCAGTTGTAACCTTTTTGAATGGTTCACAAAACCCACTTGTCTGAGGTTATCTTATGCCACTGAGTAAAATGAAAACCTAGACTTTGGGAAAGATTTAATTGGTTGCCAGGGTAAGAAGAGGGAAACACCTGAAGGAACATAGTCTGTCTTTTTGGACTGTCCTTGGCTCCGGGAGGCTCTCCATCTTTTTTCAGCCTCTTTACCATTCCTTTTTGAAATTATGCTTGCCTATACTTTACTGAAACTGTTTTATTTCCTATAAAAGGATCTTGAATTAGAAAGAATAGTCCTATTAAACTTTGGAAAAGTTGGCAAAAATGTTGTATCACCACCTGAATTAATTTCCCTCTTTCATCAAATCTTTTACAGACCTCAGCAGAAGATGGGCCAATCAAAACCTCTCTATCTTGGGGAGAATTCAAGAACTCAGCTTTGACATACTCTAGTAATTTTTGTGAATGTAACCAAGCAAACCTTCTCCTAATTGATTCAATGGCAGCTGGTCTGGATACGACATTAGCAGAGTCATGAGAACACTTTAAAGAGTATTTGCTTAACTGAGAAACAGAAGCTATTAAATAATTCAGAGATGCTTTAGTCTCTGTTGAAGAGAGGTTAGCAGTTTGTTTTCCTATGTTTCAAAAGAAGACAGTTGAAATTTTGATACATGAGCCTGGAAGTTTAGAATTCACAAGGTTGACATAGAAGAAGAATATACTTTCTTCCTAAATCTCTCAAAAGCTTTCCCATCTTTGACAGAAGGGATAGGGTTAGCATTCACAAGGCTGTTGCACAGCAGATGGTTTTGCCAAAGAAATGACTGCAAGGTCTGATTTGGGATTTGAAAGTTGATATTTGTGGGTCTGGGAGACCTTATATAATCTATCAGACTTTTAAATAGCATAAAGTTGACTGTCAAGCATATTGCAGGCTGTCAAGAAAACATTTACCGCTGGTAAAACAGGAGGAACAGCTGCAGGCTGAGGGATATGTAACAAATCATAACAATTTTTGATGGGAATCTTAAATTTCACTTTTCTCACTGAAACAATTATTCTATTCTAGCTTTAGTTTCAGAAAATGATAACTCTTCAGGAGAAGAATCTGAAAAAAAAAACATTCTTCAGAATCAGATTATCTTTCCTGTGACACAAGCAAGGGAGAAATACAATCCTTGTCTTATTTTATTTTAAAACTCTATGAGGAATCAGAATTTAAAGAATTAAAGGTTGAGATATGCCCTTAGCAGACCCCAGCAAATCTTCCCTGTCTATCCTGTGTGAAAGTGGAATAGACATATGCCTACCTTTCTGTTTTCCATTCCTAGGAGCAAAAACAAACCACAGGAACTGGGATGCAGCAAATTTTTATTCCGGTACCTCGGCACAACGCCTTCAAAGGAATAATCATGAAAACACAAGCAACATCTTATATACTAGTGCATCACAGCAATAAATGAATAAATCAATTAATCAATTAGAACAATAAATTTAATAAGCTCCATAGGATTAAGGGTACAATACATATATATGTATAGAAGAAATAAGAATACAAAACTATTCACTGCATAAATAATTAAAAAAGCAAGCAATTCTTTTATTGCTGTGATGCACTAGTATATAAGATGCTGCTTGTGTTTTCATGATTATTCCTTTGAAGGCGTTGTGCCGAGGTACCGGAATAAAAATTTGCTGCATCCCAGTTCCTGTGGTTTGTTTTTGCTTCTGCTTGTTGCCCGTTGGTTTTTCTAATTCTTTTGGAGGAGCTGGATCAGTTTTTATGATGTCGAACTTGAATGCAGATGGTAATGGACTTTTGTTTGCTAACTTGGCTAAGGAAAGGGATCACAAGTTGGCTCAATTTGATCCGTGGACAATATCTGGTAACAATGTTCTTGACAAAAAATTTGAAGATTTGAAAAAGCTAAGAATTAAGGAGACTTCTTTGTTTTACGACATTCGTTTATTGGAGAAATATGTTGAACTATCTGTGACACCTAGAGGGCTGAGAATTGACAAACTTCCTGCTTACAGGTTTTCGGAGGATGAAAATGAATATTTGGAGGAATGGAAGACAGCTTCGTTACAATGTACTCTCACTTGGCTAAAGATTTTGATTAAACGCAATCGTAGGAGTTTAGGACTAATCCAAGCACAAACTGCGGAAGGTGAGGCTAGTTTATCAGATGAATATGCTAATCCAGCATTTATTGTGGCTATGAAAGATATCAACAGCGCAGTTTCCAAGATTGAGTGTGATGTCATTACAAGAAAAAAGAAAAAACTAAATAGGGACATCAATGATTTTAAAAAGAATTTAATATACTCTTGGCAGCGCAAACGTAAAAATGGTACGTTCCATAAGAGAGGGTCAGAAGGAAGTTCACGAAGTGGGCGTGACTCTTCTGTTTCATCGTCTGATACAGCTACTAGCAGCAAGAAAAGCGTTTCTTTTGAGAGGGTAGACCTTATGGATGATACTGGCATGTCGAGTGAGACGGAAGAACATGGTAGATGGAATTTTCGTCAGGGATCCAAACGCAAGTCACGTCCTAAGGGTCATAATAGAAGGTACTGATTCCATCACTAAAATTGACTCTGGGACTGCCTCTTGTTCTATTGTTAATTTTTCTGTTAAGCGCTTTAATTTTCATAATGGCGCTCTTACAGAACCTGTTTTCAACTGTATGAATATAGTTAACCTCAGCGACTTTGTTATAACGCCTGACATGCAAATGGTGTTAAATAGGGGCAGTAAATCTGTGCCCACCGAAATACCTGCTCTTTCTGATATTCTTATGGACATCAAACGTTTTTGTAGGAAACTATATTTAAAAGTTTTCTTTGAAAAAGATTACAGTTTTAACAACAGGCTTTTGGAAAATGTTGTAAATGATGAATGTGCTTGTGTTGACATGGATTTGAACAATACTTTTTGTTCTTTTGATTCTGATGAATTTTCCATTTTGTTTGATCCTTTATTGGATCTTTCTACACATGAATTTGAATCTGAAGGGTTGGTAACCAATGATATGGAGATTCATGTTGGTTGTGGGTTTGTTCCTACTATTAATGAGGGCAGTATTGTGAATAACACTGAGCATTTTTTTACTGGCTATGGTAAATTTACATTACCTCAATTACCTACCTGTAGTTCCTTTTGTCCACCAAAAAAAAAATTCTGTTATTCTTAGGGCATTTGAAAATGTTCTATGTAAGAAGGCTGAGATTGAATATGCTATGTTTCTAAAGCAATATATCACTTTTAATCTCAACAAATCTGAATGGTGTGCTCTCAAAATTATGAAGGAAGCTTCCAATAAGTATGTTTTTTGTACTGCTGATAAGGGTGGTAAGTGGGTAGTCATGGAGAGGTGTCATTACCTAAAAATGAATTATGATTTGCTGTGTAATGACCATGTTTATGTTGAACTACCCAAGAATCCCATCAGTGAATACAATTCAGCACTTTTGGAAATTCTTGAGAGGGGTGAAAGGTTAGGTTTCCTAAATAGGAAAGATGTTAAGAGTTTGTTTATTGTTAGTCCTAAGGATCCCACCTTTTACACACTACCCCTGGCCGCCCTATTGTGTCCTGCTGTGGAGGCTTTTTGGAGCATGTAGGTATTTTTCTAGATAGCATATTAAAAAAAGAACTCAAACATGTAACCTCTCATATTAGTAACACAAATCAGTATTGTGAATTGATAAAAAACTTTAAATGGGATTCTAGCTACTATTGGGCTACAGTTGATGTGAAGGCCTTATATACTAACATCAGTACAAAATGTGGCCTGGAAGCCATTACTAAAATTTTGGGAGAGGGTCCACGTACTTCTTTCATTATTTTACTTTTGGAGTTTGCACTCACTCATAATTATTTTTTGTTTGAGCACAAAGTATTTCTTCAGAAAGAAGGGACTGCTATGGGGGCTAATTTTGCCCCCACTTATGCCATTCTATTCATGTCATACTTTGAGATTAATTTTTTGTACACGTTGGAATTTTTTCAGAGAAGGGTTGTTTCTTACCACAGATACATTGATGATTTAATTTTCATCTGTAAGGGAAATACATCAGAATTTGATAAATTTATGGTGAGTCTTCATCAAAATAAATTTGGTTTAGAATTCACATATTTTGTGAATCCACATAAAATTCTGTTCTTGGATATTTTGTTGTATGTAGACCAACAAGAACTAGTTCAATTCAGACCATTTAGGAAAGAGATAGCTTCTAATAATTTTTTACATGCAACCAGTGCACATCCTATACATCAGATTGAGGCACTCCCTTTTGGTGAGTTCAAACATATACAGGAACACACTTCTGAAAATATTTTTTTAGAATCGGAATTTGCAAATGTTTGTAATAGATTGATGACCAGGGGTTACTCTGAAAGTTTGATTAGGAAAAGTCTTAATAGACTATTAAATCCAAACACTAAGGAGAACAAAGCATCAAAAGTTTCTTGTAAAAGTTTTGGTCATAACAATGACTTATGTTCCAAGAATGAGAAGATATTTTTTGTTACGAAATATTCTCCTTTTTCAGGGGTTTTAAGAGAGATTGTAGATTTCTTATGGCCAATTGTTCATAAAAATGAGGATATAGGTCATTTATTCCCTGATCATGTTTCTTTTTTGTATGGCAGGTATGCCAACTTAAAGGAAATTCTGAAACCCAAGTATTTGCCTTTTGATGTTTCCAGCTCTGATTCTGGTCTACATCATGGTATGTTTAAGTGTGGTAAATGCAAAGTTTGTGTTAAAGTCAGAAATTTATCTGGCTGTACCATCAATGGGGTTAAATATATTGCTAGAAATAACTTTAATTGTAAGTCATGTGGTGTAGTGTATATTGTTGGTTGTAGATGTGTTCCACCAAAATATTACATAGGTCAAACCAAACGTCAATTGAAAATACACATTTTGGAACACATGGGTGATGTCCGTAATGCTAGGATTGATAGTCCCATTTCTGAACATTTTCATGCAGTACATTATGGTCTGATGGATTCTTTATTTTTTTGTGCTTTAGCAAAACCTAATTTGCACTATGTTGGTAATTTCTTGCAGAATCTGTTAAATTTGGAAAGCAGATTTATTTTGAAATTTGGTACTCTCAAGCCTAGAGGTTTGAATTTGGAAATGAATTTAAATATTCAGTAATTATAGTTATTTATTATATACTACTGCTTTTTTAATTATTTATGCAGTGAATAGTTTTGTATTCTTATTTCTTCTATACATATATATGTATTGTACCCTTAATTCTATGGAGCTTATTCAATTTATTGTTCTAATTGATTAATTGATTTATTCATTTATTGCTGTGATGCACTAGTATATAAGATGCTGCTTGTGTTTTCATGATTATTCCTTTGAAGAAATTTGCTGCATCCCAGTTCCTGTGGTTTGTTTTTGCTTCTGCTTGTTGCCCGTTGGTTTTTCTAATTCCATTCCTAGGAGACCTGCATAGAAAAAGAATCACCCAAAGATGAGACACTTCCCTGGAAATTAGGCATCTTAGGTCAGCTTCACGGTAAAGCATCTTCTGCTCCTTCCTCTGAGACGGAAAAGAGTGTTTTTTCCTTGCCAAAGAGGATAGTTCAACAGCAATAGAAGATGTGCCTAACTCCCAGTCCTTAGAGGGTCCTCAGGGAGCATTGCCAGTGGGATTGAAAGAAGACAATAAATGGTCCAAGGTACCTAATTTGGCCCTAGCAGAGTCACTCATTGCTGCCTGATGCAGTGAGGAAGCCAGCTTGACTACCAATAACTCCCATGAGACTTTCCTCTTCTTGCAGATGGGGGTGGGAAGAACCAAACGACCTTAAGACAGCTCCTTGTTCTAGTCAAGAAAAGTGCCTGATGAGCAGATAGCACAGCCTTAAAAATTGGTCAACATCTTGACAGGAATTTTACAGATTTGTGGGAAAAAAATAGCAACAACCCCCAAGACCACTAGTCCAAGTCCAAGTCTATCATTTTCCACACAAATGCACTTAACTGTTACACAAAAAAAGATCATAAAACAGTTTACACCTTGAGGTAAACAATAAAAAATTAACTTTTGAAGAAGTCATTTAAGTGACAACTACTAAAAGCACACTTCCAATCTTAAATATACACTTTTCTCTAGAAAATGTTTCCTCAGAAAATTAGGTAAAGTGGAAGGTTTACCCCAGAAGAATATTTATCTGCCCAGCCTTGATGAAGTGCTAGCTGATTGTTGATCACTCAAAACCTGCAGGGAGAGCTCACTTTCAAGGCAAGTAAGTTGTCAAAGTTTGGAGCCCTAACTGCTGACATTATACAGCTCTCCTTGAGCCTTTCAGTGGTTAGGGCATATGGAAGGTGCCCTAAAGCTTTGCATGATAGCTAGTTGACATATCCTTGGCAGGATGTAACTCATATGGCTTATGCTACTGCAACAGTGGTGTGGGTAGAGTGAATTCCTGTAGCTTGTGAAGGTGTTTTGTATTCTAAATCAGCCACACAATGAATACTCTGAGTTTAGATCACAATTGTTTTATTTCTTTTGTTAGCTTAGTTAGTGAGAGCAGGCAGAATGTCAGCAGATGAGTACAGAAAACTGATAAGAAGCCAGCTGGCTGAGATGTATCAGGCTAGGGGACTGGTGCATGGAAACTTGACTAAGGCAGACATGATTGCAGCTTTGGTCACAATTGCATCAGAAAACAGCAACCAGGAGGATGATCAGACTGGCAGTGGAGATGTACCACCCTTATAGAATGGACAGCTCAACCTTTCTGCAGAGGACTTAAAAATCCATCTGGAGCTAAAGAGACTTGAGTTGGAGGCCAGGAGTTTGGAAACAGAGGCAGCTGAGAGACGGAGGCATCTAGAGAGTGAGGAGAATGAGAAACTGCTACTCCTGGAAGCTGAGGGAAAAGGAGAGGCAGAGACAGCAGGAGAAGGAGATGCTGGCTTTTCACCAGAGTAATGGAGGTAATGGGGAATAGAATAACTGGACCCCAGAAGCACAAAAGGTCAGTAAATGTCTTCCGCATTTTAAAGAGGAGGATAATTTTGATAGTTTCATTCATATGTTTGGGAGGGTATGTAAACAGTATGATGTTGACCAAAGGCTAGAGGTATGGTTCCTGACCCCCTTACTCCATGGTAAAGTTGTAATTGTGTTGTAAAAATGTCTGACATTGACTGTTTTAATTATACTACGGTTAAGAACTGTTTGTTAGAATTGTTTAAGCTAACACCTGAAACATATAGGAAAAAGTTTTGTGAGCATAGAAGCAAGGCAGACGAAAGTGTGTGTGAATATGTTGCTGAACTGAACACTTATTTTCATAGGTGGGTGAGTGGATGTCAGGTCACCACTTTTGAAGGGCTGGCAGACCTTTTGGTGAGGGAACAAGCCCTTAGCACTTTGCCTGAGGACATGAAAATCTGGTTAGCTGATAGACAATGTGCTACTTCAGATGAGTTGGGGAAGAAGAGAGACCTATACCTAGCAAGCAGGGCATCCCTGCATAGGAAAGGGACCTCCAGTACTGCTCATGGGTCTAAAGGAACCCATGGTGGGCAACACAGACTGCTCCAACAGAATCTGCCAGTAGCACGGGAAGCCACTAGTCCAGATACACGTCCAGGACTTAGGGTTAAATGTTTTGAATGCAACCAGTGGGGCCATGCGGCATACAGATGTCCTTGGAGGCAAGGTGGGGAACAAAAGGTGATAGAGTCAGTAAGTGGGAAAGACAAACTGCCAATAGTAGATTGTCTTGAGACAACAGGGGTACTGAACTACCATCCTGCAGATGTCCTGATAGGGAAGGATTTGGATGAGGCAGTACCATGTGTTTATGCAGTTACATGCAGTCAGGCTAGGAGACAAGCATGTTGGTCTGGTAGCCTGGGGAAGACCTAGACAGACTGCGTACTTCCAGCCAGGACTATTGAGGTGGTTACTTCAGGGAGGGAGCTACTCTGTAGCAGTGAGACTGAAGGCGAGCCACAGCTGCTTGTGGGTCGACTGATGTTCCCTTGTACAGAGTGATTGCAAAGGTAGAGGTGAGTAGTAGTACCCAGGCTGACAGTGAGGCACCACTGTCAGAGGATGCCAGACTTCCTGTGGAAGGGGAGCTGGAAAGGGTTACAAAGAGAGAGTTGAGACAAGCTCAGCTCTCAGACCCTACATTGCAAGGCCTAAGGCAGGTAGCTAGTAAGGCACCTGATTCTCAGGGGAAAGGGGATTCTGTATACGGGGACAAAGTGTTACTGCATAGAGAGTGGACGCCTGAGGGAGGGCTAGAGGGGAGAGGGTACAGCAGTTGGTAGTGCCTAGAGCCTACCATCTGGCACTTCTAGTCATAGTCCATGATATTCCCTTTGCAGGTCATATGGGCATAAACATACAAAGAGACATATTATGCAGAACCTTTATTGGCCTGGAATTTCTAGAAATGTAATAGGGTACTGCAGGACCTGTGAGCAGTGCCAAAAGGTAGGCAAGGCAGGAGACAAGGTGAGAGCTCCTTTGATGACTTTGCCTGTGATTGAGGAGCCATTTCAAAGGGTAGCTATGGATATTGTGGGGCTTCTGAGTACCCCAAGTTCCACAGGGAAAAAGTATATCCTAATGGTAGTGGATTATGCTACATGATACTGAGGCAGTGGCTGTGTCCTCCATAGATAAATTAGGTTCATAGATTAGTACTAAGCTAACTGCCCTTGTGAGCCATTTTAAGCCTAGCCAATTATCCCTTGTGAGACTTGAACCCTGCACCTTGTGTTTGTAAGGCAAACACCCTAACCATTAGGCCACCCTCCCAATCCCATTAATGCAGAAAAGGTGGCAAATGCTTTGTTAGAGATTTTCAGCAGGGTAGGTTTCCCAAAAGAAATACTGACTGACAGAGGTGCCAATTTCATGTCAGACCTGCTGGCTTGTCTGTGGAAGTACTGTGGGGTGAAACACCTGAAGATCACCCCCTACCATCCCCAGACTGATGGTCTTGTTGAGAGGTTAAACTCTACAATCAAGTCCATGCTACAGGTATTTGCTGACCAGTTTAAGAGGGAGTGGGACAAATATTTGCCCCATCTGTTGTTTGCTTACAGAGTGGATCCCCAGAAATTGACAGGTTTTTCACCCTTTGAGTTGCTGTATGGGCATAGGGTGAGGGAACCTCTATATTTAATTTGAGATGAGTGGGAATGTGAG
This sequence comes from Protopterus annectens, assembly GCF_019279795.1. Taxonomy (NCBI): domain Eukaryota; kingdom Metazoa; phylum Chordata; order Ceratodontiformes; family Protopteridae; genus Protopterus; species Protopterus annectens. The sequence goes on along the minus strand of NC_056727.1, from coordinate 255,313,279 downwards.
TGTGAACCTCACAAGGAGTCTGTTGTGGCATAAGTCCTAAACCTCAGGACAAAGCTCAGGGAACTCATGGGGTTGGCCAGGAGAACCTGGCAGAAGCCCAACAACAGAAAAAAGGTGTGGTTTGACTGGAATGCTTGAGCTGGAAAGTATGCTGTAGGGCAGCAGGTAATGGTTGTCATTCCTGTCAGACACAAAAAGCTGCAAGCAGCTTGGGATGGACCCTAAAAGGTAGTAAGGAAGGTAAGTGATGCTAACTAAATGGTAAAACTGCTAGGCAGGAGACAAGGCCACAAATTGTACCATGTTAACATGATGAAACTTTATCATGATAGGGAGGCCCTTGTGCTGAGTATTTGAAGTGAATTGCAGGAGGAGTCTGAGGGAGATCTGGTGACTAATCTCCATAGTGAGGCTCGGACTGACACCTCAATGGAAGGGGTAGCAATGTCCCAGCAGCTATCTCCTACTCAGGTTTGAGAAATCTGAGCAGTGTTACAGGAGTTTGGGAACATGTTCACTGGGAAACCAGGCTGCAGCCACCTGGAGTAGCACCATGTGTATACAGGACCCCAAAAGCCTATTAGGCAGACCCCTTATAGGGTGCCTGAGAGAGTCAAACAGACTCTGAGGGAGTAGATACAGGAAATGTTGGAACTAGGGATAATTCAAGAGTCCAACAGTCCTTGGGCCTCCCCAGTGGTGCTGGTGCCAAAGAAGGATGGCAGCACCAGGTTTTGTGTGGACTACAGGAAATTAAATAGTCACACAGAGTCAGATGCTTACCCCATGCCTAGGACAGATGAGGCCCTAGAGCAGCTGAATGGGGCTAAGTATCTTACCACCATTGATCTTACCAAGGTTATTGGCAGGTGCCCTTGACTCCCAGTGCTAGAGAGAAATTAGCCTTTGTGACTCATTTTGGCTTGTATAAGTTCACAGAGATGCCCTTTGGGATGAAAAATGCCCCAGCGACAGAGGCTGGTAGATCATATCCTAGCAGGAGCAGGAGGGTTTGCCCTTGCTTACCTAGATGATATTGCCATCTATAGCCATTCCTGGCAAGAGAACCTTCAGCATGTCAGGGAGGTGCTGGGCAGACTACAGAGGGCAGGGTTGACCATTAAGCCCAGCAAATGTCAGGTGGGTATGGCAGAGGTCTCCTGCCTAGGACATAGAGTGGGGAGTGGTAAGATCAGGTCAGAACCTGCCAAAGTAGAAGTCATTCAGGCATGGCCTGCACCTGTTACCAAAAAGCAGGTGAGGGCATTCTTAGGGACAGCAGGGTACTACAGAAAGTTTGTTCCCAGTTATAGTACCATAGCTGCTCCCCTCACAGACCTGACAAGGAAGAACAGGCCTGATAAGGTAGTATGGACCTCAGCATGTAGGCAGGCATTCCAGGAGCTTAAGGAAGCTTTGGGAGGACCCCTTTGTTAGTCAGTCCAGATTACAGGAAATAATTTGTTGTGCAGGTGGATGCTTCAAACCATGGGGTGAGGGATGAACGTAGCCAGATTTCTTGAGAGGGAGAAGAGCACCCAGTGGTTTATCTCAGTTGTAGGCTCCAACCCAGGGAGGAATGCTATGCAGGTATAGAAAAGGAATGTCTAGCCATAGTGTGGACACTGCAGAAACTTCAGCATTATCTGTATGGAAGAAACTTCACTGTAGTGACAGATCACAACCCCCTAACATGGTTACACAGAGCCAGCCAGCAAAATGCCAAGTTGCTAAGATGGAGCCTAGGGTTGCAAGCATATGATGTCAGTGCAAATCCACAGTGGGATTAGCAATGCCAATGCAGATGGGCTCTCAAGACAGGGAATGGGGTAAGGTATACTCAAATAGACCTAACCCTCTCAAGCAATGTTTCTCAAGGGTCACTTGAAGAACTAGCTTGAGTTCTCCGGGGGGGGGGGGGGTGAAGATAGGTGAAACCTGCCAGCCTAGCCAGATAGAATTTTGTAGATAATGTTGTCATTTGTAAATATTAATATAAGCCACAGGCTTTTTCTCTTAAATGGGAAAAAATGGTGTTAAATGTGGAACTGCAAAAATGTAACAACACAGCACTCTGCTGTAACAAAGCTGATAAGTCAATTCTTTGATGTCAAAACTTGGAGGCGAGATGTCTAGATAAAGGCAGTCTGTTTTGAGGCCAGAGTTAATGGCTAGAATTTGCATGTATGATTTCTTTTATTGTTCTGGTTCCTGACCAGCTGCAAGATCAAAAGGGCTATTAACCTCTGAGAGTCTGTTAGCCTGGGAACCAGAAAGAAATGATGTAATCTGAAATGAATCAGTGGTACTGTGTTATCAATTTAAGGACAGAAGGAATGAGAGCATTTGAGCATTTGTCTTGAGAACATCCAACTCACCACTCTGCCTGTGTCTATATGTAAGTAGAATTTTAGAACTGTGTTTTCTCTTAGTTTTAGCTGGGAAATAGGAAGATTAGACTAGTTTGTTTTTATGTGATGTCAGAACTTTTCTACTGTATTATTTTAAGTATTTCTCTGTGATCTCTGAACTTTTGCCTAGCACTGTGTAGTAAGAAGTATTGTCTTGTGTTTTTATTATTTATTATTAAATATGTTTAAACTTTTCAACTGTGGCTGTTTTGTATAGAGATAATTTAAGATCTAAGAGTACATTGCATGTATATAGTGATACTGTACCAAGTCACTCCAAATAAATCTTGACTGTTCAGTCGCACTTACCATTTGGATAATAATATTGCACAGTATAATTGGACACCCTTTCATAAGGGCCTTTGAGTAGCTGATAAATATTAGCTGGGTGATGGCAGTGATTTCTACCGTATAGTCTGGGAAAAAGGGGCACAGCTGGAGAACCTGTGCCAGCTTTCCCCAGAAGTGTCTGTGTGGGTGTATAAACTCTTATCTCAAAGTGTGTGTGTGTGTGTCAGCTACTTGGGCAGGGACACAAACCACTGGTTGGACAGAGAGGGTGCTGGAGGTTTTAGCTTTCCCACTAGGCTGAGATCTAGAACCTATAGCTGTGCCAGTGGGGAGTCTTATTGGGGACCTGGAGAGAAAGGGAGAAACCAGCCCCTGACTGACTGTGATCTCTGTGTGTTCTTAAAGGAAATTGTACTTTACTGTGTGTGTATTTATTATCCTTTCCCTATATGGATGCTCCTCACTGGTGTTAGTGGCGAGGACTGAGGCTCCTTGATTGCTGGGCCAGTGCACAGGCGTCACAATATTCACCGTCAAATCTGATAAAGTTGTTGCTCAAAATAATCTCCATAAACTCACTAATAAGAGTATAATCAGTTTCAGAAAGGTTGGTATAAGATTTAACCACATCAACAAACCAAACCAACCTCTCTTTATGTGGTATACAAGAAAAAAGCTTTTTAACATCACAGGTAACAAACACAGTGTCTGAGACAAAGCAAACATCTCTAAGTTTGTCCAACAAATCCCAGGAATCTTTAAGCATGTGCTTAAACCCAGAAAATAGGTTATTTAACTTGTTGTCTATAAATTTTGCCACAGGTTCTATCATGGATCCTGCTGACGCCACAACTGGCCTTAATGGAGGGTCTTGTGTGTTTGAGTATATTTTTGGAATCCCAAAAATAGGTGGAATCCTGGTATTTGTTGGACAAACTTAGAGATGTTTGCTTTGACTCAGACATGGTGCTTGTTACCTGTGATATTAAAAATGTTTGTTGACGTGGTGAAATCTTATAGCAACCTTTCTGAAACTGATTGTACTATTATTAGTGCATTTAGGGAGATTTGAGCAACAACTTTATCAGATTTGATGATGAATATTTTAAGCAAGTCACAGGTGTTGCTATGGGGGCTGCTTCTGCTCCCTATATTTGCCAGTGAGGTTCTATTGAAATGGAAACTGTCTATTTTGTTTAATATTCCCTTGTTTAATTTCTGCAAGGGATATTTTAGATATTTGGATGATTTGCTGTTAGTTTGGCAGGGGGACGATGTGCAGTTAGAAGAATTTTTTATCCTTTTGGATGCAAGCACTGACTTTGTAAAATTCACACACCAAGTAGGCTTCCATGAGGTTCATTTTTAGATATAAAAATTTTGTGGTCACAGGATGCAAGACTGGAGACTTGCCTGTATCGAAAACCTACTTACTGTAACTCTTTTTTATTTTATTCCAGTTGTCATCGCAGTCATGAAAAGAGAGGTATCGTAAAAAGTCAGTTTATACGAGCCTCTAGGATTGCATCTAACGATGGCTGGTGTATAAGGGAATTTGAAACAATAAGGAACATGTTTCTTGAGAGGGGCTTTGCAATTCATCTTTTGGAAAGTACTTTCGAAGGGGTTAAAGCTGAAAGGGTAGGCAAGTATGGCCTTATTATTAAACAAGGGTTGTGCAATTACAATAATATTGCAAAAACAACCAATTTTTGTAACAATATGATTTTGCACTGCACTCTTGATGTAAAGGGTATTGAAAATATTATCACAAAAAATTTTTGTTTAATTGTGATGAAAATACTAGATCTAGTGGAGAGTCTATGCTAAGTTTTACGTATAAAAGAAAAAATAACATCAAATATTTGCTGGAGAAGAAACCACAGGAGAATGGGGGTATTTGGTCGGTCACTGTAAAATGTAGAAGATGCAAACAGTGCAGATTTACTGAAGATAACTATGACAGATGGCTGCACAGTGTGGACAAAAAATGGCTTTGTGGAGGTAAATTTAATTGTTTCTCTGAGAGGGTGGTGTACCTTGCTATCTGTCAGTCCTGCTAGGCTTTTTATGTTGGCAAGATGATTAATTGGTTAAACCATAGAATTTACCAACACATATACAACATTCAGAAACTTGACAATAAAAGTGCACTGGCACGTCAATGTACAGTTTGTGATGGTTTTGATAAGTTCAAGTTTCTAGTGTTGGAGCAGGTTCACAATGGCCTCTTCTGTGGTAATCGGGAAAAATTTATTGATGCACAGGGAAATGGTGTGGCAACTAAGATTAAATGCCACCAATTCCCCAGGGTTAAACAAAAGCGTTTCCATCACCAGTGAACTTAAAAGAAGACACAATATGGTTTGAGATTTTTTTGATTTTTTAACAAACTTGTATATGGTTATTTCTTTACTGGTATTTAGTGCATTCAATTTTTTTCTTACATTTTTGTTCTTAATTAATATTCAGTTGTGCATGTTACTTTTATTAGAGGTTGTTCTATTACACATTGATTGGTTCATCTTTGGTGGTGGGGTTCATTTACTTGAAATGTATTTAAACTAGTTTTTAATTTGGTTTTGTGGTTCTGAAGATGTCAATGTACAGATGAAAGCGTTAAACCATGTCTATTTGTTCTATATTAAAAGTGTTTTGGAGTTTTTTTAAGTTTATATATTTTTTTCTTTTGCCTGCTATTGGATTGCCAAGTGCCAGGGTGTTTGTGCTGTTTATGTTTATATATATATATACATACATACATACATATATATATATATATATATATATATATATATATATATATATATATATATATATATATATATATATATATATATATATATATATGTGTGTGTGTGTGTGTGTAAATTATCTTAACATAATTCTCATCGCTGAGCAAGCCACAACTTTCAAGCTTTCAAAATAGTACACATAACATTCAAAGGGTACATATCTACAGGTGGCCAAGGTGAAATTCCTCAAGCAACAATAAACCAAAGCGAAAGCTACCAAGGAACACAATGTGATCACTGTTTTCCACAGGAAGTTGATGTTGATGTGACTTCTTAATGTGCACCTTCAGTGAGTCACTTAATTTAGGAGATTCCTCCTTTATTTGAATTGGTGCAACTGTGGAGTTTGTATATACAGCTTAGAGGGGGTGTGGGGCTTGTCTCCCACATTGAGGAGTGCAGTAGTCTTGCCCCCACCTCCAGCAAAAATACAATTTATCTTTTCACCCTTTATGTTTTGGGATTAAGTTTTTGATATTTCTGACACCTGGAGTTTTGTAAAAGTCCTAATGTGTCCCCTGTTTGGATGTTGAAAAGTCCCAGTTGCAAGGATGGTTAATGATGCACAAATCTTTGTATCCACTGAGCAGGCATTCCATGCCTCCCCCTCGATTTAATGTAAGCAGCACATGTCAACAACACATTATAGCAAGACATCAAATATCCTATTAGACTGGATCCTAGTATCAGACCCTAGCAAATACTCCACCACAGGTACAATGTCAGACTCTCTCAGTGATCATCTCCCAGTCTATACAACCAGACATCTCACACATCCTGTTAAACAGCATATTTGTAAAATAACATGCAGCCTTTCCAAGTTTAACTCAGAAATGTTCATTACTTCACTATCATCTATTAACTGGAACTTCCTAAAAATCCTCCCCTTAGATGATACTGTAAATGAATTCAGTACAACTTTTCTAAATATCCTAAATAGCCTTGCACCTCCTAGAAAAAAAAGAGACTGAAACCAAATAATACAATTTGGCTATCCAAAGAAAAGAATGCTAATGCAGAATAGAGAAAAAGCATGAAAAGAATGGAAAGATATAAAACACCTCAGTATCTTGAAAACTTCAGAATGCTTTACAATTGTACTAAAAAGCAAGTAAATGAAGACAAAAAAACTATACTATGATAACTTTCAGAATAATTTTGCCATCTACAGACCCTGGAAACTACATACCCATAAGTCTCACTAGTCTTATATGTAAAGCTATGAAAAAAATTATCATGGAGATGATCAGTAGAGATATAGTAAACCTCAAGACATTGGACCCAACCTAGTTTGGTTTCGTCAAGGGCAGATCATGCCTACTCAACCTGGTGGACTTCTTCGAGAAGGTCACCAAAGCAATGGATGAGGGCAAAATCATTCTCACTGCCTACCTTGATCTGGCCAAGGCATTTGACACAATACCCCACTTGGGCATTGTTGACAAACTCAAGAGGTTAAGTACAAACCCATCTGTCACTCAGTAAATAGCTAACTGACTCACAGACAGGACCCAGGAAGCTAGAATTGGGGAGTCCACCGCAATAAAAGAGGCTAGTCACAAGTGGAGTCCCTCAGGTATCAGTCCTTGGACCACTCCTTTTTGGCATTTACTTTTCGGAAATCAAGGGCAATGTCAGTGGTCTCTGGTTGACTCAATCTGCAGATGATTGCAAATTAGAAGCTGTCATTGAATCTCACACTGACACAAATGTTCTCTAGGAGGGGCTGACACAAACAAACAAACAAACAACTGGTGTCCGAACCATGGACTAAAACTAAATGCCAAGAAATGCATACTATTATCCTTTGGGAAGTCATCCATCCCTGGTAACTATCATATAGATAACACACCCCTTAGAGCTGACCGAGTAGTCAGGGACTTAGGGACACACATAGATAGTAATCTAGTCGTTCACCATCACATGTCTATAGTGGTGAGGAAATCATTCTATGTTGTGCAACTTATAAACAAAGATATGGCATCTAAGTCCAAGGAAGTCATTGTTCCACTGTATTCGGCATTCATCAGATCTATCACTTAGTTCAATGCCGCCTTTAGTATGTACCTAACCAGGCATATTCAATAACTGGAATGTCCACAGATGTTCCTCACTAAAAAATACAGGGTGCAAGTAAAATGTCCTGTGCAGACTGCCTCAAGGCCCTATCCCTGTATTCTGTCTCCTACAGGCTTTTGATGGGAGATCTATGCCTGACATACAGGGAATTGTCAGACCCCACTCTGATGGACCTCTTGCATATCCACTAAAAAAACAGCACCAGAATTACCCATTCTAAAGACTTAAACCTTGCCTGTGATATAAATAGGACCTGCTGGAGAGATAGATATGTATCTCAGAGACTACCCTGTCTCTGGAACAGGCTTCCCATCCATGTGAAGCAGAGCTCCTCCCTAACCCAATTCAAGTGCAACTTGGACAATTGAATGAGAAGCCAGAAATTCATCCCTGTTTTGGCACCTATGTCTCTAATGGACACAGGCAACCTGTAAATGGTTCATCTCCCACACCCATGCTTACACTTATCAAGGGTATCAAAACTTGTCAGAGATTTGGGATGCATGGCTAGGCTTAAAAAGGCCCTTGTGGTTGTTAGCCTGGTAAACCTATGTACCTATGAAACTGTAATACTTAACACATCCCTAAAATGTTTGGACATCCATTAAAGAAATCTTACATTCTGGCCAAATATTCAACTCAATCCCCTCTCCCGATAAATCACCACTTGAAACTGTAATACAATTCAACTCTTATTTTATAGATGGTATAACATCTCTAACCAAGGATTCATTGACATCTAATCCCAACCCTGCTCAAAAGCCACATATCACCACTTCTTCTTTCACCTTCAAACCTGTGCCCACATCCTATGTAAAATTACTCTTAAACAAACTTAAACTGTGTTCTTCTTCATCTGATGACCTTTCAAGCGAGTACCTAAAAATAGCAGCCAATAATCATTGCCTATCATGTCTCAATCTTTATAAATAGGTCAGTCCAGGAATTCCACATTCCCTTTCTCTGGAAAAATTCACACATTATCCCTCTGCACAAAGGAGGAAGTTCAGCTGACATTAATAACTTTAGACCTATAGCAATCTTATCTCACCTCACCAAAATACTTGAAAAAGGTATTCAAAAACAATTGCTAGACTATCTCCTACAGGAAGAAACTCCTATCCCTTACACAACAGGGCTTCCATTATTCCTATAATACTAGCACTGACTTTCTAACCTATATAGGTGCTGTCAATAAAGCTAGAGATAGCAGCAAACTAGATTCTTCCTTATTTCTAGACTTGTCTAAAGCCTTTGACACAGTTTGCCACAGCAAATGTTTACTTCAAATGTCATCACTAGTTCTCTGTTAGCCAACCCTTCTGTCATTCAAAAGCTACCTGTCTAATAGGTATCAGTAAAATGGCACTCCACGCTCTCTACTTAACTCCTAATCACCACCGGGGTACCACAGGGCTCTATCCTTGATCCCCTCCTCTTTAACATTTTCACCAACACCCTCTATACATCCACACAACAGGCAACCTTAATGCAATACAATATGCAGATGATTCCATACTCATTTGCATATCTGACACCATGGTACACCTCCCAAAAATTACTCAGGAAGCTTTAACAGCCACTGAAACATGACTTCATAACTCATAACTCATGCTCAACCCCAAAAAAGACCAAACTACTACCTTTTCTCCCCATATCCCTCTCTCAAGAAAAAACAAAATTTAAAGTCCTCTCTCTTGATAAGACAATTACTGAAGTCACTTCTCATAGCAAATTTTAGGGGTGATAGTGAATGATAATCTTACATTTGACCTGCATATACAAAATTGCATAAAAAAATCATCAAAAATTAGGGATGCTTTACAGAGCCAAAGACATTATCACTGACACAACTTAGCTATACTTGCGCCTACTTATCTCCTCCCCACACTTCTTTATGGTGCTCCCATCTTCACTAGCCTCCAGGCTTTACAAAAATTAGAACTTGAACGATACTATAACAAAGTTGCCAAATTTGCAGAAAATACTCTATTCAGAACCCGCCACTGTATATCACTAAAAAGTCTAAATTGGTTAGAACTGCCTCATCAATTAATGTATACACAGCTTCTTAATAAAATTATTCAGCATCCATCTGCCTGTCCAGTACTAAAAACATTCTGCACAACTATGTTCCCAGTCAGTCATTGCAATCCAGTGACCAAAAACTACTGCCTGTCTACAAACCTAATGAATCTGTTGGGCATTGTCTGTATTTGTAAAAGGTTGCTAAGGCCTGAACTCCTTACCTGTATCCATCAGGTCAGTACCCTCCCTCCCATCTTTGAAAACCACTCAGAAAGACTTCCTATCTTAGATCTGGATCTGTTCTTGCTCAAAACTAGAATAAACTATATCCCTGAATGTGAACAAGTACCTTGCATTTCTTATAACTCCTTACTCTCTCTCTTCTTCACTTATTTCCTTACTTCTATCAAATTCTCTTCCCTGACTTTCTCTTTAAATATACCAAAAGCCTGTTTTCCCTCCCTTCATATTGCAATTCCTGTTTGTATTAGACTAGCTTACCTTTAATTTCTCTACAAACTGTCTACAATTTCTCTAAATATTAAATTATTTATTTTGATTACCAGGTAAGTGTCCGGCTGGGTTAGAAGCCCATTTTCAGCAGAGATCCGAGGAGAAAAGCTCCATACAACAGCAAGAGTTTTACAGTTATAAAGAGAATTGCAAAGACAATAGCTTAAAAACAAATAGCATATAAAATAAGACAGTGGTAACACAAACATCTAGCTGGGAACTGGAAATACAGTAAATGCAGGAGATACAGTATTGAATAAAGTTAGGCACATGCTACTCTGCAGCAATATTAGGTCGATAGTCTGCAGAAATAGTAGGCATGTAATTATGGCTGACACATAATAGGTTGCAGGGAAAATAATATAGGACTCCTAGTCAGGGTTGGTGGAAGGACAGAGCCTGTGATTAGTAAAATGTTCTCTGTGACTTTGAACTTGGTTGTGTTGTTTAGACTGAAGATGTGCTAAGATAATACATTCCAAGACTTAACTATTTTGTTAGAGTACAGTGAGTCTCCGAAGCTGTTTAAAGATTTGATTAATTTTAGCAGAAGTTTGTCATAGGAACGTAGGTCTCTGATATTAATGTTAGCTTGGACTAAGTCTTTAGGTCAGGGCAGTTATTTTGGTTTGATTAAAATTGTAGGGGCAACTGTGAGTTGGTTTAGTTGAAGTAGACTGGGTAGCTCTATCCAGTTGAGTTTTTGTAGAGCTAGGCAGTTGTGATCCCTATAGGGAATGTTGGCAGAAAATTTGGCTATTTTATTATAGCATGACTCTAGGAGAGTTAGATTGGTCTTGCATAAGTTAGTGAAGATTTGTGAAGAGTAGAGAAGGGGTGGAGAGAAGAAATGACCTGGCAGTGGCTAGTCTGGAGGGGCTAGTAAGATAGGATTTAGATGTATAGAGTTGACATAGTTAAGTTTTATGTGGACTTTTTTATAGTCATTGCTATGTGTTTGTCAAGTTTTAGTTGATTGAGATAGGCTGAAGGGGAGAGAGGGTGTTAGCCCATTTGGTGGCCTGTTGCCTATTGAAGAGGTAACTGTGAAACTAGTGAAGGGGTGAGGAACTTAAGTTGCATGAGGCAAGTTTGTTGAGTTTTTGATGGTAGTCATTTGTATCAATTCTTAACCAATGTTTTTATATTATGTCTAATTTGTTATAATTATTTAAACTACAGAAGTTTTTTGTTTTATTTTTGAAGAATGCAAAATTATTGTTCTTAAAATGTTTTTAATAATTTGGTGCTTTTCTCCTCGGTCCTGTGCTGAAAATGGGCTTCTACCCAGAGGGAGAAGACAGGCAAATGGTGAATAATACATTTTACTGTACTAATGCTGATGCTACGCCTAGCATTTTAATGTGAGTGAAGCTCTGGCATTCAGACAGACAATCACCATGGATTTTCAGGCTAACATTAAATAAGTCTGATGTCATATTCGATTTCACCATTTCATACAAATGGCTTTCATTAGTATGTAGACCATAATTTGTATGTCATTATGCAGTCATTGGAATACCAAGCACATCACACTATTTCTCTTGCAGCACTATCATGCCACTTGCATCTCTGAATTATCCATTTCCTGTGCATCACCATTCATCATGTTGCTTCACAAAACAATTGTTTCTGAATACCCCTGGTGTCTCTTTGAAATACAGTGGTATGCATTTTTTGTTTTTCAACAGAAGTAATAGAATCTAGAAACTGATAAACAATCTACACTGATACTTTCAGATCTTATATAACAAAATACTATGCACACAATGATGTACAAGCTTTTGTTAATGTACAAATAAATCTTGCATAAAACTGGTCTTTCAATCTTAAGAAGGCAGGACTTAAATGAGCTATAAATGACTGGGTAGATTATAGGTGATGTATAATGTCTGCAACCGGGAGCGTGTCATTATGGTTTGTGATGTAAAATGCTTGCAGCTAGGATTGTGTCGGTGTAGTTTATTTTCATTTATATAAATGTATAATTGTCTATGTAGTAAGTGATGGTTTAATAAAGATGTTTCTTGTTTAAAAAAGTTGGCAGGAATTGAATAATTTATGTAATGTTGCTTAGGTTATATGATATGTAGCAATATATTTTATTTTTTATTTAACAAACAAATAAATAAATACAATATATTGCTATATATCAATATATATAGCAATATATGTGAAGTATGATGTTTGTTAATGTGTTAATACAGTTTGATTACTTTTATATTGATGTAAATTTTCCTATGTCACAAGAGATAATTCAATAAATGCGTGTTTAAAAAAATGGTTTTCAGTCTGCTTTATGCAGATCAGGCAATTTATTTTTAAAGGCAGATTTAGTGAACATTTATAGTAACACAGGGAGTACGTAGTTCCAGAACAATAAAGGTTGTCTTCCACAAATGTAAAGGTTGTCTTCCACAAATGTCTCGTGATGTTAAGTCCGTTCCACTGGTATTCAAAAGAGTGAATCCAAATTATTGTAATAAACACTTTAATTAGAATAAGATAAAACAACAAAATAGCACGGATTAAGTGCTTTCCTCTCTCCATGGAGACTTCATCAGAATCATCTAGTAACCATTCTAAAAACATTTCATATCTTTACATTCTCTATCATTGATTGGCCATTTAATGCTTCAGTTATCCAATTATAGATTTATAAATTTTGAGCATTTTCTGGCTTGCTAAACTTGATTTCTGCATTAGTAGCTATATAACCATGTTAATGTTTCACTTCAAACCTTCTAGCCTTTTGTTAACTTCATTGTAAAAATACATACATTTATAAGTTACAAGAATATGCATAAATATTTCAAAATGTATATATCACCATCTACCTATTAAAAACATTTAAAACATATAATATATTCTGTCAAAAGGGCATAATGAAAAGAAAATACAAATAAAAATAAAATAACTTTTTGGGGTATGTTTTTGTGTCAGGAGCCATATAAAAATATATATGTATATACATCTATAGGGCTAAATGTTCTTAAAAAAGCCCTAAAACTTTCATGTTGTTTTATTAATTTATCTTATTTACTTTTTATTTTATGTATTTTGGTATCTTCTGAAAGTAGTTTCAAGGCTGGGGTAATAGAAATATGGTCATTCAGGCCTTTCCCACTATATGCATCCAGCCTGAGTTGCCATATCATTTCTCTAAATTCTAACTTAGTTTCCCAGTCACCTTCTCTTTCAAAGTGTTCAACCTCCTCAAGTACCCAAAACTTGAAATCAGCCTCTTTACATGTCAATATATGTCTATATAAAGCATTGTTTTCATTTTTCTTGTTTATGTCTCTTAAATGCTCATATATTCGTACTCTTAGGTGACGTTCAGTTTTTCCTACATAATACCCCCAGCAGGTTTTACAATATGCCAGGTAAACAACCCCCTTAGAATAGCAGCTATTATATCTTTTTGCTCTTAAGGCCATATCCAAACTTGGGATCCTGACTTCTTTTAACCCTGCTATAAAGGGGCATTGTGTACATCTCCCACACTTAAATGTGCCATATTTCAAGCTTGTTCCCCCTGCACTTGTTTTCTTTTTCATATCTATCATATTTTTCAAGTTTTTATTTCTTCTGAAACTGTATCTTAGAATATTCTGGAAAACACTCACTCTTGTTGGTATAGTACTAAACATCCCCCCAAATTTCATTTATACCCTTCTTTAACCATCCCATTCCATTGTAATAAGTCAATGTTAAGTATGGTAACTGTACCATACTGTTCTCACTGTTAACATTTCTTTTTTTCCCCCTATTGTTTCCTTGTTAATTAATAGTGGTACATATACGGTTCCCCATCTCTGTGTACCATATTCTTTGATGGGGTCAGTTAACTCATCTGGGTATCCTCTTTCTTGGAACATCCTTTGCACATTTCCTATTTCTTCCAAAAACTCTTTTCTGTCAGATGTCATTCTTGCTATTCTTATCATCTGACCCTTTACTATATTCATTTTGAAATGGTAAGGGTGATCACTCTCATAGTGGAGGCATGCATTCGAATAACATTCCTTTCTATATATACTAGACTTGTAAGTATTGTTACTGCAGTCTTTTCGTAATCTAACATCTAAATAATGTATTTCTTCTTTGCCAATCTCATGTGTAAATTGTAAAAACCTCATACTGTGATTAATGAAATACATAAATTCCCCAATGGTTTCGTCTGGACCATCCCACAGGATGAAAATGTCGTCCAAAAAACGATAATAACCTTTTATATATTGATAATATAGGGACTTAAATATATACTGTTGTTCCCAATATAACATAATAATGTTAGCATAAGTTGGGGCACAAGCTGATCCCATAGTCACCCCATCCTTTTGGTGGTATAGGTCACCCTGAAAAAAGATATCATTGTATTTCAACACCAACTCCATGCTTTCCAAAACAAGTTTAAACTCATCAGCTGTTAGAAAACCCATTTCAACTAACATTTTTTCAAACCACAGTAACCCTTCAGTGTGAGTTATAACAGAAAATAAGTCTTTTACATCTATGGTAATAAAACTTATTTTGTCTATATATGGACTCATTCCAATTTTGTTCAAAAAGTCCCAGGAATCCACTATTATATGTGGATAATTAACTTAAAATTTCTTTAATTTTGTGTCCACGTATATAGCAAGCAGTTGCGTTTTTGATCCTTGTGAAGAAACAATGGGTCTCATGGGTGGGTTATCAGGTACTTTGTGTATCTTGGGAATGCCAAAAATGGCTGGTATAACTGGTTTAGAAACTTTTAACAAATTATATAAACTAATATCTATCAATCCCTGTAATAGATTATCTTCTAAAATAAGATCTTTTTTTGTATGAAATATTAACTATATTAATTACTATCAAACATTTCTGCTGGGTTATCTCAGATTACATCATTCTTGTCTCCTCTGCCTTTAGTTCCCAAGCTAACAGGAACTTAAAATATAACACTTCTGTGTTAAAATTACTTATCTCTTAGAAATTTTGCCTAAAACTGTAAGTCGTAAAACTGTTAAACACTTTTACCTTGGAAACCTGTGAACTGCGGTGGTGGTGCTGTGGTAGCGCTGTCGCCTGACAGTAAGACGTTGTCCCGTTCGATTCTCAGCTAGAGCGTCTTCTGTCTGGAGACATGCATGAATGGGCATACCTTCATTGAAGGTTGTGCATCAGGGCTGGCAACTCGGCACGTAAAAATCTACTGCCAATCATTAGCGGACTGGAGTTCTGCTGTGGTGACCCCTAACCGGGAAAAGCCGAAAGACACGACGATGATGACAACCTTAGAAACCTGTAATTATTTCTGTTTCCAGACAATAGAAAGAACTCCTAGTTGTAGACATCCTGTCTCCTAGCTAAAACTGAGAGATAACACAGTCATAAACAATTTCAACTTATTTTCTTAGTGTTTGTAAGTTAACTCTGTTCTTTTCCAGTAGGGAACACTGTGGTTATATTTTTGAAGCTCATCCCATAACACAAAGTTTAACATAACATATAGTTTTCTTACATTTGTAAGACAAACATACAAACCATATTACGATTCACAAATAACATAGAATTATTTACAAAATTCCAGCTAGCTGGGCTGGCACTCTTCACAATACCCCCCCCCCCCCGAAAACTCAAGCTAGTTTTTCAAGTGACTCTTGAGAAACTTTGCTTGAGAAGGTTGAGTCTATCTGCAAATACCTTACCCCATTCCCAGTCTTGACAGCCCATCTCCATTGGTATTGCTAACCCCACTGTGGTGCTTCACTGTCATATCATATTCTTGCAACCCTAGGCTACACCTTAGTAACTTGGCATTTTTCTGGCTGGCTTGATGTAACCATGTTAGGGGATTGTAGTCTGTAACTACAGTGAATTTTCTTCCATAGAGATAAGGCTGATGTTTCTGCAGTGCCCACACTATGGCTAGACATTCCTTTTCTACAGCTGCATAGCATTTCTCCCTGGATTGGAGCCTATGACTGAGATAAACCACTGAGTGCTCTTTTCCCTCTGAGGAAATCTGGTACAGCCCCCACTCCATGGTTTGAAGCATCCACCTGCACAACAAATTCTTTGTTGTAATCTTGACTGGCTAACACAAGGGGTCCTCCCTAAGCTCCTTTAATCTTTTGGAATAGCTGCTCACATGCTGGGGTCCACACTACCTAATCTGGCCTGTTTTTCCTTGTCAGGTCTGTGAGGGGAGCATATGGTACTATAACTGGGGAAGAACTTTCTGTAGTATTCTGCTGTCCCTAAGAATGCCCTCACCTGCTTTTTGGTAACAGGTGCAGGCCATGCCTGAATGGCTTCCACTTTGGCAGGTTATGGCCTGATCTTACCACTCCCCACTCTATGTCCTAGACAGGAGACCTCTGCCATACCCACCTGACATTTGCTGGGCTTAATGGTCAACCCTGCCCTCTGTAGTCTGCCCAGCATCTCCCTGACATGCTGAAGGTGCTCTTGCCAGAAATGGCTGTAGATGGCAATATCATCTAGGTAAGCAAGGGAAAAATCTCCTCCTCCTGCTAGGATATGATCTACCAGCCTCTGAAAAGTCGCTGGGGCATTTTTCATCCCAAAGTGCATGTTTGTGAACTCATACAAGTCAAAAAGGGTCACAAAAGCTGACATCTCTCTAGCACTGGGAGTCAAGGGCACCTGACAGTAATCTTTGGTAACATCAGTGGTGGTAAGATACTTAGCCCCACCCAGTTGCTCTAGGGCTTCATCTGTCCTAGACATGGGATAGGCATATGACTCTGTGTGACTATTTAATTTCCTGTAGTCCACACAGAATCTGGTGCTGCCATCCTTCTTTTGTACCAGCACCACTGGGGAGGCCCAGGGACTGCTGGACTCCTGAATTACCCCTAGTTCCAACATTTCCTGTATCTACTCCCTCAGAGTCTGTTTTACTCACTCAGGCACCCTATAAGGGGCCCGCCTAATAGGCCTTTGGGATCTGGTATCCACATGGTGCTGCATCAGGTGGGTGGACCCTGGTTTCCCAGTGAACATGTCCCCCAAACTCCTGTAACACTGCTCGGATTTCTTGAACCTGGGTAGAGGATAGCTACTGGGACATTGCTACCCCTTCCACTGAGATGCCAGTCTGAGCCTCACTGAAGAGATCAGTCACCAGATCTCCCTCAGACTCCTCCTGCAATCCACTTCAAATGCTCAGCACAACGGCTTCCCTATCATGATAAAGTTTCATCATGTTAACATGGTACAATTTGTGGCCTTGCCTCCTGCCTAGCAGTTCTACCATGTAGTTAACATCACTGACCTTCCTCACCACCTTGTATGGACCCTCCCAAGTTGGCTGCAGGTTGTTGTGTCTGACAGGAATGAGAACCATTACCTGCTGCCCTACAGCATACTCTCTAGCTCGAGAATTCCTGTCATACCAGACCTTTTACTGCTATTGGGCTTCTGCCAAGTTCCCCTGAGCCAAGCCCATGAGTTCCCTGAGCCTTGCCCTGAGGTTTAGGACATATGCCACAACAGACTCCTTGTGGGATTCACACTCACCCTCCCACTCATCTCAAATTAAATCTAGAGGCTTCCTCACCCTATGCCCATACAGCAAGTCAAAGGGTGAAAAACCTGTGGATTCCTGGGGAACCTCTCTGTAAGTAAACAACAGATGGGGCAGATATTTATCCCAGTCCCTCTACATTGGTCTGCAAATGCCCATAGCCTGGTCTTGGGTGTAGGATTTAGTCTTTCAACAAGACCATTAGTTTGGGGATGGTAGGGGGTGGTCTTTAGGTGCTTCACCCCATGGTACTTCAACAGACAAATCAGCAGGTCTAACATGAAATTGGCACCTCTGTCAGTCAGTATTTCTTTTGGGAAACCTACCCTGCTGACAATCTCTAACAAAGCATCTGCCACATTTTCTGCCTCAGTTGAGGACAAAGCCACTGCCTCAGGGCATCTGGTAGCATATTCTACTAACACTAGAATATACTTTTTCCCAGTGGAACTTGGGGTACTCAGAGGCCCAACAATATCCGTAGCTACCCTCTGAAATGGCTCCTCATTCACAGGTAAAGGCATCAAAGGAGCTTTCACCTTGTCTCCTACCTTGCCTACCTTTTGGCACTGCCCACAGGTCCTGTTACATTTCTGGAAATCCCAGGCCAATAAAAGTTATGCATAATATGTCTCTATGTGTGTTTTTTGCCCATATGACCTGCAAATGGAATATCATGGGCTATGGCTAGAAGTACCAGATGGTAGGCTCTGGGCACTACCAACTGCTGTATTCTCTCACCGTCTAGCCCTCCCTCAGGGGTCCACTCTCTATACAGTAACCCTTTGTCCCAGTATACAGATTCCCCTTTCCCATGAGAATCAGGTGCCTCACTAGCTACCTACCTCAGGCCTTGTAATGTAGGGTCTCAGAGCTGAGCCTGTCTCAACTCTCTCTTTGTAAACTTTCCCAGCTCCCTTTCCACAGGAAGTCTGGTATCCTCTGACAGTGGTGCCTCACTGTCAGCCTGGGTACTACTACTCACCTCTGCCTTTGCAGTCACTCTGTCCATGGGAACATCAGTATCTACAAGCAGCTGTGGCTCACCTTCAGTCTCACTGCTACAGGGTAGCTCCCTCCCTGAAGTAACCACCTCACCAGTCCTGGCTCTAAGTGTTCAGGCTGTATGGGTCTCCCCAGGCTACCAGAGCCACATGCTTGTCTCCTAGCCTAACTGCATGTAACTGCATGAACACACTGTACTACATTATCAAAATAATTCCCTATCAAGACATTTGCAGTGTGGTAGTTAGTACCCTTGTTGTCTCAAGGCAACCTACTGTTGGAGTTTTGTCATTCCCACTTACTGTCTCTCCCACCTTTTGTTCCCCACCTTGCCTCTGTGGACATCTATATGATACATAGCCACACTGGTTGCATTTAAAACATTTAACCCTAGGTCCTGGACATGTGTCTGTACTAGTGACTTCCCCTGCTATTGACAGACTCTGTTGGGGAAGTCTGGGCTGGCCACCATGGGTTCACTTAGACTCATGAGCAGCACTGGGTGTCCCTTTTCTGTGCATTAATGCCCTGCTTGCTAGGTATAGGTCTCCCTGCTTCCCCAACCCACCTACAGTAAGGCATTGTCTATCAGCTAAGCAGATTCTCATGTCCTCAGGCAAAGTGCTAAGTGCTTGTTCCCTCATCAAAAGGTCTGCCAGCCCTTCAAAAATGGTGACCTGACATCCACTCACCCACCTATGAAAATAAGTACTTAGTTCAGCAACATATTCACACACACTTTCATCTGCCTTGCATCTAAGCTCATGAAACTTTTTTCTATAAGCTTTAGCTGTTAACTTAAAAAAATTCTAGCAAATAATTCTTTACAACATTATAATTTAAACAGTCATTACCACACAGTTTGGACATTACAGTTACAACTTTACCATGGAGTAAGAGGGTCAGGAACTCTACCCAGAGCCCTTGGTCAACATCATACTGTTTACATACCCTCTCAAACATACGAATGAAAATATCATAATTATCCCCCTATGCAAGTTGTGGAGGAAATTTACTGACCTTTGTTGCTTCTGGGGTTTAGTTACTCCCTTCTCCATTACCACCATGACTCTGGTGAAGAGTCAGCATCTCCTTTTCATGTTGCTTCTGCCTCTCCTTCTCCTCAGCTACCAGGCATAGCAGTTTCTCATTTTCCTCAATCTCTAGATGCCTCAGTCTCTCTCCTGCCTCTATTTCCAAACACTTGGCCTCTAGCTCAAGTCTCTTTAACTCCAGATGTATTTTAAGTCCTCTGTGGAAAGGTTGAGCTGTTCATTCTCTGAGAGCTGTACATGCCCACGGCCACTCTGATTGCCCTCCTGGTTGCTATTCTCTGATGCATCTGTGACTAAAGCTGCAATCACGTCTGCTTTAGTCAAGCTGGCATGCACCAGTCCTTTAGCCTGGCACATCTCAGTCAACTGGCTCCTTGTCAGCTTGCCATACCCCTCTGCTGACATGCTTACCTGCTCTCCCTGACTAACTAAGCTAACAAAAGAAATAAAACATTTGTGGGATGAAGTCTGAATGTTCACTGCATGGCTAATTTTGAGTACAAAAATACCTTCAGTCATCACTGTACACAAGCTACATGAACTGAATATCCACACCACTACACACCAATTGATATTTGATGTGTCTGTCTCACCATTATCAACCAATTAATATGTGATGTGGCTATCCCACCACTGCCAAACAATTGATATGTGACACCCCTGCACTGGCCAAGTAATCAAGGAGCCTCAATCCTCACCACTAATACCACTGAGGGATGTGCACATTGAGAAGATGACAAGTACACACACAGTAAAGTACAATTTTCCTTAAGAGCACACAGAAATCACAGTCAGTCTGGAGCTGGTTTCTCCCTCTTTCTCCATATCCCCAGTAAGACTCACCATTGGCACAGCTATAGGATTAAGATCTCAGCTGAGTGGTCAAGCCAAAACCTCCAGCACCCTCTCTGTCCAACCAGTGCTTCATGTCCCTGCCCAAGTAGCTCACACACACACACACACACACACACACACACACACACACACACACACACACACACACACACACACACACACACACACACACACACACACACACACACACTTTGAGATTTGATTTATATACAAATACACAGACACTCCTGGGGAAAGCTGGCACAGGTTTACTAGCTATGGCCCCTTCTGCCCAGACTATAGGGTAGTACTCACTGCCACCAACCACCCTTTATCAGCTACTTTAAGGCCCTTCCCAAAGGGTGACCAGTTTTACTGTGTAATGTTACTATTATCCAAATGATGTGTGACCAGCAGCAAACACTATTTTAGAGTGGTCTGTACAGTGTCACCAAATACATATGCAAGTACGGTAAGAGCTTAAATATCTCTACACAAACCAGCTACAATAAAAAGCTTTAAATATATTTAATAATACATAATAAAAGCACAATACTCAGTAACTCAACACAGTGACAACACAGTTCAGAATCAAAGGAAATATTTTAAAACAACATTGCAGGACAGTCTCACATAAATACGGAAAACATCTAAACTAATATTGCTATATTCCTGTCTATCTCTAAGAGAAATCACTGTCATTTAGTACTATTAGCAAGGCAGAAGTGCTGGTGAGAGGATGTTTCTAGATGCAAGACAAGATACAAAATCCACAGACTTTCTCTGAGAAATGGTTCTTAAATTACTATCAAACATTTCTGCTGGGTTACCTCAAATTACATAATTCTTGCCACCTCTGCCTTTAGTTCCCAGGCTAACAGGAACTTAAAATGTAACACCTCTGTGTTAAAATTACTTCTCTCTTAGAAGGTTTGCCAAAAATTATAAGTTGTAAAACTGTTAAACACTTTTACCTTGGGAACCTGTAATTATTTCTGTTTCCAGACAATAGAAAGAACTCCTAGCTGTAGACATCCTGTCTCCTAGCTGAAACTGAGAGATATGACAGTCATAAACAATTACAACTTTATTTTCTTAGAATTTGTAAGTTAACGCTGTTGTTTTCTGGTAGAGTACACTGTGGTTACATTCCTGAAGCTCAGCCCATAGCATACAGTTTAACATAATATATACTTTTATTACATTTGTAAGACAAGCATACAAACCATATTACTATTCACAAATAACATAGATTTATTTACAAAATTCCAGCAAGCTGGGCTGGCAGCCTTCACACACACACACACGCACACACACACACATATATATATATATATATATATATACATCGTTAATATATATATATATATATATATATATATATATATATATATATATATATACATCGTTAATATATATATATATATATATATATATATATATATATATATATATATATATGTAATTGTTAATATTTTAACAGCTGCTTTGTTTTTGTGGTTGAAAATAATTCATATCAAAAGTATGATCTTCTCACATAATATAGGCTAACCTTTGCTGAGTTTTCTCAGATTGATTTAAGAGCTGATTTATGAGGTGTTCTAATCCTTGCTGTAGGTACACAATTGCTTCTTCCATTCTGTTAGATGGTCCACCGTCTTGTTCCAGCAGGGCTAAGCCTACATAGCACCTTAAAAAAGAATTAAAATGCAGTTTAGTGACTAAACGTTTACATACAAATTGTATGCTTCATTGTATATCATCAAACATATATATATATATATATATATATATATATATATATATATATATGTATATATGTATATATTTATATGTATATATAAGTGTGTGTGTGTGTGTGTGTGAAACAGAATTAATTAAATATGAATATGCATTACAACTCAGCAAGCAGAGTCTCTGTTTACATTCATATGAATGGCTGATGAACATTCTATGTTGGTCAATTATTTCTCAGAAGTGTCTACAAAATAAAAGTGACAGCAGACCTCCTGGTGCAAAGTGATGAAGCCCTGACTACAACTCAAAAGATCTATGTTCAATTAGTGGCATGGACAAGGGCTGGGCCAGGTAGAGGAGGAGGATGGGATTGAGTAAACTACACTAGTTAGTTCGCCCAGCCTGGAAGGAGTGAAGTAACCTCACCCACTACATTAGTTTTGCATACTGGTGGGAAGACAGTCATTGGTGGAATACACCAAGGCAAGCTTGCACTGCATAAATTAGTGACCTTTTCCTTTAAAACTGGTTGTACTTCTCCTGTAATTTCATTGCGTTTAAGGACTTCACAAAAGCAACCCTTCTTCAGCTATTTGATGACCTAAACAAATTCCCCTGTGATCCTCTTCCAATGGATCTTATTGCTAAAGCTAAAGCTATTGCCAGTGGGAGTAAAAGTTAGATGCATAGGCAACTGATTCAAATAGACCAAGAGTTAATTTGTCCTAAAACAAAGTGAAAACCCCAAGGAGGAGCCATCTGTTTTCTAGGAGACCTGGTACGTAACACATAATTCAAAAATATTTTAACAAGGGAATGCACTGAAAAAGGAGAATCCATGGGCAGACATGCTGAAATGACTGACAAGTGTACCTTGACAGAGGAGGAAGAAAATCCAGAAGATAATAACTCACACAAATAGTGCAAAACTAGATAAATACTAGGCTTAAAAGTGTGTTGGTTCTTGTTTTGGCACCAACTACAAAATCTTTTCCATTTGCTAATATATGATTTCCTAGTAGCAGGTTTCTTTGCCTCCTTTAATGCCTGTTGCATGTCCTCATAAAATACATGCCAAAAAGGTATGAAACTGTATCATCTAGGCAGTTAGTTGAAGGATTTTCAAGCTGGGATGTATCAAATGACCCATGTCTTGTGTGACTAGGTCCAGTATTTGAGGAAAGCTTGTGGTAATTGTCCTTAGCTATTTATAAAAGAGTGGAGAATCACTGTTGTCTGGGTTGGAAGGGAGTTACCACAATGATCTTTGGAGAGTCCTTTTGAATCTTCAGTCAGTGGAAAGGGTGGAGATACATACGGGAATATTCTTGTCCAAGGAAATGAAACTGCATCTGTTTTCGAGAACTTCTTGTGTGGAGTCCTGGAGCAGAATTTTGCCAACTGATTGTTGTGAATGGAGGTAAACAGATCTATCTGAGATGTTCTTCACAGCTGGATCAACTCTTGGATGACCCTCTGATTCAGTTTCCATTCATGAGAATCTGTTATGGCCTTGCTCAGCTTGTCTGCCACAATATTTTGCTCTGACAGGATGTAGGGCAGTTGTAGAGTGAGATTGTGCTGAAAAGCTATATCCCAGGCTACCATGGCCAGTCTGCACAGAGGGTAAGATCTGGTTTCCCTGTCTGTTTGCCTATCTTACTGCAGTACTGTTGTCTGTAATCACTTGTAATGGTCCTGGGAAGCATAGATGATTGAGAGAGTTGGTAACATTACTGCTATCTATTTTATGTTGATGTGTTTTGCTCTGTCCTTTTTGTTCCACACACCCTGCATTTTATTCCCATAAATACTTCTCTCCAAGCAAAGCCTGTGTCATCTGTAGATATAGACTGCGCTAGAAAGGAAAATGGAATACCTGGATTCAGATAAAACTGGTATCTCCCCAAAACAGTTCCCTTTTTATAAATCCCAAAACAGGAATCTGAAATGTCAGGGGATGTTGATGTTGGGGGCCATACTAATTGTAGGTATGACTGATTTTTTTGTCATGTGGAATCTGGCTAAAAGAATCATGAAATCAAGGAAACCATGAAACTAACTATCCTGAGAAATTCTCCTTCTGAGGCTTTGGTCTGCATTGAAAAACTCAGGAATTGATCTTGATATAGATACATGTTTCCCTGTGGAAGAAAAGTTTTTTGAACAGTGGAACCTAGATGACACCCCTGATACCCCAAAGAAATAATCTAGCGGGGGGAGGTTAAATAAAACTCTTGGATGTTCTCCTAAAATCCTAGTTTGAGATGATTTTTCACCCAAGTGTGAGATTCTTAACACTTTGAAAGACTCTGCAAATATAAGCAAGTCATCCAAATAAGGAAGACTTGAATACTTTGCATTTTGAAGTTGGCTAAAACTGGAATAAGACACTTTGGAAATAACCCTTGAGCACTGGATAACCCAAAGGGTAATCCATAGAACTGAAAGTGTGATCCAGGCACAGAAAACCTTAAGAAACATCTGAAATATGGCACAATAAGAATGTGATGATAAGCATCCTTTAAATCTAGGGTCACTAAGTAACTTAAAGGTGGAATAACAGGCCACAGTTTGTGAAGGGATAATATGCTGAACTCCGGAACTTTCACAAACTGGTTTAGAAAGAAAAAAAAATAAAAATAGTTTCCATGATACTTTTTTCTTTGGTACCAGGAACATTCTTGAATAAAAACTTTTCCTTATTCGAGAAGGAGGGATAGATTCCATCATCCCGAGTTAGCAGATGCTGAATGACAGAAGGGAAAAAAGTCTGATTTGGTGGATGAGTAATCCCCTGAAAAGGGGGGGGTCTCACTTCCATCTGTATCCTTGATGAATCATTCTAAAGACCCATTTGTCTGAGACTATCTGTTGCCAAAGAGAAAATGTAGAGCTAGATTTTAGAAAAGATTTAAAGGAATGCCAGGGTGGGAATGGGAAGAGAAGAAGCACTGTAGATAGTCATTCAGACTTGTTGGACTGTCCTTGTTTCTGGGGAGTGGAGCTTGGGCTTTCTTTTGGGAGACCCCCTGCTTTTATTTTTTTTAAGTCTGTTTCTTAGCCGCTTGCTGTGTCTGCTTACTTTGCTTTTTTTTTTTTTTCAAACTGGTGCAGATTTAGCTGTAATGTCCTTGGCAAATTTGGGGATTGCTGATAAAATCAAAGAAACCTCTGAATCAGCTCCCTCTCTTATCATATTTTTTCAGGACCTAAATTGCACAAGGTCCAAACACAACCTCTATATAAAGCCGAATTCAAAAATTTCAGAATTTACATCCTCAGGGAGGTTTTGTGTATGCAACCAAACAAATCTTTTCATAAGAGTTCCAGTAGCCGCAGCTCTGAGAGAGGTATAGCTGAATCATAAGCACACTTTAAAGACTTTTAAGTGTGTCAGAAAAATACATGTTTTTCCCCCAAATCTTCTAAATTCTTTTTCATCCTTATCAGAAGGGGAGCGATTATCATTTACCACATGCTTAGCAGTAGCAAGGTTTACAAAGGAAATCACTAATGGGTCAGATCTGGGGTTGGAAATTAAAAAAAAAAAAAATATATATATATATATATATATATATATATATATGACTGAATAACTTTATACAATCTGCTTTCTTAAATGCGGTAGGCTGGCTGTCAGGTAAGCTACAGGTTGTAACAAAAATAACTTCCTATGCTAGAACAGAAGGAAATAGAGGATGAACCAGGGAAGGTTCAGGAAATTCCAGTTGTAATAAATCATGATATTTTTTTAGAGACAGCAGAGTACTATTATCTTGCCACAGAATCAGATAATTAAAGAGAGAAAGCAGAAGTTGTCTCCTCACAATCATTTTCCTGTTTAAAAAAACTGAAAATCTTCAGGTGGTAGAGAATTTCCTTTTCTCTTATGAGTAACACCAGAAGTGCACAGTTCATGAGTAAAATACCTTGTAAAAGAGCAGAAAAGGAATCTAAACCCTTTGATATGGCCCAGTGGTAAATTCCTTCCACTTACTACCATTAACTTTTATGGTGGAGTGCTTTTGAGATGAAGAAAGGATATGTACAACTCTTATCAGATAGCTTGTGATCTCTGTCCATCACTGGAAATGGAACAAACAGGTGTTAAACAAGCAGTATTTCAGATTCAAGTAAGGCTGTCCTGAATGGTGGGAAATTAGATCTGGAATGGGATCCAGAACCCATGAAGGGTGCACTAGATGAGGCCATAGAAAGGAGAGCAAGACTTATCTAGGCCAAAAGGAGATTATGAGAATTATGGTCATACTGCAATGAACTGCTTTCTGTAAAAAAATTATTATCAAGGGTGTTAGAGGGTAAGTGTAGAGGAGGCCTGGGGGACAAACATGGAGTAGAGCGTCTCCCAGTTCCAGTCCCTTGGATGGGAACAGGGCATAGAAGATGCTGATTTTATGCTGTACGGGGTCACAAACAGGTTGTAGCAAGACTGGATAAAATCTGAGCAGCCATTGAGGGATTGAGGGACCACTCATGAGGCATTAGACTTCTCTTGTTCATTTTGTCTGCTAGAATGTTGGATTTCCCCAAGAGGTACATTGCTATAAAAAAGCGATGTGATGACATTGCCCATTGTCACACTTACATGGCCTATTAACACAGGGGATAGGATCAGGTTCCCTCATGTTGAGTGATGTACCAGACCACTGCCATGTTGTTGGTCTGGATCGAGATCTCACCATTGAGGAGGCAATCATGGAAAGCGTGCAACACCAGGAGGTGTGCTCTCATCTCCAAAATGTTGATGTGCAGTTCTCTGACTGGGATCAGCCACCTTGGACTGTCTTACCCTCAAAATGATCCCACCGCCACCACCACATGAGTGAACTGTCCACGATCACCATGGCCACAGGGAGGAAGAACAAATGGATGCCTTGTGGAGACATAGTCCAACGTCAGTCACCATGAGATGTAATAGTGGCAAATTTTGGTAAGATGAGTCGGGAATTTTATTGAGTGAGTTGTCATACATCACTAGACTGAAACAGTCCACTGAAGAACACTCATGAAGAACCTGGTTAAGGGAACACCAGATTTGCAAAAGCCATCAGGTCACAAAGGTGGAGAACAAAAGTGGGTGGCTGCTGAAGCAGAAGGATTTGATGTGGATAACAACCTTGAGGGTGGAAACTTGGCAATCTGACTGGTCATTTCCAGATGGAAGCCTATAATCTCACAGCTTGAACAGGTTCAGGGTTGGATTTGTCAAAATTCACTGTAATACCCTGATGTGTCAGAAAACTGCAATGTCAGTACCTGCCACCTTAGCCATGCCATCAACAGAGTTGGAAATGAGATGCATGGATACATTTGATATGGACAATATCATGGCCAACTGAGTCTCCATGGACTTTCAAGACTCAAATGCCGGTTTGGATGCCGCTGACTTAGAGACTTTGATGATTAAGTGTCTCTGAAGCCTAGTCAGGTGTATCATATACTGTAGTTCATAGCATGAAGGGCAAAGGTGGCTGAAGCATATGTGAACTTCGGGTTTATATCAGTTTGTCATGCAAACTATTTATTGAATACCTCTTCATCGAACATTATTTGTTGAAACTTAATCCATCGAATGCCCGTTTTAGCAAATTTTTTCCGAGGGAGAAAAATTAGTCAGCCAACCTAGCAAACATCACAAAAACCACATTTAAAACCCACCCAGGTGGAATATCTGTGCCCCCCCACACCCCCCTAACTCAATATAGCTACTCTGAGATCATACTACAGTGGGGAAAAGGGCAAACTCACGAAAATGGCCAAGGTGGCTGGTCCCAGAAAATATTTTCTAAAACGAGTGTTCAATGGATTACGTTTCAATAAATAAAGTTTGACGAAGATGTATTTGATAAATAGTTAATTTTACAAACTGATAGGGAAATGTGAACGTCCTATATCTGTCCAGTGCCTGTGACTCTCTGTTTGGAGGCTGGATTGATGCGTTATCCTCTCAAAGGTCTCTCTTAGCAGCTGCAGCAACAAAAGTGGCATCAACTGCAGGACCCTTGCACCATTAATACCTATCCTTGGGTGAGAAGAAGATTTTGTTGAGCTTGTGAGGGTTCAGCTCCACCACATCAGACTCTCTCTATGCAATCCTGGACATGATGTTGACAAGCACATCAGGAAGGGGGTACCATCCAAGACATGGATCGGTGTGTACCAAAGGCATAGTGAAAACTGACTTCTCACAGGAAGGGACTTTGGTGGTCCACCCTCTCCCTCTTGTTTCATCAATTTAAAGAGGTTGCCAAAAGAAGTGTTGTCATGGTGGGATTTTAGGCATCCTTTCCCCCTCATCAGGGTAAGAATCCTCTGATAAAGATTCATTGGGGGAATCTAGGTGTCTGCTTTTATGCTGCTGCTTCTTATGCATCTCTGTGGAAGGAGCAACCAGGGAGAAAGAGATGCATTGAGAGAGCCCCTGGGTCTGGGGCTGCTCAGGACCTTGTGATGCAGGCTGTCTCTAAGCTAGTTGATGTGAAACAGACGTTCCAGGGAAATGAGAAGATTGTAATAGATTCAGCACTGGATGAGATGAGCTCATCTCTGAGAGAAGCAAGATCCTTTTCATGATATCAAATGCCAGCACTGAAGCAGGACAACTAAGGAAGGGTTGTCCTTGATCCACAGTCCTAGGAGAAGATCCTGAACCAGTTGCCGACCCAGTTGGGCCCAAAGTGGAGAATGGCACCAAGCTGTCCAGGACTAAAAGCAAGGAGTAAGGGTGTCTCTGAGAGCCAAAGAGGCAACCCTAACACTGGGGCCTCATCCCTAGCCCCTCAGCTCTGAGATGCAGATGGCTGCAATGAAGTGGGAGTCAAGTACGTCAAGGTATGAGTTACTGTCCAAGGAAGCCAGGCTGTCAGTGCAGATGTGGGAGCCAGACAGAGGGACATTGGATCCAGGATTGACAGTGTCAAAGGGTGGACCATAGAATGAGCAGCTAGATAAGGGGTGGGAGGTCCAGCTCTCTCCAGCCTCAGAGCTGAGGGGGAGGGAATGATCTCCAGGTCCATCTGAGCCTTTAAGAAAGTTTGCATCTTTTCGTCCAAACTGGATTCTTTAAGGATGTGTGTGAACATTGCAGACCTAGAAAAAGCCATTGAGACTGCTTACCAGATCGTTGCAGAGGTTTATACAATTTTTGGATCCTGAAAGGGGAAGACCAGACCGGAGGAGGTGAAGGCTCTCATGAGAAATTTGCATCTGAAGTAATGACCAAGAAGGGAGACTGGAGCTGACAAGACTCTAGTGCTGCAAACAGAAAAGGGTTCAGAATTTCAAATGGTGGAGACCAAAATGGCTCCAATGTTGGAATCAACAAAATCAGTAATCAATACCAAAGAAAAGTTGACACTGGATCCACATCCACAATGGGAGCTGAGGTGGCAGAGGGCCTTGAGGCATTCTACATTGGCACATCTGCAGTCGGGATATCAGCAGACCATTTTCTGACCACTTTATCCTTTTCCTTTCCTTTTCTCTTTCTTTTTCTTTCCTGTCTGTCTTTATCCTTATCTTTATCTTTCTTTCCTTTCTCCACAGGTTTCTTGGAAGGAGAGGGAGAACCAGAAAAATAAAAGTTATATACTCACTATAACTATACATTTGTGTTGTCCATTTTCATTCCTCCTCAATGAATGGGTCTCAGATCCGAACCTTGGATATGACTTGGCCGCTTTCACTAGATTCTAGGATCTGACCCCAGAGCTCCTCCCTTTACCCATAATGTCCATGATCAATGTACCACCTCAGACTGAGTTTGCTGCTAATATTTAAAAGCCCAAATATACAGCATAATAATAATAATAATAATAATAATAACAACAACAATAATACAGAGCAATAAGATAGTAACAGAACAGGGGCTGAAACAGGAACTGTGGTTCCTTAAAAAAATTTCATCAGGTCAGTCCTGAAGACATGGATGGAAAAGGTTGGGGGTAACTTGAGGAAGAATGAAAATGGACAACACAGATGCATAATTATGGTGAACACATAACTTTTATAGCTGATGTTTTTCATTCATTCCTCAATGAATGGGGTAGAGTACCCAGCTTCAGTAACCTTGTGTGGCTCTCATGGAAGGGTATTCTGGAGAACCCTAAAACCAAATGCAAACCTGTTTCTGGAGATGATATCCAACTTGTAATGAACAATAAAGGTATGAGCATTAGACCAAGTGGCAGCTGCACAAATATTAGTAGAAGCTCTGGACCAAAAAGCAGCTGAAGTAGCCATTGACCTAGTTGAGTGTGCTTTCAGATGTTTTGGTAAGGTTAAACCTCTCGAGGAATAAAGATAAGAAATACAATCCATAATCCATTTGGCTAGTGTAGTTCTGGGTACAGGTTTTCCCAATTTGTTATTGGCAAAGGAAACAAACACTTGGGAAGGCTATCTACATTTTTTCCTCCTATCAAGGTAAAAATATCTGAAAGGTGAAGCCTGTATTCTCCTTTGTTGTCAAATTTAGGAAATAACACTGGTAAGTTGATCACTTGGTTGATGTTTCTTTAAGAGGCAATTCTGGGTACAAAGGAAGGATTAGAATGCAAAGCAATCCAATTTTTATGGAAAATTAAATAAGGCAATTTTGAAGAGAGTGCTTGGAGTTCAGGGACTTGCATCTCAAAAGTTATAGCCATAAGAAAAAAACTGTTTTCCAAGAAAGATATTTGAGATCTGCCTTAGCTGATGGTTCAAAAGGGGATCATATCAAACTCTGTAAAACAACAGTAAGATCCCAAGGTGGGGTGGGATCTTTTATGAGGCCTCAGTAAAAAGGTACCTTTAAGGAATACTTTACATAACTTTTTAGAGCTTAAAGGAAAAGCATTGTTTCTGATGTGATAGTTGGAGAGGGCTGCCAGTTGAACTTTGATTTTGGAGAAACTAGCACCACTTTGGAAAACTGAAACCAGAAAATCTAAAACAGCAGGGATTAGGATCCAGCTCTCTCTGCTGTGCCCAAAAAGAAAATCTCTTCCAGTTACTCTTATAAATCTTTCTTGTAATAGGTTTCTGAGATGAAAATAAAATTTGGTGAAGAAAACAAAAAAAAAACCTGGAATGTTTAACTCTCATCTGAATTGGAGAAATCATGCAGTCAATCTGAGGCTTGTAATGTTCGGACAAATCATCCCTGATGGATGTTAAAAAATAAGGTTTGCGCTGGGGTCCAGTGTCCAAGGTGGACACAGTTTGTGTGACCAAAGGAAGGAGAACCACACTTGCCGAGACCAGAAGGGGGCAATGAGGGTTACTTTGCTCTTCAACTGGAGTGCTTTCTGAAAGAATTTCGGAATTACAGGTCGAGGAGGATAAGCATATAGTAGACCGGAGGACCAAACATGCACTAGAGCATCTCTCGTTGACTGCCCTGAGGGGGAATCAGGGCAAACAACCTGCTTCATTTGTTGATGAGGGGAGAGCCAAATAGACTGCAGCAAGGCTGACTCCATATGTGGAAGATCATAGTTGCCACTGATCAATTGAGAGACCACTCATGAGGAATCAGGATAGTCCTGCTAAGCTTGTCTGCTAGAATGCTGGATTTCCCTGCTATATGCAATGCTACCAGAAAGCAGTTGGAAGAAATTTCTCATTGCCAGACTCTCATTGTTTATCGGTGAAGGGGGTAGGATCTGGTTCCCTTTGTTTGTTGATATAGCAAACTACTTACGTGTTGTCTGTTTGGATAGCAATTGTCCCTAGAGGAAGAGAGTTCTGAAAGGCCTGCAACACTAAAAGAACCAGTCTCATCACTAGGACATTTTATATGCAAATTGGTCTCCTCTGATGACCACATGCCTTGAACAGCTCATCCCAAGAAATGCCCCTCCACCCCAAATTGGAGGCATTCATGGTCAATGTGGCAGTTGGAGGTGAAGGGATAAAAGGACATCCTCGACAAATCTCGTTGGACTAAGTCCACCACAGTAGGGAGTCCTTACAGACTTGATATAGTTTTATAGGCTGTTGCATGGACTGTCAAAGGATGGACCACTGAACTGCTAGAGTTTACTGGAGGATACAGCTCTGAAGACAGCGTCTATATTACCCAATCGAAAGTTTACGTTAGCGAATACCTAAATGTCAACCTGGTAATATCGAAAAATTAAAACAGGGAACATCCGATTTAATGTAGGGAATGAATTCTGTCAGCCGCAAAAAAAAAAAAAAAAAAAAAAAATTAAAACAAAATAAAGTGGGGGGGGGGCTTTGCCCCCCCCCCAACTAAATATACCAACTGCAAGATCACTCTACAGTGGGGAAAGGGGCAAAATCCGCATAATCGCCATGGAAATTCTTTCCCTGTGTTAAATCAGCCATTCTTGCTTTCACTATTACCAGATCAACGTTTAGGTATTTGCTAACCTAAGCATTTGATCAAGTAATAGGAACCCTGAAGATGAGCAGTAGGTATCAAGGTAATTGCTGCAGTCATCAATACTAAGGTTTTGAGAACCATTTTTGCTGGGGGACAGGAGTCAGAAAAAATTTGCCTGACATGTAATCTCAAGGCAAGAATTCTGTTTTGTGGTAAGAGAGTGATACAATTGACTGTATCTAACTGGGGCCCCTATAAACTCCAATACTTGAACTGGTTGAAGGTAGGAATTTGAAAGATTGTTGTGATTCCCAGGGACTGAGATAACTGGAGTAAGTAATCCCTGGCTTTTACTAGGAGATGCCTGGTTGGTGTAGTGGGGAGCCAGTCGTCTAGAAAAGGAAACACTCTGAATCCTGCCATGCATTTGGTGAACACCCTGGGGTCTGTGGTGAGACCAAAGGGTAGGGCTCTACCAGCTATTATAATATAGCATATAACTACCAGCAGTTTTGCAAGGGGCAAGCCCCACCTGCACCCCCCATGTAGAAGGCAAGCCTCCCCACATCCCCCTAAATTATATATACCAACTTCAAGATCGCACTACAGTGAAAAAAGGGATAAACTTCGAGATCCTCAATGTACCATGATCTCCATTTCAAACTGCTGATAGTTATTTACTGTAGGCTGTGTTTAATAGGAGAAATGTTTCTTTAAGTTAAAACCGGGCCTCTGCTGCCTTCTGTAGTTCATTGTTCTGGGTTTCGTGATTGTGAGTTTTCGGTTATCTGGCATTTCGATGATGTGGTCTTGCTGTTTTGTAAGTTGATTATATGGGTCATTGATCTTTTGAAGTACACCTATAAATAGATAGATAGATATATATATATATATATATATATATATATATATATATATATATAAATATATAGGTACTAGGCTATTGGCCCTAAATAGATAGATAGATATATATACACACACACACGCACACACACACATATATATATATATAATATAATATATAATATATATATATATATATATATATATATATATATATATATATATATACAAACCCATTTCAGCGAAAGTGCACTTAACTGAAAGTGCATGTTCGCGAACACCAGTTCATATATATAAAAAAAAGACTACGTAAATTAGCACAAAAACACTTATCTTCAATGGAGCTTTGGTAGAATGAGTCCAATACTGAACAGTGGCAAATGAGAAGTAAGGAAGGCTTAATAACTCGGAGCATTATGGGAGGGGAGCTAGAGCTTTTGGAGCCAAGATTCTGAAGTGCTGCCTTAAGATCTGATCGGATCGATAACCCACAGGTTGTGGAAGATGGAAAAGACAACAGTGTATCAGAGTTTTAACAACTTTTTTCCACAAAAGTGAAAAGCTTGCTTCACTGTAAAAAGTGACTAAACGTCACATGACAGCCCATTAAAACATTTTTCCTAGCATAAAATATATTATTTTACAGGAAAAGCTACATTTCTGTCATAAAAGTAAAATGTGGAATTTTTCCCCCAAATTGAACTTACCTGCCTAGCAATGCAGAATCGTCGATCCTCAAAAGCTTACAAGAGCAATGCTCCTCTGTGGCAGGAAAGCTCTGAAGGGCTTGGTGTCCAAACAATTGGGTTTCTTTAGCTCTGCTCAAACTAATAATGGATTGGGCATATGGAAGATGCCCTTAAACTTTCAAAGTAGGCTGGCTGTTATTTCCTTAGCAAGATGTCACCCATATAGCTAAGACTACTGCAGCAGTTATCAAATGCCCAATTAAAGGAACTAAACCCAACAGATAAATAAGAGATGTTGGCATAATAAATTCATATCCCAATTTATTCCTCACCTCTGGAACAAACTTCTAACACATGTCCATATGGGACTAGAATTTTTTCAGCAGATATACTGCAATATTTTGACTAACACAAAACAGTCATTTAAGTATGGGGAAGATTCCACAAGATTGGGGACATGTCCTATTTAAACCCATCATTGATGCAAAGAGGAATAGGCAACCCCAGAGTAATATAGCTGAATAACTTTACTTTTCAGTTTCCTGTTTTTAACATCTTTGTTAAATTATCACTTAAGGTGGCAACCATACATTTATATAAAAGAAAACTAACCATATTGACATGTTCCCAGTTACAAACATACATCATATACATTCTTTTGTATAACTATCAATCATCCAACATCACATAAATTGCTCAATTCTTCCCTTCCCTTAAACCTCACTTCTCCTCCAAAACATTATTCTGCATGTATTGTTCCCACAATTTCCATTTTTTATGTAATTTGCTCCTACCCTTTTCTAAAGATTCCACTTCCAGTTGTTTTATCTCTGTTACAATATTCAATACTTGAAATACAATTGGTTTAGACTTTGATTTCCATTTTTAGTAATTGTTTTTTGGCAGCCACCAGAATTAAAATTAACAAGACCTTACAGTGTCTAAACCAGGGGTCAGTAGCCTTTTTGGAGCAAAGAGCCATTTTATCCTAAAATGTTTGACCCAAGATTTACAAAGAGCCACAATGGATACAGAAGGGGAGTTGAGATATTATTTTTTTAATGTAATATGGGTATATATATATTTAATACAAAAACAAAACTTCAAGTAAGTTTTTCTATGTAATTATGTTGAACTACTCTGCTAGTTTTGTTTCTGAAATGTTTTGTATTTCACCTGGGAAGAGCTTGAAGTTGGTCAATATTATTCAGTGCACTACCCCAGTAAACAAATATAAAAATTGCTAGGGCAGTGGGCAGATGAAAATGTATGCGATCCTGCATAGTTTTAACTTATGCTAAATGATGGACATTTCTTTGAAATATAAAATATGGCAGCCCCCTTGCTGGATGCAGGTACAACTGTTAGGAACCCACAGAAATGATTAAGAACTACTTCCATCAATAGCGGTATATAACTTATTTTGTTTCATTATCGTGTGATACATACATATCAAAGTCATACATAGTATGACTTGAGAAATGTGTGAAAACGTACTTGTTCTTCCTTGGGGGGGGGGGGCATTGCTGGATGTGTGCATTACTGTTAAATGTTAGAAAACTGAAGGAATTGACGTTATCGATGAACCCATTCTTACTGTTTCTATGGTTTGGATGGCACATCAGCATCTCAGAAAATACAAACTTATTTACATTTGTTATTACTAACAGACTGAATTTACATGGCTGTCAGTTAGCCAGTATCAGTCATCTTAACATACAGACTTTTTTACATTTGTCATTACTAACAGACTGAATTTGCATGGCTGTCAGTTAGCCAGTATCAGTCATCTTAACACCCACCTTGGTGTGAAAACGGTGTTAGGTGCTTAAGTTACAATGAATTTCTAAGCATTTTCAGTGTACACACACTGCTTTACTACATCATCAGTATCTGCCTTACAAATGGTGTCTGATGGCTACAAAATAGCAACAGGACCACCACTATGCCATAGCATGCAGCACCAACCACTGTAAACTTTTTAACAGTATTTTCAATCAAATGCAAATAAATGCCTTGGGTAGCTAGCCCTGCGTATGAAATGTAACTTTGAGAAAGAAGTATGTACGGCTGAAGTCTGGCATGTGATGCAACTTACAGGAGACATACCCCCATTGTCATTAAAAAAGGCATGTACTGTTCCTCCTTTTTGGAAAAGGAGGAACTACAGTATGGTTTCACAGTAGCAACAGTAATCCAGTATACTGAATCAGGCAAGATCGTGTCATAATATAAAGTTACCAGCACATGAAGAGTACTGATGTTACCAGGAAACCAGTACAGGTTAGTGGCTTACTTGGCATCTCAGTAGTCACTACCAAAATATCCATAACACACCCTTTCCCCCGATAATATACTATCACTACTCTAGTTTATCATCAGAATCTGTGGTATCCTCCAACAGCAAAACAATGTTAAAACATTCTGAAACAGGATCTGTTACCCTCACCCAATCATTTTAATTTCTACTTCATCTTACTCTTTCTCCCTCCCAATCCTAGTCACGGACCCTTAGATGCAACACGTGTGCATACGCACTCTAGTCAAAATATTCTACCAAATTTTTCACATGCCAGACAAGAGGTTGTATAACAATTCTATGCAAACACAAGCCAAGCTTGACACTTTTATGGTTTGCAATTCAGTTTAAAGCCTAAAACAGAAACTCACCAATTTCTCTCTTTTCGTTTCCCACTGTCACACTTACTGGACCTGTCTCAACCCAATAGTTCCTCTACACCCCGCCACCAAACTGCCTCCTCATTGGCAGCTGAGAATTTCGGCATGAAGAAAAGTATCTACTATATTGGATAACATGAACAAAATGAGTGGGAAAAAGTAAACAGGGAGTTCCTGAATTATGTTGTTATACTGTGTACAACATCATGGCAGCCTTTTTTAATTGTATAAACCACAAAAAGTAGAGATGCAGGCAAAATAAAAAAGACTTGTAACCAAAAATAAATTTTGCCTTAGACACCACGAAGGAAACTCGCTATCCACAAGAACTCCGTTTATTGTAAGAACAGTAAAAAAAATTTGGCTAATGGTGTAGTGATAGACACCTCAGCCGAAACTATTAGCCTCAGTGGTGGATCCATGGGGTTCTTATGAACCTTTGGTATACCAAATACCGTCGGAACACGGGGGTGTTGGTTAAATAGAAAGTTATATTGATCCTTGTTAATAGAACCGTCCAACAGTAAATCATCTAACATTAAGTGTATTTTACTTTTGGCTATATTCACCTCATTGATCGAGGCCTTAGAATATTTACTTGTGTCATGTAAGGAATCTCTCATCTTTGATTCATAACAAATGTTGTCCATAAGGACTGTCCCCCCTCCCTTATCAGGATGCATCACCCTCAAATTCTCATTCAGTTTGATATCATTAAGCAATTTCTTCTCAGTATGGGAAAGGTTTGGAATAGCATAGTGTTTCGTAATCGTATTCCTTAACTCTTTTTCCATTAAGTTGCCAAAATTCCTTAATTGTGGGTGGAGGGGTGGGTTGTAAACGCTCTTCCTTTTGAGACCAGGGGTAGATGGTGTAGTTGCTTCAGACCCATTAAATATTAAATGCAAATTTTGTTTTCTCAGAAATAAT
Source organism: Protopterus annectens (assembly GCF_019279795.1). Taxonomy (NCBI): domain Eukaryota; kingdom Metazoa; phylum Chordata; order Ceratodontiformes; family Protopteridae; genus Protopterus; species Protopterus annectens. The sequence continues at coordinate 255,275,490 of NC_056727.1, read as the reverse complement.
TTCAAATCTATAATGGATCTGGGAATACTAGCCTTCCTGTTTGGAACAAATTTAAAACCTTTAGAAAAAAGTTTAAAGTGTTCTGGATGTACCTCAATATTACTGTAGTTAAAGATTTTATAGTTGTTTAGTTCCAAAATATTCCCTTCCTGGGTAATGGTCAAGTGGTTATCTATCTCTTGTTGTAACCCCTCTGGTTGTAATAAACACGGTTCTGATTGTGGATCCGATTGGGACCCTGGTCTAAAGGGTATTCTTCTTCTTGAAAATGATTATCTATAAAATCGTCCCTTTGGTCACCATCGGGAATGTGTTGTTGAAAATCCCTCTCATCCCTAGTGGTCTTGTAGTCTTGCCTCCCTGAAAAAAACTTAGGTTTTGGGTATGCCACATTATTCCTGTATTCTTCAGGGTCCCTGGCCAACTTGCCATACTTCCTATTCATATTAACAATACAATCTGAGTCTATTTGTAAAAAAATGTTATAGTACTGTTGTTTTTCTTTTTCCATTTTAAAAAGTAAATCATTCACTATCCTGTCATTAATGATCTCCATTTCTTTTGTTAAACTTGCCATAACCCTCCCATTCTCTTTAATAATGGCTTTGACAACCTCAAACCCACACTGGTCAAAAATTTTTATTAAATTCAAATGAAACTCAGACCCTTCTTCAACTTTGTTGGGGAACTTGGACAGTCTTAAACCTTTAGGTACAACCTGCTTGTCAAGACATTTCTTTAAATAATTAACATCACATTCCAACCTTTTATATTTGTCTAAAAGGAAATACAAATCATCCAGGCTTTGTTGGTATGTTTTATAAGATTTCGCCCCTTTGTCACAAACGCCTTTCTGCATGTCATAACATTTGCTTAAAATACCTTGAAAATCAAGGTTTGACTGTTTGTTATTGTCACCTTTGTAGGAATGTCCAGAAGAGCCCTCTCCTGGATTAAACGGTGGCATTCCGTTGTTTCCAGTCTCGGAAAGTCAACAAAATTCTGGCTCCCCTGCAAGGCGGAGGCATTGGCCTGGTTAGATGAACTGTTGTTGTGGCAGGGAACACCTCTTCCCACTTCTCGGGGTGGTAATCCTTTTAATAAAGCATTGCCCTGTGATCCAGGGCTGTTAACTTGAAAAAACACATTTGTGTTAGGGCAGGAGTCACCTTGTCCTGCACCTCGAGGTGATAAAGCTGGTTCTCCCAATGAATGGCATACCGGAGTAAGCAGCTCCACCAATTGTGTCAGCTGACCAATGACCTTTCTGAGTTCGCCTCTGCTCTCGTAGCAGAAATCAGTGTTGGATGCTGCTTCCGTAGTGTCAGCCATCCCAAAAGTTGAAACAATAAACCACAAAAAGTAGAGATGCAGGCAAAATAAAAAAGACTTGTAACCAAAAATAAATTTTGCCTTAGACACCACAAAGGAAACTCGCTATCCACAAGAACTCCGTTTATTGTAAGAACAGTAAAAAAAAATTTGGCTAATGGTGTAGTGATAGAATTAGCCTCAGTGGTGGATCCATGGGGTTCTTATGAACCTTTGGTATACCAAATACCGTCGGAACACGGGGGTATTGGTTAAATAGAAAGTTATATTGATCCTTGTTAATAGAACCGTCCAACAGTAAATCATCTAACATTAAGTGTATTTTACTTTTGGCTATATTCACCTCGTTGATCGAGGCCTTAGAATATTTACTTGTGTCATGTAAGGAATCTCTCATCTTTGATTCATAACAAATGTTGTCCATAAGGACTGTCCCCCCTCCCTTATCAGGATGCATCACCCTCAAATTCTCATTCAGTTTGATATCATTAAGCAATTTCTTCTCAGTCTGGGAAAGGTTTGGAATAGCATAGTGTTTCGTAATCGTATTCCTTAACTCTTTTTCCATTAAGCTGCCAAAATTCCTTAATTGTGGGTGGAAGAGACCAGGGGTAGATGGTGTAGTTGCTTCAGACCCATTAAATATTAAATGCAAATTTTGTTTTCTCAGAAATAATTTCAAATCTATAATGGATCTGGGAATACTAGCCTTCCTGTTTAGAACAAATTTAAAACCTTTAGAAAAAAGTTTAAAGTGTTCTGGATGTACCTCAATATTACTGTAGTTAAAGATTTTATAGTTGTTTAGTTCCAAAATATTCCCTTCCTGGGTAATGGTCAAGTGGTTATCTATCTCTTGTTGTAACCCCTCTGGTTGTAATAAACATGGTTCTGGTTGTGGATCCGATTGGATCGATGAAGTGGGGGACCCTGGTCTAAAGGGTATTCTTCTTCTTGAAAATGATTATCTATAAAATCGTCCCTTTGGTCACCATCGGGAATGTGTTGTTGAAAACCCCTCTCATCCCTAGTGGTCTTGTAGTCTTGCCTCCCTGAAAAAAACTTAGGTTTTGGGTATGCCACATTATTCCTGTATTCTTCAGGGTCCCTGGCCAACTTGCCATACTTCCTATTCATATTAACAATACAATCTGAGTCTATTTGTTTTTCCATTTTAAAAAATAAATCATTCACTATCCTGTCATTAATGGTCTCCATTTCTTTTGTTAAACTTGCCATAACCCTCCCATTCTCTTTAATAATGGCTTTGACAACCTCAAACCCACACTGGTCAAAAATTTTTATTAAATTCAAATGAAACTCAGACCCTTCTTCAACTTTGTTGGGGAACTTGGACAGTCTTAAACCTTTAGGTACAACCTGCTTGTCAAGACATTCCTTTAAATAATTAACATCACATTCCAACCTTTTATATTTGTCTAAAAGGAAATACAAATCATCCAGGCTTTGTTGGTATGTTTTATAAGATTATAATAGTTTAATAGTTTCGGCCGAGGGGTCTATCACTACACCATTAGCCAAATTTTTTTTACTGTTCTTACAATAAACGGAGTTCTTTTTTAATTGTATGCCATTTTTACAGCATTCAACTTTTTTTTTTTTTTAAGTGAAAGCACTGAACAAGGTATGGAAGTTTACTACAGTAGAGAAGAGCTGCAGCCACATGGTCAAAGAGCTGCCTGTGGCTCACAAGCCTAGGGCTGCCGACCACTGGTCCAGACCATTCAGATCCTGTATCCCAGCTCAGAAAGTCATTCCCTTAGTTACAACCATTTGCTCACCCACAATTTCTGACAGAGTACCCTTCAAGGAATTTTTACAGTCTGTCAACTCATTACATTCACAAAACATATGTTCCCAGTTACCTCTTTCTTCATGTCACACCTCAACATTTGCCATCTATCTGAAGAAAATTCTTTGGAGTCTGCTCAGGGTATAAAAATATTTATGCAAACCCTTCCATTCAAAAATCCTAAATCTTCTAGAACTTTTCTTTGTGGAAAATAAGGGAGAAGGTAATTTTGGATAAATTATTGTCAGAAGTGGAAAGGTTTGGACCATATATCAGCAAACATATGTTGAAAATTGTTCTATAACTGTGTAATACAGAGGAAAATGATAGGGTCTCCAATCATAACCACATTATTATGTGTTTAAGACATAGCTGACAAGAAATTTACCCCCTGAGCTTTGATCAAGAGGTGAATCTTGGTATCCATGTTGAGAACACATAACAAAAGGTTATGATCAAAGACTTGATCATAATTCTTTGCAGTGTATGGAACTTTATCTGCTCCATGCACTACTGGTTACAGAAAAACAAGGTAAAAGGAAAAAAGTGCCAAGTTTTTTACAGGCTTTGAAAGCCCTTAGTGAGCAATGTAAAAAAGTCAATACCAGAACACCTGTCAGCATATTTGTTTACCATTTCTTGGAGGGACAAAGGATTAAAGCTATAAATGAAAAAGTGTGATGTGATATAATTTATATAGCCCTATCTTCATTTTTTATAGGGTTATACACAAAACACTGAAAAGAAAATTAGAACTAGGTACTGATGTAATCTTGATGAGATGGATAGCTGCATAACTTACAAATAGGACATAGCAAGTATCATGCAGCAATTGGACATGTGAAATTCTAGGTTATAGTCATTCAGTGTACCTCATAGGGTTCTGTTGTAGGCCCATACTTGTTTAGGTTATATATTTCAGATCTATCTTTTTCATCTGAGGTGTTCTATAGTCTGTATGCAGTAATAGGAAAACTGATTTCATCTGTTACAGGCAGGGCATATCTGCAAAAGAACTTGATTAAATTGACTGTATGGGCAGAGCAGAACAGTATGATGATAAATACATCAAAATATAGGCATATGACATTTAAACGACAGAGACTGAAAGGTGAATATTTAATACAGCATACAGTGATTGAAACTGGGTACATGGGTAGATTCAACTTTGATTTTGTTCTGATTAGATCAACCAAATAGTGAATGATAGTTATAACACTATAGCCTGCATAAAAATATTTTGAAAGTATAGGAAATCCGAAATGCTGAAATTATTGCTTGTAAGTTACTTCAGACCCAAACTAGAGTATGGAATAATAATATGGAAACCTTATAAGAAAACTATCATGAGTAAATTGGAAAGAATACATTGGAAATATACCAAAGGCATCCATGGATGTGAAAATTTAAATTATTATGAAAGATTAAAACATTTGCACTTTTACAATGTCTCATATAGATATTTAAGAGGAGCCTTTATTCAGGAATAAAGGGTATTTAGATACAACCACCTCTGGGAATGGTTAGGGTTATCAAAGAATAGTAGAGAATCCTTAGACAACCTGTGTAGAAAATTATATAGGAATGAATTGTGTGCTAATTGGTTATCCGTGACAGTAGCTGTTGCAGGGAATAGACTATCAAATTTTATTAAAGCAAATGGTTGTTTCTGTATATTGGCAGTCTAAAAGGGCATTATTGCAAGTGCCTGAAATATTTGTATGTATGCATTTGTATGTATGTGTGTTTGCGTGTACTGCTACAGTCACTTTCCTTGAAGGACTACTGTTACTGTAAGCGCACTTTCTTCAGTGATAGTCATGGTAACATGAAATCATAATGGCTGGATAGGTTCTCAAGCAATACACAGTTAACCCTTGGAGGTTCAGCTACCAGATAAGCTATATCCCAGAAGTGGTAGCTCATGTCCATTCCAAAGAATAACTACTAGCTTACATTGTTTGGTAATTGTGTAACTAGTATTCTATACTGCAGTTTCTTATGTATTATATACAAATGTATGTATAGAAAGAACGAAAAAGAGAGAACAGGCACCCTTTGCTTCCCGTATCCATTAGATGAAATAAAACTTTAACTATATCTACCTGTAAGCCATAGAGGATTATGATCAGGTCTTCAGTCATACCCAGCTTACTATGTGTTTAAGAAGTGGATGCCAAGAAATTTACCTTGAGACCAGAGTAAAGCAAAGTTCTAGAGGTGAATCTTGACATCTATGTTGAGAACACATAACAAGTGTTATGATCTGAGCAGCCTGAGTCACTTTATCTCTTGCTCTCTCTATATATAAATACACACTTAACCTATGTGTGTGTATGTGTGTGTGTGTGTGTGTGTGTGTGTGTGTGTGTGTGTGTGTGTGTGTGTGTGTGTGTGTGTGTGTGTGTGTGTGTGTGTGTGTGTGTGTGTGTGTGTGAGTGTGTGTGTGTGCACTCGCGTCTATGTGTGTATGTATATCTATATGAAGTTAAGCTCTCACTTTTGAGGAATATGATTTCTTGTTTGTTTTAATATAGCTGATAGAAGAGTCTGCAAAGCTGAACCAGAATAGATGGTTGAGGTAGCGCAATCCTTCTGGAACAAGGTAGTTTTAGGCAGAAAATGTTACTGTTGTGTATATATACATATATATATATATAGGTATGTTTATTTTGTTCATTTATTACTTTAGTGATATATGTTTGTCTTATTAATTGTTGCATTACTTTCCTATGCTACCCTATGTTATCTGCTGAAATCTGTTGCTACCTCCAAAACCTAAATATTTTGTTTAGCTTCACTGCATTGAATTGTTAAACAAGTATAGATATGAACTATTTTGAATCATTTTACTTTAATTTTTATTTTAATTTTATTTGCCAAGGTAGTGTATTGATCATAAATGCCCAATTAGAGACTCAGCCTATGCAGTAAGGTAGAAGAACACAAATAGTCACAGATTTATTTATTTACATTTGTTTATGGTGAAAGCTCAACTGGGAATTAAAACCTATTTTCAGTGGAGGCCTGCGGAGAGAAACTCCACTGTTACATATACAAAGTTATTATAACAACGTGCAAAACATCTAAAGTAAGAGCATTTATAATTTGGAGGAACAGGTATATTTTGCAGAAGATACTGATGCCATGGAATAGACTACCCATTCACATAAAACAAAGTTCATCCCTGCTAATTTTCAAGTGCAACTTAGATTTATCGATGGGAAACAGAAAATGTACCCCAAGACTGTCACTTCTACTACTGAAGGGCAGAAACAGCTCCTAAATTCTTTAGCCCATGCTACTGTCTCATCAAATTATCTATGGTATGATCCCAGATATTCTCATTAGTGGTAATGTATAATTATTGACCATGGGATGGGTAAGACCAATCTTTAACCAAATAAGATACATTATTTCACGCACAGAAATGAACTGTGGTGGTGGTGCTGCGGTAGTGTTGTTGCCTCATAGCAAGACGTTGTCCCGTTCGATTCTCAGCTAGAGCGTCTTCTGTGTGGAGGCATACGTGAATGGGGCGTGCCTTCGTTGATTGTGCGGCAGGGCTGGTAACCCGGTACATAAAAATCCACTATCAATCATTAGCGGACCGGAGTTCCGCTGTGGTGACCCCTAACCTGGAAAAGCTGAAAGACACAAACAAACATTTCACGTACAGAAATGGAAATTGATTAGGCTTAAAATGGTCCAGAAGGCTAGCCTAGTACTTACCTGTGAACCTGTGAACCTATAAGGTTATAACAGAGACATATCAAGTGTTCAACAATGAATTAATTGCACTGTGCATTGCACATACATTAAAATGAATGTTCTATAAAGACTATACAAAGACAGTTGTTGAGGTTGCACTCTAGTACGCATACATTAAAGTTAATTTTTTATACAAAATTAATACAAAGACAGTTTGGGTAGTTGTGCTGTACAAATATATACTTTAAAGGCAATTTTTATACAAAAGCAGTATGGGAGATAGTTAGGCTCTCAGGTAATGACAGGGTAATGATTATTAGGTGCTTGGGTTGGGCTGATATAAGTGTGAAAAAATGAAGAGAATGGAAGATATTATAGTGAAATGGAAATGAGTATCTTAGTTAGGAATACAGAAGAAGATTAATGTGAGACAGGATAGATATGAAGTTCTGTGACTGACAGGATCTACTTCTATATCCCGAAAAGCACAATACCAAAGACTGGAAGATCAAGACGAGAAGGACGAAACACACAATCACGAATCATGGAAGTATTCCCAGGTCAAGTAAACACTTCACCAGAAAAGGGAATTATCCCTTTTCTCCACTGTAGTGTGATCCCAGAGTTGGTATACTGTATATAGTTGAGGGATGTTGGGGCGCAGCCACACATCCCCCCACCTAGGTGGGTTTTAGCTGGTGCACTGTGATTTAATGTTGTTTTGGGCAAGTATTCACTTGCCCTGGGAATTCTTACTCGATTTGTGATTTTGAGTATCGTCCCTCTCTTTTCTTAATTTTCCAGTCTTCAGTATTGTGGCTTTTTGGGACATAGAAGTAGACCTGAGTGATAAGTTAGTGAGGAATATACAGAGGAAGATATACAGGGGGAGGTATCCAGTGGCCAGAAAGATAAGATTTTGAGATAATAAGTAGATGAGCACATTGAGGACATCTGTGATATATTAGGACAGCATTCTAATGATAGTTAGTTAAGAAGAAGTACATCTGCACAGAAATTGTATTGGAAATTGTGGTAGCTGTATGCTATTGTGTGGGGAAAGGTAGAAGGAAGTTTGGCGTAGTGCCATTGCCATATGTCAGGAAGGATGCATTTGGCATCCTGTTTGAAGGGTTTTGGAACATTTGTTTTGTGGAAAGAGGTTGGGAGGGAGTTCCACTGTTTTGCCATGTGGCAAGCCTACACTGAGTCCCCATGGTAGTTCACATTTGCCAGACATTTTTCAGATGAAGGGAATCTATGATAAGGGATATACCAGTGCAGAAGACTGCTGAGAGAGGGACAGGATTGCACAGGATTTTTTGTCAGTTTTAATTGGTTGATTCTGAGGAGGTTAGGGAAGTTGAGTCAGTTTAGAAGTGATGTGTTTTATTAGGAAGGTTGGTTGCAATCTTTGCAATCTTATTGTATGATTGCTCAAATTTTGTGAGTTGTGTTGATTGTAGATTCTAAAGATTGCTGAGGTGTATGTCAGGGAAGGAATAAGGTAGGCAGCTGCAGCAGTGGCCTTCCATACTTGATCAGACAAATTTTTTTTGGACTGATACAGCATACCTAATTTTTGGTTGGTCTTATTGGTTACCTGAAGAATGAGTAGATCAAAATGTAGGTGCTCATCAATAGTAATTCCAAGTAGTTTAGTGTGGTTGACTAGTTCAATTAATGTGCCATCAGATGATTGAAGGGTAAGTGGGTTGAGCAGTGCTGACACTGATTTAATGTTAAGAACATTTTTTTTTTTTGGGGGGTGGTTAAGACTAGATTATATTTCAGAAGTCAGGTTTCCACAAAGGAATGTTGAGTGACTTTTTGAAGTTCAGAGAAAGAGGGAACCTAACAGAAGATGATGAAGTCATCTGCATACTGGATCAAAGTGGAGTTGATTAGTGCAGTGGGCAGATTACTGATGAATAAATTAAACAGGAGAGTGCCAAGAATAGATCTTTGGTGGACACTGACTGTGATGGGGAGGAATGAACAGGAGGCTTGCAGCCATTTTACATTCTGAGTTCTATGCTGAAGTCTGCTAAGCCTATCTTGGAGAGTCTGTGAAGGAGAAGGGGATGTGAGACAGTATCATTGGCATTAAAGAGGCCAAGGAATACTGAGAATCCTAGCAGATTTCTGTTCCTAAGGGCATTTATAGTGTTAAAATGAGAGCAGAGCTGTGTTGGTGATGTGAGAGGGCCAGATGCCACATTGGCATGGTGAGGGGAGATTATTGTTCGGGAGGAAATCTAGTAGTTGTGAGTTGATACATTTCTGTAAGATTTTTAAGAGGGGTGATAAAATAGCTATGGGTCTGAATTTCAAAAATCAGAGGATGTGCCACCCTTATTTAGTGGCAGGATGAAGGATTTTTTTTCCAGTTGGAAGGGAAGTATACTTCCTGAATTGATCTGTTATTTATGATAGTGGAAGGGAAAGTTAAGCTTTCAGCTGTTCATTTTAGATAATCTGTGGAGAGGTTATCTTAGGTTGTGGTGGTGACTTTTAATTTTTTGAGGTACTAATTGATGGTTTTGGGGAGGACTGGTTTGAAGTCAGGAATATTTTCAATATGAGATGTGGAATCTGGAGTTTAGTCTGTGCTGTGATTGGAGTGTGAGAAAGAAGTAGAAGTACTTATAAAGATGTGTTGAAGGAACAAGCTACACTGAAGTCAGATTCAGTAGGAAGAGAGGTTGTAAGGGTTTGCCTGGGTTCAGGAGTTTACAAATGGCGGACCAGAACAGTTTGGGTATTTGGTGTTGTGGTTCTGTTAGGAGAGGAATATTTTTTTGTCTGAATTTATTTGGGCTTTGGGTTTATTACAAAAGTGATGGTAATGCTGGTAGTTGTTTGTGGTCTTATCCTTCTTCCAGGAGTTACATACTTGATCTCCACACCACATGAACTGTTTGGTAGTTAGAGTGAGGCAGGGTGCTGGGATAGATTTGACTATTTTGTGCCTGAGTGGGGCATGAGAAATTAGGATGTTTAAAAACAAAAGCATGGTTAAAGAGTTGGACAGCTTTATCTAACGGTAGCAGTTGTATGGAAGGATGTAAAGAATTAATTCTTTTTGAAGTTAGAAATATTGTTGACAGGCTTGCAGGCTGCTGACTTGCTGTGTCCGGGCAGGGAGCAGCGAGTAAATACTGGATAGTGGTCAATTATGGCACCTGATAGAGCACCTGCACGAGTGATGCTACTGAGGGTATTAGGATGCAGTCTAGTATGGATGATGAGCCTGTAGATGTATTGTGTCTAGTGGTGGAGTTGATTTATTGAGTGAAGCTGTAATGTTTCTATAGGGATGTTGATCTACAAATGTTATGGAAGACCTAATAATGTTTACATCACTTAGGATGATAGTTTCAAGTGGCATACTGGAGTATAACCAGGAGAGAAATTCTTCTAATATGCGACAGTCTGCGCCTCTAGGGGATGGGATACAGAAGGTTGTTATGTAAACAGACTGGCATTGTTAATCTTTAGAAGGGAGATCAGGATTTCTGCATTTGTGAAAGACAGAAGTGATTTATGGTATAGAGAACGCTGAAGGTTATTTTGGCAGAGAAGTGCAATGCCATCCCCTTTTTTGTATGTGTGGTCAAAATGTGGTAAGCTAAAACCAGGTGGTAAAATCTTTTCAGAAGCTATAGCAGGATTTAACTATGTCAAAAGTTATGGCTAGAATGTCAGGATTGTTTGATTTAATCCAGGTGTGCAGAAAGGGTGTTTTATTGCATATGCTCTGGGTATTTAGACGAAAGAGTGTGCATGTATTTATGTTGGCTGAGTGTTTATGTGAGTTGGGGGGTCCTGGGTTTTGGTGGATGTCCCCACTGCAGAGAAGGGAATTGAAAATTAAAGGGAAGATGACTTTCAGTGATTTGTGTAGTTCGGTAGTTTGGTACCAGTGGGGTAGCTTGAGATGCTGGGAATGTGGGATAAGAGAGTAAGGTGATAAGGGGTAAAGGAAACTAGTATGATAAAATTGTGGATTAATACCAGAGTAAGAATGGGGGTAGGATATCAGACTTAGTGTGCAGTGGTAAAGTATAGTGGGTGATGTGGTACTTTGTGAGCAGAACAGGGATGAAAAGAAGAAGTATTGTAAGGGCTGAGACCAGAAGCATAGCAAGGGTTGGATGAGAGGGGCAACTGCCCTGGGCACAAAGTGTTGGGGGACATGATTGGCTGATGCTGACTGCTCTTTAATATATATCAGCTTTTAAAAGCCAGCATTGTATTTGTGGTCAAACCTGATTGCTGTAGCACTGTGTGTGTGGTCTAAACTGTAGCAAGGTTTAAATCATTTCTTTTTCTTTTAATCTCTTCAGTTTACCTACTTAACTTAATAAACTGCCTGAAACTTCAATAAGCATCTTTATTCCTCCAACAGGGAGAGCATTTGAGAGAGAGTGTCGCCTAGATCTGCTAGCTAAAGTGATCTGGGCTAATCCTTTCCACTTTGTTTCTTGTTAGTCCTGACACCCTCTGGGTAACAAGTGGGATACCAGACATGACTCAAGCTTTCCGGATTACTTCTGTTTTAATACTTAGGTACAGTTGACAGGTGTCACATCAGCTTATAATGTCAACTATTTTATGAGTTCAAAATGCCTCTCTGTAGTCCTTATTTCAGTTTAAACATGAATTAAGGCAGACCTCTCAAGTGTCTTGAATTTTGCAGAATGTTCATGACTTTGTCCTAGTTTTTTTCATGCTTGGTTTTCCAGTAAATAACTAAGGGTTACAGTCTGTAAATAAAGCAAGGCATTAATGTTTCTGCTTCCTATTGTTCAGAAAATGCATCCTGATGCAAAACATGTTTTTCTATTAACTTTTAAAGAGAATTAGATCAATATTCTCAGTAATAACCACTGGCATTGGTGAGTGTGCCTGACTGTCAGTCAGGGAGTTAATTCATGAATAGGACAGTTAGGGCAGGGTTTGCTACTGCACATCCAAGGTGGTGCATCTTTGATAAATAATGCAAATGAGCCTGAATCCACAGTAACGAAAATATGCATTTTCATATAGTAACTTGATAAATGTATTTATTTATTTATTGACATTTAATTGCCAAGAAAGTCTGACTGGTAGGTGCCCATTTTCAGCAGTGGCCAGAGAGAAAAGCTCCAAAGTATTACAAAAACATATTAAGCATAATTATTTACAATCTTCAAAAATAATATAAAACATCTACAGCTTAAATAATTACACCAAATTAGTCATAATGTGACAACATTGGTTAAAAGTCAATATAACGTATATGCCAATGATTTAATATTCAGAGAAATTTTAGCCAGTTTAGAGAAATTAAAGGTAAACTAGTATAATACATACAGGAAATGCAATGTGAAGTATGAGAAAAAACAGAGCTATGGCATATTTACAGTCATGGGAGAGAAATTGATTGAAGCTAGGAAGTGAGTGAAGAAGGGAGAGTAAAGAGGTATAAGGTATGAAGAGGTACATGTTCATTTTTAGGGATATAGTTTATCCTGGGAAAGAGCAAGAACAGAACCAGATTTTGGCTAGGAAGCTTTTCAGAATGGTTTTAAAGGCCTGAAGGAAGTGTACAGACCTGATGCAAATAGGTAAGGAGTTTTAGGCTTTAGCAAAATGGTATGAATACAGACAATATCCAGCAGATTTGATAGGTTTGTGGACAGAAAAAGGTTTTGGTCATTGGATTGTAATGACTGGGTGGAACCATAGCTGTGTAAAATGGTACTTAGTGTTGGACAAGTGGATGGATGCTGGATAATTGTATAGGTGATATATATATTATGCACATGTTAGTTGATGGGGTAGGTCTAACCAATTAAGGCTTTTTAGTTCTTTACAGTAGTGGGTTCTGAATGGGGTATTTGCTGCAAATTTAGCTACTTATTATAGCATTATTCAAGTTTTGTCCTTGTGATAACAGGAGGTTAGAATGGTAACACCATAAAGTAGTGAGGGGAGAAGGTAAGTAGTGGCAAGTGCAGTTTTAATTGTGTTGGTGTGAAAGTTTTTGGCTCTGTAAAGCATCCTTAGTTTTTTGTTGTTTTTTTTTCAGTTTTTGTAGATGCAGGTCGAATTTAAGATTATCATCCACTATCATCCATAATAATTTGCTATGAGAAGTGACTTAAATTGTTGTATTATGAACAGAAAGGATTTTTTTTCATGAGAGAGGGATTTAGGGGGAAAATGCTCTTTTTCTTGGGAAGTTAAACATAAGTTTTGAGTTACAAAGCCATGTTTTAGTGACTGTTAATGCTTCCCGAGTAGTTTTTTTTTGGAGATGTGCCAGGTTGCTTGATGTGCATATGAGTGTGGAGTCATTTGTATATTGTGTTAGGGACCTGTTGTGTGGATGTGTGGAGGGTATTGGTGAGAACGTTAAAAGGAGGGTATCAAGGATACAGCCTTGTGGTACACAAGTACTGACTATGAGATATGGAGAGAGGATGGAGTGTCATTTTACTGACTGAAACCTATTGCACAAGTAGCTTTTGAACCATAAAAGGGTGTCCTGAGATAGACCTAGTGAAGACATCTGAAGCAGAAGTTTGCTGTGGCAAACTATATTGAAAGATTTAGCCATGTCTACAAATAAAGAGATTAGATTGCCATTATCTCTAGCTTTATTGACAATATCTATAAAGGTTAAAAGTGCAGTATTAGTACTGTGCGGTGGATGGAAGCTGTTTTATGTGGGGGACAGGACTTCTTCTCACTGGAAATAGTTCAAAAATTGTTTTTGAATACATTTTCAAGGATTTTGGAGAGGAGGAATAAGATTGCTATATGGCTAACATTAGTAATGTCTGTTGAATTTCCTTTTTTGTGTAGATGGATGATTTTTGATTTTTTATCCAGAGAGAGGAGAACATGGGATTCCAAGACTGACTTATTAGGGATTGAGACAAGATAGGCACTGCTTTTGGCTGCTATTTTAAGGAGCTTAGAAGGTAATCAGCTGAGGTAGAGCATAGTTTGAGTTTTTTTTAAGAGTAATTTTATATAGGATGTGGGCACAGGTTTGAAGGAGAAAGTGGATGCGGTGATATGTGACTGTTGGGCAAGGTTGGGATTAGAAGTTGGTGAATCCTTGGATACAGATACTAAACTATCTATGAAATAAAAATCCAAAACAGCCAAGGAAGAAGTAAAAGTCCACAGTGGTAAAATATACCATACAGGATAAAAAGAAAACCCACTGGAGCGCTTTCGAGCATTAGCTCTTCATCAGATCTCATGAAGAGCTAATGCTCGAAAGCGCTTATCTGTGTGTCAAAAAGTTTCAACCGGTCGTAGTGGCTCCAGTGGGTTTTCTTTTTATCATCTATGAAATAAAAGCGGTGGGAGGTTGGCATAATGGTTAAGGTGTTTACCTTACAAACATAAAGTGCAAGGTTTGATTCTCATGTGGGGTAATTGGCTAGGCTGAAAATGGCCCACAAGGGCAGTTAGCCTACTACTAATCTATGAACCTATGAACCTATGAACCTAAGTTGAATTGTATTTTGGTTTCAAGAGGTGAGTCATTGTGAGAGGGGTTATGAGGTTATGGTTGAGTTTTTGACTGGGATGTAAGAATTCCTTATTGGATGACCAGAAATGTTTAGGACTGAGTTTACTATTGTTCTAAAATTGCTATAGTATAGTTTTTTTTTGTCTTCCTGTATTTGCTTTTTAGTATGGTTGCACAGCATTCTGTAGTTTTTCAGATATTGTAGTGTTTTATTTTTCTGCCAGTCTTACCGTGCTTTTTTTCTATACTGCATTAGCATTCTACTCTTTTTGGATAGCCAAATTGCATTATTTGTTTTTAGTCCCTTCCTTCTAGGAGGTGTAAAGCTATTTACGATATTCAGGAAAGTTGTATTTAAGTCATTTACAGCATCATCCAAGGGGAGGAATTTTAGGATGTTCCAGTTATTAGATGAATATTTCTGGGTTAAACCTGGACAGGTTGCCTGTAGTTTTGTAAACATGCTATTTACATGGATGTGTAAGATGTCTGGTTGCATAGATTGGAAGATGGCCACTGATAGAGTCTGACATTCTACCTCTGGTGGTGAATTTACAAGGGTTTGATACTAGGATCCAGTCTAATAAGGAGTTTGCTGTCTTGCTATACTATGTGTGCTATTAATTAGGTGTGTGAAACTAAATGCTGAATAACGTGAAAAATTGCTCTATGAAATGTGTAACCTCACATACACATCATCATAATCTCTCAGTTGTTCTAACTTCAATTCATAAACCAGAAGGAAATTGTCTTTTGAGATACTTTGACAATACTTTCAGAAAACCTTGGAAGTACAGCCTATGCAAGTTAAAGGAAAATATGGAAATATGAGAGGCAAGTAATCTATTTTTACAAATATGAGGATAGTATGCTGTCTTTACCAGAATATATATTATGTAGCTGCAGTATTCCACACAAATGCCTGTAGAATGAATAACACTACTCCTGTCAGGAGGCAGTGAGTGCTTCAAGTTGTAATACGGTTTTCAGACTGATTTAAAGAGTTTTTTTCCCTGACCTTTCCAGTAATTATTACACATAACCTAGGCATGTATCCTAAAAACTTAATGGCATGGTGAAAGACTATCTTAAATTACTTGTTTACTTGTCAGGATGTAAAGAATTTTGTTTTTATTTTTATAATATATATTATCTCCCATCCTCAGTGAACACTTCTCTTATTCAAAGAGATATGTAGTTATTACATCACATGAGTGATGGTACAGAGAACAGGCTGGGGAACAAGGGTGGTGGTGAAATCGACCGTATCTTGGAACATGTTAGAAGAGGATGAGTGAAGGAGATAGTGGGCTGAAAAAGAGAAGATGAAGAGGGACAGGTATCAGTTCTGAAGAGAAGGAAGCTAGCTGATACTAACATCCTGTTATTTAATGGGCAAAGTTTCCATACAATTTTTTATCTACTATTTTTTTATGCTGTTTCTATGTCCATCTCTCTTTGTATGTATCCCAGGCTGGTCCGAAAATGGTTTATGTGGCTCAATGTCTAACCCATTTAACTGATCTAAATAAATACATTTTACTACAAGTATTTTTATAGCAGTAGCACTAACTTCTTATACTGTACTTCTAAGGTTAAACATATTCTCAGTAGAAAACATTTATCAGATGTATTATGACTATTCATATCTCATAAACAATCACCATGAAAAGCATTGCCATTAACAATGACACAGATGGTTTTATGTGGGGGTAAGTCCCTCTGCACCCATTGATGTGGGGCTCTACCAACTATATCCCCGTGTCTCTCTATTTATATATATATATATATATATATATATATATATATATATATATATATATATATATATATATATATTAAGTCTAAGGTTGCACACCTAACAGAAAAAGGAAAAGATGGAATGAACACAAAATACACAGTTTTCCCTCTTTTCTAGCTCCCATGATCCAAAACCCAAAAAGGAGAGCATCTGTGACAAACCACATTTTGGCGCACAACATTTTTACAGAGATTTCAAGTTGCACATGTATATACTCACACACACACACACACACACACACACACACACACACACACACACACACACACACAAACACACACACACACACACAGATATCACATATATATATATATATATATATATATATATAAATATGTGTGTGTGTGTGTGTGTATGTATGTATGCATGTATATAGTGAGTCAGTTGGGAGCATTCATTGCATTGCTCTTCCTTTCCCTATAAGAGAATGAAGTGGAAAAATACATGGTAGATGGAACTAACTCCTGTTAAAGGTGCTCTTAAGTTACCTCCCAGGAGTTTAGGTTCATAAGTTCATAAGTATATACTAGGCTAATGAACACCAGGGCCTTTATAAGCCTGGCTGTGCCATCCAGCCCAGTTGTATCCCTATGTATCATGGGCGTTTAAGAGGAGGGGGGTATATTAGGAAGTTTCTAGAAATTATGGTGGTATGTAAGTTTGGACATTATTGTCTGCATCTGTCTATCACAGACATGGGGGCCAGACTTGGGGTGAATTTCTTATTTCCCATCCATTGGTCAGGGTTACAATTAAATAAGTTTAGGGATGGATTCTGCTTCACATGGACAGGAAGCCTGTTCCAGAGCATGGGAAAACTCTGAGACATGTATCTGTTTCACCAGCATGCCTTACTTATGTCTCAAGCAAAATTTAAATCCTTGGATCTAGTGGTTCTGATACAGTTAATTTTGTGGATGTGCAAAAGACTCATCAGACCTGGATCTGAGGATGCCTTTAATGCCAGGCACAGATCACCTCTCAGTAACCTGTAGGAGACAGAGTAGAGGGATAGGGATTTAAGGTGATTTATATAGGACAACTTATACTCTGGATTCTTCTACTAAGGAACCTTTGTGGATGTTCCAACTGTTACATAAGTCTGGTCAGGTATATGTCAAAAGAGATATTATACTCAATGCTGAGGGTGAATAAAGTGGCACTATAACTTCCTTGGACCTGGATGCCATTCCCTTACTCATAAGGTGGGTCACACAGAATGGTTTTCTTACTACCTTGGTCACATGTTGGTCAAAGGCCAGATTACTATCTATATATGTTCCCAGATCCCTAACTATTGGGTCAACTCTTAGGAGTGTCTTATTGATGGAGTAATTAGCCTGGGTGGCAGTCTTCCCAAAAGGCACTATAATGCATTTCTTGGCATTGAGTTTTAATCCATGCTTTAGGAGAAGAAAAGGAGGTAAAGGGAATAATGGAATCTAGTAGTCTACAAGATTGCCAGCATCATAAATTATCCTTAGCATCTTTGACTGATGAAGGCGAGCTCTGATCACTTTTAGTGTGTCTCTGGGAAATGAAGTTAATAGATAACGACATTCTATGGAAGTGCCTTTTAGAAGTAAAGTACTTCCTCTTAAACTGTGAAAATGCAGAATGGTAGGTATCCTGGAAAGATACAGCAGTTTTACCTTTCTCTTCTAGTGTTTTAAATCTATTTGTACCATGCCAGCCTGGCTAAGCAGAAGGCCTCCTGTTAGTGGACCTTTGATATATTTGGGTAAATTTTCAGATTCTCCAGGCAGTTTCCTAATTCCCACAGTAGACCTGGACATGGAATTTACTGAATCATATGATCATTTATAGGATAAACTTCAATCTTACACGACAGTTAGTTAACTTACATAGTTTAGCACTTTTTAATATGGCATAATATGAAGAGTTTGCTGTACTTGCTCTAATACTGCACTCTGATAATACACCGTATGGGTAAACGAATTAATAACCCTAATAACAAGTATATTGGAAATTTATACTATTTTTAAATTTACTGCACATTACCTTCATTTCTGAAAGTAGTCAACAGAGATTTTCTAGCTTTAGAAGTTGTAGACAAAGTTGCACTTTTAGGGTTAGCATTTATGTTAAAGTAAAGCTCCACACTGACATTTTTTTCTTATATGTTATGCCCTGAATATTATACAATACATCCTCAGTGGTGGATGAAGACTACTTGGTTTTAATAAATCTTCCATGGGGAAGGACATGGCTAGCCTGAGTGCAAGATGGCTGCTTAATGAGTGAGGTCCACTGCAGTGGGTGCCTCATTTTTTTCATTTACATTAACTGCTGTGTTCCTATTGCTGTTGTAGCACTTAATTACATTGTGTCTGCTAGTTTTACAGGACTGTAGTATGCATATTGTGGGGTTTCCCTGCATTTGAGCTTTAAAAACAGTGTTTTTACATCAAGAAGGTTTTCTGACTGCACTCTTGTGGCAGAAGTGTGCTTTAGCAAACTTATCTGAGTTGACGGCTGCTGGCTGAAAACCTGTTGTTTGTTTTCCTGAATGGTCTGTAGGCTTTGCTATTGAAAAACATGTTTTTCTGATTCTATATAAGCACAATGTTTGTGTGGGTTTGTGATCAATTCCTCAGTGCTGCTCTTGGTTTGACTACTTCACCTGAGAGTTACAGAGAATTTGTTACATTTACAACCACCCCCTGCTAAAGAACAAAAATAAGTATCATTTTGTACTTCTACCAATTATTTTTACCATATTTCATAAGAATCCTGTATTTTTTGTTCATTTCTCCCACTTTAGTAATGTTTCAAAGCAGGACTGCTTCCACCACTGCTGTAGTACTTAATTACATTGTATCTGCTAGTTTTATAGTACTTTATTATCCAGATTGTGTGGTTTTCCTGCAACTGAGCTCTAAAACTTTTAGTTATGTACTCACCATAACTTCAGATGTTTGGGATCCATCTACATTCTGACTGATGGGTTCGAGCCGATCCTCGGCTCCGACTCAGCACGCTATGCCAAAGAGAAGTCTCTTATTGGCTGAGCTTACTATATCCCAGGATGCACCACTACCAGTCCCCCAGATCTAGTTTGTCCGCATACATGCACACGATGCACTGCTTATATAACATTGACAGATGATACAAGATAAAAACAGTAGAACTCAAACCGTTCAATCTCTTCTGATCTCCAAGGCAGATGGATCCCAAACATCTGAAGTTATGGTGAGTACATAACTAAAAGATGTTATACATTCTGACTGATGGGACAGCAGCACCTAAATGCTGGGTGGCTCACTGGAAAACACTCCTGAGTACCGTGGAACCAAATGATGCCCGTCCTTTAGATGCCACATCCAATTTATAGTGGGAAATGAAAGTGTGCGGGTTGGACCAAGTAGCCGCAGCACAAATCTCAGAAATAGCAAGTTTGGAATGGAATGCAGTTGAGGTAGCCATAGCCCTAGTAGAGTGAGCTTTGACAGAAGTTGTAAGCTGTTTATTTGAAGAGGAATAAGCCTGAGTTATGCAATCTCTGATCCATTTGGCAATAGTAGATTTAGTGATGGTTTTACCCAGTTTATTATCTGAAAAGGACACAAACAATTGATCTGTTTTTCGAATTTGTTGAGTCCTATCAAGATAGAAGCGTAATTGCCTGTGAACATCCAATGTATGGAAGGTGTATTCCGCTTTGGTTGAAAATTTTGGGAAGAAAACTGGTAGCTCTAAGGACTGTTGGAGACAGAGATTGGAACAAACTTTGGGGACAAAAGATGGGTTAGGCCTAAGTGATACTCTATCCTTGTGAAAAATCAAGTATGGTGGTTTGATAGATAGGGCTTGAAGTTCTGAAACTCTTCTTGCAGAGGTAATTGCAACTAAGAAGGCAGTTTTCCAAGACAGATATTTCAAGTCACATGTAGCAGCTGGTTCAAAGGGGAAGATGTTCAAATCAAGATCCGGATGAAAAACTGGGGTCTTAAAAGCACAGCACCTTTCATGAAAGTTTTACATAATCTGCTGCTCATCAAAGGTGGGTCTATGGAATCGTGAAATTTGGAGATAGCTGCTAGTTGGACTTTAATAGTAGAGACTGAAGATCCTTGATTAAACAAGGATGTTAAAAATTTCAAGACCTCTGGTATCGGGGCAGTAATAGGGTCTAAGCCTCTGAGTTGAGCCCAGATAGCAAACCTCTTCCACTTACTGTGGTACAATTTCTTAGTGGTGGGTTTGTGGGCTGAAGATAAAATGTGAATAACTTCCGGGTCCAAGGTGTGACTTCTGACTATAGTCGGAAGAGGAGGAGCCAAGCTGTTAATTTCAAAGTGTGAAGGGATTGGTGCTGTTGTCCCGACTGATGAACCAGAAGGTCCGGAATCAGATCCAAGAACTAAGGACCGTCCAGGGTATATTTCAGGGGAACCATACCTGACGAGGCCAGTCAATTAGAATCATTGTGGACCCCAATTGGGAAGCCTTCTGGATGACTTTGGGGATGAGGAAGGCATAAAGCAGTCCTGTTGGCCAAGGTTGGACTAGAGCATCTGTAGCGCTGGGTCAAGGAAAAGAACCTTTTGCACTTCGTGTTTTGTGGTGTTGCAAACAGGTCGCAGCACGGAATCCCCCACCTCTTGAAAATCTGAGCTGCTACTATTTCGTTCAGAGACCACGGAGAGAATAGTCCTGCTCAGTCTGTCTGCTAATATATTGGATTTGCCTGGAATGTGGGTCGCTACCACACTGCCCATTCCCACACCCCTCATGGCCTCTCTGCAAAGGGGTAAGATCTGGTCCCTCCTTGTTTGTTTAGATACCAGACCACATGTTGTCTGTGTGGATGGCGATAATGAGGGAGAAATGTGGAAGGGACAGAAGTACAGCCCTCATTTCCAACACATTGATATGGAGAAATGATTCATCCGGAAGCCAAGAACCCTGAACTGTCCTGCCCAGACAATGCCCCCCAGAGGCATCCGTTGTCAAGGTGGCCACGGAGGGTATAACAAAGGGTCTTCCTGATTCAGATTGGATGGCAGAAGCCACCAGCGAGGTCCCTTCTGTAATCAGTATGTGATGATTGAGGGGGAGATCCTGAAAAGACCATTGTGTCGATAATAGCCACTGGAGAATCCTCATGTGCAACCTTGCCAGAGGAACTAGGAGGGCAGACATTGAACCTAGAAGTTGTAGGACCATCCTGGCTGGGGCTTTGGATCTTAGCATCAGGGCTCGGACTTGATCTTGTAATGTTTGTATCCTTTCGGTAGGAAGGAAGATTTTGAGTCTATCTCTGCTCCTATGAATCTTATGCGCTGAGAAGGCAGCAAGACAGACTTTGACCAGTTGAATGTAATTGGAAGCACCCAGGAGATAGTGGCTTGTAGGTTTTCTAGAAGTAGATCCCTGGTGGTGGCAGTCAGGAGCAGTCCAGTCAGTAGGGAAACATTTGGAATGAGACTCCTCAGGTGAGCAGTCACTACTGCCAAACACTTGGTGAACACCCTGGGGGCTGTGGTGAGACCAAAGGGCAGTGCACAAAATTGAAATGACTGTCTCCCAGGCTGATGTATCGGTATGTGATAATAGGCGTCCTTGAGATCTATGGAGCACATCCAAACACCTTTCTCCAACAGTGGGAGAATGGATTGTAAAGTGACCATTCGAATTTGGACTTCATGACGGACTGGTTTAGTTTGCTGAGATCCAAAATGGGTCTCAGGTCCCCTGTCTTTTGGCACTAAAAGAACCTTGAGTAATTTCGGATCCGATCTGGGACTGGTTGGATGTCTCCTTTTTCTAGCTTGAAGCTTCTATGGCTGCAATTTCCTTGACTGGGTGGTGGGTCCGGAATGGTGTAACCTCCGCACCCATCTGTCCTGAGTAATAGACTCCCAGGCTTTTAGGTGCTTGGGCAATCCCTCATGGAGTGTGGGAGGCTGAAGAGCCACGAAAGGACTCACGGTCTCCAGTGTTAAAATTTCCCCTTCTCTGCCTCTGGAAGGGAATCTTCCTGCTGCTGAGGAAAGAATTTCTGTGATTTCATCTTCCCTCCTCTTTTGGCCTTGGGATAAGGCCAAGGAGTGGATAAAGTCTTTCCCTCTTGCTCGGTAAGAGTGTCTTTACCTTGGGTCCAAACAAAGAGGACCCATCAAAGGAGCAAGGAAGACTTGAAGGCCTCGAGCCAGGCTTGTCTTCGCCTGTGCCTGGAAATGAGCCTCATGGACGAGTTAGAAATCGAGGTAGGGTAGCCAACTGAGAGCCAACCGACTGGGCTAGCTGCTCAGGTAGGTTACCTGAGAGGGAGTCTGAGAGCTCCTTGACCAGATCCCTCTGTAGTCTGATGAAATGTGCCAAATAATTCAGGGACCTTAGAGTAAAGGCCGCTGAAGTCGTCCATGCTCCTAGACTCCTTATTAGGAGGATCACATCCTGGGTAGCAGATGCCACCACCATGGCATCTACAGCCACGCTTAGAACTCCTGTGGGGCAGACAAAAATTTGTTAGAAGGCACTGGTTCCACAGTATCTGGACGACAAACCAAATCTAAGAGCTCGTCAAGGGCGCGGAGACACCCAGGAGGGCAGAGCTTGAGCCCCGGGCCTTGAGGAACACCGACTCATCAGCGGAGGGGCTTGGAATTGCTTGAAGATCTCTAGAATGTCTGCAAATGAGACATCATCTGAGGACGACTTTGGGGACCCCTCCATCATCAAGATCAGTGTCCTCTTCCTTGGGGTTCCTCCAAAGACAGACCCTAGTGGGGTAACCTCAGGGCTGCCTAGAGACAGGGGAACTGCCAAAGACCCAGTCTCCATGCCCAGGGAAGGTGCCGGTGATGCTAGAGATGGCCAAAGAAGACTTGGCACTCCTCATAGCTCTGAAGGCCGGACCCCAGAATCCTGGGAGGGTCCAGTCGCCGAGCCATGATAGCAGACGGAAGTCCCCGCACAGAGAGGAGGCTTGGAACCGACTGCTTTAAGAAGTCCCCGGTAAACTCCGATCTCCACTGGCTCCATCAGCACCTGCTCCGGCCGGGCCGAGCGCCAGTCGGAGGAGGAATGGCAATGGAATGGGCTATTGGCTCCGGCCAAATGGGTCGGAGCCAAACTAATTTCTGAAAGACTGGGGACTGGAAAAGTCTTTGGAGTACCCTGTCTATGTCCGAATCTGACATCCTTGATGACTTGGAAGAGACCGAATGGGTCGAGTAGGCCTCCAACGGCTCCAAGGGACTAGGGGACCAAACTATCGGCCAAGGAGTGTAAGAGGGCTTGGAAGTGTCTGGACACCCTTCATCGGGTCCAAGATCAGTGGAGCCGATGAAGGTGATCAACCCAGAGGAGTCGAGGCTGGAGGCATCGAGGCAGACCATTCTGAAGTCCGTGGAGCTGAAGGAGAAGCTGCCTATGTCTTTTGGCGGTCGGTTCGAGCTGACGCCCTTTTCTTCTTAGCAGGAGAAGTTGAGGAAGCTAATGCCTCTTCAAATGAGGGTTTAATAAGGCCTTTTAAAATAAGTTTATTTTTCCTCTCTTGGAGGACCCTCGAGGAAAACGCGTGGCACACGCTACAGGACTCCTGCAAATGTTTGGCGCTCAAACAGTACACACAGAGAGAATGATCATCTGTTATAGACATTTTAAAGTTGCACTTAGTGCACTTCTTAAAACCTGAAGGCCTAGGAGCCTGTGACATTATGGTAACAAATTAGAGAACAAGCCAAAAAAGCCAAATACAGTAACTATCTTTCTTTCTTTGCCAAAGTCACAACAAGAAAAAAGATAACGGACAGAATCCAAAAAAAAAACCGCCAATAAAACGGAACTTTAAGATAAGTGACTGACAGGGGAAGGCCCTTCAACTAGAGGGAAACCTCTAGTCAGAACAAACACACAATCACTCACAAAATTTTAAAACAAAAATATTCACTCATACACAAAAAACATAAGATAGCTGTTAAAACAGCTTTTTGTTGAAGATTTATGAAATTCCTGACAGGAAAGTAAGTGAAAAACACTACTTAGCTCAGCCAAGCTCGAGACCACGTCTTTGGGGGACTGGTAGTGGTGCATCCTGGGATATAGTAAGCTCAGCCAATAAGAGACTTCTTTGGCATGGATCGAACCCATCAGTCATAATGTAGGCGAGATAGGATCACATAACATCCAGCATGTTTTACATTGAGAGGGTTTTCTTTATGCATTTTTATGGCAGAAGTCTGCTGTAGCAGACCTATCTGAGTTGGGGACTGATTGGTCTGTATGTCTTGCTGTCGTAAAACTTGTTTTTCTGATTCTATGTAAGGCCAGTGTTTGCATTAGGTTGCTCTCAGCACAGTAGTGTTTAACAATGCCCTGTGTAGATGCAAAAGCTTTCAAGTTAAAATTTCTCTTAGAATAACTATCGCTGCAACATTCCCCAGTTCCTCTTATGCTTTAGGGGCATCTGAGTTGTGCACAGAGCAGCACTAGCTTGTTGGATACCTGCAGTTCACATTGAGTACAGCATCCATTCTTCATGCGGGTGCTATCATTCCAGTCCAGTTTAATCTACCCACTCTTCTCCCTGGTTAAACCCATAGTAAAAAAATGAAACCATGGATAGGCACTTTCCTGATATCTCTGTGGCCAACCTAGTGGACATGGGTGTCCTGAGGCAATGCAGCGACTGTCTCATGTATTCTGACAACCACTTAATCCTGAAATAAACAAACACAGTATGTGAAAGATGTCATTACACTAAGAAAATTGAGACATGACTCTCGCATACTGACAAATCAAATGACAAACAGGTTGTCAGCACAGGCACATCATTTTCCTCACTAAATAAGGTCTTGACACATAAACCCACATATGCAGACATACTCACAATTAAAGAGAGGGTTACAGTTAGTTGCCTGTCAGGGGCAAGGATTTGCCAGATCATAGGATCATAGGAAGTTACTAGGCTATTGGCCCTGATGCCCTTATAAGCCTAGCCAAGAGTTTAGCCCATGTTTAGACAAGTCAACACCCAATGCTCGCATCCAACAGGGACACAGGTGGAATCCTAGGGGTGTATTTTCTGTTTCCCATCCAGTTATTCAGGTTGCACTTAAAAAGGGATAATGAGGTACACTGCTTGATGTGGAGAGGGAGTCTATTTCACATATAAATGAGTCTATGGGACACAAATCTGTCCTGCCACCAAGTCCTATTGATGTCACAGACCAGGCTGAGGTTGCGTGTGTGGGTTACTCAAGTGGAGCTTGACTTGCAGATATGCAGCAGTCCTATCAAGGCGGGGTCTGAGATTGCTTTGTATGCCAGACAGAGATTATCTCTGAGGAGTCTGTATGAAACTGAGTAGAGGGACACGGCTTTTAGCCAACCTGTGTAAGGTAGATGTTTGAGGCCCTGGATTCTCCTGGTGAGGAACCTCTGTGGTCTCTCCAGCTGCTGCATCTGCTTTGCAAGGTACATGCCAAAGGGAGCATTGTACTCAATAATTGGCCTTATAAGGGAAGAATACATGGATGCTATGACCTCCTTGCCCCTGGAGTTATGACTTCCTTGTCCCTGAAGGCAGTCAGGTCACTCAACCAACAAGTATGACTCAGTCAATGACCTTAGATGTACCTCCCTGGAGTATATGAAGAGAGACATGATGGACCTCTCCTCTCTGAATACGTATCACAGGCGTGTATGAGCTTTGCACTGAGTAACATTCTACCTTCACCAAGAATGATCTACAATACAAACAGAAAATGACTGACTTCAATACTTGGCTTAGCTACTGGTGCCATTCCAAGGGGATCTAGTATTTGTCTGCCTGAGACAACATGATCAACAGAGCATGCTGCTTTGCCAGAGATGGTCTGCACCTATTGCCTCTAAACTTTCAAATGCTGGCCAAGGCATTAGTCACCCCAACAGTGCCTTTTTAAGCAATGCCAAACTAGCAGATCTACCAACATAACAAATTCTTCTAATGCCAAACTGAATGCTAGGAGTCTTAAAAAGAAACTGCACTCCTTGCAAGCTCCTTACTCTGCAGAATGCTGAGATTAGTGCAGTTACAGATACATCATTCAAAGCTGTGGAAAGCGCCCTGGCAGTGCAAGGTTACACTGCCTATTACACATTCACACCACTCTCTGAAAAGGGAAAAAAATGAAAGTAGGAGGTGTTTCCATTTACATAAAAAACAATCACACCTCAAGATTCATCAAGCAGGATGACTCACTTGAGCTCACTTGAAGTCTTCAGCTGACCATAGGCAAACTTCCCCACCATATCATCGCTAGCTACAGGTCCCCAACCATGAACCATGAAAACCACTCCACATACCTGAAGTTACTAGAAGCACTTACCATTCAGCCCAGCAAACTACTCGTGGATGATTTTAACTACCCTTTCATAAACTGAGAAACATACATGACCACTAACATACAGACTCAGAGATTCCTGGATTTTATCAATGCAAATTCTCTGAGACAGCTGGTCTGCACTTTCACTAGGGGCTTAATTATCCTTGATAAAGTACAAACAATGGGGATTTTTGCAGCCCCCTCCCTCGTGTAATGTCCTCATTTGTAAGATAGGATCATAAATCAGTCTCTTTTGAAGTAAGTGTAACAGTATCCCATCAAACCATAAAACCCAAAAGAATTTTTACAAGGCAAATTACTTTCTATTAAGTGATAGCATAGGTAATTTAAAAGCTCCCCCATTTCTCAAAACATGGAAGCCTATGCAGAAGTATACACGAATGCCATGTAGAACCACTTAAACAACTGCATAGAAATGGCAGCACCAGATCAAACTAAACCCCGGTGTAGCCAGAAAAACAAGTCATCCTGGTGGACCCCTGGCATAAATAGACTATACAACAGATGGAAGAAATGCCAGTCAAGAAGTAAGATGGTGGGTGCAGAACAGAGAAAAAAATCCTTCTTTTATCTGAACAGCAAATGAAAGAATTAGTCAAGTCTTCAAAAGCTAAATACAAGAGTAAAACAGCCTCCCAAGCAAAGGATAACTACAGAGCATTTTTAGCTATGTCCAAAATCTTAAGGGAAACACTCAAGAATGTGCTAAGTTGGCTTAGATGGCACTACCTATACTCAGCCACTGGAAATACCAAACCTGCTGGCTGATAAATTCAGCTCATATTTCACTCCCTCATCACCTCCAGTCACTTCACATGAAGTACCCCCTACCATTACTTTTCCTGTTATCATAAAAGAACAGGTTGCCAGTGCACTCTGTAAAGCTATAAACACTGCATCAAAGGGCCCTGATGGAATTCCAGGGTGCCTATTAAGTAGCTTGAAACATTACGTAGCATACCACTCAGATCTCTGTTTAACCACAGTCTCCACACAGGCTTTGTCTCAGAAGAGTGGACAACAGCAACAGTCATTCCTCTGCACAATGCAAGACTATGGAAAGGATAATCATAGGCCTGATTAACAACAGCATATGAAATCTCCAGACTCAAGACCTGATGCAGTTCGGCTTTGTCAAGTACAGGTCCTGCTTGCTCAATCTGGTGGACTTTTTTGACAAGGTCATCAAGGCCATAGGTGAGGGTAAGTCATTGCTTACTGCCTACCTTGACCTGGCCAAGACATCTGACTCACAATATTGGGCATAAACCTCTACATCACCAGATGGATAGCCAAATGGCTAGCAGATAGGACACATGTTAATAGGGTGGGAGAATCCACATCCAGCAAGAGGCCAGTCACCAGTGGAGTAGCACAGGGCTCAGTGCTGGGCCCCCTCCTGTTTGGGATATAGTTGGGGGCAACCAGTGACTCCCCAAATTATGTTGATATCCTACCGAAAGGACTGATGCAGACTAATTATTGGTCCCACATTCATGGCCTCAAACTAAATGTGAAGAAGTGCATAATAATACCCTTTGGTAAATCAAATACCCCTCCAAATTACAGCATTGATAGCACTCCCCTAAGAGTGGCACAAAGGTGAAAGATATGGGTAATCAGATAGATGGTAATCTGAACGTTGACCACCATATGTCCACAGTGGTGAGGAAGTCCTTCTATGTAGATCAGCTTATAAGTAAGGTCATGACATCCGGATCTAAGGATGTCATAGTACCACTGTACTCAGCCCTCATCAGGTCAATAATCAAGTACAATGCACCCTTTAGCATGTACCTTGCTAGGCACCTGCACCAGTTGGAGCATCGTCAGAGGTTTCTCAACAAAAAAATACAGGGTATAACCAACATGTCATATGTGGACCAATTAAAAGCCCTATCAGTGTATTCAGTTTCCTACTGATTATTGAGGGGTGATCTATGCCTGACGTACAAGGCAGTCTCTGATCTGGATCTGATGAACATGTTGCATATTCACAGTGCTAAATGCACTAGGGTTACCTGCTCCAAGGATCGAAACCTGATCTCTGACATAAATAGATCATACTGGAGAGATAAATATATGTCCCAGAGACTAACACTCCTCTGGAATAGGCTTCCTATTCACATTAAGCAGAGCCCTTTCCTGACCATCTTCAAGTACAATCTGGACCAATGGATGGGAAACAACAAATTCACTCTTGGGGTGGTGCTCGTGTCCCTTATGGACAGAGGCAGCCTGTAAAAATTGTCAAAACTCCTCTTGCCGACCCATGTTATCTTTCCTCTAGGGATAGAAAATTTAGTAAATTCTTGGTAAAACTGGCTAGGCCTGTAAGGACTTTTGAGCCTTTAGCCTAGTAATCTCCTATGAACTTGTGAATCTATGATACAAATGGTTAATTTATTTCTGTAATACAATGGCTGAGCATGGAGTAAATCACAATTATCTGTTGGAAAGGTTCAAAATAGCATCACAAGAAGAAAGAATGCTTATTCTCTTCGTGAAAATATCTGTAGTAGCAGCTAAGATGGAGACTTACTGCAAGGTTGAAATGGCTCAGCAAAAGAAGATGAGTGGCACAGAAAGTGTTATGAAAGTTTTGCTCTGTCAAAGAGACAGTGCAGGCAGAAATTATTAAGTTAGATAAAGAATGCAAGAGACAAATGGAGAAACTGGAAGATTTGGAAAAATCATTCTTCGTGTGTGATCATCAGAATAAAGGGAATATATGAAACCTTCCTAGAGACAAAAGTATGTTCATTACTGGAATGATTAATAAAGGAAGTACATATTCCTTCACATTTGAATCCATGTATTGAAAGGATCCACAAACTGGGGCAAAATGGCAGAACTCACAGACAGCAAAGCAAGTCCTCAAACATGTGCTAATGGATATGAGTTCAGAACACACTACAGACTGGCTGTTGAGAAATAATAAACATGGTGGAATTTCTTTTGGGAAAGGATGCATTTATTTCTCAGCAGACTATTAACCTAGACTTTGAGGAAACAAATGACAAGAATACGAAAAGAACTTCTCCTACTCAGCTATACAGTCCATTTGGTATATCCAGCTTTTCTAGTAGCGGAGGTCAATGGGGATAAGTTCATTATATTGAAAGTGGAGGACATGGCAGTCTTTTTGCAAGGTGCTAAAATCAATTAAAATTAATGGAAGAAAGAGATTTGGAAGAAATGCTATCAGAGTTAGTGATGGAGTGGGAGGAACTAATAAATAGTGACTCAGACAACACAGACAGACAGAACAATCACTTTCAAAAAGAAGGTCAATGGCACAATAGGAACAAGATAGATGAATCTGATGGAAAGAGTTTATGAAATAAAAAGCAAAATGATGATGAGAATATGAAAGGAAAATGGGAAAAAGGCTCTGAGCAATAACAAATCCACCCGAGATGATGCCATTGCAAAAAAAGATGGACTGGAGATATCAAGAAAATGTCTGTAGTAGCAACAGAATGCATTCTAGTAATTCATGAAGTTTTCTCTTTTTTCTACTTTTTTTGCAAATAGGAAACTACTGTATATATTTTTGTTACTTGAATGCATACAAAAATAAGGATCTCTACACTGATAACCTCAATGATTTAAACCTTTTGCATGTTTAAAGGAAAGGAAGACAGACATTCAAATCATGGGGCAAACTTTAAGTGATTTTGTAGGGGAATAGACTGAAGTGTGTGGAGAATACTTATATAACAGCTATGTATGTTAGCCATAGTATGGCTAGTACTTCAAACTCACCTTCCAATGTTTATTTTTTTGAGAACAGCTATTAAATTATGAAGTAATTGCTGCAAAGGCAAGGCACATAAAGACATACAAGGCACTAAGGCATATTATTTGCTATGTGATAAAATAGCACAATTATTATTTTGAATTGCATGTTATTAGCTTAAGAACTGTGTCATGTTGTTATAACTATTTTTTAATAGTTTCAGTTTGATTGTGAAAGCAATTACTCCAGATTGTTTAAATAGTTTGCACTTGCAGGTACTCTGTGTGTGTGTGTGTGTGTGTGTGTGTGTGTGTGCGTGTGTGTGTGTGTGTGTGTGTGTGTGTGTGGGGGGGGGGGTACGCAAAAACTGTCACCTTTCATTTTAAATAGCCTCCAGATTCATCCATCTTGGCATCAATACTATGGCATCTAAGTGGATTCCTGGCCCAGGAGATATCTCTGGATATGACAGGAGGGGGGGGGGGGCACAACTCAGTATGATTTTCAGGTATCTAAGATTAATGTACCAGGGTGGGTAAGGTCAAAGTCCTATTTCAAAGAAGCCACATAGAATACAGGAGGAAGCACACACCCTATCAAAAGAAGGAAAATATTAGAAAAGAGGGAGGGTATTGTGGTGATTGGACTCCAGAAGACTAAGTTAAAAGTTACAGAAGCATACTACCATAGTTAAAAACAGTAAAATAAAGTGCTTTCAGAACATAAACCAAGAGGATGGAAAAAAAAGTAAGGCATTACTGTTTCATAGGTCACAATGTTACAGGCAGAGAGGTTAAGATAAGTGAAGAGGTAGGTGGATTTTATGCATAGGCACAATAAACAATCAAAAATGTGCTATTGAAAATGTCTTATGCTCTGAACAGAGGTGACCTAACATTTTTTGAACAAATGTTAGAGGTATGGGAACAGTTGATTAGTGATGTATAATATGCTATGCTATTGGTGACTTTAGTTCTGCAAGCTCCAGTGGATAGATTGCATAACAAAGGAAACCACTTTAAAAAGCACAAGCAGTACTTTACTTAACGGATGGCAAGTGGTGAAGAGGGAATAATAATAAAAACAAACTGTGATATCAAAGGTGCATTTCCCAAATATTTTTTTCAATTATATTCAAGTATAGGGGACTATGTGGCAGCCCACAACAAGAGGCTTAAAGACTTAAAATGAGTACAGATAAATAGGTTAATATCAGAATTTGAAACTAAAAGAGACTTCCAAGATGACTGAAAATTGAGTAACAGCTTAATGCTAGCTCTCCCAGTATGAAAACAGAAACTCAACAGAGAAAGCCAGTGGACTTATATTTCAGGGTAAATTTCATTAACTGGTTAAAAAGTGCACAGCCTGGATGCCAGGAAATAAGAAATACAGAATACCTGAAAGAAAATCAGCTACAAAAGGTGATAAATAAACACTGACTGGGGAGAGTACTGCAGTTGTTCAGCAAAAAGCAGTGCAAGGTCCATACATGACTTCCAGTAACCTAGAGGAAAATATAAGGCAACTGCACACATACCTGGTTAAAATAAATGAAACACTGATGTAGTATATCAACTCAAACAACAAAAGCCTGGAAAATGGATGAATCTTTAAACAGATATTCAGATGAGGAGGTAAAACTGCAAAAATCAAAGATCAAAATGAAGAAAAGGCTGGCTAAATATGAGTCTGTCCAAGAAGAAATGTTTTTAAAAATAATAGAATTAGAGGACAGAACACATAGGGAAAACCTGATATTTTCTGCTGTATCAGAGAAGCTGGAAGGAGCAGACTTTATTCATTTTATGAAAGCACAAATAAGCAGCTGGATTGATATTCCACAGCAGGAGTTGTTAATTGAAAGGGCACATCATGTGTATATTTCAAACCTGGCTATGAGAACACAACCTAGATCTTTCATTGTAAACATGCAATCCCACAAGCAAATGGAGTTGATTCTGAATAAAACTGTTGCAGAAGGACAAAGTACTAAATGTGGGAGACAGCAGAGTGTTTGTGGAGAATGATTACTCACTGTACTCCAGGCAGAAGAGGAGTAAATTTATTCCACTATTCAGGGAATGTCAAGAAGCAGGCATGAGATTCAAACTGCTGTAAGTGGCTATATTCAAACTATATTTGGTATATATTTTTGGTTATTTGGTCGCATATATGCTTACAACTTGGTATTAAATTATTATATTTATGAAACATGACAGAACATGAAAATATAAAAATATTGGACTTTTTTGACTTTGTTAAAGTTGTAAGTGACTGTAAAGCATATGCCCACGTCATGTCATTAATGTCTAGAAAAATTCTTAGGAGGGGAAGAGGCTGGAGAAAGTTATCTGTAAGTAAAATGAATTTTTTTTCTTAAAAGTAATATTTTTACAGTGCATGATTTTCTTTTCATGCTATAAAGTTAAGCTTTCTCAGTTATTTTTAACTATAATGGGAATACTAATGTAAAAAGGTGTTCCTGTTTTTTTTTCTTTCTCCTTCTTCTCTCTTTCTCCTATTCAGTTTTAAGAAATGTAGGTGCTGCAATGTAAAAAAAAGAAGAAAGGCCTGGTCAAAAGAGCACGACAAAGGAAAAAACAATGTACTTTTTCCTTATTCTTGCATGGGGGAATGACTGGATTAAGGCCCTTACCTTGATCTAGTAAGAAGTTTTAAGAGAAAGCAAGTAAATGAAAAAGAACATTGAATATTATAAAGCTTTTTTTTCTATCAAACAGATGTATGCTTAGTAGCAATTATGTATCTGGTCCTCATGCTTCATGGAGACAATCTGATAAAGAGAAATTGCTAGGAGATAATGTTTTCTGAAAGCATTCAAATGTTTTCCCAGCTAGAAAGCTAGAAAGATAAGATAAAACCAGACAGCACTTAGTAGAAGCACAGGCTATGCAATGTATCTTAGCATGGACAACCTTTCTTTTAGATTAACCCAAGTCTGTCAGTGTGGCTGTCAGCTTGGGGCACATGTTTCTATTAGGAGGGTAAAACTTCAATATTTGAAGATGTGCATAGTTTTGTGTGTCATCATTAAGGTAATAGGTTTTATGGGGTATTGGGAGTGTGTTTGCTTTTTTGTTTGAGGGCTTTCAACAAAACAAAAAGTTTTATTGGATGTAACATATGCTCATATGGATATGACAAGAAACAACTATAAAAAGGTCAACCTGCCAGTGTATGTAACACTAAAGCTGTCACTAGACACTTAACAAAAAAGCTGTTACACATAAAGGGTGGGGATAATAAGTTTTTAACACAATGATGCTTTCTATAATGTATTTAAGTGTCTCACAGATAAATACAAAAAAAGAAAGAGTAGTGAACTATATTAAAATGTAGAGTGCAAATAGCTGTAGTATTGATAAGAAGCAACAAAAGTTATGTAGAGGGGACTAACAAATGTTAAAAAAATGCAGAATAGTAGGAATCTCACAAAACAAGATGAGCAACTGCAGAATGCTAAACAGAAAATAAGGGATTACCTTGATAATATGCATGAGTTTAGAAAGATTGCTGTTAAGCAACTGTTTTTTGATAATAACTCTATAGCACAAAAACGTTTAGCAGAATAACTAAGGCAACAGAAAGTAGAAAGGGCTGTCATGAAGCTTAGGCAGCCTACAACAAGGAAGATAACAAGATATCTTGAAGAGGTATTATGAAAGTCTGTATAAAGCAGAGAAATATGGAAATCAAGAAAAGGTACAAATGGTAATGTTTATGAAAGAATTAAATATGTCAAAGTTAGAGGTAGATGAGGCTCAATTACTACCAGTTAGGATAGGAGGAGAAGAGATAAAAATGGTGATGTATAACCAATCAACAAGAAAGTTACAAGGAATAGATGGTATTCCTGTGGTAGTAGGAAGTTAGGAGGGAAAAAGCTGATAAAGACCTGGAAGGTTTTGTTTAACAGTATTCTAAAATAAGGCAGCTGTAATATCTAAAGATGGTATAGACCCTTCAGGTCAAGCTTCATACAGGCCCATTTCAATACTAAACTATCATTATATAGTGATTATCTCTATAATGGCTAAAAGAATGTCACAAGTGGCCTCCACATCGAGTGAAATCGGTCCCGGTATGGGTATTCCATCGAACGGAGGGAGAACGTTATTGTCGACACTTGATTCCTGGTTGTGCAAGGATGTTACATCAGCGATGACAACCAGGGATAAACTTTCTCCTATAATTTCTAAACTGAGCAAATTTCAGGAGAAATTAAGTCATTATAAAAAAGTACAGCAAGAAAATATATATTTTTCTGAATGTTTAAAGTTGAAACAGGTCCCTAAAGGGTTAAGAAATTGGAGGTACCCTACTGGGTTGGTGGAACAGTCCCCACTGCATTTTGAATTGCTCACTATGTTCGACTGACATGGATGTGAGCTAATGGAACTTTTGGTCAAGTACAACAAGATTGTGCTTGACACATTGCATGTGGAGATTGGAGAACTGGACAGTTTAATTCATAATTCTGGATTTCTCGACAGTTGTAAAACACAGTATGAAGCTGTGTTTGAGGAAGTGGATGGTATGGTGGCATCCATTTCTAACAGCGAAGCAAAAAAACTTGGTAGGGACAGACGAGCATATCAGAATGGGACAGAGTATCCACCACCACCACCAGCACAAGGGAACCCACTATCTACAAACAATGGGCCTGGTTCAATTGCAACAAATGGACAGGGTCTAAATGATGAAACAAAAGACCCTTTAGACTCACCAGTAGTGAGAAGGTCGGAATGATTAAAAAACTGGAGACAGGAGAATTGGAGCGCATATGTTCCGGGTAAATGGAAGAGGGGTCCCACCAACAACAGGAACAAATTTCAGAGGTGACTGTTTTGCCAATATTCACAATAATTTTGAATACAGCAAATGATTTTAAAGTTTACAACTATACCAATGTTGAGTTTTCTAACATACATGCTGACTTGTGCAAGGGTGGCAATTTTGTACCTCTAAATAAAACTGATACCACAAATTTAATTTGTGATTTAAAGGCATGTGTGAGAAATTTAAACTTGAAATATCTTCATAGGAATGATGTAAATGATAGTGGGAACAATGTTAAGAGTATTAGAATACCCAGTACTTTTAATCTTGAAATACATCCGGTATTGCGAGGTTTCGAATTAGCATGCGAGACGGATTTCCGTCATTATCTATGTAACAATGAGACTGAAAGTAATTTAACTCAGGAAGAAAAAAAATGTTTTGACAGAGCTTAAAGAACATGAGGATCTTAGATATATGCAACCAGATAAAGGAGGGGGAATAGTTATAATGTCTGAGGATGATTATGTGCAGAAGATGTTTAACATGCTTTACAGTGATACTTACTGTGAGGCTTCAGTAACTGAAGTCAACATTTCCTATAGTAGAATTGATTGGGAATTGTTTGATATAGTGACCCAGGGACAAATAGACATTGATGAATATAATTATATGACCACAGACCATCCAAAAACTCCTTCGATTTGTGGAGTTCCGAAAATCCATAAGGACTTAACTAATCCCCCCCTACGCTCGATATTAGATTCTGGGTGGTCCAAGATGAGTTATACAGCAAAGTACTTGGACAGTAAATTAAAGCAGGGGTTGCTCAGTGTGTCACACATTTGCCGTGATTCATGGCAGTTCTGGGAAAAGTGTAATAACCAATTTTCATTCAACGATCAGATTTTTTTAACTATAGATGTCAAAGATTTGTATAGTTGTATCTCACATGAGACTGGACTAGAATGGTTTTCAGAATTTTTGTTGGTTGAATTCGGATTGGACCAAGATCTCATCAATGTTTACACACAGTTAATGGAGATTGTGTTAAAAATAATTATATTTTTTTGAAGGCCATTATTTCAAACAGGTGGAGGGTGTGGCCATGGGGTCAGCATGTGGCCCGCTCTTCACCAACATTGTGATGGCCTGGTGGGAGAAAACAATATTATTCCCATCTCCCTTTTCAAGTACATTTCTTTATATGTTCAGCATTTGGATGATTTATTTGTGGCATGGAGTGGACCGTGTGATTTGATCCCCCAATTTTTGGAATACATCAATCTAAGTACAGAATTCCTGAAGTTTACTCATGAGTATTTTTTGTCTTTCACCTTTTTCCAGGTTAGGGGTCACCACAGCGGAACTTCGGTCCGCTAATGATTGGCAGTAGAGTTTTACGTGCTGGCTTGCAGGGCCTAACCCACAACCTTCAACGAAGGAATGCCCGTTCACGCATGTCGCCACACAGAAGATGCTCTAACTGAGAATCGAATGGGCAACGTCTAACTGTGAGGCGACAATGCTACTGCAGCACCACCACCACAGTCTTACTCTGATTTTGATAAAATTTCTTACTTAGATGTTATGATTTCTAAGAAACAGGAAGGGGGTATAAAGTCCACCATTTTCAGAAAACCCTTGTACTCTAACAGTATTTTACACTATTCCAGTAATCATCCTGTTCATGTAAAGAAGGGGATCATAAAAGGGCAATTAGTAAGAGCGGCCCGTATGGTCTCAGAATTTGAAGATTTTCTGGAAGAATGTGAAAAAAATGTCTAGAATGTTTAGAGAGCATGGTTATCCAAAGGGTTTGATTAACAATATAAAGAGTGAAGTTATTTATAAACGGCAAACTCAGGTGTATAAACCTATTTTGGGGATGTGTAGTGACAGTAATGGATATGAAGAAATTCAAGGAATACTGCCCTATGTAAATGAAGAGAGACATATAGTAAGGATATGCCTAGTATAAATAATAACAATAATAACAATAATAATAATAATAATAATAATAATAATAATAACAATTAATTGGTAGGACGAGGTGTACCCTTTTGTCCCTTAGTGATTGCTTATTCCAGGGATATGTCAATAATTCGGGATATTATCAGAAAGAATTGGAATTATATTTTACAAGAAAATTTGGGAAACATCTTGGAGGACTGTCCAAATATAGTATATCGGAGAGGACAGAATTTAAAAGGTATTCTGGAAAGATCTGGCAAATGTAGGGTACAAGGAAAAATGGCAGCTTGTGGTATGTGCTCACAATGTAGTCATATTTTGTCAACAATGTACATACAAATCTGTGATAAAAGAATATATATTAGGGGGAAATATAACTGCAATTCTCAGGCAGTGGTCTATTTGGCATTATGTAAGGACTGCCCAGTGTTTTACATTGGTAAGATGCAACGTAAATTGGCACAGAGGATTTACGAGCACATGTATGAAATTAGGCAGGGGAATTTAAAAAATGCATTATATAGGCATATCAAAAAATATTCACATCATACCTTCAAATTTGTGATCTTGGAACAGGTAAAATATGATAACCGGGGAGGACCAAGGAAAGTATACTTAGAGACCAGGGAGACTTGATGCCAAATTTTTATCCCCCTGGATTAAATGAGTTAGTTTCTATCATTAGTGCACTAAAACTAAGAGTTTATGACAGATGAGATGTCAATTAGAGTATATATATTTTATTAATTATATAAAGATATATCATCTAGTTATGTAGGTATAGAAGCTTTTTAAAAGATTTTTATGTGTACATGTTTGATTTTAACTTTTTCAACAATGAGAATGGGTTTCTTTAATGGAAGTTGATTAATTGGATCTGGATTTTAATTGTATGGAAGAGCTAGCTGCAGATATAAAATTGTAATGTCCATGCTTTTATTTGTCTGAAGAAGTCTGGTGATGTTCACCAGATAAAAGCGCTTATCCTAATAAATCTCTTTTTGTGCCTGATACAGCAAGTGCTCAGCTTTATTATTTCAATGTCACAAGTGATGCCAAAATTGATAGATATTGACCAATGTAGTTTTGTGGAGGGGAGACAACATTTGACAACATTAAAAGAACACTGATGATCCAGAGGGAAGCAAAATGTAAGAAAATGCCATAGTTGTTGGTGGGTCATGATGCAGAGAAAGCATTTGACAGAGTAAGCAGGGAATTTATGAGCAGGGCAATGGAATCATTTGCATTCCCTGATAAAATTATAAGGTTGATTAGGAGGATATATAAAGGATCAGAGGCGAAAATTAAACTGGGTGGGTTCATCTCCATACTTCCCAACCAAGTTTTGGGGTTCCAATAATGGGGTGCCATGATTCCCGAATGGCACCCCTTCATTTCTGACTTTTTCCCCAGTTCCTTTTCTTATTTTTAAATTTTTTTCTGGTTGTGAGCTGACGTGATGACATGCACAGTTTTCGTTTTCAAATATGGATCTTTTCTGCCGTTCTCAAGTCCAGGGTGAAATCTCTGTTAAGAGCGGGAACTGGAAAGTGCAGGGTGAACACTGAATGAGTAGGAAACATGCTTTTTCTTATTTATTCTGCGAGCAAACATATTCAGTTCTGCCGGTGTGTGTGTGTGTGTGTGTGTGTGTGTGTGTGTGTGTGTGTGTGTGTGTGTGTGTGTGTGTGTGTGTGTGAAAATGCCCCCAATTTAATACAGAATGTGGCTAGAGGTACTCAGGCTCAAACCTTGTACCTTGAATACAAGGTAAAAAGAGCCTAAAGTCCCTAGCCACCACCTGTTCCTCATAAAATCTGTGGTTTTCAGGATTTTTTGTGGCAAATCACTAAGAGATTTAATTCACTAAATAATGACAAGTATTTGAATTTCAGACTTTATATTCTTCAGAAAATAAATGGTAACAAAAAACCTTTTATTCTAACAATTTTCTAAGTTTATAACATCAGTATTGCTTTTCAGGATTGTGGCAAATCACTGAAGGATTAAATTCACTAAATAATGGCAGGCATTTGAATTTCAGACTTCAGATTCTTCAGAAAATAAATGCTAACACAAAACCTTTCATTTTAGCAATTTTCTAAGTTTATAAGATCAGTATTTGAAATTTGTCCCTATTTTGGGGCTGTGTTCCCCCATTATTGGCTTTGTCCAGGTTTTTTGTGCTGAGAGGTTCAGAGCTATGGTGAGAAGTGAGAACTGAATTCACTAAATGATAGCCATTTAAGTTTCAGTCTTTTATCTTTCAGCAAACTACTAATCTGGCATAGTGGTATGTTGCTCTAAACTGTAGTACGCAGGGTCCTGGGTTCAAGACTTGGCAGTGAAATGCATCATGATAACACACATTTTATTTTAGCAACTTTCCAAAATGTTTGTCCCCCCATGTGTGGGTTTGGAAGTAGACTTTTATGATGGACATGTTCTGAATTGGGCAGTTTTGTCATTATTGGTTCATGCATTTTGTTTCATTGCCTACTGGAAAATGTTCAGACAATAAATTAAAATGCACTCTAACAAGTGTGCTTTATTATACAAGGAATATAATCTAATAAAGTCAGGAAGGTGTATCAAAGAACACATGTATATTTCTTGTTTTGTGTGCAAGGGGCCAATGATTTGAAAATAGCCCAAATGTAATCTTTATCCACCACTAGCCAGATGCATTTTCTTTGGATGTGGTGTGGGATACAATGCTGTTTCAATGAATGTGAGTTTCAAGGGCAGAGAAGTTTTAATGCCAAGTCTATTTTCATTGTGAGACAGTATTGCTTTGTTTAGCAGCTTTGTTGTTTAGCAGATGTCTATTATTGTTTGTGCATTGTGCTATAAAATGTAAAAATAAAATCCAAATAATCATTGTAGAAGTAAAGCAGTATGTACACATTAGTGGTTATGGTAAATGGGGCAAAATAAACAGGTAATGGGACATTGAAATGGCTGCAGGGAGTTTCTGGTGCCATATTTTGGTTGTCTGTTCTTCAATTTGCATTTGAAAGTTGGTATCCCACAATTCCATAGGAGTGGGTGGGGTTACATAATTATGTATGCAAATTTGATGTTGATCAGCATACAGAGATGTACCTATTTTTCATGGGGCTTGTCCAGATTTTTGATGTTTCCAGGTTGAGAGGTATATTCCTCGCTGATAATTTTATTTATTTTATTTTATTTTATTTATTTATTGTAGTTGGTTTACCAGGATAGTCCATTGGGCCATAATGAACCCATTTTCAATGGAGTCCTGGGGAGAAAAGCTCCAAAAAAAAATATATTTTTTGTAATTTAGAACATACATTCTTAGATACAAACAAAGTTTAAACATTAGGTACAACAGTTAAGGATAAAGCAATATCAAGTAGTACAGCAAGTGTGCATTTAAAATACATTGCAGAAAAATGAATTAACTATTTAACATGAGCTTATCCCTTTATGCAGAGTAGATTAAGAGAACAGGTTACTAGAAGGAAGAGGAGGTAGAGTGACTTGAAGAAGTGGGGGAAGAGGAGGGATATGGAGTCAATTATTTATATGGACTTGTCTGGTTGATTAAAGATGTGAGCAGAGCTGGAGTAGGTGAAGAGTAGGTTATGTAGGGTGGGAGCAGGAGCATTCCCAATGTGATGTCAGGTGTGTATGAAGGGATTTTTTGAAAGCAGTGTGATTCGAGGTGGTGCGGATGAGTGGGGGAAGGGAGTTCCAGAGGCGAGCTAGGTTGAAGGATAGAAGGTTTTTGCCTGGAGGATGTGTAGGTTTATGTACTTTGAGTAGGTTTTGATTGTTTGATCTTAATACTCTATTGGGTAGGTGCATGTTAAAAGCAGAAGATAGGGAAGGACAGAGGGAGGGATTAAGGATAAGCTTGTGGGCTAGAGTTAGTTGTGTGTAAGTAAGTTGATTAGGAAGCTCTAGCCATTTTAGTTTCTGGAGGAAACACAGTGGTGGGTAGAGGACTTATGGCTAGTGGCGAATTTTGCAATTTTATTGTAGCAAGAGGAAAGTTGTTTTTGAGAGAGGATTTAATGTTAGTTAGGAGTGGGGCACCATAGAGAAGGGAGGGATAAGGAAGGATGTAGCGAGAGTTGTTCTAGTGGCAGGGGTGAGGTATGCATTTTGTCTATAAAGCATACCAAGTTTTGATGGGTCTTTTGATGTTTTTTGTAGGTGAGAGGTAAATTTAAGTTGGTTGTCAATTTGTACCTAGTAGTTTGGTGTCTGACACCAATTCTAGGTGAGTTATTTTGGCTAATGATTGAAAATGTATTCATATTGAGAGAAGTAGCTTTAGAGGGAGTAAAGATAATGAGTTTGGTCTTGGAGGCATTAAGGGCAAGATGGTTTTTTAACATCCATTGCTCTGTTGTGGAGAAAGCATCCTGAGTTAGTTTTTGAAGTGTAGTGATGGAGGTGGCTGAGCAGATGATTGTTGAATCATCTGCATATTGGATGATGTTTGAGAAAGGGAGTGATTTGTGAAAGTCATTTATAAATATGTTGAAGAGAACAGGACCGAGAATGGAGCCTTGTGGAACACCTGTGGGGGTACTAATAATTTCTGCTTGAGCAGAGGAACCAGGCAGGGGTATCCTCTTTCCCCTTTGTTATTTGTATTATATTTAGAACCATTGGCAAGGAAAATAAGGGAGTCAGAAATTCAAGGATATGATTGATGTGGTAGTCAAGAAAAGCTGTCTCTGTATGTTTGCAGATGATATTATTTTATACCTGATAAAATAGAAAAGGACATTTCAGTGTTGTGTGACATTTTGAGACAGTTTCAAATCTTTTCAGGATACAAAATTAATTAAGCTAAAACAAATGCAATAGCAGTAAATTATGTACCCACACAAAAATTGGCTCATCAATATCTATATTTTTGGGGACATGACAAAATTAAGTACTTAGGAGTATAGATTACAATGTTGCTGGTGTGGCAGCTAAGGATGTATGGGAAGAGACTAAACAAAAGATCCATTTATTTGTTTATTAGTGAAACTTTTGGCTATCTTGTTACACTAAACAAAAGATAATACAAAAACTGAGAAACTAGAAGGTCTGTTATGGGGCTATGGATAGTAAGATACAAGCAGTTAAAATGTTTTAGTCCCTTTAGTTTTATACACAGGTTAGGTATATTTTTATCAGAGCAGAAGTTGTGGTTACCAATTCATAAAGAGCTGAAGGATTTTATCTGGGAGGGGGGAAGATGGCAAGAGTCAAGTGGGATAAGCTGATTATTCCAATAGAACAGGGTGGATTGTGAATGACTGATTTGAAGGGGTATTTCATTGCTACACAGTTAAGGCTCCTATATATATAGCATAAGCAGAAAATAGAAGTTATGTCCTTACCATAACGTTCCATGTGGAGTGTTCATCTCGCCTTTGTTCTTACACCTGGGTTCGGAGCCGATCCTCGGCTCCGTGTCGGCCGCTCGCAAGCTCTGCATCGAGAAGAAGCTCGAGACAACCTAATACCCACAATCCCCCTCTGCCTTTACCTCAGATCTAGTTTGCAAGCAAACCAGCAGTCAGAGAGAGAACACACTCATGCCAATCTTTACATAGACGCAAAAACTTATATATATATATATATATATATATATATATATATATATATATATATACATGTACATAATATATACAACAACTGCAATTGCAGAAGCAGAACAACCCAGACCAGGCACCAAACTGAACGTTCTTCCTGAGGGTGGGAGGGTGGGAATGTAAGAACAAAGGCGAGATGAACACTCCACATGGAACGTTATGGTAAGGACATAACTTCTATATGTGAGAGTGTTCGATCTCGCCGTTTGTTCTTACACCTGGGTAGCGTCCCTAGCTCCATGTTCCTGAGGAACTCACGGGAGGACATTCTTGAGCACAGTGGAACCAAAGGTTGCCCTGTCCCTAGAAACCTTGTCTACCTTGTAATGAGAAATGAATGTATGTGGTTTAGACCAAGTAGCAGCCGCACAAATAGCATCTAATGGTAGGCGAGCTGCATGAGCCAGGGATGTAGACACTGATCTTGTGGAATGTCCTTTGGGTTTGACGGATAAATCTTGATTTGAAGAATCATAAACATAAGTAATACAATCAGTTAACCATTTGGAAAGAGTTCTTTTAGTAACCGCTGCACCTTTCCTACTATCAGCAAAGGCTACAAAGAGTTGATCAGATTTTCTGTGATCCTTTGTTCTATCCAAGTAAAATCTAAGTTGTCTGTGAACATCCAACTTGTGTAACATATACTCCATTTTGTTGGAGTGATTTTTGAAAAAGGTGGGTAATTCAATGGATTGATTAATGTTATTAATAGAGCAAACTTTGGGGAGAAAGGATGGATTAGTGCGAAGAGATACTCTATCAGAATGAAAGATTAAATAAGGGTGTTTAATGGACAGAGCCTGAAGCTCAGACACTCGCCTAGCAGATGTAATGGCTACCAAGAAGAGGGTTTTCCACGACAAATACTTCAATGGACAAGAGGAGGCTGGTTCAAAAGGGGGTAACATCAATTTAGATAATAAGAGGTTTAGATTCCAATGGGATGTAGGAAACCTAACTGGTGGTCTAATATGAAAAGACCCCTTTAAAAAGGCCTTACAAAGTCTGTGGACCTTAACTGGAGCCCCACATTCTTCCACATGAAAGTTGGAGATGGCAGCCAACTGCACTCTTAAAGTGGCAGGAGAAGCTCCTTGGTGGAACAATTCTGTTAAAAACTCCAAGATTTTGTTTAAAGGAGCTATGACAGGGTCCAATTGCTGTGTATTTGCCCAGAATACAAAGCGCTTCCATTTACTAGTGTAGGTCTTTGTAGTGGAAGCTTTATGAGAAGCCACTAGTATATCCTGAACTGCAGGTGAAAGAAGATCAGACCTGGCTAAATAGGGAAGCGGAAAGGCCAAGCTGCTAGATGGAGAGACAAAAGCGAGGGGTGGGGAGCCCCTGACGAGTGGGTCAGTAGATCTGGCTCTGGGTCCAGGATCCAGGGCCTCCGAATGCGGTGTGCCAGTAGAAAGGGGAACCAAATTTGACAAGGCCAGAAAGGGGCAATGAGGATGATCGTCCTTTGCAGGTTGTTGGCTTTCTGCAGAAACTTCGCAATCAGGGGAAAGGGAGGAAAAGCATACAGGAGACCCGGGGGCCAATCGTGAACTAGCACGTCCCTGGGGACTTCCCCTGGAGGGGGTAATAGGGCAAAGTAGCTCCTGCATTTGGCGTTCATTGGAGACGCAAAAAGATCGCAGGAAGGCTGGCCCCACTTGCGAAAAATCTTCTTCGCAACTGACTGTTTTAGGGACCACTCGTGCGGCAACAGGATTGCTCTGCTGAGCCTGTCGGCTATGATGTTGGATGACCCCGGGATGTGCATTGCTATCAGAAAGCGACCCGTGGACTCCACCCATTGCCAGATTCTCATGGCCTCTCTGCATAGCTGATAGGACTTGGTTCCCCCTTGCTTGTTTATGTACCAGACTACAGACATGTTGTCCGTCTGAACTGCAATAGTCCCTAGAGGAAGAAGGGGAGCAAAGTGCTGCAACACTAGAAACACTGCCCTCAACTCTAGAACATTGATGTGCAGATTGTACTCTAAATTGGTCCATTCGCCTTGGACTGTCTGTCCCTGAAAGATGCCCCCCCACCCTATCAGGGAAGCGTCCGTGGTCACTGTCGCTGTCGGTGTGGGTAGCACAAATGGTCTTCCTCTGGAAAGGTTGCAAGTCTGAAGCCA
The DNA here is from genome assembly GCF_019279795.1 of Protopterus annectens. Taxonomy (NCBI): domain Eukaryota; kingdom Metazoa; phylum Chordata; order Ceratodontiformes; family Protopteridae; genus Protopterus; species Protopterus annectens. The sequence continues at coordinate 255,230,649 of NC_056727.1, read as the reverse complement.
CCAAACTAGGTGTGATTTGCATGTGCTTGTGATCAGAATTTTGTGTGTCAGAGGTAGCTGTTGGAACGACCATTGTGCAAACAGTAGCCATTGTAGAACTCTCATGTGCAGTCTTCCCAAGGGTATCGCAATGAGAGAAGCTGCCATGAGGCCCAAAACCTTTAGTACCAGTTTTGCTGGGGATTTTCTGGATGACAGAAGAAGAGATATGTGGGTTTGTAATGAAGCTATCCTTTCTGGAGGAAGCCTTAGAATTAACTGATGCGTATCCAATTCCGCTCCTATGAATAAGATACGCTGTGATGGCTGTAGTAAAGATTTTTCGAAATTTACGGAAATTCCGAGATGAACACAAATTTGTAGAGTGTAATCCCTGGCCTGAATCAGTTGACGCTGGGTGGTGGCAGAAAGGAGCCAGGCGTCCAGATACGGAAACACCTGGAATCCTAGGCGTCTCAGGTGAGACGCTACCACTGCCATGCATTTGGTGAAAACCCTGGGGGCTGAGGTCAGACCAAAGGGCAGGGCTCGAAACTGAAAGTGACTGGCTCCCAGCCAGAAGCGCAAATGATCTCTGGACGCCCTGGCCATTTTGATGTGGTAGTATGCGTCCTTCAGATCTATTGAGCACATCCAGTCATCCTTCTGTAAAAATGGAAGGATCGATTGAAGCGTGACCATTCGGAACTTTTCTTTCTTGACGAAGGTATTGAGGTTGCTTAGGTCCAGAATGGGCCTCCAGTCCCCTGTCTTCTTTGGAACTAAAAAGAACCTTGAGTAAGTTCCGAATCCTCTTTGGTCCGCTGGGACTGGTTGGATGACTCTTTTTTCTAGCAGCTTTAAAATTTCTATAGCTGCTGGTTCTCGCAGATGGGGCGGCACATCTGGGAGTATTCTCTTTGGAATGGGATTGGATAGGAATGGTATTCTGTAACCTCTGGCAACAATGCTTTTTACCCAGTTGTCTGTAGTAATGTTTTGCCAGGCCTGAGGGTATAAAGCTAAGCGACCCCCGACTGCCTCCAGAGCAGGACAGTCGGGCCTCCTCTCAGGAGTGCTGGAAAGGTTTTCCAGGGAGGGTATCCCTGTCACCTTGATTTTGCAGACCCCCTCTGCCGCTAGGGTGGCGTCTTCCACCTCTGCCTCCTCCTCTGCCTCTAGAGGGGGCATCACCCTGTGTGCCTGGGAAAGAACCTTGGGGTTTTCGAAACCACATTTTCCCACCGCGTTGCCCTTTGGGGTACGGTCTGGATGGGGTGGAAAAATGGACTCCGACAGCAGACAGAGTCTTTCCCTCCTGCTCACACCGGGTAAGGGTCTCCTTTACTTTGGGGCCAAAGAGAGTGGCACCGTCAAATGGGGCGTTAGTAAAGGAAGACTTGAAGGCTTCCGCAAATGAACATAAGCGCATCCAGGATTGTCTGCGAAGAGCAATCGCTGAAGCAGCTGCCCTACTCGAACCTTCGGCTGCGTACGAGATCAGCCTCATGGACGAGTTTACAATGGATGTAAGGGTATTAAGTTGCGCTGTCACTTTCTCCGAGACAGCAGCATCTGTAGTACCCTGGAGGGTATCTCCCAACTCTTTGATTAGATCCCTCTGTAGCTGTGTGAAGTGGGTCAAATAGTTCAGGGATCGCATAGAAAAAGCCGCTGAACTAAAAATGCGCTTCCCGTACCTGTCCATAGTCCTAGAATCTTTGTTAGGGGGATGGACAGATGAGGAAGATTCCGACATCTCCTTTTTCGTGGCTGCTGCCACCACCATAGCGTCCACTGGAACTCCTTTTGTCAAATAAGCCTTGTCCTGGGGTGCAGTAATATATTTATTAGGCTTCCTAGGGACTGGCTCCACCGTGTCAGGAGCCTCCCACGCCCTTCGAGCAATTAGCTCCATTAACTCATCGAAGGGCGGAGTGACCCAGGAGGAGGAAGGGCGAGCACCAAATGCCTTCAGCAAGACTGACTCATCCTCAGAAGGGGGGAGGGACTGCCAGTCACCTCTCTGCTTTAGGATCTCCAAGATGTCAGAAAAAGAGACATCTTCTGAAGGTGACTTTGGGGACCCTTCTGATTCATCCAAGTCAGTATCTGATGTCAAAGATTCTTGTGGAGAATCTAAGTGTCTCCTCTTACGCACTCTTTTCCTAGGGACTTCTTCGGGGGGAGCATCCGAAGAAGCCTCCGAGGAAGAAGGGGCACCCTCCAGGGGTGGCTGAGACACCGGTGCTCGACGCTTAGCTGTAGCAGTGGGTGCAGAGGAGGATAACGGACCTTTATGGGGAGGAGAAGCTGTATCTGCTGATGTGGTTGTCTGGGTAGACAACACCTTCCTCATGAGATCGAAAGCCCCCGGGTGCCAAGTCGAGGCATCTCCCGGTTCCAAAGAAATGGGAAGAATCCCCGAAACAGGCACCGAAGGCATCGACCCCGAGGACGGAACCGAGTCGATCCGTGCCGAGGCCCCGAGAGGGAGAGTCGGAACCGAAATATCGGTCCGACTCTCGGTCCCGGAACCCAGGACGGATCTTCGGCTCCGAGACTCCGGTACCGGATCCGACGGAGTCGAGGTGAACGGAGCCGACCGAGAAAAGGACGGTTCTGGCACCGAGGGCTCCACAATCAGCAGCTCAGCTTCTTCCAGCTCCGAAGACTGGACAGGTCTCGGAGGAGGAAGAGATGGAGACAGTGGAAGGCCTTCAAGTCTCGACACCAATTGAGAGGAGACTGAGATGAGTTTGGATAAGGCCGTATTCTCCATTAACTTCTGCACCACGCGGTCTACATCAGAATCGGAGAGGGGCCTGGAAGAAGAACGGGTCGAAGGAATCGAAGATGGAGCCGACCTCAACAGTGCCAGGGGAGGGAGCTCCGTCACCGGTTCCAAGACTCGAGGCTCGGAAACTGACAACAGTTGAACACTCGGCCCTGAAGTCTGTGGAACCGGTGATCTAACTTTAGCTGAAGAGCTCGGAGCCGATGACCTGGGCTCCGACGTCTTCGATTCCTTCGAGGATTTGGATGCCTGGTCTGAAGCATCCAGAGTCTCTTGAAAAGTAGGTTTTAACAAACCCCTATCCATGAGTTTCCTGCGCCTATCTGTCATGACCCTCCCACTGAAAGAATGACAAATTGAGCAGTCTTCTTGCAGATGGAGAGGGCCAAGACAGTAGACGCAGGAACTATGGTTGTCAGTAACTGACATTTTTTGCCCACATTGGCAACGCTTGAAACCAGATTTAGCCTTATCAGACATCTTACACTTAATATAGTTAAAAGTGAGAAGTCAAGTCCAGTAAAAAGAGTCAAGTCTGGTGAAATTGTCGAATCCAGTAAGGGAAAAAGTCAATCCGTAGTCAATCCTAGTAAGGGGTGGTAGGCCCCGAGGGGAACTCTAAAAGTTTAAATAAACTTAACGGAACCGAGAATTCCTCAACCTTACCACACACACACACTATGTCACTAACAAACTTTTTAGCAAAAAAGTTACTTTGAAAATACAAGAATAAATCTTAAATCTTATCTTAGGTGCTCGAGCTCGACCCAGTGATGCGAACGCAGCAGCGGCAAACTAGATCTGAGGTAAAGGCAGAGGGGGATTGTGGGTATTAGGTTGTCTTGAGCTTCTTCTCGATGCAGAGCTTGCGAGCGGCCGACACGGAGCCGAGGATCGGCTCCGAACCCAGGTGTAAGAACAAACGGCGAGATCGAACACTCTCACATCATATAATTCACAGTGGAAAGGGATCATGATGAAATGGGGGGAAGCTCAAGAAACAAGGAGAGACTGGGATTTTGGATGCAGATGTTTAAGAATAACAATAATCATACAGAATATTATATCCATAAAGTAGCAGAAACTATTCTAAGAATTAAACAACACTGGAATGGAGAAAGGAGGTTCTACCAATATGGAAGACTGAAATTAGGGATACAGACAATAAGCAAGAGGGGACTAGAATTTATTGCAGAAAACTGGCAAAGGAACCAAGGTGTTGGGGGCAAATAATTAGAGAGAGAAATGTAATAGAATGGGAAGAGGCCAAGGATTTATTTGGACTGCAGTCTAGAAATTGCCTTTTCTATCAAGGATTGATATCAGAGTATATGCAACAAGAAAGCAATAGGAGGTCCTAAATGAAAGACCAATACTGGTAGAGTTTCTAGTAGAAACTAGAACAGAAGCTGCTGTTAAAAAAGGAATAATTAGTAGAGTGTATGAAATATTGCATGATATCTATAAGAATCAATCAGAGGAGGTTAAAAAGGTTTGGAAAAATAGCCTGGATAAGCAATTCACAAAGAAACAATGGGTGAATATATGTATGCCTCCCAAATATGCAACAAAATCTAGAAGATTTAGGACTTTTGCTTGTTAATGTTTACATAGGTATTTTTATACCCCAAGTAGATTCCAGAGACATTTTCAGGTAGACAGCAAATGTTGGCGGTGTGATGGGGAAGAAACAGATAATTGGGAACACATTTTCTGGGAGTATAATGATTTGGCAGACTTTAAAGATTCCCTTCAGGCTATTCTATCAGAGATGCTGGGTGAGCAAATTGGTGTATCTAGGGAAATTATTTTTCTGAGCTAATATACAGAATTGGAGTTACCTAAACACAGCAAGGCCTTACTGGGTCTAATTATGGTGGTTGCCAAAAAAGCAATTACTAGATAATGGAAATCAAAGTCTAAACCATCTGTACTAGAAGTAGTGAATATAGTAAAAGAAAAAAAAAACAACTGGAATATTGGGGATATTTAGAAAAGGGTAGGAGCAAAATACATAGAAAAGCATGGGGATTGTGGGAACAGTACATATAGAGGGGGAATTAGGTTTAAAAGAAGGCAAGATTTAAATGAGCCACTTAATGTTTGACTGACAATTAGTGGGTAGATTATAAGTGATGTATAATGTTTGCAAATGAGATTATGTCAATATGGTTTCTTTCCATTTTATTAGTTATGAAGGAGTTGGCTTTAGAATGAGGGATTTTTTAACAAAAAGGACAAGGTGTACAGGTGCTCAACATGCATTTTACTTATTTGCAGATGACTATTTATTGATTAGTAGTGATATAGCAGGCATAATGGAAGTGACAGTAGCAATATTCCAAGAGTCTGGGATGCATTATAGTCTTAAGTGCAATATCCAGAAACTGGTTATTCTTAGGGTTGAGAAACAAATAGGAGATCAGTATCTCTATATACTATATAGGACTCATATTGGGTAAAGCTTGGATGGAAACAAATAACAAGAATTTGTATTTTCTGGATGAAAAATCTAAGACAGATTGGGGAAAAGATTGATACTATCCAGACTATTTCAGGGAAGATCAAGGCTGTTAAGGTAATGTTGCTGCTTACATGTGTTTACAATATGAAATGTGCTACTTCCTGTGTTTCATCTGAAGTTATTGGTTACAATCCATGATGAATTAAACCACATCAGGAAAAATGGGTAGGATATTCTCTGTAGTACAAGTACAGGTCTCTCCCAGGTATAGAGAGTGGGGGCTTCTGGATATTCACAGATGGGCATTAGGCTGTTAGCTTGCTCAACCAGTTCAGCTGTTGATAGGATCAAACTAAAATCTCTCACAGAGGAAGGAAAGGGATAATACAGGAATGGGTTTTTGCATGGAAAAAACAGGCTCAAAAGAATAGAAAGGCTATGTTGGGGCCTTGGGCCTATAGAAGACATATTGAATCATTCATAAGTATGTTGAATAATTCAAGATAAGGTGAAAGCTTCATGGAAAGGTGCAGGGATCACAAAATGGCATAAGTGGGCCGATATAAAGAAGAGAATGGCAAGTTCAAAATATGTGAAGCTGGTGGAAGTAAAACAGAAAGCAAGAAAGGCCAGCATCCAGTATGTATGGATAGAAGGGAAAGTAATATACATAGTTGAGGACGAGCTGGAAGAAGTCTGGGATATGACACAGCAACTTTGGAAGTGGTACAAACTGAAAAACCAGCAGATGAGATTTTTTTATAACTGGTATTTAACACCAAAACTTTTATACAAGGGGGTAGAAAGCAGAACTGAATCTGATGGAGATACGAAAAGAGTGAAGAAGGCCTACTGCACATGTTCAGGGAGTAGTGGTAAAGGAGAGATGGTCCAGTCTAATTAGAGATCTTGCTAGAATTATTTTTCTAGATAGCCAAAAGTGGGCTGAAAGTTGTGGTTGCTGGAAATAGTGCTTAAGAAAAGATGAAAAAATAAAAGGGTGGTGAAAGTAAGCTGGGTTGTCTTTGGGGAAAAGCTAGAAGTCCTCAATGCATGACACCTTTTAAATTGCATAACTATATTCTGATGCAAATGAGGCATCCTTCATTTTCATTTAAAGACCTGGGACCTCTATGGAGGAGACCTGTGGAATGGAAAAAGAGTTATTCTATAAATTTCGACATTTCAGTATTTCAAGCTTCTAAAGTGAATCTCTCTCTCTCTCTCTCTATATATATATATATATATATATAAATATGGCTCCATATCACAGTGTCTAAAATTCAAATCTCCGAAGATGATATGGCTGAGACCATATCTCCGAAGATTCAAATTGTCAACAATTGTGTATTGGGATCGCCGTACAGTGTGGAACTCAGGATTTGCCATTTTCCTCACTGTAATGCGATTGAGGAGTTGGTATATTTAAGTTGTAGGGGGTGTGGGGGGGTGCAGGGGGGCTTGCCCCCCTGCAAAAATGTACAGGTAAGTTGGTCTGTGTTTCTATCACTTTTTCGGAATTCAAATGTTTGACAATATGATCTCGGCCACATCGTTTTCAGAGATTTGAACTGTCGGTGAAGTGATAATGATCCACACACACGCACACACACACATATATATATATATAAATATATATATATGTGTATATATATAATATATATATATATATATATATATATATATATATATATATATATACATATACACATAATTTGGGTGTCAAGACACTGCATCAAATGTACAGTGTCCTGACATGTAGTAGGTTGATGCCAAATGGTTGACACAGGCAGGGGGTCAACAGGTGTGCAAGATCGACATTACTTGGGTAGGAGAAAATTTTCTTTCCACAGGGATTGTGTGATCTTGGAATTAGTATATATAATTAACAGGGGGTGTGAGGAGGTACAGGGGGGTTGCCTCCCTGCAAAAACACTTGCTGTTGGCTTACTGTGCTCCAGTTTGGACATCAGTCTATAGGGTGTCGGGGCACTATATGTTCGATACATTGTCCTATAGCCATACACACACACACACACACATATATATATATATATATATATATATATATATATATATATATATATCAGACACTCAATCCGATGGACACAGAGTTGCTATCATTAGGCCTATGGTTCATAAAACAAGCATTGCTAATGGTGCGTGTTTCTGTAATAAAAGTCTGACTACAACTTGGATTGTAGGTCTAGTGAGAGAATGGCTAACCTTAATCTAGTGTGCAGGTGACAGCTGATAAATTAATCCTAATAGTAATCCTTACATGGTCAGCTGTTATGGTTGTCATAGTTTTAGATGCTGAAAGTGGGAGCTTCAGTTCTCATCCCACCCTATAGTTCAACTCTACTGCTAAAGTCACTGACATGTAGAAATACTAAAGCAACCTCATTTGATCAAATGGCATTTCTTTAAATATAAAATTCACTCAGATTAAGTTCTCTTTCAGTAAATTAAAAAAAAAATATACTAAAAAGACAACTAAAGTACCTGTGAATAGGTGGTCTTCTCCTGCAAATCAAGCAGTATTTACCAACAATAATATCTGTGTTGGCTTGCTGTGTATCTACAAGCCAGTACATTGATTTAGCTTGATGTATGCATCATGATTTGCTAGTGCCTCCCTCAAAAAACATATTCTTTCACTAGGAATGCTAGTTCGCTGCTTTGGCTGTGGATTGGGAAGTATCACATCTTCAATGACCAGAAAGCTATTAATTGCTCAGTGATACAAATCTGGAGAGCACAAGAGCCCATAGCATCAAAGGCACAAGTTCTACAAAAGTGTTATGAGTTGCATTACAGCTTTGTTGTTTCTTCACTTTAAAGGAAAACTCCACATTGGGATTCAAAGAAAGTTTTTGTCCATGTATCTTAATTTTTGAGCAGTTTAAATCCATTAAAATGGCTCTAGGCACTTCTTATAAAATTTTAATATGTCTTTCCACAAAATGGCTGATATGGAGCTCAACATATCAATGTGATCTTACTTTAGTGTTTTTTGTCTCCTTCTCATAATCTATTTCAAGTCTCCTTTATTTTAGTCATTCTAGAAAAGGAAGTGATACTGTTTTCCTGTTCCATTAAGATACAATGGCAGCAGTGTAAGTTACAGGCATCTTGTACACCTTCTGGAGCAGAAGTACTTGCACTTGTATAAGCCATTCAGAGCAATTTTCAACTCCAGCCAAGGGAAATATCTAAATTCCAGTAAATTTCAGGCTTTTGCAAGGATTGTTATTTTGTAGTCCTATGCTGTGAGCACGGATACCTTACCCACATTCTTCCTGGGGTGTCAAAGCTAACACTTCAATGCCAAAGCTGTTAATCAACACTTAATATAACTTGTTCTGTTAGTCATTAGTGTCTGCAGCAGCAGGAAGATTTATTTTTATTATCCTGAGTGTTGGAAAAAGTGTGCTTGATATTGTTGCTCAAAAGTATTTTATAAGTACAGTACAAAAAGTACAGTTATCTGCTCTTGAGCTTGCTAAATTTTTTAAACTGAGACAGAATGGCTTCATACATTACACTTTCCCACTTTTGTTGCAGTTCTACCCCTTGGTTTGTTACACTGAAGCATATTAACACTTCATCAAAACCATGATCCCATGATCTTTGAACATGATTAATCAGTAATTCAGTGTGCAAGACAAAACACTAATTTCTGTAACACTGTTGCAATTACAGAACATACCACTTACAAATGATGTGGTTGGCTATTATGGTTCCTGTACTTTTAGATGCCCAAAGTGGGATGATCTTACTGAAACTTGAGACTGTGCAGGACAAACCATACCATCATCAAAAGAAATATAATTATTTTAATCTTATAATTGAAACAAAGACTATCTGATAAGCAACATTGTTTATACTACTCTATAAGATAATAAGATTATTTAAATGTAGTATCAAAGCTTTCTGTGACATTTAGAGAAAAGTCAGAAAATATTTTTTTCTTGTCAAATATCAAGACATTTACTATTGTTCATGATCCCCCCCCCCCCATACACACAGGAGAAAACTGCCCAAGTCAGAAGTATTATGCAGAAAGACAGTCAGGGCTAGATACATGTACTGATATTGTTAGTCTTCTTCTCTGCCATAAAGACAGTGGAAAACATTTTCACAATATTATCAGCTGCTGATATTGGCAGGACTAATTGCCCACCTAAGATTGTGGGCAGTACCTGACAAGATAAATTATAGATTTCTCTATGCCTCTGGTATGTCATGCAAGCATAGACAAATTCCTCTGCAAGGTATGTGAAAAGTTAAGCTTAAAAAAGTGGGTAGGCTTTCCCTTCCTTTGATTCCAATACAAGGAAATGAACATTGTATAAAATACAAGTAGGCTTCAGGTGGCTAACCAATACTGGAACAATATTGTAGGGAGATGATCAAAACTTAATGGTAGGAAAAGGAGAAGTTTTCCTTTAAGTTTGATTTGCAAGTGGTAATAAAAAAACAGGGAAAGATGAAAATGTTTGTGCTTATTTAACTTTTAATGCTTCCAGATGATTATATAACACACAGTAAGAATGAATCATCTCAGCATGTGTAAGTCAGTGCTGATTATTCATTAGCAGTTATGTGTTGGTGCTTCTAACAACATTTGTGAAAGAAGTGTGATTGATATTTTACCATGAGCAAAATGTATTTTGCTTCCTTGTGATAATTTTTTTATTTAAATAATGTAGAATTAGTTTCAGTTATTTGCTATGACTTCTGATAGTGTATATGTAGATGCTATATTGTGCTTCATCATGATCATTTTAAAATACTGCAAGTTTTTCCCCACAATGATAAATTGTAAATAATGTTTCAGCTTGGTTCATGTAGGAATAATAGGAGAATGGTCAGCTATGCTGACAGCTAAGACAAGACAATTACAAGGGATGCTGTATGAAATCAACCATTCCAGAAAAACTGTGGGATTAATTTGATAAGTCTGAAGATATGAAAGATCCCAACTCTTCACTTTCACAGTCCAGCAAATGACCCAATGGTATTTTTTAGTCAAGAGCAAAATGTTATATGTTGCTTTACCAAGATCATAAACTACAAAGCAAGAATACCTTATCTTAGATGTGGAAAAATAAATTTCAAATATTTGCTAATGCTTTGAACACTTCTTATAGCAGCAATATAATTTACTTTTTGTCAAGACTAAAGTATTTATCTTGCTTCCCAGTGATAGTCTGAAGCACATAAAATGATTTGCTACCATGTCTGACAGCACTTGTTAAAGCAACATTATATTTTTAAAGACCAAATACTGTATGTTGCTTATTTGCAATCATTTTTGACCACACATATTTAAGCAATAATGGCCCAGTACAGTTTTAGTGTAAACCAATATTTAGCATTGACAAATGCATTTTTTGCATAACTCCATGCTGCTCTGTTTCTGTAATGACAATGCATACTCATTAAGCTACACAATCACTGTTGCTGTTATAACTGCAGTGGCATATACATTATGCCCTACATGAGGACATGCATCAGAAACAGAATGGCTCACCTATGTAGGGTGTGTTTGGATGTCAAAACTATCTTTCTGTTCTCTTTGAGCTTGTTAGTGTAAAAGATATGTTTGATATCTAAGCCTGCAAGGTATGCTATGCTCATTCTGAATGTTCTCATACAAGATTAGACAATGCAGAATCCATTATGATGACATCTGCATACAGCTTTTGCGAGAAACATATGATGGGCACACAGCACCATATTATACTTAACAATGACTAAGTTCATTTTATAACCAGAATGTGTATAATGGAAACAAGAGGTGGAATAAGTTGTCACCAAAAATGAAGCCTTACAATACGGAACTTGAAGTTGCTAAGGGCTTCAAAAAGCTCATGTGTGAACATATTCAGTATTATACTGTCATGACATGTAGCATCTAGCCTATTGATTTTGTGGTCTACTTAATATAAATGTACTCCCTTGAAGACCTGGTTTAACAAAAGAAGATTCAGTAAGGGGAGTGTGTTGGTTGGCCTCTGACATTCAGACAAGCTGCATAGACAGACCTTAAAATGAAAGTTGCCATCATTTACAGCATTAAGTGTTGTTAACTATAATACTAAACATTTTTAAAGTAGAAAATGTCACTGTTTTGTGAATGCTACATTTTCTTTTCAGAAAAACAATGTACACAGTTTTAAAAAGGGAGAATGGTCTATGGCTATTTTATAAAATATACGTTTAATTCATAATAACTGGCATGGATCAAGTCAACAATAGCAAAAAAAATTAGATATGTGCAATGTTCAATATGAAATATGAACAGAAAAATACAGCAACATTATAAGAAATGATAATCTCTCCATTTTTGTGACACATATACATGGGATAGGGCTAAATCTGTTACACTGAAATGTACAAGCTGCAAACCCAACAGCCTGTGCATTCAAGAAAAATTAATCTTTTTTTAACAAGAAACATCTGTATTAAATTATCTTGTATGACACAGGGCATGTTACATTTATATAAATGACAATAAACCATAGCGAGTCGACACAATCTCAGTTGCAAGCATTACACAATCCAACCATGTGACACACAACTGTAGCTGCAAACATTATCCAACATTTTTAACATATCCAGTCATTGTTAGTCAACCATTACATGGCTCATTTAAATACTGCATTCTTTTAAACCTCATTCCTCCTCTGTAGGTATTGATCCCACAGTTCCCATTTTTCCTATGTAATTTGCTCCTAACTTTTTCTAAAGATCCCAGTTCCAGTTGTTTTAACTCTGTAACTATCTTCACTTCTTCTAGTAAGGTTGGTTTAGACTTTGATTTCCATTTTCTAGTAATTGCTTTTTGGCAGCCATCATAATTAGACTCAGCAAGGCCCTATTATGTCTAGGCAAATCTGTGTTTGTATCAAAGCTAAAAAAAAATCAATTTCCCTAATCACTCCAACTTGCTCAAATAGCATCTCCAACACAGCAGTCTGCAGGGAATCTTTAAAGTCTACCAATTCATTACATACCCAGAAAATATGTTTCCAGTTACCTCTTTCTATTCTATTCATAGGGGTTCATAGGTTAGTACTAAGCTAACTGCCCTTGCGAGCCATTTTAAACTTAGCCAATTATACCTAGTGAGACTCAAACCCTGCACCTTGTGTTTGTAAGGCAAACACCTTAACCAGTAGGCCACCCTCCCAACTCTTTTACTATTACACCTCCAACATGCACTGTCTACCTGAGAAAAACTGTTTGAAATCTGCTTGGGGTATAAAAATGCCTATGCAAGCACTTCCAGGAAAAGATTCAAAATTGTCTATACTGGGTTGCGTATTTGGGAGACCTACACATATCTCCCCATTGTTTCTTTATGAATTGCTTATCTAAACTCTCTTCCCATTCCTTCCTAACCTCCTCTGATTGACTCTTATAGTTATGCAATATTTTATAAGCTCTACTAATTATTCCTTTCTTAATGGCAATTTCTGTACTAGATTCTACTAAAACCTCTACCAGTGCTGATCTTTTGTTTAGAACCCCCCTATTTCTTTATTTTTGCCTATACTCTGATATCACTCCTTGATATGGAAGTCAGTCTTTAGCCTGCAGTCCAAATAAGTTCTTGGCATCTTCACATTCTATTACCTTTCCCTCTGTAGTTATTTGCTCTCAATACCTTGGTTTCTCTGCCAGTTTTCTCCAAAACATTTCTGCCCTCCCCCTCTTGCCTATTGTCTGTATCCCTAATTGCAATCTTCCCTATTGGCATAATCTCCTTTCTCCATTATTGCATTGGCTTAGTTCTTAGAAGACCTTCTGCTAATTTATAAATATAATATCTTGTATGAATATTGTTGTTGTTCTCCTTAAAGATCTGCATCTAAAATCCTAGTTTCTCCCTGTTACTTGAGCCCCACCCCCCGTTTCATCATCACCTCTTTCTGCTTTGCATTATAACTTCCTGCTTATATTATGTACTGGAGCATTAACTGTGTTGCTCTGAAATACCCCTTTAACATGGATAATCCCAATCTGCCCTGTTCTATTAGAAGAAGAAGCTAATCCACTTGACTCTTGCTGTCTTTCCCTCCCAGATAAAACCTTCAGCTCTTTATTAATTGCTATCCACAACTTCTCCTCTGGTTGATGAAAATATGCCTGACCTGTGTATAAGAGTAAAGAGACTAAAACATTTTAACTGCTTGTATCTTACTATCAATATCCATACAACAGAGCTTCCATTTCCTCAGATTTGTATTATCTTTTTAGTTTCCTCTCACATGTCCTTAGCTGCCACACCAGTATCATTTTAATCCATACCCCTAAATACTTCATTTTATCATGTCTTCATAAATATGGCTATTGCTGAAATAGTTCTTACGCATGTACATAATTCACTGCTATTTCTTTTGTTTTTGCTTCATTCATTTGTATCCTGAAAAGGTATGAAACTGTCTCAATATGTTCTACAGCACTGTAATGCCTCTTTCTGGTTTTGCATGTATAAAATAATGTCATCTGTAAATAGAGCCAGCTTTTCTTGACTTCCATACCAATTATATCCTTGAATTTCTGAGTCCCTCATTTTCTTTGCCAACAGTTCTAATATAATGCAAATAGCAAGGGGGGGAGAGGACACCACTACCTGGTTCCTCTGCTCAAGCAGAACTTATCAGAGAGGACCCCACACACTTTAAATTTCACCTCTGATTCTTTATATATCCTCCTAATCATCTTGTAATTGTATCAGGGAATGCAAATGCTTCCATTGTTCTGTTCATAAAATCCCAGCTTACTCTGTCAAATGCTTTCTCTGCATGAAGACCCACCTACAACAGTGGTATTTTCTTACATTCTGCTTTCCTCTAGATCATCATTGTTTTGTTTATGTTGTCAAATGTTTGCCTCTCCTCCACAAAATCACATTGATCCATATCTAACAATTTTGGCATCACATTTGCCATTCCTTTAGCCATTATAGACATAAACACTTTACAATCATGATTTAGTATTGAAATGGGCCTGTATGAAGCTAGCTATGATGAATCTTTACCCTCTTTAGGTATTACAGCTACCCCACTTTCTTCCAGGGTATCAGTACTTCTCCTCCTCTTAAAATAATGTTAAACAAAACCTTACAGATCTTCATCAGTATTTTTCTTCTAGCTTCCAAACTTCCACAGGAATACCATCTAATCCTGGGGACTTTCCTGTAGATTGGTTATACATCACCATTTTATTTGCATCTCCTCCTATCCTAACTGTTAGTAACTGATCCTCCTCTCCCTCTAGCCTTGGCATATTTAATTCTTCCATAAACATTTTCATTTGTACCTTTTCTTGATTTCCATATTTCTCTGCTTTATTCAGACTGTCATAGAATTTTCACAATATTTTAACACTTCTACAGGATCCCTAGTTATCTTCCTTGTAATAGGCTCCCTAAGCTTGGTGACAGCCCTTTCTACTTTCTGTTGTCTGAATTGTTGTGCTAAAAATGTTTGTGTTCTACAGTTATTATCAAAAAACAGTTGCTTAACAGCAATCTTGCTAAACTCATGCATATTATCAATAGTCCCTTATTTTCTGTTTAGCATTCTGTAGTTGCTGCTCTTCTTGTTCTGTGAGATTCACCATTTTTCAATACTTTAATATTTATCAGTCCCTCTAAATAGTTCTTGTTACTTATTAACCATATCTCTCTTTATTTTATTTCCACTCTAGTATTAAAATCCATTTTAATTTTATCCCACTCCCTGGCTATATTTTCATAGGTTCATAGATGTGTACTAGGCTAATGGCCCTGGAGCCTTTACAAGCCTAGCCCACAGAAGTGCCCTGGCATCATGCCGCCTGACATTCAGAAGACGTTTCTATCATTTCTAATAGCTCCAGAATAATTAAATTCCTCTCCTTTCAACAAATAGGTGGGAAAGTGCCAGTGTCTCATTTTTATTTCATTACCCTGTATTTTTATGTTAGTTATTAGTGGTGCATGATCTGAAATAGTTATTGGGTATGTATCAAAACCTTCAATTAAATGCACATGCTCCTGTGAAATGTAAATTCTGTCGAGCCTAGCCCAGTTTTTGTATTTTGGGGGAATAATATGTAAATTCATTCCAAATTCCAAGTACTGAATTCACATCTTCCATGCCAAATATTTTCACAAATTTCTTTAAAAATGTGCCCTCCTTTGTTGTATTTCTCTTTCTGGGCCCCCAGACACATCTTTAGTGTTGCAAATCAAATTCCAGTCCCCACCCATAAGTAACATTCCTTGCTGAAAGCTGATTATTTCTCCCATAATTGTCTTTAGCTCTATTATAGCAGTTTTTGGTGGAATATAAATCCATGCTAGTGTAATCCTTCTCCCTTGATAGTAGCCCCTTAGTACTACAAATCTACCATGATTGTCTTTTTTTCCTCTTCTATTACTATTGGAGCTCCTCTCCCAATTAATGTAATTACTCCTTGCTTCCTTCCTTTGCCCAAAGTATTCTGCTCAATAACAATCTAGATCTCCTTACTTTATCAAATTCACATGGTCAGTTCTTTCCAAGTGTGTCTCCTGAAGCATAGCTATTTGCGCTCTACATTTTTAAATATCGTTCACTACACTTTCTTTTTTTGGATTTATCTGTAAGACCATTAATGCTTAAAGACAATTATAGAAAGAATCATATTCTTGAGGGATTATTATTCCCACCTTTTATGTATAACAGCTTTTTTGTTAAGTGTCTAGTTCCACCTTTTGTAAACCTCCCTGGACTACATGAAAAGAGACATAGAGGAGCTCTCTGAGCATGTAGCCCAGGCCGGTATGACCCTGACCTTGAGTAGCATCTTACCCTCACCAAGAATGATGCCACAATATGAAGACAAGATGATCAATTTCAACAATTGGCTTAAGTATTGGTGTCATTCAAAGGGGATCCAATGCCTGTCAGCCTGGGATGACATGCTCGACAAGCCACGATGCTTCGCTAGGGATGGCTTGCACCTGTCACCCCTGGGCTTTCGGATATTGGCAAAGGCTCTTGCTTCCCCCATAGTGCCTTTTTTAGGCAAGGCTCAAAGACAAACCCACCTCCATAGGTATCACAAGGTATAAGAAACTAAGAGTAATGCTACTCAACGCCAGAGTCTAAACCTCAAGATGCATGCACTCAAAACTCTCCTTAGCATGTAGAACATCGATATCTGTGCAGTAACAGAAACCTGGTTTCCAGCACTACCAGGTTATACCTCATACCATGCTTTTTGGCCTCCTGAAAACTTGGACCGAACTGAACCACAGGCAAGGAGGGGGAGTATCAATATTAAGTCAAAGATACCCACACCTCCAGGTTGGTGGCACAGCACGAAGCAGCAGAGACTATCCATGTATTACAACTAACAAGTGGCAGTAAAACTGGCTCTTCCAGTTTTTTATAACCTGCTTCAGACCACCCTCCCAAACCCAGGAACCCCACTCGGCCTTCCCTGTAAAGAGAACACTGGAAAATATGAAGGTCTCTCCAAACACACACACCATTATATTGGGCGGCTTCCTTCACCCAAACATAGACTGGGAGCATTACTCTAAGCTCAAATACACCCTAGCCCTTAAAGGTTCCTAGAATTTATAAACTCAAATGCTATGGAACAACTTATTTACCACTCCCACAAGAGGGGAAAGACTTATACTGGACCTGATCATTTACCAACATGGGACTCTATGCTCCCAGACTGAGAAGTGTATCCCTCACTGGTAAGACTCAGACCATAAACTAATCTCACTGGATATTCACATCCCGACCCCACCCCCTGCCCAGAAAACCACAGTGAAAAACTTCTCTAAAGCAAATTTCACATGTACACTCAAAACCGCCGAGGTGGGAATCAGCTTCAAACCCCGGGCCTGTGGAAAATCACAGTGTTGCTCCAGACACGCAGAATCCTTTATAAATGCATTCTATAGAACACCTTCAGGAATGCATGGATCATCACTAATCCCAAATAAACCAAGACCCGATCCTCCAAAGGCATACGTCCTGTCTGGTGGACCCCAGCCATAAACAAACAAACTATACAATAGAAGGAGGAAGCTACTACATTATAGAGCAAAATCCAAAAGAGGAAGGGCATCTCTGATCAGTATTAGCAAAAAACTATGGGCACTCTCCTCTATAAAATCGTCTAAGGCCGTCATTTCAGAGAAAATTGCACAGGACACTAAGGATAATCACAAGGCTTTTAGTTATGTTAGAACCTGGAAGGAATTCTATGATATGCTCAGAATTAGGCATGAAAAGAACAAAAAATACATTGAACCCATTAGACATTGCTAACATCCATTGACAGGTTCAGTGCAAACCTCCTTCCCACCAAAAAAAAAGGGCAAATATCTGTCCCAGCAGTGCTGCCCCTGACCCCCCTTCCCCCTCTTTCTGCTTTGCATTATAGCTTCCTGCTTATATTATGTATTGGAGCATTAACTGTGTTGCTCTGAAATACCCCTTCAACATGGGTAATCCCAATCTGCCCTGTTTTATTAGAAGAAGAAGCTAATCCACTTGACTCTTGCTGTCTTTCCCTCCCAGATAAAATCCTTCAGCTCTTTATTAATTGCTATCCACAACTTCTCTGGTTGATGAAAATATGCCTGGCCTGTGTATAAGAGTAAAGAGACTAAAACATTTTAACTGCTTGTATCTTACTATCAATATCCATACAACAGAGCTTCCATTTCCTCAGATTTGTATTATCTTTTTAGTTTCTTCTCACATGTCCTTAGCTGCCACACCAGTATCATTTTAATCCATACTCCTAAATACTTCATTTTATCATGTCTTCATAAATATGGCTATTGCTGAAACAGTTCTTACGCATGTACATAATTTACTGCTATTGCGTTTGTTTTTGCTTCATTCATTTTGTATCCTGAAAAGGTATGAAACTGTCTCAATATGTTCTACAGCACTGTAATGCCTCTTTCTGGTTTTACATGTATAAAATAATGTCATCTGTAAATACAGCCAGCTTTTCTTGACTTCCATACCAATTATAACCTTGAATTTCTGAGTCCCTCATTTTCTTTGCCAACAGTTCTAATATAATGCAAATAACAAGGGGGAGAGAGGACACCCCTACCTGGTTCCTCTGCTCAAGCAGAGCTTATCAGAGAGGACCCCACACACTTTAAATTTCACCTCTGATTCTTTATATATATCCTCCTAATCAATCTTGTAATTTTATCAGGGAATGCAAATGCTTCCATTGTTCTGTTCATAAAATCCCAGCTTACTCTGTCAAATGCTTTCTCTGCATGAAGACCCACCTGCAACAGTGGTATTTTCTTGCATTCTGCTTTCCTCTGGATCATCATTGTTCTGTTTATGTTGTCAAATGTTTGCCTCCTCTCCACAAAACCACATTGATCCATATCTAACAATTTTGGCATCACATTTGCCATTCCTTTAGCCATTATAGACATAAACACTTTACAATCATGATTTAGTATTGAAATGGGCCTGTATGAAGCTGGCTATGATGAATCTTTACCCTCTTTAGGTATTACAGCTACCACCGCTTTCTTCCAGGGTATCGGTACTTCTCCTCCTCTTAAAATACTGTTAAACAAAACCTTACAGATCTTCATCAGTATTTTTCTTCTAGCTTCCAAACTTCCACAGGAATACCATCTAATCCTGGGGACTTTCCTGTAGATTGGTTATACATCACCATCTTTATTGCATCTCCTCCTGTCCTAACTGTTAGTAACTGATCCTCCTCTTCCACTAGCCTTGGCATATTTAATTCTTCCATAAACCTTTTTATTTGTACCTTTTCTTGATTTCCATATTTCTCTGCTTTATTCAGACTGTCATAGAATTTTCACAATATTTTAACACTTCTACATGATCCCTAGTTATCTTCCTTGTAATAGGCTCCCTAAGCTTGGTGACAGCCCTTTCTACTTTCTGTTGTCTGAATTGTTGTGCTAAAAATTTTTGTGTTTTACAGTTATTATCAAAAAACAGTTGCTTAACAGCAATCTTGCTAAACTCATGCATATTATCAATAGTCCCTTATTTTCT
The DNA here is from genome assembly GCF_019279795.1 of Protopterus annectens. NCBI lineage: Eukaryota > Metazoa > Chordata > Ceratodontiformes > Protopteridae > Protopterus > Protopterus annectens. Next base: position 255,211,325 of record NC_056727.1, on the reverse strand, counting down.
GTTTAGCATTCTGTAGTTGCTGCTCTTCTTGTTCTGTGAGATTCACCGTTTTTCAATACTTTAATATTTATCAGTCCCTCTAAATAGTTCTTGTTACTTATTAACCATATCTCTCTTTATTTTATTTCCACTCTAGTTTTTAATTCCGTTTTAATTTTATCCCACTCCCTGGCTATATTTTCATAAGTTCATAGATGTGTACTAGGCTAATGGCCCTGGAGCCTTTACAAGCCTAGCCCACAGAAGTGCCCTGGCATCGTGCCGCCTGACATTCAGAAGACATTTCTATCATCTATAATAGCTCCAGAATAATTTCCACTACCGATTTCTTAAATTCCTGTCCTTTCAACAAATAGGTGGGAAAGTGCCAGTGTCTCATTTTTATTTCATTACCCTGTATTTGTATGTTAGTTATTAGTGGTGCATGATCTGAAATAGTTATTGGGTATGTATCAAGACCTTCAATTAAATGCACATGCTCCTGTGAAATGCAAATTCTGTCTAGCCTAGCCCAGTTTTTGTATTTTGGGGGAATAATATGTAAATTCATTCCAAATTCCAAGTACTGAATTCACATCTTCCATGCCAAATATTTTCACAAATTTCTTTAAAAATGTACCCTCCTTTGTTGTATTTCTCTTTCTGAGCCCCCAGACACATCTTCACTGTTGCAAATCAAATTCCAGTCCCCACCCATAAGTAACATTCCTTGCTGAAAGCTGATTATTTCTCCCATAATTTTCTTTAGCTCTATTATAGCAGTTTTTGGTGGAATATAAATCCATGCCAGTGTAATCCTTCTCCCTTCCCATTTGCCCCTTAGTACTACAAATCTACCATGATTGTCTTTTTCCTCTTCTATTACTACTGGAGCTCCTCTCCCAATTAATGTAATTACTCCTTGCTTCCTTCCTTTGCCCAAAGTATTCTGCTCAATAACAATCTAGATCTCCTTACTTTATCAAATTCACATGGTCAGTTCTTTCCAAGTGTGTCTCCTGAAGCATAGCTATTTGCACTCTACATTTTTAAATATCGTTCACTACACTTTCTTTTTTTGGATTTATCTGTAAGACCATTAATGCTTAAAGACAATTATAGAAAGAATCATATTCTTGAGGGATTATTATTCCCACCTTTTATGTATAACAGCTTTTTTGTTAAGTGTCTAGTTCCACCTTTTGTGTTACATGCATGCACTGTTTGACAGGATAATATTTTATACAACTGTTTCTTGTCATCTCCATTTGAGCCTATGTCACATCTTGCAGAACTTTTTGTTTTATTGAAAACCCTCAAATAATAATACACACACACACACACACACACACACACACACACACACACGCACACACGCACACACGCACACATGCACACACACACACACGCACACACGCACACACGCACACACACACATACACACACACACACCCATTACCCCCCCACAACATACTAATGTAATAATAACACACAAAACTAAGTATATCTTCAAATATTGAAGTTTTACCCCCTTAATAGGAACATAAGTTCCAAAATGACAGCCACACACACAGACTCAAGCTAAACAGAAGAAAAGCTTATCCATGCCAATGTGCATGGTAGAGTCTGTGATTCTATTAAGTGCTGTCTGGTTTAGCCTAATCTTTATAGCTCTCCCAGTTGGAAAACACTTGAATGTTTTCAATAAACATTTTTTCCAAGCCATATTTTTGTATCAGGTTGTCTGCTAGTGACATAAGAACTGGATACAGGACTGTTTACTAGAAAAAAGACCTTATAATGTTCAATACTCCTTTTTCATTTACTTGTATTTTGTCAAAACTTATTACCATCTAAAGCTAACACAGTCATTCCCCTATGCAAGAATGAGAAAAAACACATTATTTTTTCTTTTGACATGCTTTTTTAATCAGATTCCCCCTTTTTTACATTGCAGTGAATACATTTCTTAAAACTAAACAAGGAGAAAGAAGAGGGGAGAAAGAAACAAAGAGAATAAATAGAAACACCTATTTAATTAGTATCCCCACTACACTTAAAATAACTAAAAAAATGTACTTTATACCATGCAGAGAAAATCATGCACCACTTAAGTAATACTGTTAAAAAAAATGTTTTACTTACAGTTAACTCTCTCTCTCCTTTCCCCCCCTCCTGAGTATTTTTTGAACATTAATGACATGAAGTAGGGCATATGCTTTAGAGTCCCCTACAAGTTTAACAAAGTCCAAACAAGTCCTATATTTCTAGATTATTTTGTTCTATTCCTGTTCATCGCCATCTCCCAAACCCTGACTCTGCTTCATCTTCAGTGCACTCCCGATTCTTCTAGTCAACTTCTGTGCTTTTTTTCTCTCTTTCAATCATTTCCTGTTGAAACATTGGGAAATGTTTCAATGGCACAGTCTCTCTGTGGTCTTTATTACCAGAAAAACAAGAAGCAGAATCTCCTTCTGTTTCACAGATCAATTTTTTCTGGACAAAATTTTGAATTTCTTCTTTAGCATGTACTTCATCAAAAATGTTTTTGTTTTTTCAGGGAAAAATATTTTGAGGATAGCTGGGCAAAGCAGTGTGAATCACATGCCTGCTTCTTGGCATGCCCTATATAATGGAATAAATGTATTCCTATTCTACCTGGCATGCAATGAGTAGTCATTCTAGACAAACACTTTGCTGTCTCCCACTTTTACTAATTTGTCCTTCTGACACAGTTTTTCAGGATCAAATCCTTCTGCTGGTTGTTGTCTTATAGCCAGGTTTGGAGCATACACATGATGTGCTCTTTTAATTAACAATTCTTGTGGAATACCAGTCCAGTTGCTAAGTCATCATAAAATGATAAAAATAATACATTATGTTCCTTCCAGCTTCTCTGGTACAGCAGAAAATCTAAGCTCTCCTTATGAGCTCTGTTCTCTAATTCTATTATTTTTGAAACATCTCTTCTTGTGCAATCTTATATGCAGCCAGTATTTTCTTCATTCCAACCTCTGAGTTTTGCAGTTCTGCCACCTTATCTGAATATCTGTTCAAAGCTTCTTCTATTTTTTCCAGCTTTTTATGGTTTGTGTTGAAATACTTCATCAGTATTTCATTTATTTTAACCAGGTCTATGTGCAACTGGTTTATATTTTCCTCTAGGTTACTGGAAGCCATGTCTGGAACTTGCACTGCTTCTTTCTGAACAACTGCAATACATTTTCCAGTCTGTGTTTTTTCCTCAACTTTTGTAGCTGGTTTTCCTCCAAGTCCTTTACATTTCTTTATTCCTGCCATCTAGGCAGTGCACTTACTAGTCATTTACTGAAACTAACCAAGAAATCTAGGTCCACTGGCTTTCTCTGCTAAGTTTCTGTTTTCAGACTTGGAGAGCCAGAGTTAAGCTATTACTCAATGTGCAGCCATCTTGGAAGTCCCCAGGAAAAAAATATCTTGAATACATACATACTGTATACATATGTACTTAGGAAGATCAAAAATTAGAGGAAATGTGTAACTACTAGCTTTAACTACTAAAATAATCATTTTTGCAAGCAGCAATCCCCCCTCCTATTACACAGATATGTACCCTTTGTTATATATTCTCACTTTGAGTTTACTCCAAATATGAAAAAGTAAATCACTATTAAAGCAGGAAAATAATGATCTTTCTTTCTTTGCTACCTGTCATCATTCACTACAATAAGCAATTATCTGCCAAGAAAACAACAACCTGAGGAAATACAGCTTAAGCAAATCATCATCAGGCAATGAGAACTTAAGCACCTCATGGTAAAGCCTTGGGATATACAGAGACATGAGGAGAAATTGAAACTACAAAGGACCTGAAAAAAAGCCCTTCAAATGGTTATGCAGAATCCAGCAAGTCTGGTGCTAAAGGTTGTTTCTTGAAATGAAAGGTAGAAAAATATGTTGTTTAATAAAAGCAGTGTTGCTCAGCCTACCAATATTATAGATGGATCCATCAGGCAAGTCAGTGTTCATAGGTTCATAGGTAGGTACTAGGCTATCGGCCCTAGGGCCTGTACAAGCCTAGCCATAAAGATTCTCTCTCTTTTGTCAGCCAAAAAATATTTTCCTGTGCCGCTGTCGGGTAGAGCCACAGAAGTGATCCCCGGGGTGAATTTCCTATTTCCCATCCAATCTTCCAGATTTTTCTTAAAGAGGGATAATGAGGTACTCTGCTTGACATGAGTGGGCAGTCTGTTCCAAAGTATGGGGAGTCTCTGGGACAGGAATCTATCCCTCCAGCATGTTTTGTTTATTGTGATGACAAGGTTTAGGGCCCTGGAGCATGTGGTTCAGAGGGATTGGAATTTCTGTAAGTGTAGCATGTCCAACAGCTCTGGGTTTGACATGGTTTTGTATGTTAGGCAGAGATCGCCTCTCAGTAAGCAATATGCAGCAGAGTAGAGCTGGAGTTTTTTTGAGACGGTCTGCATAGGGCATCTGTTTGAGGCCGGTGATCCTCTTTGTGAAATATTTCTGTGGCCTTTCCAGTTGTTGTAAATGCCTGATGAGGAACATACCAAATGGGGCGTTGTACTCTATAACAGGTTTAATGAGGGATGAGTAGAGAGGAACAATGACCTCTTTTTTTCTGGATGAGAAACCTTTTGTGATGAGGTGTGCCACGTAGTAGGATTTCCTGACTACTGTGGTGATGTGGTTATCAAAGGAGAGACTACTGTCCACCTGTGTCCCTAGGTCTCTTATCAAACTTTCAGTGTTAAGCGGGCTACCACCTATGTGGTAGTTCATGAGCGCAGGGTTTTTCCCAAAGGGGATGACTATGCATTTTTTGGCGCTGAGCTTGAGGCCATGGCTTTGACACCAGACATCTATGTCAGTTAGGCTCTTTTGTAGAATGTCCACATCATCTGGCGATTCAATAATGGCTTCCAGTTTGAAGTCATCTGTGAACTTTGTTAGCCATAGACCATCTGTGTTGGCCTGAACTTCAGAGAAGTAGATGCCAAACAGGAGTGGACCTAGGACTGAACCCTGTGGTACTCCACTTGTCACTGGTCTGGAGTTGGATTTGGAGTCGGCTACTTTCATGGTGTGGGTTCTGTCAGTGTGCCAGTTGGCAACCCATCACATGAGATAGGGATTTATGCCCAGTTCAGTGAGTTTATCTATGATTCCAGAGTGGGGGATGGTGTTGAATGCCTTATCGAGTTCTAGATAGGCTGTGTGAATCACTTTATCCTCATCCACGGCTCTGGTGACTGCTTCAAAGAAGTCAGTCAGGCTTAGGAGACATGATCTGTCTTTCACGAACCAAAACTGGGTGGGGTCCAGAGTTTGAAGGTTACCTGTGTCTTTGTTTATAAGTTCCATGATGATACATTCCATAGCTTTGAAGATTAGGTTCGTCAAGCTAATGTGGCGGTAGTTCCTGGGGTCCGTGGTGGATCCCCCCTTGTGGAGTGGGATAACTGTAGCTGTGCGCCATTCAGTAGGCACAAAGCCTGAAGTGAGGCTATGATTGAACATGGTACTAAGGTTGGGTGCAAGTTCATTTTGTAGTTCATGCAGAACACAGCCCGGGATGTTGTCTGGTCCCATGGATGCTGTATTCTTGGTTTTGGATTGTGCGGTTTTTACCTGTGTGGCCATGATCACTGGGACTTGGTATTTTTCCGGTACTGAGATGGGCCCTTTAGGGGGTGAGAGGGGAGTGAAGTTAGCACAGAACCTATCTGCCAGGATGTTGGCAATATCAGTTGATTCTGTATATTTAGTGTCATTGTGCTATAACTCAGAGAAGATCTGAGTATTACCATTGAGATTCTTGACATAACTATAGAATGCCTTGTGGTTGTCTTTAGAATCTGTGGCAAGTTTGTTTTCATAACTAGCTTTGGAGGATCTTATAAGGGATCCCAGCTTCTTACTGAGGCTGACAAGGGAGTTTTTCCAATCTTGGGATTTTTTTTGCAACAGTTTCTTCCTTCTGTTGTAGAGTTTGTTTATGGCAGGAGACCACCAGATTGGCTTCCTTTTTTTGGAGGAGAGTGTCTTGGTTCTATTTGGGATGGCATGGTCCACGCACTTGTATATGTGTTCATACAGTGCATTGGTGTAAGATTCAGCAGTCGTATTTCTACTTTCCGCCTGCATGGGTGTCATGAAGTTTGCCACTTCTGTCTTGAGAAGCATGAAGTTGCACTTGGAGAAGTTTTTTACAGTGGTTATCTTAATGGGGGTTGGGGGTGGGATGTGGATGTCTAGGGTGATTAGCTTATGGTCTGATCTGACCAACAAGGAGCTTACCTCTGGTGTGGAGCATCGGTTGCCCATGTTGGTAATGACCAGGTCTAGGATATTGGTGCCTCTGGTGGGGGTATGGCTAAGTTGATCCAAGGCACTGGATTTTATGAATTCCAAAAATCGTTGAGCAAATGTGTTAATACATGAGTAGTTTTCCCAGTTAATGGTGGGGGTAGTTGAAGTTGCCCAGTATTAGGTATTTGGTTGTACCTTAATACTTTCCAGCATGTTAAGAAAAGTGGAGTGGGAATTATGGGGCGTGGTGGGGGATCTGTAACAAGCTACAGTTTGGATTGCAGTCTTGCCTTGTGTTAGTTGCACCTGGAGAATCTCGGATGCATTTTGTTGGGCAACTAACCCGGAGGTGTGGATATCCTTGGTGAATTCGGACACGCCTCTGCCTTTAGTATTTTGGTCCAGGTTAGGTGGCCGAAAGATGTGGTGGGAATTGTAGCCTGGTATTGCAGGGGTGCTCTGTAGAGCCTTGAACCAAGTCTCTGTCACTGCACAGACATCAATGTTCTCCATTTTGAGGAGTGCCTCGAGTCAGTGCATTTTGAGGTTTAGACTGTTAGCACTGAGTAGCTTTACCCTCAAATTTTGCTTGCTTCTACCTGTTACGGTGGTAATTTTATCATTTAAACCCTGCCTAAAAAAGGCACTATAGGGTGGCAAGAGCCTTAACCAGTATCCATAACCCCTGGGGAGACAGTTGCAGGCCATCTTTGGCAAAGCATCATGGTCTGTCAATCATGTCATCCCAGGCAGACAGATACTGGATCCCCTTAGAATGACACCAGGAGCTTAGCCAATTGTTGAAGTCAATCATTTTGTCCTTGTACTGTGGTATCATTTTGGGTGATGGCAGGATGCTACTCAGGGCTAGGGTCATACCTGCCTGGGCTACAAGATCGGAGAGCTCCTCCATGTCTCTTTTCATGTAGTCCAGAAAGGTACGTCTCATGTCATTCACTGCAACATGGACAATGACAGAGTCGTATTTATACTTGTTGTGGAGTGACCTAAGTGCATGCATTATGTGGCAGATCCTGGCACCTGACAGGCAGCTGACCATAATTTTCTCCTTGTATAGAACGGTGAGTGGGACATCAGTGTGCCTGACTATAGAGTCACCTATGACTAGTGTGTTGGATACTTTGTTTTGCCTTAGGGGCTGAGGTTGAGTGGCACACTGGTTTTGTGAGCTATGTGTTGCTTGGGTTGTGTTGGGGGGAGGTGGTTGTTTGTGTTTCAGCTTCGGAGGTCTCTGTTGCTTGGGCAGATTTTTATTAAAAGCCTCCATGAATGTAGGTGCATGTTTTGTGTTACTATGTGTGGGTTTTGGTGGTGTAGGTTTTGAAGGACTATGTTTTGTGTGTGGTGTGATGTGGTTGTTTACCTTCTCCTCTTGACTGACTAGTCCAGTCTTGGCTGGAGAGAGCTTGGCTCCAGCTTGGCTATATAAGTGCATCTCTCACAGGTTGTAGTGTTGGGTGATAGGAGGAGAGTGTTGTTCAGTACATGAGGCAATTGCTGCAGCCATGTATGTACACACTTTCCTCCATTACACACCATGAGCTGCCAGTTATGCTGGCCAAGCTCTCTCCAGTCTTGGCTGGAGAGAGCTTGGCTCCAGCATGGCTATATAAGTGCATCTCTCACAGGTTGTAGTGTTGGGTGGTAGGAGGAGAGTGTTGTCTGTGTACATGAGGCAATTGCTGCATTGCCCCAAGATGCACAGATTCACCAGGAAGACAGGAGAAAACACCGGGAGCTGACCCTTAGACATGCCTGGATAGGTGCTTGTTTATTTAAGTATTAGAACTGTTTTCCTCTTTACTTAGTAAGGAAAGTTGAGTGCTGTGGAAATTTATAGAATATCTAATGCTTACAACGAGTTCTAAGCAAGTGGTGAGCTCACAAATTAGGTGTGAGTGCAAAGACTGGAAAACTGGCTAGTTCTAAGGGAAAATTTGGAGAGCAGACCTTCTGGCACTGATAATAGTTTAACCCTAGCTAAGTAGTGATGCATGATGTGCAAACCCCCACAAACACGGGTTTTTAATCCAGAAAGTTGAAAGGGATAGAAAGCAGCCCCACACGGCCAATGAGGTACAATTCCTGAGCTGGAAACCACTCCTCTAGCAACAGATAGGCAGCTCAATGCTTACCACTCCCACTGATAAGCAGAAAGACTTCCCTCTACCACAGCAAGGTCTGGACAACACAGAAACACAAAAATAAAGTACTGAAACCAGCAAATCTGGGATGGGGACCATTCTAGTATATAAAAAGGTGGGAAATGAGCAACAGATAGTAATCTTTTTTTAGGTTAAATTAAGCAAAAAAAATGGAATTAAACAGTAAATAAGCACAGAAAAGGCCATCACACTTGAGTGTGTAGTCTACAACAGTAAACTCAGTTTAAACTTTGAATTTAAGCAGAAATCAAGTGCACAAACAATAAAACAATTTAAAATACAATAGAAATGGTAGCACAACTACTTTAAAACGTTATTTAGAAGTGCGGTTAGCAAAAACAGTGAAAAAAAGCCAAAAAGATACTTATAATCAACAAAAATTCACTCTTCCTCATTTCTGGTGCTGTAGTAGTCTGCAGAACACCCAAACAGGATCCGCCGAGCTAAAACAAGCACAAACCCATGCAAACACAGGCTTTTAAGCCAGAAAGTTGAAAGGGATAGAAAGCAGCTCCAAACGGCCAATGAGGTATAATTCCTGAGCTGGAAACCACTCCTCTAGTGACAGAAAGGCAGCTCAATGCTTACCACTTCCACTGATAAGCAGAAAGACCTCCCTCTATTACAGCAAGGTCTGGACAACTCAGAAACACAAAAATAAAGTCCTAAAACCAGCAAATCTGGGATCCAGACTATTCTAGTCTATAAAAAGGCAGAAAATAAGCAAACAGATATTATTTTTTTGTTTTTTAGGTTAAATTAAGCAGAAAAAATGCAATTAAACAGTAAATAAGCACAGAGCAGGCTATCACACTTGAATGTGTGGCCTACAACAGTAAATGCAGTTTAAACTTTGAATTTAAGCAGAAATCAAGTGTACAAACAGTAAAACGATTTAAAATACAGTAAGAAATAGAAACAAGACTACTTTAAAATGGCTTTTAGAAGTGTGGTTAGCAAAACAGTCAAAAAAGACAAAAAGGTACTTATAATCAGAAAAAAGTCTCTCTTCCTCGTTTCTGGTGCTGTAGTAGTCTGCGGGATGCCCAAACAGGATCCGCTGAGCTAAGTGCCAACCTATGAGACAGCACTGTCATTGGTTACAGTACTTGGCAGCAGACACATGAGATTAGGTCCAAAAGGATTACTGGCTTAACCAAGAAACTGCATATTACACTCTAGGGACCACATTCAAGTAGGCATTCTTACTGGCCTGATTTTATACAGATACATTTTAGTCATGTGCTGTGGGCATTGCTACAAATAGATGATCTTAGTAGACTTTAGACAGGATCTCTGAGTTCAAAGTGGGACAGTAACTTCCACTGTAATGCGAATGAAAAGGCACACTAGTCATAACCTAAGAGTTCAGCTCATAGTGGATGAACAGCAACATGACCAGGCATTCAGTCGGCTGAGAGAAAGAAGAGACTGAAACAGGCAGTAGTCATTATCTAGACAGAGAACATCACATAAGAAGCAGCCTTCTAGTGCTGTACATTTAATGTACTATTGTGATAGCAACCTCTTCTATACTAACACCCTACAGCTAAAACTTAATTATGAAGACAATGCAAAATATCACCATCATCGTTTTAAATAGCAACACAGTCCAGCCACTCTTAAGATTTTCTACACAATCTGTTGTTAGAGAGTAAAGAAAATCCCAAATAGGTATTAAGCCATTAATAAAGGTTTTCAAACATAAAACTGAATTATCTATGTTGTGTTAGATTTGTCATGTGTTGAGATCACTGGGAACAAAATGTGGTGACACCAAAGGTAACCACACAAGTTTCAGCCAAATACTGTAGCGCTTACAGGATTGTGATCTAACAGGCATAAATCTAAGCTACTCCTCAATAAACAACTCTCAGAAAGTAGGCTAGGTCAAATGAAATTAGGACCACACAAACCTGGGAAGAATGATCCAGGTGGTTCAGCATCAGAAATACCCCCAGAAGGATTTAGAACTATTGATTAAAATCCTTGCTGCTCAAGTTCAAGCAGCAAGGAAACCACAAACCTTCATGAATCAGCTTGTCTCATTTTTCTGTTGGTTTGGTGAACCATTTAATGCACGTGTGGTTAAAATGTATACAGCATTTTATTTTGTTTAATACTGAACATTCAGTGCAGGTAGCAGGAACTTCTATAGTAAAACATTTTGAAAGTTGTTTAATTTTCTTTTGAGTTTTAACACATTATTCTTTCTCCTCCAGACTAAATATACAAATATAATGTCATCCCTGAGTTAGGATTTTCTATGATAAAGTTCCTTAATGCTCAGGATATTTAGACTGAGTTTCTCATATTTAACAATATGTACTTAGAAGATTTTATTAAAGAATAACCTATACTATGTTTAATCTTGCTGCTTGCAAAATGAATAGCTTGACAGCACTGTTAGACACTGATGATAACTAAAAATAGTAGATGGAGAACTGATGGTCCTGACCTTGTAATGGCAGCTGCTGGCCGTAGACCCAGTGCTTCCTGAAGATATGTGAGGGCTTCTTTGTTTCTTCTGTGTAGTAACAGCATTCTTCCTACATGGAAGTTGTACTGCCAGTTATCTAAGTTCAGTGACAAAGCATCTAAGTATTTCATCAAGGCCTGACCAAAGGAACTCTCCTCATCTGTGACTGCTGCTCCACATTTCATGTCCTTAACAACAAAGAAAAGAATCACACAGGGAAAAATTAACACTGACATGAATGTAAATATTTTATGCTTACGTTAGCATTTGGAAACAAAGAATGTAATCTCAAACAGCCTGCTTTGCTCAAAATGTATATAAACTAATAAGTCCATAATGTAAAATAATTCACTGTAGAAAGACTAAAGTTACATTTGTTTTCTCATTTATAAATGTCTTACGACAACCTCCAAGTGTATGCAATATTTCATATTCCTAAGCCAGTTAGAAAAGAAAACTGTAAGACCATTAAAATGTAGTTCTATTTCTCCTTGAGGTGAGATACAGTTAAGTAATACCCAAACTCCCTGACACATATGGCATGTAACATGTCTATTTTTATATTTGATGACAGCATACTAAATTATCTGGTACCATACATTCCTTTCCAGAGGAGAACTAGTCCAAATCTATGCAGTGATGTGTAAGAAATTCCATATTCTTCTAGAAGAGATGGCTATAGTTTACTTGACTTCAGCTACATGTAAGAAAGTACAGTTGTGTAGTTTACTTACAATAACAACATATACTTACAATAACAGCAGATATTGGAATACATCACTGTTGCAGTAGAAATTACATAAGGGATATATCCTGACAAGGATCCCATATGTCTGGCCAGTTTACAAAGCTTCAGGCTCCCTCCCCAAATGCCATACATCCACATTTAGCAAGATAGCATGTGTTTATATAAGAGGACATATAGATGCTCCAAAATTCAGAGCTTTCTTGCACACAGTGGCTGAAGCCTAAACATCTAAGTAAAATATTATCAGAAAAGAAAAAGGGAAAATGATACCCCACACAGCTAGGGAAAGAAATAAAATGGGTGATGGGGTGGTGCTAATACTCCACAGCTTTTCATTCAAAACAGCTACTGGTATGGTAAGTAAACAACACAACTGTACTGTGCTCTTCATCAGATCACTATTGCAGTAGCTATTACATATGAGATTGCTGCCAAATCTCAGAAAGAAAGGGTGAATGGAGAAGATTCAGAGTCCAGGATTCCCTGATGAAAAGCCCTGGCAAAGCCTGATCTGGCATTGGAAATAGAATCCAGATTGTAATACTTGGTAAAAGTATAACATAACGACCAAGTTGCTGCATCTAATATAGAAGTAAAGTCCACAGCTTTCCAGAAAGTCCTACATGTAGCAACTGTTCAATCAGAACGAGTCCTGATATTCTGAGGTAGATTTTTTGCCAAGGCTGGAATAGCAGAAGTGAGTGGCATAAGAACAATATCTAGAGATAATTTGTTTATATACTGGCTGTCCTTTTTTCTTACCTTCATAAGACACAAAAAGTTGATTAGGTTTCCTCAAATCTTTAATTTTATCCATGTAAAATCTTACTTGTGTATGTATATCCAGGCAATGAAGAATGCTTTCTCCTTTGTTTTGAGGGTCAGGACAGAAAACAGGAAGCTGTATAGACTGATTAAGACCAACTTCAGAGACAACTTTAGGCATATGGAAGCCTTGGTTTTGAGACTCACCTTGGGAAAGATCAAAATGCTAAATAAGGGCCTGTAACTTAGATACCTCATAGCTCTTAACTGTGCAGATTTTCGCAGAATGTCCAGATTTTTGCCTCATATTTTTGGGTTTCTGGCAAATCATTAAAGACTGAAGGAAGAAAATAATGATAAATATTTGGGTTTCAGACTTCATATCCTTCAGAAAAAATCATGCTAATGCAAAACCTGTTATTCTATCATCTTTCTACGCTTGTACGAGCAATATTAAGAAAGTGTCCCAATTTTTGGGCCTTTGTTTCCCATAATTTATGGCTTTGTCCAGATTTCTTGCCCTATGAAGTTGAGAGGTATGAGATACCTATCTAGGAGAGGTTGAATCTACAAGCAGTGCAGTCTTACAGGTTAGAGATTTTAGAGAACAGCTGCCCATTGGTTAAAAAGGAGGTAAAGTACATTTTTCTAAAACAAAAATTAATTCCCAAGAAGGTGCCATCTTTTTTCTTGGTAGTCTGATATGCAATATCCCCTTTAAAAATTCTTTGACCTGAGGCAAAAAGGAAAGAAAGGGATCTGGTATCAGACAACTGGAAACAGTTGATAGGTATTCCTTTATTGAAGTGGACACAAGGCCAGAATTTAGCCATTCACACAGACAATGAAAAACCAGGGATACCTCTGCCTGAGATGAGTCCTATCCTCTGCTTTGACACCAAAGAGAAGATTTTTTTTGCCATTTCGATAAATAAGATTTTATAGTAGCAGTTTTTTTTACCTCCTTCAATACCTGTTGCAGGACTTCAGGGAAAAAAGGTGCCTAAAAGTGCTCAAAAGCCTATCATGACTACAATTAGACTATTTACATTATTGGGATTAATCGGAGATTCCTTGCCTTGTCCACTCTGTGAGGAAACTTCTGGTACTTTCCCCTCTCCAGCTGTGTGAGAGGGGAAAACCAGCATTGCCTGGGTCAAAGGGAGTCACCAGTAATATCCTTGGTAAATCCTTTCTGATATTTTGAGGAAAGATGGAGACTTAAAAGAACATCTCAATCCAGGGGACTGAGAAAGCAACCATCTCCCAGTCCTGTTTGTAAGGTCTCCTGGAGTACAAGAGTTACAGCTGTCTGTTACTCAAGAATAGTCAGAAGTTTATCTTTTGAGAGGAAGAAACAAACAGCTTTCTTTTCTGATATTACCTTGACATTTCTTTTTGAACTGCTGTTTGAAAGTTTTTTTGTGACCCAATTTGAAAGGCTTTAAAAACAAACAAACGAACAAACACAAACAAACAAACAAACAAACAAACAAACAAACAGACAAACAAACAAACAGACAAACAGACAAACAAGCCAACAAAAAGAATGGTCCTAGATCAGCAGGGTATTTTCTCTGAAATGTGGGAATTGGAGATTAGAATAATTGCTTAAGGCCTTGCATATGTTTACCACTCTCAACAGATAAATTACCAAAGTGGAATTCCTTATTCTTAGGAGTATTTAACAGCTGGGATTTGACATCCTCTGGAAATGCTTGAATCTAATCCAAGCATGTCTTCTTATCACTGTTCCCAAGAGCACAGTGCTGGGCACAAAATCTAGGCACATTTATTTATTTGACACCTGTTTAAATCTCTGGCACTCATTAGTAAATAGATTCATAAGTAAGTACTAGGCTGGCTGCCCTTAAGAGACTAATGGAGAGGACAGATGGAGGGGGGGAGAGGGTTAAAGTCAGCTACATTTATTGTCCAGTAGGTTCACTATATCTTCAGCCTCAGTGTAGGTAACATTATTCACAATCAGCTCAGCGGATTGCCATGTTCTGCTTTTGAGATTATGAACATAACTAAAAAATGCCTTGTGATCGCCTTTGGCTTGGGTAGTTAGTTTAGCCTCAAGTGTGGTTTTGGTAAATTTTATTAAGTTTCTGAGTTATTGTTTTATTTCAGTGATACTGTCTCTAATATTCTGGGAATTACTCGTCTTACTTTTGATCAAAATTCTTTTCCTTTTATTATATAGCTTGTTGATATTATATTTTCACCATGTGGGTTTGTTTCTGGGGTTTGCCCTGCACTTGTTGGATGAAGTGATGGTGAGTGTACCCAAGGGTGAGAGAGTGGTGATTGGAGTGGATTTCAATAGGCATGTTGGTGAAGGAAACGGAGGGTATGAGGAAGTGATGGGTAGGTATGGTGTTAAGGAGAAGAATGCAGAAGGTCAGACTGTAGTGGATTTTGCAAAAAGGATGGACATGGCTGCGGTGAATACGTATTTTAAGAAGAGGGAGGAGCACAGGGTGACTTACAAGAGTGGAGGAAGATGCACACAGGTGGATTATATCCTATGTAGGAGGGCCAGTCTGAAGGAGATTGGAGACTGTAAAGTGGTGGCATGGGAAATTGTAGTTAGGCAACATAGGATGGTAGTCTGTAGGATGACGTTGGGCATCAAGAAGAGGAGGAGTGTGAGGCAGTGCCAAAGATCAAATGGTGGAAGTTGAAAAAGGGTGATTGTGAGGTGGAGTTCAGGGAAGTGATAAGACAGGCACTGGGTAACAGTGAAGCATTACCGAATAGCAGGGTAACTACAGCAGAGCTGGTAAGGGAAACAGCTAGAAAGGTGCATGGTGTAACATCTGGACAGAGGAAGGAGGACAAGGAGACCTGGTGGTGGAATGAGGAAGTACAGGAGAGTATACAGAGAAAGAGGTTGCTGAAGAAAAAGTGGGATTGCCAGAGAGATGAAGAAAGTAGACAGGAGTATAAGGAGATGAGGTGTGTGGTGAAGAGAGAGGTGGTGAAGGCTAAGGATAAGGTGTATGGAGAGTTGTATGAAAGGTTAGACACTAAGGAGGGAGAAAAGGACCTGTACCAATTGGCTAGACAGAGGGACCGAGCTGGGAAAGATGTGCAGCAGGTAAGGATGATAAAGAATAATGAGGAAAACATACTTACAAGCGAGAAGAGTGTGTTGAGCAGATGGAAAGAGTACTTTGCGGGGCTAATGAATGAAGAGAATGAGACAGAAATTAGGTTGGATGATGTGAGATAGTGAATCAGGAAGAGCAACAGTTTAGCAAGAAAGAAGTAAGGACAGCTATGAAGAGGATGAAGAATGGAAAGGCTGTGGGTCCAGACGACATACCTGTGGAAGCATGGAGGTGTTTAGGAGAAATGGCAGTGGAGTTTTTAACCAGATTGTTTAATGAAATCTTGGAAAGTGAGAAGATGCCTGAGGAGTGGAGAAGAAGTGTTTTGATACCAATTTTTAAGAATAAGTGTGATATGCAGAGCTGTAGTAACTATAGAGGAATAAAACTGATCAGTCACAGCATGAAGTTATGGGAAAGAGTAGTGGAAGCTAGGTTAAGAAGGAAGGTGATGATTAGTGAGCAACAGTATGGTTTCATGCTGGGAAAGAGCACTACAGATGTGATGTTTGCCCTGAGAGTGTTGATGAAGTATACAGAAGGTTAGAAGGAGTTGCATTGTGTCTTTGTGGATTTAGATAAAGCATATGACAGGGTCCCTAGAGAGGAGTTGTGGTATTGTATGAGGAGGTTGGAAGAGAAGTATGTAAGAGTGGTACAGAATATGTACGAGGGTAGTGTCACATTGGTGATGTTTGTAGCAGGAGTGACGGATGTGTTCATGGTGGAGGTAGGATTACATCAAGGATCAGCTTTGAGCCCTTTCTTATTTGCAATGGTGATGGACAGGTTGACAGACGAGATCAGACAGGAGTCCCCATGGGCTATGATGTTTGTAGATGACATTGTGATCTGTAGTGAGAGTAGGGAACAGGTTTAGGAGACCCTGGAGAGGTGGAGATATGCTCTAGAGAGGAGAAGCTTGAAGGTCAGCAGGACTAAGACAGAATATATGTGTGTGAATGAGAGGGAGGATAGAGAAATGGTGAAGATGCATTAGTAGAGTTGGCGAAGCTGGATGAGTTTAAATACTTGGGATCAACAGTTCAGAGTAATGGTGAGTGTGGAAGAGAGGTGAATAAGAGAGTACAGGCAGGATGGAGTGGGTAGAGAAGAGTGTCAGGAGTGATTTGTGACAGACAGGTACTAGTAAGAGTGAAAGGGAAGGTCTACAAGAGGGTAGTGAGACCAGCTTATTTATATGGGTTGGAGACGGTGGCATTGACAAAAAGGCAGGAGTCAGAGCTGGAGGTGGCATAGTTAAATATCTTAAGATTTGCATTGGGCATGACAAGGGTGGACAGGATTAGGAATCAGTATATTAGAGGGTGAGCTCAGGTTGGACGGTTTGGAGACAAAGCCAGAGAGGCGAGATTGCATTGGTTTGGACATGTGCTGAGGAGGGATGCTGGATATATTGGGAAAAGGATGCTAAGGATGGAGCTGCCAGGTAACAGGAAAAGAGGAAGGCCTAAGATAAGGTTTATGGATGTGGTGATGGAGGACATGCGGGTGGTTGGTGTGACAGAGCAAGATGCAGTGGACAGGGAGAAATGGAAACAGAAAATCCACAGTGGCGATCTCTAATGGTAACAGCCGAAAGAAGAAGCACTGCACTTGTTCCTACTGGATACAGCTGCATCACCACAGCTGTTTACATGGTAATACAGTGTGGTGATGTACATTTCTGCATATTCAAGGGAGTTAACTTGGTTTAATGGGGATCTGAAGTGATGAAGATATGCAAGGGATAGTGTAAGATGTTACCTATTATTAGTATAGTTAGTCACCTGGGATGCAGAATTGAGCTCTTCCATAATACTGGATGTGAAATCAGATTGTGGTAGATTTGTCAAAGGTAAAAGAAGAACAAACTTTTTGACAAACCTGTCAAATGCACTATTGCCCTTAGCATTATGGAGTAGATCAGGGCTAGATTGTGGTCTAATGGGTCTCTAGACAAGGTAATGAACTAGACATCCACCCCCCTACAGCTATTCCAGTGACCCATTACTTGTTTTCTCTCTCTCTCCCCAATTACCATAAACATTGTTTAAACCCGTCAGTGTACATGCCATTTTCTTCTTTACTTTTACAATGATTATGCAGATGTGTATTTAATTTCAAGTTTTAGAGCACAAACACTGATGTCCACTTGATAAACAAAACAGTTGCACACCTTAAACTTCTACTGAAAACAGACTTGGCATGAGCAGCAATAAACTTCTCTTCCCTTGAAGCTCACATTCACTGAAAATGCATTGAAACTTACATTCATTGAAAATTAACCTGGCCACTGGCAGATAAAGGGGGCATTCCTGATTGTTTTACATTATATTTCTTGTTTAATATAGCGACATGTGTTAGAGTGAATTTTAAATGTGTAGTTTTGAACATTTTTACAGCATGCAGTGAAACAAAATGTATGAACCAACAATGACAAAAAGTACCCATTTCAGAACATTTCAAGCATAATAGGACAGTTAAATTACTGTACTCAACATTTATGGCCACTAAATTAACCATATACATCAATATTTCTGATTGTGATAAAGGTAAAGTATAAAAAATTTGCTTTATAAAAACGCACTCTAGTTCTGCAAAGACAGACTGACTTTTTAACTTTATCAGCTCAGCATGGTCAATCATTTTATCTACAGACATCCCCGAAGCCCAGGATTTATAGCTACATTATTGAGTTCCTAGCTAGCTGGAATTTTGTAAATAATTATATGTCACTGGTGAATATCAAAATGATTTATACAAGATGCTTGTGTTACAAATGTATTAGAACTGTATGTCATATGTATTTCAAACTGCTTGTACAGATGTGTGTTTTGAAAAGGTATTTCCAAAGTACTGTGTTTGAAATGTAACCACAGTGTGCCCTATTACTGGAAGAGAATAGAAATGTACATGCACCATAAAACTGGAATAGAGGAGGTTAACCTCAGTCCAGCAAACTTTTAGAAGAAAAATATCTGAAATTAAATTACTTTATAGACTACACAGTAAAAGAGGCTATCTCTCAGGTTTTCAATGCAGCTAGAGACACAGAGTCTGTACTAGGAGACTTGCTGTATTGTCCTTGGAGTGAACTAATTACTAGTCCTGAAAGCATGAAGGAATGCAATTGTTTTATGACTTCCAGCATCTACCAAAGATCTGAGGAAAAGTGATTGCTTGTATATTTGTGCAGGTAGATGCTAAATGCTGCCAGCTTCTAGCAATGTGGGTTTTGGCATGGGAACTAGAAGTCAGATGACCAGAAATTATGTCATTCTGCTAGCTATCCCAGCAGTAATACTTTAGGTATTAATTTGAGAAGTCTCTTAGTGAGACGGAGCATTATGTCTTGGACCTGACAGGAACCATTCACCACACATTTGCCTTGCTCTAATGAAGTACGTTTCTAGGGAACAGTATAATTCTCTTAGATACAGTCAGGAATATAGTGAAGTTTAGTTTACATGTTTTTCTTTATTTGTGTGAGCCTGTACTGCAATGTTATTTTAAATATTCCCTGTGGTTTTTAACTCTGATGTCACTGTGAATATATAAGGTTGGGTACCGGGCTGGCAACTTGGCACCATAAAACTCTGCTGCCAATCATTCTGCGGACCGTTGTACTACTGCGGCAACCCCTAACCGGGATAAGCCAAAAGGAGAAGATTGTCTTGTTCTTTTATTACTTATTATTAAATATATTTAAACCTTTTATTGTGCCTGATCTGTGTAGAGATAGCTAGGTTTTGAGTGTACTTGCATATTTATTTGGTGATAATGTGTTGGCCCCTCCAAATAGCCTTGTTCTTGATCAAACTACCATTTGTGTTAATATTAATATTGCACAGTAAAATTGGACACCCTTTGTTAAGGGCCTTAAAGTAGCTGATAAGAGGTTCTGGTGGCAGTGGAAACTACCTTATAGTCGGGGCAGAAGGAGGCATAGATAGTAAACCTGTGCCAGCCTTTCTCAGGTGTGTGTGTGTGTGTGTGTGTGTGTGTGTGTGTGTGTGTGTGTGTGTGTGTGTGTGTGTGTGTGTGTGTGTGTGTGTGTGTGTGTTTGTGCGTGTGTGTGTGTGTGTGTGTGTGTGTGTGTGTGTGTGTGTGTGTGTGTGTGTGTGTGTGTTTGTGCATGTGTGTGTGTCTGTCTGTGTCAACTACTTGGGCAGGGATACAAAGAGAGTGAGAGTGTTGACGGAGAGAGTGTTGGAGGACTTGGCTTGGAACCCTGGCTAAGGACTCAATTCTATAGCTGTGTCAGTGGGTAGTCTTACTGGGGATCTGGAGAAAGAGGAAGAAACCAGCCCAGGCTGACTGTGGTCTCGGTGTGCTCTTAAGGGACTTGTACTTGATGCAGAGGGCTGAATTTGGAAATACTGTGTATGCACCTGTCATCCTCTCAGTGAACGTCACCCACTGTTGCCAGTGGGGAGGATTGAGGCTTCTTGATTACTGGTCCAGTGGTGGGTTCTCACAGCTTCTTTCTCAGATGTCTGTGTCAAAAAATGAATAATAATGACCAAAGTCACATATTTCAAATTTGTCTCACACAATAACTGAAGCATTCCTATTTAAAACACACACACACACACACACACAAACTAGTTTTCCAAGTCAGATTAAAGACTGCTTAAAAATGACCAGATAAGAGCATAAATTATTTTCATCAACAGAGAGCCCCCTACCCCCAACAGCAGTTATAGCCACTTTGTTGACAGTGTACATCTCTTATTATTATAAGGAAATAAATTACATGCACTTTTTGATGTTACATTCTTTTCTAAAGACATCAGCCTGTTTTATTCATATGCAAACTACAGTTTTTGCTCATATAATTTTTTGCAAAAAAAAAAAAAAAAGACAGACATAACAATACAATTTTCTATCATAATGCAACATATGCATCTAAAATTGCACTTATATTATTCCATCTTCAAAACCAAGCAACCAACAGCTTTTATTCAAGTTACATGTACTTTTTGTTAGCTTTGGATGAAGTACATTGTACTCTACAAAGATCACTATCATTGTACCATAAGCTCCAGCCAGGTGTAGCAAAAATTAAATAAAAGAACATTTATGACAGCATAATAAATAACCAACTGATAACATATGCTAAGTTAGTATGCACAACCTCCGTATGAGTAAATGTCATCTAAATAATTACATATTAGAGAAATATTTTTAATCCAGACATTGCTGCTGGCAAATAACTTTGCATTTTAGTGCTTCACCTACAAATGAATTACCTGCATCCATTAAAGAATAAATTACCTGTGCTGCATTAAATATAGTGTGCTGGTGATATTGTCATAACATTTCCTGAAGTAGATCAGCTATGCAATATTAGATGGCTGGCAAACAACGGCAATAGGTTCATAGTTGCTAAGCAAACAGTCCAGAAGACCATTAAGAAGCCTAGCCCAAATTCCCAATTGTTCCAAAACATGGTACGGTTAAGTAACTTGCTCAATGTCACACGGTAGGTAAATGAAGGTGGAAAGATTCAAAACATGCAATCTTGCCACAGGAAGTATCTCATTAACAAGTTGGAGCTTTAGTGCTTCACAAAAAGCCTTTGCAATTCTTGTAGAGAAGATAGTATCACAGTAATATGCAACAATAAGTCAGAGATATGGGGTCATGTGTAGATACTAATCTGGCCTTCAACCAACCTGTGTCTAGGGTAGTAAGAAAGTCATTCTGTATTGCTCATGTTATTAAGTAAGGGCATGGCATCTAGGTCCAGGGAGGTCATTGTGTCACGGTTATTGTTGCATATTACTATGATACTGTCTTCTCTACAAGAGAGTATCACAGTAATATGCAACAATAACTACATAATGAATGCTGAAGATCAGAATGCTCTGATTATCATTGCAAATAATGTAGACTATATGAACTGATAAATGTCAATTCTTTTGCATTTGCTGAGGCTGTAAATAAGGTACTGTTTCTTAACCATCCCTGTAAACAAAAGAAATACAAAAATAAGTAAATGAATTCATTTTTAGTGCAATGACTAAAGCAAAGCAATTACAAACAATATAAATGCTGAAGCAACTTTAGTTCAAGAACCCACAAGTCATACAAAATCAGAAATATTACTGCACATAGCATACTGTTTTTATGTTCAGTAGCTGGGTCTTATAGGCTTACAAGACACCTACATAGCATTTTAACCTCCCTATGTCTTCCTTTAATAATGGCTTTCCCTTCTGACATCACTCAGTACAGGTATGAACTACTTGAATTTGAATAGCTAATAATGCTGTATTCTTGCAGCATATACCTAGATGTAAATGGAGCCATGTTCACTGAGCCAAGAGATATAGCAGCTCCAATGTTACCCCCAACTTACCCTCTCAGGAAACACTATCTAATAGAACTCCTAAAACTATCAATAGGGAATAGGTCCTAGCTGCAATCTCTAAGGCGAAGAACACAGCTTTGAGGTGCCCCAGTAATATTCCTGGATGCCTAAATAGCCTGAAATATGACCTATCAGGGATACTGGAGTCACTCTTTAAATATAGCTTCTGAACAGGCTTTGTCCTAGGCAAATTTAAGACTGCAATTGTCATCTCTCTGCATAAGGGCAGACCATCAATTGATCCGAGGAACTACAGACCCATTAGTCTGACTAGTCTCAACTGCAAAGCCATAGAAAGAATTAACATGGAAATGATTAAAAATGGCACTGGAAACTCTCAGGCACTAGACCCCACCCAGTCTGGTTTTGTCAAAGGCAGGTCATGTATACTAAACCTGGTGGACTTCTCTGAGAAGGTCACCAAAGAAATGGATGAGGGCAAAATGTTGCATACTGCCAACCTTGAACCGGATAAGGTGTTTGATACAATACCATTCTCAAGCATTGTAAACTAACTCACAGAATTAGGCATAAACCTCTTTGTAACATGTCGGATAGCCAGTTGGCTCACAGACAGGATGAAGGAAGTTAGGATTGCAGAGATCACTCCCCACAAAAAAACTAGTCACTAGTGGAGTCACTCAAGGCTCTATGCTGGATCTGCTCCTCTTTGGCATCAACTTCTCAGAAGCCAACAACAACATTAAAGGCCTCTGACTGACCAAGTTTGCAGATGATTGCAATCTAGGAACAGTCATAGAACCCACCCCCCCAAGATATTAACATTTTCAAGAAGGTCTAATGCAAACAAATGACTGGTGCCAGAGCCACAGCTTAAAATTGAATGCCAAGAAATGCATAATAGTATCTTTTGAGAAACTGGGCTCTCTGGGAAACTACCTCATTGATAAAATGCCCCTAAAAGTAGAAATGGAAGTCAGAGATTTGGGGACACGTAGATAGTAATCTGGCCTTCAACCAACATGTGTCTAAGGTAGTAAGAAAGTCATTCTATTTTGCTCATCTTACAAGTAATAGCATGGCATCTAGGTCCAGGCAGGTCATCCCGCCAATGTATTTGGCCCTTATCAGACCCATCATTGAGTATAATGGTCCCTTTGGTAAGTACAAGAACTGGCACTTGCAACAAGTGGAACATCCACAAAGGTTCTCAGAAACTGAATACAGGACATAAATACAATGTCATATATAGACTGCATCAAAGCCCTATCTCTATACTCTGTTTTTTTACAGACTACTGAGAGCTGATCTATGCCTGGCATAAAAGGCATCCTTAGATTATGCTCTGATAGTCCTTTTGCATATCTGCAGATGAACAGCATCAGAACTATGAGATCTAAGGACCTAAACTTTGCTTACAACATAAATAGGACATGTTGGAGGCCATGTATGTTTTTCAGAAAATTCCTATTCCCTAATCCTGTACAAGCATACGCTGGACCAGTGAATATAAAATTGAAAAGTCTCCCTTGGTCTAACACCTATTTCTCTGATGGACAGAGACAACCATTGAATTGTGCCCTAGCTAACATACACTCTTTAGAATAACCTCTAAGACAGAATAACTCATGGAATACATTTGGGTTGCATGGCTAGGCTTATAGGTCCTAGTGGTCGTATAGTATACACCTATGAACCTCCATAGTTAAGGCAGGATCATACAATAATGGAATCCTATGCCGGGCAATGAATCAGGTCCCCACCATATGCATATCCCATTACTTGGCTATCTCTCCCCACTTACCATAAACACAGTTCAAGCCTGTCAGAATACATACTATTTTCTTCTTTACTTTACAGTGATCATAGAGATTTGGATTTCATTTAAAGCTAGCATTTAAAATTTTACAGAAAAATAACACTGACAATCATACAAAAAACAAAAAAACACACTCACATTGAAAACAGACTTAGCATGGGAAACAGCAATATTCTCTTCCCCTGAAACTCACATTTAGTGAAAATGCATCTGTCAGCCCATTAACCTACAAGAGATGTGCTGGGAATCACACTTGAATAGCATACAGTGAACTACTAAGTAATGTCTATATAAATAGGTTCATAGGTAAGTACTAGGCTATCTGCCCGAGGGCATCTATAAACCTAGCCAGAATGTGTTGGCTTTTGCTGCCCCTTAGATTAGTTCCCTGTGCCTCGGTGCTGCAGAGCCATTAGTTCCCTGTGCCTCTGTCCAGCAGAGCCACTGCAGTAATCCCCAGGATAAATTTTCTGTTTCCCATCCACTCAAGGTTTCTCTTGAAGAGTGTTAGTGAGGAGCTCTGCCTAATGTGGATTGGAATCCTGTTCCAAAGCATGCGGAGTCTCTGGGACAGGAATCTATCCCTTCAGCACGTCCTATTTATCGTTGTGGTGATGTTTAGATCCCTAGAGCGTGTGGCTCTTGGGGATTTGTTTTTTTTTAGGTGGAGCATGTCCATCAATTCTGGGTTGGACATAGCCTTGTATGTCAGGCAGAGATCACCTCTGAGTAAGCGGTATGCAACCGAGTACAGCTGGAGTTTCTTCAGTCGGGCTGCATAGGGCATATGTTTGAGGCCAGTAATCCTCTTGGTGAGGTACTTCTGTGGTCTTTCCAGCTGTTGCAGGTGTCTTGTAAGGTACATCCCAAATGGGGCGTTGTACTCTATGATGGGTCTGATGAGTGATGAGTAGAGGGGCACAATAACCTCTTTTGTTCTAGATGCGAACCCTTTTGTGATTAGGTGGGCCACATAGAAGGATTTTCTAACCACCTTGGCAATATGATTATCAAAGGAGAGATTGCTATCTACTTGGGTCCCCAGATCCCTTATTCCCTTATTACATTTTCTGTATTTAGGGGACTACTATGTATGTGGTAGTTCATGGGTACTTTGTGTTTTCCAAAGGGGATGACTATGCACTTTTTGGCATTTAGCTTGAGGCCGTGATTTTGACACTAGGTATCCGTCTCAGTGAGACCCTTCTGAAGGATGTCTGTATCAGCTGGAGAGTCAATTATGACCCCCAGTTTGCAGTCGTCTGCAAACTTGGTCAGCCATAGTCCTCCTGTGCTTGCCTGTATCTCTGAGAAGTATATACTGAACAGGAGGGGTCCCAGGACTGAGCCCTGGGGGACACAACTTGTAACTGGTTTAGAGTTGGACCTAGAGCCTTCAACACTCACTGTGTGGGTTCTATCTGTGAGCCAATTGGCAACTCATCTCATGACGTAGGGGTTTATGTTCAGGCTGGTGAGCTAGGGGAATGGTATTGAAAGCCTTTGCCAGGTCTAGGTAGGCTGTGTGGACGCCCTTTCCCTCATCTAAAGCCTTGGTAACCGTCTCAAAGAAGTCCACCAGATTTAAGAGGCATGATCTGCCCTTAACAAAGCCAAACTGGGTAGGGTCCAATGTTTGAAGGTTTCCAATGTCTCTGTTAATGAATTCCATGATGATGCGCTCCATAGCCTTGCAGACCAGGCTAGTCAGGCTTACAGAGTGATAATTCCCGGGGTCCATTGTGACTCCACCTTTGTGGAGCGGGATAACTGTTGCTGTGCACCACTCTGTGGGTACATAGCCTGTAAAGAGGCTGAGTTTGAACAGTGTGTTTAGGTGAGGGGTTAGTTCATTTTGGAGCTTGTGTAAGACACAGCCTGGGACACTGTCTGGTCCCAATGAAGCTGTATTTTTGGCTTTGGATAGGGCTGTTTTAACCTGTGTGTCAGTGATTGCCAGGGCACTACATTCTTCTGGTATGGTTATAGGCCCTTTAGGGGGTGAGAGGGGGGGTGAAGTTTGCACTAAACCTGTCTGCCAGAATGTTGGCAATATCAGTCAGTTCAGTGTATTTTGTGCTATTCTGCACTAACTCAGAGCAGATCTGAGAGTTTCTACTTAGGTTCTTGACATAGCTAAAGAATGCTTTGTGGTTATATTTGGAGTCCTTGGCAATTTTTCTTTCAAAGCTAGCCTTGGATGATTTTATGAGTGATAGTAGTTTCTTGCTGATACTAATCAGGGATGTCTTTCCTTCTTGGGATTTTACTCTTTTCTGCATTAGTTTCCTCCTTCTATTGTATAGCTTGTTTATGGCAGGGGTCCACCAGACTGGTTTACTTTTTTTGGAGGAGTGAGTCTTGGTTTTGCTTGGGATAGCACGATCCATGCATTCTTGCAGGTGCTCATAGAGTGCCTTTGTAAGGGATTCAGCAGCTTGACAGCATTGTCCTTTAGCATGGGGGCTGTGAACCTTTCTACTTTGGTCTTAAGTAATGTGAAGTTTGCTTTTGAAAAGTTTTTCATGGTGGTTTCCTTGATTGGGGGTGGGGGCGGACTGTAGATATCCAGAGTGATTAGTCTATGGTCTGAACTAACCAGCGAGGGTTTGACCTCTGGTGTAGAACATTGGTCGCCCATGTTGGTGATGACCAGATCCAATATGTTGTCACTTCAGGTGGGTGTGTTGACCAGTTGATCAAGGGCATTCGAGTTTATAAATTCTAGGAAGCATTGGGCAAGGAAGTTAGTACTTGAGTAATTCTCCCAGTTAATGTTTGGGTAACTGAAATCACCCAATATTAGGGCATTTGGTAGGACCTTCATATTTTCCAGTGTCTCCAGAAATGTGGAATGGGGGTCCTGTGTCATGGTGGGTGATCTGTAGCAAGCTACAATTTGAATTGCAGTTTTGCCCATTGTTAGTTGCACATGGATGATCTCTGAGGCATTATGCTGTGCCACTAACCTGGAGGTGTGGGTATCCTTGATGAATATGGATACTCCCCCACCTTTTGTGTTTCGGTCTGGGTTCTGTGGCCAGAAAGTATGGTATGAGTTATAGCCTGATAGTGCTGGGGTGCTCTCTGGAGCCTTAAACAAGGTTTCTATTACTGCACAGATATCGATGTTCTCCATACTGAGGAGTGCCTCAAGTGCATGCATTTTGAGGTTTAGACTTCTGGCGTTGAGTAGCATTACCTTCAGTTTTTGGTTACTTGTGCTATTTACGATGGTGGGTTTGTATTTTGAGCCTTGTCTAAAAAAGGCACTATGGGGATGGCAAAAGCCTTGGCCAACATTCGAAAGCCTAAGGGTGACATGTGCAAGCCATCTCTTGTGAAGCAATGTGGCTTATCGAGCATGTCATCCCAAGTGGACAGATACTGGATCCCCTTTGAATGACACCAGAAACTTAGCCACTTGTTGAAATTGACCATTTTTTTCTTTATACTGTGGCATCATTCTTGGTGAGGGCAAGATGCTACTCAGGGTCAGGGTCAAGGTCATACCAGCCTGGGCTACGTGATCAGAGAGCTCTTCCATGTCTCTTTTCATGTAGTCCAGGTAGGTACATCTCAGGTCATTCACACCAACATGGACAATGACAGACTCATATTTGTACTTGTTCTGGAGTGACTTGAGTGCTTGTGTTATGTGACAGATCCTGGTGCCTGACAGGCAGCTAACTGTAACCTTCTCCTTGTCCAGCCTAGTTAGTGGAACATCAGTGTGCCTGACTATAGATTTGCCTATTACTAGTGTGTTGGTATGTTATTTTGCCTTAAGGGCTGTGATTATGTGGCACACTGATTATGTTAAGTATGTGTTTCATGGTTTGTGATGGGGTGTGGAGGTTGCTTGGGTGTCTGCTTTGGATGTCTCTGTTGCTTCTGCAGATTTTTATTTAGAGCCTCCGAGTATGTTTTCGTGTATTTATGTGTGTTATTTGCCGGTGTTGGTTTAGTAGGTCTATGGGAGACTGGTGGCGTGTTGCAAGTATTTTCCTTCTCCTCTTGACTGTCAGTTCCAGTCTTAGGTTGAGAGAGCTTTGCCTCTGGTTTGGCTGTATAATTGCATCTCTCACATATATTAGTGTTTGGTGGTAGGAGGAGAGGGTTGTCTGTGTACATGAAGCAGTTATAACATTGCCTCAAAAGATGACTGAGTGTTTTTCACAATAAATGTTTATTTCGTAAGTTACGTGTTCCTGGCTGTGGATTCTGCTCTCTGTGCCTTGCATTCCATTTTTTCTTGGTTGGTTTTACTTGGAAAGCTTTCTGCTTAGTGGTTTATCAGTTTTTGCTGCGGTTTGGTTATGGAGAGGAGTTCCTCACCTTTGAAGGGACATGACAACCTGGGAGAGTCTCGGAAACTTATCGGACAGCTAACCGAACTAGTGGATTTACTCACACCGCTGTGTAAGTCCTTAGTGGGGACTAAAACACAGACACACAAGGCTGCAGGAAATGACATTGACGAGCTGATTTCAAACAAGCACAAAAGGAAGAGGGAGCTTATTGGCGATGGAGTTTTTGCTGGAGACCCCATGGAACCGAATGGTGCATCCTTTAATCCTGCAGCCACCCCGAGAGTGTTACTGGAAGCTAGTCTGGACAATATTAATAGCGGAGTGGGTTTGGATGTGTCGCAAGTGGGTCGAATGAATTCAGGTACAGTTCCATCACCTAGACCCATAGAGACTTGTGAGTGGTTGAATAAGAAATATTGTT
This sequence comes from Protopterus annectens, assembly GCF_019279795.1. Taxonomy (NCBI): domain Eukaryota; kingdom Metazoa; phylum Chordata; order Ceratodontiformes; family Protopteridae; genus Protopterus; species Protopterus annectens. The sequence continues at coordinate 255,182,841 of NC_056727.1, read as the reverse complement.
TCAATATTAATAGTGTCCCTAGTAAGGGACCTAAAAATGAAGACTCTTTCAATAAAAAAATAGACAGTGTATCTAAACTAATGTTTAAATATAGATCTCAGTCGATAGAGAACGGCTATCTAATGGAATGTATCAGTAGGAACATTGTTCCTAAAGGGTTGAGAATTTATAAATACCCAAACAATGTACAAATGTGCTCATTGTTTCACAAAGAACTAATGGAAGTTTTTAATAAATGTGGTTTAGATATTCTGAAGTTAATTATTAAGGAAAATAACAGGAGTTTAGAATTATTGCAAAAAGATATTAATGAATTGGATGGGCTTATTAAGGAAGACCTTTTGTTCAGTATTAAAGAAGAGAGAGATAAATATTTTAAAGTAAGAAATGAAATAGACAACAAATGTAAGAGTTTAATAGATAGAAAAATGGAGAAATTAAAACGTGATTTACAGGATTATGAAAATGAAGCTAGCTACCCTAACCCCCCTCCATCCCATACATATAAAAAAAGTGTATATTATAATAATAATGGTAGGATGAAAGAAAAGGAAGGACATAATTTAGAAAACCATTTTGATGATGGGGGATGGAATGCATATGATAACGAATTTCCCCCTTTAGAGAGAGAACAGAGAACTTATTTTTATCAGAGACCTGAAAAAGGAAATTTTTGGATGAGAGGGGGGAGAAGGGGGAGGGGGAGATATTAGACAGTTGTACCCCTAACCCAAATTTGGATACAAATGGGCAAGAAATTGTGACAGTTGGAAACAAAAATACTTTTAATTAATTTAATATTTATAATTACAGTGATGTGGTATTAGAGAAAGAATATTTTTGTTTATTAGGAAAAGGTTTTAAATTTATTCCACAAACAAAAGGTGATTTGACAAACACACTCCTCGATATCAAATTATTTTTAAGAAAAATCAACATGGACTTGTTTTTTAAAAATGAAAGGTTTAATATATTGGATAATAACCAAACATTAAATAAGAAATCTACATTCAACCCCTCTATTCACCCTCAACTCAAGAACTTAGAAGATGTAATGGAAAATGAATTGAGAAATATGCAAAAGAGAGTAAGATATAAAATGAATATGGATAAAGGAGAATATAACACATTGAATGACTTAAGAATTAATCAAAATGTAAGAATAATGAAACCAGATAAAGGCGGAGGGGCGGTAATTATGGATACCATTATATATGAAGGTAAAATGAACTGTATACTTAGAGATGAAACAAAATATTCAGTGGTCTCTAAAAATGAAATAAATTTAGCATATAAAAGAATTGATATGGTATTAGAGGCTATGTTTCAAGAAGGAAGTATAGATGGGAAAATGTATTCCTATTTAAGAATGGACAAGCCAAAAATACCTGTAATATATGGTATCCCGAAGGTTTATAAAGATGATATGGACCCCCCGCTTAGACCTATAGTGTCTGCAGATGGCTCAAAAACATTGCCACTAGCTAAATATATAGATATAAAAGCTAAACATATCTGGATTAATAAGAAAGTCATTTTGAAGGATTCATGGGATCTATTAAGGGAAATTAAACCAGAATTTTTTTCTAGAGATTTGTTGTTTGTCACTATTGATATAGTGGATTTATTTTCCTCTATTCTATATGTTGCTGGTATGAGAATGTTTGAGGATGAAGTTTTTCAAGATAGTTTATTGAGTCATAAAGAGAAGGTAGTGTGCACAGGTTTAATGGATATGGTCTTGAAAAATAATTACTTAATATTCAATGGAGAATTTTTCCAACAAATAAAGGGAGTGGCCATGGGTGCAGCCTGTGCACCTACCTTCACCAATTTAGTACTGGCCATTTGGGAAGAGGCATACATTCTCAATTCGAGCTTTAATACTTGTTGGAAGCTATATCGAAGGTTCTTGGATGATATAGTCATTTTTTGGATGGGGGAGTTGAGAAATTAAATGAGTTCTTGACTTATATTCAAGAAACAACAGATTTCCTTAAATTTCCTTATAACAAGTCAGAAATACGTTTGCAATATTTGGACATTGAAGTATATAAAGAGATTAATTCCTTTGAAACAAAGATATATAGAAAGTCACCCTATTGCAATTCATTTTTGCACTATGAAAGTGCACATCCAACCCATTGTAAAAAGAATATAGTCAAAGGACAATTTGTTAGGGGGTCACGGATAATGAGTAATCATGAGGATTTTAAGAAGGAGTGTGTATTGTTGGAAAATATGTTCTTAGACAGAGGGTATCCAAAAGAATTTATCAGCAATATAAGGGTAGGGGTAGAAATGGAAAGATCAAACAGATTTAAACCTATTCTGGGAGAAAAAGAAAATAACAAGAAACAAATGGAAGGGGAAGAAAAGAATGTCAAGGAAGACTACCAACATGCCCTTATCCTGGAATATAATGCTTTAAATCATGTTACCAAATCCATCTTTCAAAAGGAATGGGCCAGATTTAGAGCTCTTACAGATTTGGAGGGAATAGCAACAAGTATACCTAAGATAGTGTTTAGAAATTCCAATAGTATTAGGGATATGTTGGAACACAAGAAGAAGGAATTTAAAAAGATTGGTAGTAGTATTAGTGGAAGAAAAATGGGTACCTTCAAATGTGGAAAGTGTAACCAGTGTGAATTTATTGCTACTAAAGAAAACATTTTTTTTTGGAGAGTAGGGAAAGATGGATTAGTAGTAAAGGAATATATAATTGTGAAACAAAGGGCCTAGTGTATCTTGCCACCTGTGTAAAATGTTGTTCCTTTTATGTAGGGAAAACAGAAAGGACCCTAAAAAGGAGGATTTATGAACATAATTATGATATAAAGAGAGAAAAAGAAACAAATGCTCTATACAAACACTCTAAAATATGCAAAGAGCGTAAATTTAATTTTTATGTAATAGAGCATATTAAAATTAACAGTAGAGGGGGTCCTTGGGAAGATACTATAAGTTATAGGGAACTATGGTGGCAAGTAACACTAGAGGTCAATAAAACACCAGGTTTAAATGAATATATATCCATACTTCCGCTTTTAAAACTAAAGGCAATTGAGTTATGAGAATTAGTGCAATAGATTTTTTTACACTAGGTGATGCTATTTCATTATATGTTGGTGCTCTGTCAGTATTTTATGTAAATTTCTAAATATATGTTATTATAATTCTTATTTAGGTTTTATTATTTATTATTTGATATGAATTTTAATAAGTTGGGTTGTGTAAATTAAATAATCTATTTATTTAGCAAACATTTTTATAAATAAATGAATTTTTGGGAATTGTGATTTTATATAAGTATGATGAAATATTTATGAATAATTCATGAGCCCATAAGTGAAGTTGATTGGTTGATTTGAATTAATTGGTTAGTAATCTATTGGTTAGGAGTTTTAATTAAGTGTATATAAATGGTATTCAGAGATTTTTTTAACATCTGATGAAGTCCAGTGTGAGAACGAAAACCCAATTTTTATTTGTAAAAGCATTAATGACTGAGTGTTTTTCACAATAAATGTTTATTTTGTAAGTTACGTGTTCCTGGCTGTGGATTCTGCTCTCCGTGCCTTGCCTTCCATTTTTTCTTGATTGCCTCAAAATGCCCAGATTCACCAGTTGGACTGGCGAGTACACCTGAAATTGCCATTTGGACATGCCTGAATAGGTAAAGTGAGCTGCTTTACTGATTAGCTGGTAGGGACGAATAGAGAGCCTTGTTCTTCTGGACAGTAAAGGGGGTCTAGTGCTAGGGTTAATTAGTGCTTGCTATGAGTTTTGAGCAAGTGCTGGGCTGTGAAATGAATGCTTTGAGTGCTTAAGTTGAAAGTTTGTCTAGTTCCAAGGGAAAAATTGAAGAGCAGACTTTGTGGAGCCAGGAATAGTTTAACCCTAGCTAACCAGCTCTGCCCAGCATGCAAAACCGCGCAAATGCGGTTTTTGTAGCAGGGAAAAGAAAGAGATAGAAATTAGCCCAAAATGGCTAATAAACTACTAGCTACTGGGCTACAGCCAGGGTTGCCAGATTTCCGACTGGCCAGGTACGGAATAAAAAAAGAAAAAAATAAATAAATAAATAAACCTCTTCCACGTCTTTATAGTTCCGCATTAAACAGAAGTAGCTCTGTGTTTATTTTTTTTTTGATTGGCCCATATGCCGGTATACGGGCCAATCAAAAAAAGAAAAAAAAAAAACAAAGCGGAGGCTCCCCAGGATTTAAACCGGCAGGGCAGGATTCGGGATCTGCTGATCTTGGGACAATCCCACCCAAATAGGGACGTCTGGCAACCCTGGCTACAGCAAACAAGGCACACAAATTTCAGAAACAGATCCAATAATCAGGTACAATAAGCCTTTAACCAGAAATGCCCAGCTCAGAAAGGCAGAATCTAGCCTCTCCTCCCACAAGAGTGCAGACTACAAACCTTCTTAATGTAAAATAACTGGCCTGAAGCCAAAGTGCTTAAACCAGAACTAATGCGCTTTTAGAATAACAGACACTGAGCCTTCAATCAGCAATTCCCAACTTAGAAGGATGTAAGCTACCTATCCTAACACAACAATGCAGTCCACAAACCTTCTTAATGTAAAACAGCTGGTTTGAAGCCCAAGTGCTTAAACCAAAAGGCTTAGAATAACAGTTACAATTTAATCAGGCTACTATCAAGCAGTAATAACTGCAGCAGAATAATACAACTGAGTACTTTTAAGAAGAAGTACAAGCAAAATAAGGTAATAAAGTGGGAAGAAACACAATTACAGTAAAAGCAGATGAATAAAGTGCATTTTTTAAATATATATAACAATAGAAAATGAGCAAACTGATTTAAACAAATTACCCAATTAACCAGTAAAAAAACTGAAAACTGAGCCCTGTTCCAGCAGTCTTCAATCTGACAAGTACTAACCGCATACTCCTGCCAAGAGGGTGCAGGGGAACCTTCTCCAAAAAAGATGGCCTGGATTAGTGCTCAAGTTATACAAACAAAGCTAGATTCAGCAGGCCTGAATCTAGTCTATGCTACAGCAGACAAGGTGCACCAATATCAGAAAAAAACAGTTCAAATGAGCAGGCACAGTAAGCCTTTAACCAGAAATTCCCAGCTCAGAAGGGTAGAACCTAGCCTCTCCTCCCACAAGAGTGCAGACCACAAACCTTCTTAATGTAAAATAACTGGCCTGGAGCACAAGTGCTTAAACCAGAACTAATACACTTTTAGAATAACAGACACTGAGCCTTCAATCAGCAATTCCCAACTTAGAAGGATGTAAGCTACCTGTCCTGCCACAACAGTGCAGACCACAAACCTTCTTAATGTAAAACAACTGGTCTGAAGCCCAAGTGCAATAACCAAAAGACTTAGAATAACAGTTACAATTTAATCAGGCTACTACCAAGCAGTAATAAATGCAGCAGAATAAACATAACTGAGTACTGTTAAGAAGAGGCAAAAGCAAAATAAGGTAGTAAAGTAAGAAGAAACACAAATACAGTAAAAACAGATAAAGTGCATTTTTTATATATAACAATAGAAAACAAGCAAATTGATTTGAACATATTACCCAATTAACTGGTAAAAAAACTCAGAAGTGAGCCGTGTTCCAGCAGTCTTCAATAAGACAAGTTCAGGGCCTAAGTGGGTATGCCTACTCAAATGTTCTCTCTGTATTAGGCAGGATGAGCTAATAAGACTAGACTAGGATAGAGCTCGGATAGGGCTGAAGAGATGGGAATGGTAGGAGTGTCTGAAATTAAAATATGATCTCACTGTACTTGGTTGAGTGAGCAAATGAGATGGGCCCAGAAGGAGTATTCAAACACAAATTTACAGGAGGGGTGGTCAATTCCAAAGCCACCAAGATTAATACCACAACAAGAACAGGGAGAGTGGGTGGGGAAAACTAACTGCAGACAGGGAGAGACAGAGAGGAGCTTTCAATTTTCAGTAAACAAATAGGCAGATAAATTCGGTACTATTTTTAACATAATATTCAATGAAACAATAAACAGAAACAATAAAATTCAGTACTATCTTATAACACTGCAAGTTTGTACTTATCTCAGCTTGTAATAAAGTTGATGTAAGGTATGCAAAAGCTAACCAAACAGCTCCAGAAGAGTGTAGGAATTCAAAAGGCAAATGTATAATGCATTTGCTAACAGCCTGAGACAGCCCAATGGACATGTGTCCCTTTTCAGGAGTAGCTAAAGAGTACTATCTGGTGAAGTAACTTGACAGAGCCAAACAGAAGACAAATAAAGGCTGAGGGAATTAAACCATGTACTACAGGAAGCAATTCTTTAACAGCTCATAACCTTAATCATCTGCACTAAGTGCTAGAGAAACTGTTGTACCCCAAACAGTGCATTTCATACATGTGAGTCTGCAAAACATAAGCTAAATTAAACATGTATTTATAGTTAAAATATTGATATTAAACTCATAGACTTCATGTTGCCCAAGTTATTTGCAACTAAATAAATACAATTAAGGAAACCAAATATCACATCCAAAGAATATGTCTCATGTGATGATCTTCTTCTTTTGGCTTTTCCCGTTTAGGGGTCGCCACAGCAGATCACCTGTCCACTCATGATTGGCAGTGGATTTTTACAGTGTCAAGTTTCCGGCCTGGCACCCAACCTTCCACAGAAGGCACACACACGCACTCACACCTAAGGCCAATTTAGAGTGTCCAATCCACCTACAGCATGTCTTTGGGAGGAAACTGGAGCACCTGAAGAAAACCCTCATGACCACAGGGAAGACATGCAGACTCCACACAGAAGGCACCCCAGCCGAGAATCAAACCGGAGAACCTCTTGCTGTGAGGTGGCAACGCTAACCTCTGCATCACTGCAGCCGCCCATCTCATGTGATGATACTCCTATTTATTACAATCAATTTACTTCCTTTATAAAATAACTAACGTTGTCCTTAGGTACTAGTTACTAGGCTTGTCCTCTAGGGGGAATTGTGCTAAAGCACTGTATGGTTATTCAAGAACAGGGCATAAATATGAGGTAAAACCAGGGATGTTCTGCGCTGATGGCTTAGTGGTTAACTACTGTGACTATAGTGTACAGGGTCCTGGGTTCAAGACTTGCAAAGGCTGTTTATTATAGTTGGGAGGGTGACCTAATGGTTAAACACAAGGTGCAGGGTTTGAGTCTGACAAGGGATAACAGACTAGGCTTAAAATAGCTCACAAGGGCAGTTAGCCTAGTACAAATCTATGAATCTATGAAGCTTAAAGTGGAGACAAATAAAAGCAGACTACTCTAAATCACTTAAAATGGTATCAGAACAGGTTTTGCATAAACATGTAATCTGTGAAACACAAAAACTGTGAAACTCTAATGACTGACATTGACTGACAGTAATCCTCTGAGATTTACCAAACAAAGGTCAGGCAGTAGGTGTACAGGATCCAAGGTACAGGGTTTGGAGTCTAAGAAAGTCAATTAACAAAATTGACCTCACTGACTGGGGCATGTCATGCACACACACAAACACACACACACAAAATGCTGTACAATAAATGTAATTGTATTTTTTTTTTTGCTGCAAGATAAAAATCTTGTGCTAGTTCCAATTCACTGTGCATGCATCCTGCCTGCCTGCCTTATCATTGGTTGAAAGCAGTCACGCTGGTCAGGAAATCTTAAAGCTGCAGTATTTGATGCTAAGCCAAGGAGTGTTCAATGCTGCCCCCTCTACCCCCCATCCAGCACTGGGGCCTAGGCAGCTATCTGGGTCAAGTAGTGCTGGATCTGTTCTTGGTTACAGTACCTTTCTCTGTAGCCAAAGAAATAATAGCGGAGTCAGCAGGTGGGCACTTATAAGTGTATTTGTGAGTATCTGGAACCCTAAAGTACCTGCCAGGCTTTTTTGGAGCTGGAGACTGGAAGTCTGGTAACATAGAAACAGCTGAAAATGTATCCTCCAACGCTCCTAAAACTAGGGAGGCTGTCACGGGCTTAGAAGTATCCATATAGAGTAATTCATAGTACCTTTTCTGGGAGTACAACAGTTCTTTGTCCTCCTAGTTGAAAAAAATCTTTAATTTTTGCTATTATTTCACCTAAAGAGTTTTCTTTATTAGTGGAGTCTGTTAAAAAAGTATCCTATGGGGGGAAGGATTTGAGAAGCATTTCCAGATCTTCATTATCTGAGTAGGATAAATCCTCTTCTCCAGAAAAATAAGGAGCTCTCTTCCTCGTAATATGTATGGCAGTGGATGAAGCAGGTAAAGTAGATTGAAAAGACTGAATGGTTTTGAACAGTCCTTCAGCAAAATTATACTAATTTGAGAAGAAAGGATAGAAGGAGGGATAAATACTTTGTTTTCTAAGTATGCTTTATGAGAGTGTGTAGACATATGGTCTGTGGGGTTGAAGCTGGCCTGGCCTCCATGAGTGACATCTTCCCCTCACAAGGAACTGGTAGATACCTCCCTAGCCCTCAGATAAAATATTCTGCAGTTCTCCCTTTTTATCTGAACAATCTGTTTGGATGTGTGATGGTCCTGGACTGTAACGGCCTCCAACCCACAGACCAGTGGATGTATGATTACCGTCAGTCTCCTCCTTGTCAACTTTTTATTTTTTCTTACCTGATTGGGAAGGTTTAGCATAGGAGAAGATGACAGCATGGCTGGTTATGCCAAGTCCTGTAAACATCTGATGTTCATTGTTTTATTTTATCATTGCTGCTGCAGCCTTAGCTAAATGGGTATATCATGCACAGGACATAACAGCTGGCCAGTTTCCAAAGTTTAAGGATACCTCCACTTAGCCAGACTGTTGAGAGCTCAAGCAAAGCTGAAGAAAATCAGCAGTTTAGGCCCTAAGGTCTTCAGAGCTTTCCTGCCACTGAAGACAGCTTGTCTTGTGTGTTTTGATGATCAATAGTCATTGCTTTTCCTTTGGTGAAAAAAAGTACTATTCCCCAGGGTGATGTCCATGACAGCAGTCATTCTGCTTATATGGAGATTCCTGTTAAAAATAGAAGAAAGTTAAAAATGTATCTTCTCCTGTCTCTGCTAGTTCAGAAATTGATGATTTTATTTGGCTTATTTCAAGTTCTTAACCATTCTCAATCTGGATTTACTGGTGAGAGAAAAAAAATTCTTCATTTTTCCAAAGATTCCCTGTGTGATGAACATAAAAATGATTATGAGGGGAAAAAAAAAATGTTTTTTTTTCTTTTCTCCTCAGGTAACAGATTCTGATTCTGAGGAATATTAATTTTGAATGCCCCTTGGAATAATTTTCTTTTTCCAAAAGCACATCTAGGATGGACAAGTTGTTTTAGTGGCAACATAATGACATTCCAGTTTCTTTGAGAAAATATTATGATTTATTACAACTGGAATTTCCTCAACCTACTTCTAGTCCTCCTAGTCTTCCAGCCTTGGCTGATGTATTTGTTACAGCCTGCAAAATGCCTGACAATCAGCCCACAGCCCCTAAGATAGATTGTATAAAATTCCTCAATCTTACAATTTTTTTCTTTTTCTAATCTGAGATCTGACCATGCAGTGATTTCCTTGGCAAATCCTTCTGCAGCTAAACATTTAGTAAATGCTAATCCCTCCCCTCTAAGGATGGGAAAGTCTTTAATAGATTTGGGAAAAGAGTGTATTCCTTTGCTACAATCACCAAACTTATTTTTAGGATTCTTAATTGTCAAGCTTACATGTTAAAGATTTTGCTGGCTTCATGTGACAATATGAAGAACATTATTGCTACTTTTCCTTCTTCTGAGGGAAAATCTTCTTTGAATGCACATATTGCTTCAGTATCCTAAGTAACCAAACATTCTTTGAAGTGTGCTTATGACTCAGCTGATGCATCTTCTAGAACAGCAGCTACTGAATATTATAAGAAGGTTTGCATGGTTGCATTCCCCAAATATACCTGAGGATGTTAATGCTGAAATTTTGAATTCTCCCCTTGACAGAGGTTATTTTGGGACCAGCTGCTGCTGAGGTACAGAAAAAGTGTGATAAGAGAGGAAAATTGATTCAAGGGGGTGACTTTATTTTTCAACCTTCCTTCTCCAAAATTGTTAACTATTTAATCCCAAATTCAGGATATTTTTTATAAAAAGCAAAATAAGCAGACTCGGCAAATTTCTGGCAAGCAGATATTTAAAACCAATGACAAGGATACTCCAAAAAGAAAGGGTCAGCCTCCTAGAAACCAAGACAGTACAAGTCTGAATGTCTATCTTCAAATAGCAACCCCTTCCCACTTTGGAAAGCCTTTAAATATCTCCCAAAATCAGGCTCTCCATTTCTCTCTTTGGCAAAAGATAATTACAGAAAAATGTGTTCTGAAAATGATCCATCCAAGGTACATATGGCAGCAAGAGTCCCCTACTCTTTCTCAGCTCAAATATTTCCCTCCTATCTTTCAGCATTTGCTGATTCAGGGGGTCATACAGCCTATTCCTTTTTCTCTGATAGGGAAAGGTTTGTATTCAAAAATGTTTCTGGTACCAAAGAAGGAAGCTTCATGAAGACCAGTTATAGATCCTTCAGAATTGAAAACGCTATCCATTCAAAATCTGTTAGCACATATTCCCCCTTTCAATTTTTTGGTAACTCTATATTTAAAGAATGCCTATCATCATATTCCTATAGCCCCAGATTTCAACCTTTAAAGTTTTCTGTGTCTGAATCACATTATCAGTTCTCTGCATTACCTCTAGGTTATCCACTGCACCAAGGGTGTTCACAAAGTGTCTAATTCCAGTGACAGCCTACTGCAGACTACAAGCTATTAGCATTTTTCCTTATTTAGAAGACTTGCTTATTTTTGCAGAGTCTCTTTCAAAGTGTCAGGAATCTCACAACTGGGGAAGAGATCTCATTTTCAGACTGGATTTCCAGGAAAACATTCAAAAGTCTTGTTGAAATCCTTCCCACATTATTGTATACCTGGGGTGACTCCTAGATAGCTTAAGTTCAAAGAGCTTTTCATCACAGGTGGAAGTAAATCTATATCTGTATTTATTCCTGAGTTTTTTTCTACTCGGTTCAGAACATCAGCAAGGGGGTTTCTCAGGATAATAGGATTCATGGCATCTATGATCCTCATGATTCCTGTAGCAAAACTCTACATGAGAAAGATTTAATAACACCTAAATTCCATATGGTCCCAAAATCAACACCCCCTGATATTTCAAATTCCAGTTTTCGGATTGGTAAAAAGGGAACTGCTTTGGTAGGGAGACCAGTTTTATCTGAATCCTGGTCTCCTATTCTCTCTTCCAATTCCAACAGAGTCTGAAACAACTGATGTCTCAGATGAGCTGTGTCTTTGGGGGTAAAAGTACAAGGCTTTTGGAACAAAAAGGCAGACAAAAACATAAGCATTAAGCATAAAAGACATATTAGCAGTTATAAATGCATTCAGTCTCTCTATCATCTGTGATCACTAGGACCACTGCAAGTGCCACAGTGATGTGGTGCATAAGCAAACAGGGGAGTTCCAGATCTTACCAGCTGAGCAGATTCACCATGGTAGCCTAGGATAAGGGTCTTCAGCACAATATCAACCAAAAGGCATCTTACATTCTGTCAGACCAAAACATTGCAGCAGACAAGATAAGTAGAACTAGGACAGACCCTCACAAATACATTTTGAATCACTGGATCTTCCAGGATTTGATCCAGATGTGGGAATGCTTCAGATAGATCTATTCACATCCATTCACAGCAAACAACTAGTAATGGTCTGTTCCAAGAGTCTTTTGAAGCAGGCCTAGAAAACAAGTGCATTCTCATTTCCTTGGATAGGATTGCTCCTGTATGCCTTTCCACCCTTTCCACTGATATCCAGGGTCATTCTGAAGATTTAGAACATCACTCCAAAGATCATTGTGGTGACTCTCTTCTGGCCCAGGCAACAGTGGTTTTCCCTTCCTTTAGAAATGGCCATGGGCAGTTATCACAAGCTTCCCCGCAGACTGTGCCTACTCACACAAGTAAGGGGTAGTTTGATATACCCCTGTTTGAAATAACTTTAACTGCCTGGATGAAAGAGTTTCAATACCTTTTAAGCACCTATTTAATGAGAACATATAGCAAGTATTAAAGGTGACAAAGAAACCTGCTACTAGGAAATCATATATTGGCAAATGAAAATTATTTTCCAGTTGGTGCCATACTAAGAACCAAGACCATTTGAAGGCTAGCATCTCTCTGGTTCTACAATATTTGTGTGAGTAATTATCCACTTTCCTTATTTACTACTCAATCAATGTTTATTTTTCAGTCATTTCAGCATGTCTGCCCAAGGACCCCCCTTTTTCAATGCAATCTTATGTCAAGAGGTTTTGGAAATAGGTTCTGCATACCCTTCCACCTAAAAGGTAGGTGGCTCCTGTCTGTGATCTTAATTTTGTTTTGGAAAAATTAACTTTTGTTCTGTTTTATCCAGCTGATCGAGCTTATTTGAGGTTCTTAACATGAAAAGCAGTTTTTGCCAATAGGTTTAATGTCTGCAAGAAAACTGTCCGAGTTGCAAGGTCTCTTGGTGGATCAGCCTTAGCTCATTTTTCACAAAGACAGGGTTTCTTTAAGAACAAATCATTAATTTATGCCTAAAGTGGTATCTAGGTTTACTTTGACTCAAGTTATCCATATTCCTATCTACTTTCTAGAATCTAAAAATGAGGGAGATGGGATTCTTCATACTATGGATGTCCATAGACAACTCAGATACTCTCTTGACAGGACTAAAACCTTTTGAATTTCTAATCAGTTATTCATTTCTTGTGAAAGTAAGAAAAACATGACAACTTGTGTCAAAGCAGACTATTCCAAATGGCTGTTTAATGCTATTCCCCTTTTGTTATTCCCACATAACATATCAATTCCAGACAAGGTCAATCAGTGGCTTTTTGGAAAAGGGTTGACTCTATAAGTAATCTAGAGTTAGCAACTTAGTCAAATGTACATGATGTTACAAAGCACTACAGACTGGATTCCTTTCCAAGGTCTAGACCAGTCTTTGCTAGGACTAGTTTTCAGGGGATCTAGACCCTCATCCTTCCACCTCTCAAACCTTATTACCAATGGTATTCTACCCATATAGCTAAGGCTATTGCAGCAGTGATCAAATGATAAACATAGTATAATTGTATAAGTAAACTGACCGTAATAGTAGATGTTCCAATTATCTTTGCTGCAGTAGCCCCTCCCACCCATCCACCCTTTTTCTTTGCCAGGGTGAGGACATTGATTGTCATTTACTGATCAATGAACTTTTTCAGGGCTATAGCCTCCCTCATTCCATTGGCATGAAAGTACTGAAGACCTTATTGTCCAGACTTTTGATCTTCTCCAGCTCTGCCTGAGCTCTCAGTGATCTGGACAACCAACAATTGCCCTTAAGCTTTGGAAGCTGGTCAGCTGTTATATCCTTTGCAGGATATAACTCATATAGCTATGGCTATTATAGCACTGATCATTCAATCCCCTACTGTTACTGTAAATTTCCTTACACAACTGTACTTTTTCAAGAGAAATATGAAGGAAACTAAGTCTACTCCTAGTGATACCTGGGAGAGCACCCTGGCATTGCAGGGCTATAATGCCTTCTACAAATCTTCAGTACACATTTAGACCAGCTTCTGCAAAGGAAGTGACAAAAGACGGAGATGTCTCAATTTACAACAAAAATGAGCACATCTCAAGGATGGTCAAAAAGTATGATGTGCGTGAGCTTCTCCACATCTAAATTATCATAGGCAAAGTTGATGGCATATCCTTGCAAGCTATAGGCCTCCTCTATGACCCAGGAATACCACAGCACATACTTAAACATGCCGGAGACACTCGCCAATCAACTCGACACTGTACTAATAAGTGACTTTAACTGCACCACTATAAACTGGGAATCATACATGACCCCAAACATGCAAGCTCAGAGAATCCTGGACTTTGTAAACACAAACACCCTTAACCAGCTAGTCTGTACACCAACTTGGAGTGCTAATGTCCTTGACCTGGTCCTCACAAACATGGGAGAATGTTGCCCCCCCCCCCCAGTGTAATGTCCTCACTGGTCAGGGTGGGCCATAACGCTGTCTCCTTTGAAATAAAAATAAAATCTGTGACCCCCATCTAATGCTGGAACTTTTAGGAATTATTCTAAGGCAAACTTCTTTCAGTGACACCCTGGCAAAATTTCAAGCCCCCTCAATCAGTGAGAACACCGCTGCCTATGTGGAATTGTTCATGGAAACCCTGTATAATTATGTTAATGGCTGCACAGAGACAGCTGTATCTACCCAGAATAAGTACTGGTCAAACTCAAAAATAAGCCACCCTAGTGAATCTGCATCGACAGATTGTATAAGAAAAGGAAGAAAATCATGGCAAAAATTAGGAAGTGCAATGCCCAGCACGGTAAAAACTCCCTCATCAGTCTAAATAAGCAACTCAGGGAGCTAATGAAGTCTACCAAAGCCAAATTTGAGGTAAGAATAGCCTCCCAGGCCAAGAACAATTACAAGGCATTCTTTAGCTGTGTCCACAAACCCAAAGGAACTAATTGTAAATGGAGACATCTATACTGAGTCAGAAAAATATAATGTGACTTCCCTTCTTAAAGTAACAGAAACATATTGGCATCAAGCGGGAATGGAAATCAAACCAGAAGTCGATAAAAATCAGGTAGCAACTGAATGTGCCAAAAAACAGAAAAGAAAGAATATAAGGCGAAGGATCATATGAGAAGGCAAGAAATGTGAAAAATGCATAAATATAGTTGCAAGTATAGAAAACTCCTGGAAGAACCTCATGTTGATCAGGATTGAATGCAGGAATGGTTAAGGAGAGGTGAAATCAAACCAAAATGAAAGGTTAATATTGTCAGCCCAAGAAACTGGGCTACGTACACGCTGATTTACAAAGTCCATTGAACATGTGGGAGAAACAAACAAATGTAGGTTTTGTAAAACAGAATTGGAAACAGTTTCACATCCCGTTGCTTGTTGCAACTTACTAATGGCAGAAGGACTGTATACTGAAAGGCATAATAATGTGGCAAGACTGTTGCACTGGGGATTGTGCAAACATTATGGTATTGAAGTGGCTGAAAAACATTGGAAACATGAGCCACAAAGCATCACAGAAAATGAAGTCTGCATCACATGGGATCATCCATTACCAATAGTTCAAAAGACAGATACTAGAAAACTGGATATAGTGGTCCAAAAAAATAAGACAAATGTAGCCCTGGTAATTGAAATCGCCACACCCAGTGACTACAGTGCGTTGTATACAGAGAGACACAAAGTCATAAAATATGAGGATTTGCAAACAGAAATGAGAGCAATGTGGAAGAAAGATACCAAGATAGTTCCAATAGTAGTAGGAGCAATGGGTCTTATAAAAAAGAATCTACAATCATATTTAGATATGCTACCAATACATGCAACTCTGTACGAAGTGCAGAAGGAGTCATTACTGGGCACATTGCAGGTGCTCCGAACAGCACTTTTGGCTGACAACAAAGATTGAAACAATACTAATTTCATGAACTTTAATCATACTTTGACTTAGGAATGGGGTCTATTCCTATCATGGAATTAGAAACCTAAAATATTTATAGAAATTAAAAAAGTCAGAAGATATAGCAAATCACTGGCCAACAAACTTAGTTC
This sequence comes from Protopterus annectens, assembly GCF_019279795.1. NCBI lineage: Eukaryota > Metazoa > Chordata > Ceratodontiformes > Protopteridae > Protopterus > Protopterus annectens. Next base: position 255,167,145 of record NC_056727.1, on the reverse strand, counting down.
AAATTTTATACTCCGCTTACCCCTCCCCGACACCTCTCAAGAAGTGCCTTCAACCTTAACTCATCCAGCTATAACCAGGGAACAGGCCCTCTATGCACCCTCCAAAGCCATAAGCACTGGATTGATGGGCCCTGATAATATCCCAGGATACCTCTTTAAAGCATGAATCACTTTTTAACAACTGCCTCCAGATTGGCTTAATGGCAAACAAATAGAAGACAGCACGTGTCATCTCTCTGCACAAGGGTGGGCCATCTATGGACCTGGGTACCTACAGACCCATAAGTCTGACTAGTCTCATATGCAAAGCCATAGAAATAACTATCAAGGAAATGATAAACAATGACATAAGAAGCCCTCAGTCACTGGAACCAATCCAGTTTGGTTTTGTCAAGGGCAGATCATGCCTACTCATCCTGGTGGACTTCAAGAAGGTCAAAAAAGCCATGGGCAAGGGCAAAATGGTGCATACTGCGTACCTTGACCTGGACAAAGCATTTGACACAGCATGCCACTCAGGCATTGTAGACAAACTCATTAAATTAGGTATAAACCCCTATATCACCCACTGGATAGCCAGCTGGCCCACATACAATACCCAAGAAATTAGGAGGGGGAGTCTTGCTCCACAAAGAGTCCAGTCACTAGTATAGTCTCTTAAGGCTGAGTGCTGGGGCTGCTCCTCTTTGGCATCTACTTTTCTGAAGTGAAGGCCAATGTCAAGGGCCTCTGGCTGATCATGTTTGCAGATTATTGTAAACAAGGTGCAGCCAAAGAATCCTTTAAAGACATAAATACCCACCAAGAAGGTCTGACACAGACTAATGACTGGTGACAGAGATATGGTCTAGAATTCAGTGGAAAGAAATGCATAATATTATCCTTTGGGAAGCTGTCTTTCCCTGCAAACTACCACATTGATAAATAACCCCTAAGAATAGACCCAGTGGTCAGGGATTTGGGATAGCATCTAGACAGTAACATGACCTTTGACCATCATGTGTTTACAGTACTGAGGAAATTATTCTATGTTGTGCAACTTATAAGCAAGGGTATGGCATCTAGGATGTCATTGTTCCACTGTACTTGATTGTCAATAGACCAATCATTAAGTACAATACACCCTTTGGTATATACTTTACAAGGCATATGCAACAACTGGAGTGTCCACAGAGGTTCCTCACAAAAATAATATAGGGCATAAACATATCCTGCATGGACTGCCTCAAAGCACTATCCCTGTACTTGGTCTCCTACAGACTGCTAAGATGTGATCTGTGCCTGACCTACAAAGCATCATCTGATCCTGCTCTGATGGACCTGTTGCATATTCACAAAACAAACAGCATCATAATTACCCAATCTAGGGACCTAAACCTTGTCTGTAACATAACTAGGACAAGTTGGAGGGACTGGTATGTATCTCAGAGACTCCCCTTTCTCTGGAAGAGACTTCCCAGTCATGTGAAGTAGACTCAAGCATAACTTTGACCAATGCATGGGAATTTGGACATTTACCCCTGGTCTAGCGCCTATGTCTGTGGTAGGCAAAGGCAGTCTGTAAATGCTTGACTGCCCATGCTCAAGCCTATATATACTTCTTAAAACAGTCCTAGGGTATCAAATCTTGTCAGATACATTTGGGAAGCATGGCTAGGCTTAAAAAAGCCTCCGGGGTCATTAACCTAGTAATCACCTATGAACCTATAATAGAACATGACCTGGCATCATGTTCTACCCCGAAAGTGGGAGACATTATATGACATTTGGCACTCACAACTGCACTTGCACTTTCCAAAATGCATAAACAAAAAAAAATCTCTTAAGGTAAAGGAAGGATCCCCAACAGGGTACTTATCAGCCTGAAGTCTAAGCGTAAGCTGACTGTAAGGTTATAAAGCAAGACAGCCCTGAGTTTAAGTGTATCAGTATTTCTCTCTTATACTAGCACATCTCCTCATCGTACTTCCGCGGTGGTGCAGCGGTGGCGTTGTTGCCTCACAGCAAGAGGTTCTCCCATTCGATTCTCGGCTTGGGTTGGGAGTGCCTTCTGTGTGGAGTCTGCATGTCCTCCCCGCGGTCGAGTGGGCATTCGAAAGACATGTGTTGAATGGGCGTGCCTTCGTTGAAGGTTGGGCGTCGGGCTGGCAACTCAACACCATAAAAAAACAAAAAACAAAAAAAAAAACAACTGCCAATCATTAGCGGACTGGAGTTCCACTGTGGCAACCCCTAACCGGAAAAAGCTGAAAGACAAACAACAACTACCACATCTCCTCATGCTAAGGACAGATGCATGACACTCAAGGAAGACGCTTAAAGTTTTCTAGACTGGACAGATGTATGGTATCCTTGCCAGGATATGTTCCATACATAATGGCTAATTCAACGGTGGTCCAACAAAAAACATTAAGTAGTATCTCTGACATAATTAGGGTTTCTCAAGTATAATCAATGTAAATGAAAAGTAGTCTGCTTTACAAAAGTAGTGTTAACTACAGCACAACTAATATCGACAGTAATATATTTATTAGTAAATAAATAAAGTAGTCTGCTTTACAAAAGTAGTGTTAACTACAGCACAACTAATATCGACAGTAATATATTTATTAGTAAATAAATAAAGTAGTCTGCTTTACAAAAGTAGTGTTAACTACAATGCAACTAATATTGACAGCATTATAGTTTACACTACATATTAGTAATTATACAAAAAAATCTCCATAATTGTGTTTCAATAACAATATTGTAGGACAAAAAAGTATGCATGGATTTATTTGCATGTCTTCCTGTTTTCATGTTTTATTTTTTTCTTTATAATCAGGTCAGTGAATTAGTCCTAACACTTTTATCAGTTGTGACTTCTACCAGAAGGCAAATAAACACTCAATAGTTGTATAAAGCAGAAACTGTAAATATTTTGCAAGGCCAAAATAGCATGTACGATAATCATGTTGCATGCATGAACAAATAATTTATACATGTGTCCTAAATGTATGGTGAACATATACGGAAGAGACCATTTTGTAAAACCAAGCAACAAATACCATATAAAAATACGTGTGGGAGTTAGAAAAAAAAAACAGTTGGATATAAAGTACAGTTGTGTAAATTAACTTACCATAACAGTAGATGCTCAAATAAATCATTTTTGAAATATCAACAATTAAATTGGATGTATTTTGGGTTGACCAGCCATTCTACAAAGTTTTGGGCTCCTTCTTCGTGCCCTGTACATCCTCCCTTGGCATGAGAGTACTTGCTAGTATATGACTGACATATGGGCTAAAAAAAAAAAGAAGTTATGTCCTTACCATAATGTTCCATGTGAGTTGTTCATCTTGCCTTTTTGTTCTTACACGTGGGTTCGGAGCCGATCCCTCGGCTCTGAGTCGGCCACTTTTCAAGCTCAAACTCTCACAGAAGCTCGAGACCTAGTGTATATCCCATGATGCTCTACTGTAAACCCCCAGATCTAGTACACTGCACCCGAAGACAGCCTAAAAAGGAAGAAAACACTACAGTACCTACCTATCTAGGTACCTATAGATGCAGAAAGGAAAAAAAACAGTCTGTCCTAAGAAGACAGGCTGACAAGACCGACCAATCCACCGAGGCAACCATCTTTCTCAACAGGAGGGGGGAAGGTGGGAGGGAATGTAAGAACAAAAAGGCGAGATGAACAACTCACATGGAACGTTATGGTAAGGTTATGTTCTATCTCGCCGTTTTGTTCTTACACGTGGGTAGCGTCCCAAGCACCCTAATCCTGGGTGGCTCAAGGGAGAACATTCCTGAGCACAGTGGAACCAAAGGAAGCCCTGTCCCTGGAGGCCCTGTCCACTTTGTAATGAGTGATAAACGTGTGAGGTTTTGACCACGTGGCAGGTGCACAAATGGTATCCAAGGGTAAACGAGCTGCATGAGCTAATGACGTAGAAATAGTCCGAGTAGAATGGGCTTTGACGTTATTCGGTAATGGCTGGTTAGCGGAGGAGTAAATGAATTTAATGCAGTCAGAAAGCCACTTAGATAATGTGATTTTTGACACCGCAGAACCTTTCTTGTTCTCTGCATAAGAGACAAAGAGTTGATCCAATTGTCTGAAGTCTTTCGTTCTGGCCAAGTAGAATCTCAATTGTCTGTGAACATCAAGCTTGTGTAACATATATTCCAGTCTGTTGGTATGGTGTCTAAAAAAGGTTGGGAGCTCAATGGACTGATTTAAATTAGTTTCTGAACAGACCTTAGGAAGAAAGGTAGGATTTGTCCTAAGGGACACCCTGTCAGGGTGGAAGATCAAATATGGGGGCTTGGAAGATAAAGCTTGAAGTTCGGAGACCCTATGCGCAGATGTAATGGCTACCAGAAATATAGTTTTCCAGGACAGAAACTTCAAGTCACAGGATGACTCGGGTTCGAAAGGGGCAAGCATCAATTGGGATAAAACAAGATTCAAATTCCAGGGAGAGATAGGTTGTCTGATAGGAGGTCTGAGATGGTGGGTCCCTTTCAAAAAGGCTTTACATAGTCTGTGGGACATGATGTTAGACCCGTTAAACCCTACATGAAAGTTGAAAATTGCAGCCAATTGAACTCTTATGGTGGTAGCAGCTGTGCCCTCATAGAACAAGGAAGACAAGAACTCTAAAATGGTATGAATAGGGGCAACAAGGGTCAATGTCTTGGTTAGAAGCCCAGTGAACAAATTGTTTCCATTTGCTGTTATATAGCTTCCTGGTTGACAATTTATGAGAGGAAACTATAACATGTTGGACCGCAGGAGACAAATCTTGAGACCTGGCTAATATGGGAATTGGAGCAGCCAAGCTGTCAGTTTCAGGGAGATGAGGGAGGGATGAAGAACTCCCGACGAATGAGTCAGAAGGTCTGGCACTGGGTCCAGAGTCCATGGTTCTTCCACTCGATACTTCTGTAGGAAGGGGAACCAAATCTGATGAGGCCAAGACAGGGCTATCAAAATCACAGTCCTTCCCAGACTTTTGGCTTTCTGTATGAATTTGGGAATTAGGGGAATTGGCGGGAAGGCATATAGGAGGCCCAGGGGCCAATCGTGTACAAGCGCGTCCCTCGGGTTGCTCCCCGGTGGGGGATAAAGAGCAAAGTAGCTTCTGCATTTGGCATTCATCGGAGATGCAAACAGATAACAGCAAGGCTGGCACCATCTGCAGAAAATCCTGTCTGCCACCTGTTGTTTGAGGGACCACTCATGAGGCAACAAGATGGCCCTGCTCAGTTTGTCCACTATCACGTTGGATAACGCCGGGATGTGGGTTTCTATTAGAAAGCATCTGGTGGATGTAGCCCACTGTCAAATTCTTAGAGCCTCTCGGCATAAGGGATACAATCTGGTTCCCCCTTGCTTGTTGATGTACCAGACTACTGACATGTTGTCCGTCTGAATTGCAATTGTCCCTGGAGGAAGACAGTCGTGAAAGTGTTGCAATGCCAGGAACACCGCTCTCATCTCCAGGACATTTATATGCAAATATGATTCCATGCTTGACCAAGTACCTTGGACAGTCTTTCCCTGAAATAGCCCCCCCCCCCACCCTATCAGGGAAGCATCCGTGGTCACTGTGGCTGTGGGTTGGGGGAGAACAAGGGGATGTCCGACTACTATATGGTCGCTGTCCAACCACCAATTGAGATCCTTCTTGCAAAGGTTTGTTAATAGAATCTCATGTGACAAGGGCAGTTGTTGGTAAGACCATTGTGTGAAGAGTAGCCACTGGAGTATCCGCATGTGCATGTGCCCCAACGGGACTGCTATTAGCATGGCTGCCACTGTGCCTAATAGCTTCAGTATCTGGGACGCAGGAGCATTGTTCTGGGTCAGCAGAATGGACAATTGATTCCTTAGAGATATGATTCTTGCTTGAGGCAACCTGATCCTTGAACTGACGGTGTCTAGCTCTGATCCTATAAAGGTAATATGCCGCGAGGGCGATAACAATGATTTTTCAAAGTTTAAGGTTATGCCCAACTGGGAACATAGGTTAATAGTGTAGTCTCTTGCCTGGATTAGTTGATGCCTGGAGGAGGCGGTGAGGAGCCAGTCATCCAGATATGGAAACATCCGGAATCCTAAACATCTCAGGTGAGCCGTGACCACTGCCATACATTTGGTGAACACTCTGGGGGCTGTGGTGAGACCAAAGGGCAGGGCTCTGAATTGGTAATGACTGGCCCCCAGCCGGAAACGCAAATGATCTCTGGATGATCTGGCCATTTTGATGTGGTAGTAAGCATCGTTGAGATCTATAAAACACATCCAATCGCCTGTTTCTAGGAACGGAAGTATTGATTGAAGCGTGGCCATCCGGAACTTTTCCTTCTTGACAAAGGTGTTGAGTTTGCTGAGGTCTGATATGGGCCTCCAGTCCCCTGTTTTCTTTGGAACTAAAAAGAACCTTGAGTAAGTTCCGGATCCTATCTGGTCTGCCGGGACTGGCTGGATGACTCTTTTGTCTAGCAGGTTTTGAATCTCTACGGCTGCTAGCTTTCACAGACTGGGTGGAACGTCTGGAATACTTGTACACTTGGGAGGGAGTTTTGTAAAGGGAATGTAGTAACCTCTGGAAATGATGCTTTTTACCCAAGAATCCATTGTAATGTTTAGCCAGGTGTTTGGGTATAAAGCCAAGCGACCCCCGACTGCCTCCAGAGAAGGACAGCCGGGCTTCCTTTCAGGAATGCTGATAGGGCTTACCAGAGAACTGCAACCTGTCACCCTGATTTTATGGACCCCCTCTGCCATTTGGATGGCATCTTACGTTTCTACCCCCTCCTCTGCCCCTAGAGGGGGTGTCCGTAGGTGTGTTCTGGAAAGCTCCTTGGGGTTTTTGGAACCACATTTTTCCACTTTGTTGCCCTTTAGGGTACAGTCTAGTTGGAGTGGAGAAATGGACTCCTACAGCAGATAGAGTCTTTCTTTCTTGTTCACACCTAGTAAGCGTCTCCTTAACTTTGGGCCCGAACAAGGCAGAACCATCAAATGGGGTATTGACAAAGGAAGATTTGAAGGCTTCCGCAAAGGAGCAAAGGCACATCCAGGACTGTCTCTGAAGAGCTATCGCTGAGCCTGCCACCCTACTCGATCCATCGACGGCATAAGAAATGAGCTGCATGGATGAGTTGACTATAGAATTAAAGGTGTTGAGTTGTGCAGTCACTTTCTCAGAAACTGCATCAGCTGTGTTACCCTGTAGAGTATCTTCCAGCTCTTTAAGGAGATCTCATTGAAGGCGGGTAAAATGGGTCAGGTAGTTGAGCAATCTCATGGAAAATGCCGAAGAACTAAATATGCGTTTCCCATACCTGTCCATCATCCTAGAATCCCTATTAGGAGGATGGACAGATGAAGCGGTTTCAGACATCTCTTTCTTGGTGGCTGCCGCCACCACCATGGCATCAACTGGGACTCCCTTGGTAAGAAAAGCTTTGTCAGCAGGGAAATTGTTGGGCTTCGGAGGGACCGGTTCCACTGAATCAGGGGACTCCCATGCCCTTTGAGCAACCAGATCCATTAGTTCATCGAAGGGGGAAGTACCCCAGGAGGTGGATGGTTGAGACCCAAAGGCCTTCAGGAGTACCGACTCATCCTCAGTAGGGGCAAGGGATTGCCAATCACCCCTCTGTCTTAAGATCTCCAATATGTCTGCAAATGAGACATCCTCTGAGGGGGATCATGGGGACCCTTCTGATTCCTCCAAGTCGGTATCCAATGTCAGGGATTCCTGTGGGGAATCCAGGTGCCTCCTCTTGCACAGCTTCTTCCTGGGTACTTCATCGGTGGGAGTGTCCGGTGAAGTCCCTGTAGAGGAGGGGCCACCCAATAGGAATACCTGAGGCTCTGGGTCTCGACGCTTGGTAGGGACCTGTGTGGAAGAGACAGAACGAGGCACTTTAGGGGGAGGGGAAGAAAGATCTGAGGAGATAGTGGTCTTGGCAGACATGACCTTCCTCATGGCATCGAAGGCACCAGAATCCCGGTCTGAGAAGTCTGTCAGCTCCGAAAAGGCCGGCAGCCCTCCCCGAGCCGAGACCCCGTGCTCCAATCCCGAGGACGGAGCAGAAGCCACCTGTGCCGAAGCCCCTAGGGGAAGGGTCAGAACTGAAGTATCGCTCTGACTCTCCGCCCCGGAGCCAGTGAGGGAGTGTCGGCCCCGAGACTCCCCGGTCAGAACTGAGGAGATCAAGGTCGATGGAGCCGAGGGACATGGATCAAACCTCGGCTCCGAGGGCTCTACCAACATCGGTTCTGTCTGCCCCAGCTCCGAGAGCTCAATTGGCTTCGGAGGAGGAGGAGAAGAAAGTAGGGTTGGAATTTCAGGCTTCAAAGCCGAGTGGCTCGAAACGGAAAGCATTTTGGCCAGGACCAGGTTCTCTAGCAATCTCTTAACCACTCGGTCCAGGTCCACATCAGATAGTTTCAAAGAATGGGTCAAGGGATGGGTCGAAGGAGCCGAAGACAGCACTGATTGAAGAATCAGAGACTGAGGAGTCTCCAACACCGGATCCACAACTGGGCTCCGAGGTAAAGGATCGATACATGGCTCCAAGGGCTGTGGAGCTGATGATCGAACCATACTAGAGGAGCTCGGAGCTGCGGACTTAGGCTCTGAGGACCCCTTGGACGACTTCGACCCCTTCGAAGCCTTGGAAGAAAGGTCGGTCTTGTCCAGAGCAGCCTGAAATTCAGGCTTCAGGAGTCCCCTATCTACCAGCTTCCTGCGCCTCTCCAAGAGAACTCTGGTGCTGAAGGAGTGGCAGATGGAGCACACTTCTTGCAAATGAACAGAACCCAAACAGTAGACAAAAGTGGAGTGGTTGTCCGTAACTGACATTTTCTGACCACACTCACACCTTTTGAAGCCAGACTTTTGCTTCTCAGACATTTTACTATAATGGAAAATTCATGTAACTATACGTGTAAATATAAGAATATATATACCAGTTCAGATCCCTGAACTAACCCTTAGAAAAAAATTATTCAGTATATATATATATATAGATATATATAGATATATATATATATCTATATATCTATATATATATATATATATATATATATATACATATACACACACACACACACACACACACACACACACACACACACACACACACACACACACACACACACACACACACACCTCTACAGAAGTAGCCAATTTTAACCTATTAATTCTAAGTAATCCTAAGGAAATTCTAAGAAAAAAAACACACTCAAAGGAGCTGACAGATTCCTGTCACGCCCAAAACAAAACTAAGATAGGCCTAACAAACAGCCGATAAGAACACACTCCAATCTAACTAGCCTAAGGATTCTAATTACACTCTAATATATAACTAACTGTAAATATTAAACACTAGCTAACACTATAATAGAATATTTTTAGAAAAATATCGCTAAATATAGAAAAAAATAGCACTGGCCCGAGCTTTCTCCGACGAGTCTGTAGATCCGTTGCAGTGGCAAACTAGATCTGGGGGTTTACAGTAGAGCATCATGGGATATACACTAGGTCTCGAGCTTCTCTGAGAGTTTGAGCTTGAAAAGCGACCATCTCGGAGCCGACGGATCGGCTCCGAACCCATGTGTAAGAACAAAACGGCGAGACAGAACAACTTCACATTCAGAATTTTCTTTCCTAAAGAGAGGGCTATAACCTGAACTGTATAAGAATTAGGTCAAAACCAGAAGACATTGTCATGTCAGGTGGAGAAAGGTAAAGTAGGTTACCCTACCCCAGCCAAGGAAAGAGAAGGAAGAAAAGAGGAAATGGGGGAGAATGTTAATACTGCAAGTTATCTATCTGAACATCTACCATTAAGGAACCTGAAGCTCTAATAAAATTATTTCAGTCAAGCAATGCAATAAACTGTCATGTCAGAAGGGAAAAGGTAAAATAGGATAACCCACCTTGGCCAGGGAAAGATCAGGAAGAACAAGAAGAAGGTAGGAGGCTGCTACTACTGCAATAGTGAGCAATCTGAACAACAACAGTTATGGTAAGATAACGTACACAACTATGCTATGCTCTTCACTAGATCACTGTTGCAATAACTGTAACTATACATGATAATTGCCATTACTTTATAAGAAAGGGTAAATGGAGAAAGATTAGAGTCTAGAAACCTTTGAAGAATGGGTTTACAAATCCATCTGTAGCTCTGGGAAATGAATTAAGTTTGCATTGCCTAGTAAAGGTGTGCACAAAAGACCAAGTGTCTGATTTAGGATAGACCTAGAGTTACCTCTTTCCAAAAAGCTTTAGAAAAACGTCATAGCTTTAGTAGAGTGTCATAACTTTTTGAGGTGGGCTTTTTCTTTGGTGAGTGCAACACAGTTTGATAGCCTGAGGCAGCCATCTAGAAATGCTTTGTTTAGAAACCATCTGTCCTTTTTGCTATCAAGGGATACAAAAGTTGGTTAGACTTTCCAAAATACCTAGTCTTGTCTAAGTAAAATCTTAGTTGTCTGTGATCATCTAAGGTATGCAGAATGCTTTCTCTTTTTTGGGTTTTGGATAAAACACAAGGAGATGAATGGTCTAGTTTAAAGTAAATTTAAAGACTGTCTTTGGGATTGAAGGGTTAGTTCTAAGACTCACTCTGTCCTTGTGGAAATAAAGAAAGGGTCCATATACTTATACACTTAAGATTCAGATAAATTTAGCAGGTGTCAGAGTAATAACCAAAACAGTCTTCTGTATTAGAAATTTAAAGAAGCATTGTCTGCAGCTTCAAAAGGACAGACAGTTAATCTTTTCAAAACACAATTAAGATTCTAAGTATTTGTTATTTATTTTCTAGGTGGCCTAATATGCAACATCCTTTCAGAAATGTTTAATGTGAGATAAAGAAGTAAAAGGGACCCAAAGACAGACCAGTAAAAAATGCAGAATAAGTACCTTTATAGAAGTGAACACTAAGCCAGAAATGAGCAATTCACACATGTACTGAATAACCACAGATGCCCCTCTTGGGATGGGTCTTGATGTCTTTTACGGTACCAGCTAGAAAATATTTTCCATTTTGCTAAGCATTATTTCCTAGTAGCAGGTTTTCTAGCCTTCTTTAATACCTGCTGCACATACTACAAAAAAGGGTGACTAAATGGGATGAAAATTCTATCATTGAAACTGTTAGGAGGATACTTTGCATGCTGGGGTAGATTGAGGATCTCTTGTACTGTGTGAGGAGATCTACTCTGTGAGGAAAATGTTGGCAATTGCCCTTAGCCAGATGTATGAAAGGAGGAAATCAGTGTTGTCTGGATAAAAAGGGAGTCACCAGAAGCATTTTGGCAAGTATAGCTACATCTTTAGAAGAACTTTGGTATCAGAAGAAAGGGGGGAAGGCATACAGGAATATTTCTGTCCATGGGAAAAATGCATCTGTTTTAAATGCTTTTTCCAAGGTATCCTAGAACAGAACTGATTTAGCTGTCTATTGATAAAGGATGCACATACATAGATCTGCTCAGGGAGTTCCTCACAGGTGGACAATCTCTTGAAAGATCTCTGGGTACAGCATCCATTAATGAGAGTCTATTTTGGATATGCTGAAAGTTTTTGAAGCTGATTTCTGCTCTGACAGAATGCCTGTGGCTTGCAGAGTGACTAAGGTCTGCATTGCCAGTTCCCAGGCAATCATGGTTAGCCTGCACATGGGGTGTAACTCTGCTCCCCCTTGTTTGTTTATATTCTCCATTGCTGTGGTATTGTCTGTTATCACTAATTGGGGTCCAGGTATCCACATCTGACTTAAGGCTTTGATAGCTTTTATTAAAGCCATTAGCTTGTTCCTGAAATGAGGCTCTCACACTCCCTGATCCTTTTTTAAGGACCTTTATAAATTATTACTTAAGACATAAGAAAACATGCATTAACAGAAAACAAACCATATTAACATATTTTTTTCATTTGCATACATTATACACCACATATCATTTATTTTCTTTTAGTAATTATCATTAGTCCAACATTGTATAAATTGCTGAAGTCCTGCCTTCCCTTAAACCTTACTTCTCCTCCTCCTGAACATTATTCTGCATGTGACCAGATAGCGAAGCGGTTAACGTATTCGCCTCCCATGCACAAGGTACAAGGTTTGATCCTGAACTCCGGCCAATGCATTATTTCCGGCTTTTGCATTACCTACTTGTGCTTCTGTGGGGGTCTTTCCCCCAAATCATGCTGAATGTTTCCATCTGAAACACACCCATAAATGAAAGACAATTAAAAGGGGAGAATGAACAAGAAAGTACTCAGCGCTAAAGTACCCCAACACAAATAGAGGAGGAAACAGACTTAGTCGAAGAAGAATGTAAGCAACTGCAAACAGCATGTGGGATGATTATAGAACAGATATGTGGCCAAGCAAGCGATAGAAAAAAGGTACTTAAAGAAAGGTTACTGAGGAAGTCACGGAAGTCATCAAAAGAATGGAGGCGTGCAGGACAAAGTGGGACATGGAAAAGAAAGACTAGGCCAGGATGGCTAAGAAGGAAGCTAAGAATGGAGTTCTAGGGGTTACCTCAGTGTCACTGCTCGACAGAGGCACAGCTAAATAATGGGCATAGTTTCTCCAAACTAAGGGGTGGCGTAAGCCACAAAACTATGGCTAGGCTTATAAATGCCCTCGGGCAGATAGCCTAGTATGAACCTATGAACCTATGTATTGTTACCACAATTTCCATTTATTTCTATGTAATTTGCTCCATCCATTTTTCAAAATATCTATCTTCCAGTTTTTTATCACTTTTATAATAATCAATACTTCAAATACAGCTGGTTTAGACTTTGATTTCTATTTTCAAGTAATTGCTTTTTTTGACAGCCAACAGAATTAAGTTTAATAAGGCCTTACTATGTCTTGACAATTCATATCCTGTGTCACAGTACAAATAAAATCATATCCTTAGTTACAACCATTTGCTCATACAGAGTACTCTGTACGGATTTTTTTAAATCTGCCAACTCATTACACTCCTAAGACACATGTTCCCAGTTACCTCTTTCTTCCCCACCACACCTTCAACATTTGTTGTCTACCAGGGGAAAAATTCTATGAAATCTAGTTTGTGTATAAAAATACCTATGCAAACACTTCCAAGTAAACACATGCCCTGAACCTTGATGCCTTAGGACAATGCCCTCCGTGTGATATCTGAAGCATTACTCTGCCTGACTGAGCAGGAAGAAGGGAGAAATGGGAGGCCAGGATTTAGCAAGACCTGACTGGCCCATCATATAAGTTCCTTCTTCATGAAAGTGAGCACTACAAGCGGGTAAGACAAGGGATGAAGATGGTGGATCCAGAATGATTTGTGATACCACTGGATTTCCCTCATGTGTAGTCTGAAAAATGGAATCATTAGAGAAGGAGTAAGGTGTGATGTCCCCTCTCTGGGGCCAGTAATCAAGGTACCTGAATCCTCACCCCTGACACTGGAGAGGAACGTCCACTTGGAATAAAAATGGATACACTCAGTATTGCCAGATGCAGCTCTCTCCATCAAGCACAATTTCCTTTAAGAGCACATAGGGAACACAGGCAGTCTGGGGGCTGGGTCCCACAGATCAGTAATATAAGACTGATGTTAACATACAACAACAACATAGGGGGAATATGTGGCATAATAAAACAGAACTGGAATGTTCTGTTAACAGATGAAAGAATAGGTAAGGTGGTGGGGGAGAGACCACTATTTGGATTTAGAAGGAATAAAAATCTAAAAGATTTATTATGTCACGAAGGGAGGACACATAAAAGCAGGAACAGGAGTATCATTACACAGCATACAGGTACACGAACATGTAGAAGCTGCAAAGCATATGAATATGTTGAGGAAGCAGGATTATATAGACATCCTATATCAGGGAAGCAGTATTGTTTTGATCTATATGCAGATTATAAGACAAAGAAAATGCTTATTTGGCAGTCTGCCAGGACTGCAACTCGTTCTATATAGGAAAAGCTAACTGCATGTTGAAAAATAGAATTTTGAACCATTTGTCATCAATTAGGCTAAGACATGAACATAATGCACTTTTCCAGCATATTTCTAAGCATGAGAATCATAAGTTTAAATTTATGGTTATACAATGTATAAATAAGAACAAAAGGGGAGGTGATTTAGTTAATGAGACAGAACTAAATGAGACAAAATGGATCACTGAACTAGCAGCACATAAAACCCCAGGTTTAAATGGCATTATACCTTTAAAACCTGTATTGAAAAAGAGGAGGGTGCAGTACTGATTGTCAAAGAGCTATAAACACTTCAGTGTTACTTGAGCATGTTATCTGAAGAAGGGCTTGTCCCGAAAGCGCTCATTTTATGTGTTTTTAATTGTGTTTTAAATAAAAGTTTTGTAGCTGTTCAGCGTGATGGCTACCGCCTGTTTTCTTCTTCTGGCTTACTTATTGTGGGCAGATAGCCTTTGGTGGAGTATCTACAGTTGGTTTTGGTTTATCATGGTCTTATGAAGCTATGATGAGGCAATCATCCAAATAAGGAAAATATGGATGCCCTGAAGTATACAAAAGGCTATAACTTTGGCCAAGCACTTTGTAAAAAGTCTTGGATCAGTGGAAAGAACAGAAGACAAAGATGTAAACTGAAAGTGCAATTCAAAGACAAGGAATCTTAGGAAATGCCTGTGCATTTTTTGAATTGAAATGTGCACGTAGGAGTCTTTCAAGTCAAAGAAAAAGAATTTGTATTTTGCATTTTGGAACTAAAATAAAGGTGTTTAGCTTTGATTTAGCCTTAAAAGGTCCAAAATTGGTTTATAGGTAGTTACTAGACAGGCAGTCCAGGAGAGCATTACTGAGCCTAGCACAAATTCACAATTGTCCCAAAAAAGAAGTTATGTACTTATCATAATGTTCCATCTGTGTTGTTGATCTTCATTTATCCTTGACTTATGGTTCTTGGTTCTGACACTAGGAACTGGCTTGGCCGTCATAACAGCTCGTGAGAACTAAAAACTCTCGAGTTAAGTCCCTACCCAAAATGCCCCTCTCTAGATTACCTCAGATCAAGTTTGCAGCTGTAAAGGAAGTCAGGAAAAAAAGTCCTATAGCAACTGAAGAGGCTATGGCCAAGGTCATATATGAAATAACAGCTAACCAAAGCTACAGTCCGTTCCTCCAAGGTGTCTGAAGGATGGGAAAGGAGGGCAGTGTGTCAGAGATAAATGAAGATCGGCAACACAGATGGAACATTATGGTAAATACATAGCTTCTTTATCTGATGTTGTCAATCTTCATTTATTCTTGACGTATGGGACAGAGTCCCCAGCTACCTTGTATCTTGGGAGGCCTTATGGAAGGATATTCCTGAGCACCATACAGCCAAAAGACACTCTTCCCCTGGAGACCAGATCCACTTTGTAATGAGTGATAAAGGTATGTGAAGTAGCCCAGGTTGCTGCTGCACATATTTCATCCATGGAAGCCTTTGAGTGGAAAACAGCAGGTGTGGCTATTGCCCTTGTAGAATGTGTTCTCACTGGGGCTGGTAATTGGAGGATTTTCTTACTGTAGATGAAACTTTTACATTCCCTTAACCACTTAGATAAAGTGACCTTTGAAACTGGTTTACCCATGGCTGGACCTGAGAAGGAGACAGATAACTGGTCCGACTTCCTAAATTCCTTAGTTCTGCTGAGATAAAAATACAATTGTCTGTGAACATCTAGTAAGTGTAAACAATATTCTCCCTAGTTAGAAAAATTAAGTATGAAGACTGGTAAATCAAGAGCTTGATTAATGTTAGTTTCTGGTACTAGTTTTGGAAGAAAGGATGGGTTGGATCTTAGCGACACCCTGTCCTTATGAACAATCAAATATGGAGGTTTTGAAGATAAAGCATGAAGAAGGGAACTTCAAGTCACAAGTAGCTGCTGGCTCAAAGGGGAAATGGACCAAGGAATGTAGAACCCTATTAAGATCCCAGGGAATGAGAGGGTCCCTATAAGATGGTTTTAACCTCAAGGTTCCTTTCGTAAAACCTTTACACAACCTATGTGAGATTAATGAATGCTCTTCAAAGCCGTCATGGAAGTTAGAAATAGCAGTTAGTTGAACTTTGATGGTAGAAGAAGAAGCTCCCTGTTCGAAAAGCAGAGCTAAAAATTCTAAAACCTTTTCAAGTGATTCCAAAAAGGGATCAATTCCATTATCACGTGCCCAAATAGAAAATCTTTTCAACTTACTGTGGTAAAGCTTCCTAGTAGAAAGATTATGGAAATCCAACAAAATTTTTCGAACTGGATAGGATAGGTTATTTTGCCTGGCGATCAATGGAATTGGAGGAACCAAGCTGTAAGCTTGACATTTTTCAGATTGGGGTGAACTAGTCCCTGTGGATGGGACATGAGGTCTGGATCTGGCTCCAGAGTCCATGGACGGTGAAGTAGGTGAGGCCAAAGAAAGGGGAACCAAACTTACCAAGGCCAGAATGGAGTAATGAGAATCACCTTGCTCTTCAACCTGATGGCTTTCTTCAAGATGTGAGGTATTAGTGGAACGGGGGAAAGTCATAGAGCAGTCCTGAGGGCCAATCGTGAAGGACAGCATCTCTTGGGGACTCCACCTGAGGGGGGAATAGGGCAAAGTAGCTGCTGCACATGTTTTTCAGAGGTAATGCAAATAGGTCGCAGCAAGGCTGGCCCCAGTGACAGAAAATCTCCTTCACCACTCTGGGATAGAAAGCACTCGTGATGCAGGAGGATACATCTGCTCAGCTTGTCCGCTATCAAGTTTGAGCTCCCCGGGATGTGCATTGCTTTCAGAAAGTGGTTGGAAGAGATCGCACATTACCCTATTCTGAGAGCTTCTCAACAAAGGGGATAAGACTTGGTTCTGCCCTGTTTGTTGATATACCAGGCTACTGACATGTTGTTTGATTGAATCACAGTCATTCCTAAAGAGAGGGCAGCTTGGAAGGCTAGTAATGCTAACAACACTGCCCTCAGTTTCAGAACATTGATATGCAGATTGGCCTCCATCAGGGACCAAGTGCCTTGAACTGTTCTGCCCAGATAATGCCCCCCCATCTGGGAGGCATCCATGGTCACTGTGGTATTGGGTTTGGGTGAAACAAAAGGTTGGCCTAAAAGAATTTCCTCTGATTCCATCCACCAGGATAAGTCCTTCTTGCAGTGGTTCATAATTCAGATGAGATGTGTCAAGGGATGAGTGAGGATGGACCACTGGGAGTTTAGAAGTCACTGCAGAAGTCTCATGTGAAATCTTGCTAGTGGAACCAATGTGATGGCTGCTGCCATGGATCCTAGAGCTTGTAGAACTAATACAGCAGGTACATTGCCATTGGAGAGAATAACTTCCACCTGG
Source organism: Protopterus annectens (assembly GCF_019279795.1). NCBI lineage: Eukaryota > Metazoa > Chordata > Ceratodontiformes > Protopteridae > Protopterus > Protopterus annectens. Next base: position 255,149,748 of record NC_056727.1, on the reverse strand, counting down.
GACCTTATCTTCTGCAATCTATGAAGTGGAAGGGAAGCTATGCAAGAGATTGTATTCAGGCAGGCTCCTATAAACTCCAATTGTTGAGTCAGACTTAGTTGAGATTTTGTATGATTCACCACTATATCTAGACGAGCACAAATATGTAGAATAAAATCTCTTCTCTGTTCTAGTAGATGCCTGGTGGGAGCAGTGACGAGCCAGTCATCTAAATATGGAAATACTCAGAATCTGTGCAGTCTCAAGTGAGCTGCTACTGCGGCCATACACTTGGTGAACACCCAGGGGGCTGTGGTAATGCTGAAGGACAGAGCTCTGAACTGATAGTGACTGGCTCCCAGCTGGAAGTGGAGAAACCTTCTGGAGAGCTTGTTTATTTTTATGTGGTAATATGCATCCTAGAGGTCTGTAGAGCACATCCAATCATCTTTCCCTAAGACAGGAAGACTAGACTGAACCATGACCATCCAGAATTTTGTCTGCTGAACAAACTTGTTCAAAAGGCTGAGATCCAAAATTGGTCTCTAGTCCTTGTCTTTTTTGGCACCAGAAAGAACCTTGAGTAGAATCTGGATCCTATCTGGTCTGCTAGGGCTTCTGGGATGACTCTTTTTTTTTTTAGCAGCCTTTGAATTTCCAGAGCTGCCTGATCCCTCTGATTGGGTGAAATATCAAGGATTCTTCTTCCTGATCTTGGAGTGAGAATGAAGGGAATGTAGTATCCTCTGGCAATGATCCTTAGCACCCAAGTATCTGTGGTTATTTGTCACCAGGCTAGTGAGTGTAAGGATAATCTTCCCACAATTGCCTCCAGAGATAAGCAATCGGGCCTCCCTTCAGGAGTGCTGGTAGGGTTTTCCTGAGAAGGAATATCTGGAATCCTGATTTTGTGGGCCATTTCTGCCGTGAGGTCAGCGTCTTCCATTGGAGCTTCCCCCTCTGCCCCGAGGGGAGTCACTGCCATGTGTGCCCTAGAAAGGCCCTTGGGTTTTTTAACCACATTTTTCTGCTCCTCTGGTTCCTGGAGTGGAAGCATTGGGGGCAGAGAAATGAACACCCACTCCATCCTTTTCACATCTGACCAAGGTATCTCTGACTTTGGGGCCAAAAAAGGGACGATCCCTCAAATGGAGCATTGACAAATGAAAACTTAAATGGCTCTGCAATTTCACACAAGCTCATCCAGGCATGTCTCTTTATGGCTATGCCGGAACCCACTGCCCTAGTCATCCCTTTGGCTGCATGGGCAATGAGCCTCATGGACAAGTTAGAAATAGATTCCAGGATGGCAAGCTGGGTGGCTACTTTATCTTGTACCTCCTCAGACACTGCTCTTGCAAGGGTATCTGAGATCTCCTTGATCAGATCCCTCTGGAATCTGATGAAGTTTGCCATGAAGTTCAACAACCGTAAAGCAAAGGTGGAAGTAGGGTACACCAGCTTTCCAAACCTGTCCATCGCCTTGGACTCTTGTTTAGGGGGATGAACAGTGGAACTTTATTTTGCAAGTTCCTACTTTGTGGCTGCCACAGCCACCATGGCATCTACTGCTAAACCCTTGGTCCAATACTGATGGTCCTCTGGTGCTGAAATTATTTTGTCTGGTCTCCTGGGGATTGGCTCTACAGAATCAGGGGCCTTCCATGCCCATTGAGTGATCAACTTAATGAGATTGTCAGCAGGTAGAGTCACCCAAGAGTTAGATGGGCAAGCACCAAAAGCTTGCAGGTAGACCAACTCCTCTTAGGAAGGGTCTTTGGTTTTCCAGCCACCCCTCTGCTTTAATATTTCAGGAATGCCGCCAAAGGAAATGTCTTCTCGGGGTGACCGGGGGGAACCCTCCCAGTCATCGAAGTCTATGTCCTCTGTGACAGATTTATGTGGGAAATCTAGGTGTTTCCTCTCACACGTCCTCTTCTGGGGCATCTCCTCAGTGGGAAATTCTGTGGAGGACTTGGAAGAGGTAAGGGCCTGTGCAGGGGTATCCTGCAGCTTTGATGCTGTCTGTCTAGGAGTGGAGGTTGGTGGAAGCTCTGGACAAGAGGGAGACCTAGGAAAATGCTCTGATTGGGAAGGAACCAGCTGAGAACCTACAGAGGTCAAGGCCCTCTCCATGACCTGGAAAGCAGGCCCCCCCAAAGAAGGATGGGAACCCAGAATTGGGAAGGACAACCTTGGAACTGTGGTCCCACCCTGTTCTGAGGAGACCTCCATCGAGGTCAAAGCCAAGGAACAGGCCATGAAAGAAGCAGTGGAGGTATGACCCCAGGAGTCCGCTGGTTCCGAAGGAACAGAGGAACTCGGAGCAGACCCTGCAGCTGAAGGCATAAAAGCTGTCAGCACCAGAACAGGCTGAAACAGAGAAATTGGAGTTGTGGTCTCTAACACCTCAGTGGAGGTTAGAGGAGAAATGTCTAGTGGAGTCCTTGGACAGAAAGTCCTATTTCCAGAAGAGAGTGAACCCTGGGAAGAAAATGAAAGACCTTTGCCATAAGGAGCTGATCCACCAACCACACAATGCTGACGTGTGTCAGACTCTTAAAGGAATGGACAGAGAATGCTGAGGTGGATTCCAATCTCTCTAAAAAAGGGGCTTGTAAGGTGTCCTGCAAAAGGATCTACTGAGGGGGAATACTTAGTCCTTGGAAATTAAATAAACCCTGGTTCCAAAGTTACTGGCGGCACTGTAGAAAGAACTGGTTCCAAAATTATGGATGGCACCATAGAAAGGACCAGCATCAATGGAGAGAAAGTCACATGAACAGTCAGCGCTGTGGTGGTTGGCACCAAAACCTGTGGTGCAGAACTAGTCACTACAGTAAGTGCTGATGAACTCGGTACTGTAGGTTTTTTGGCAGTTAACTTTGGTTCTGCAGATCATGTGGGAACCGAAGATTTAGGTCTCTTGTGTGCTGGAGCTGAAGGGTATGCTGGCACCAACAGACGCCTCTCCTTTCCATTTTTGATTTTAGAGGAAGAGGAACAGAAAGAAGAAGGAGAAGACACATCAGATTTGGAAGTCCTAGGCTGACTGGACAAAACCTCATCAAAAGATGTCTTAATCAGTCCTTTCAAAATAAGTTTGTTCTTCCTTTCTATGAGGGCCTATTGACTAAAGGCTTGACAAATAGCACAATCCTCTTGTAAATGCACTGGGCCCAAGCAGTAGACACAAGATTAATGTCCATCAGAATTGGGCATTTTTCTTCCGCAATCATGACACTGTTTAAACCCAATCATCCCTTTATTTTTATCTGCTATGTTGACTAGTAAAAAATATCATTGGCAGAAAAACACTCTCACAGCTACACACACACATTAGAAAGACGTAAGAAAGAAGTAAGAAAGAGGAGAAAAAGTCTACCAGCAATGGTAGGCCAGAACTACCAAGAGGTAGGGCATAAAGGGATAGAGCTACCAATGATGGTAGAACAGATGCCATGAGGTAAGAAGGTAGATAGCACACTCACTCACCAAATAAGGATAGAAATATCTGACTACAACTGTAACAGAGAAAAACTGCCAACAATGGTATGGAAAAACACCGAAGTACAAAGGGCGAGGATAGTAAAAGCAAACAGAAGGTGAAAAGGTTAACTGGGTAGGTAGAAAAGATTTAACTAAATTTCATATAAAAATAATGAAAATACACTTAGCTCAAGAGAAAGTTTAGCCAACACATCATATGTAGAAGAGTGGCAAATGAGATCGGAGTTAATCTAGAGAGGGGCATTCTGGGTAGGGAGTTAGCTCGAGAGTTTTTGGTTCTCACAAGCTGTTATAACAGCCAAGCCGATTCCAAGAGACAAACTGAGTCCCACATGTCAAGGATAAATAAAGACTGACAACATTGGATGCACTGTTTGGTTAAGTGACTCGCTCAAGTTCACACAGTAGACAGATGAAGGATGAGGGACTCAAGTATCTACTTAACAGCTTATAGATTCAGTCCTCTGTATCAACTGCCAGATTCTCAATGTACCTTCTTTTTTGGAAACTAGAAACATCCTGGAACAAAAACCTTTGCTCCCTTGAGATGGAGGAACTGGTTCTGCTATTCCATGTGCCAGCATAACTAACAGAACTTGAGGAAACAGGTGCATATTATTTTTTGTGCGGGGGGGGGGCAGCAGAAGAGGAATCTCTGACTGAGGTGGAAAGGATGTCCCCTGAAGTCTGTAACCATCCTTGATTATTTTCAGAACCTAGGCATTGTTATCTTTTTCCAGAGAAATGAAAGCAGTGGGACAGACTATCTGCAATGTGGGAAGAATGGATGGGGTGATAAGAGTGAGGAGGAGGTATAGGTAATTATAGGGCTTTCTTTTGAAAGGAGGGTCCCTAGGATCCTTCTTTCCTTTTTGAATTTTCCTGCCATTTCTTCTTATACTGATGTCTAGCTGGCTTTTGTTGAAGGGTTTTAAACGACTTTTAATAAAATATCCAGAAGAATTTGGAGAATTCCTTTGATATGCTTTGATATGTATAAATATGAGACAAAATGAGTTGACTCCTTGCATCAACTTATTCCTTTCTTCCAGTTTCTTTAATACTTCTGCTGAAGAAATGCCAAACAAAATGTCTCTGTCAACAGGGGCATTAAGCAACTGAGCTTTAACTTCATCATGAAAATTCTGTAATCTTATTCATGCATTCCTACATATAAAAGTAACAGTAGCAGCAGCCCCAGACACAGCATCTACAGCATAATAAGGACACTTAATAGTATGCTTAGTGACTTGGGAAGCAAGAAACAACTGTATAAAAGATCAACCTGCCAGACATTATATGCATGTAACACAAAAGCAGAAACTGAATAGTTAAAAAGCTGTATACATAACAGGTGGGAATAATAACTTCTTATCATAATGACACCACTTTCCATATTAGCTTTAAATGTGACTAGTCTCACAGATATATACAAAAAAGAAAGAGTAGTGAACTATATTAAAAATGCAGATTACAAATAGCTATGCTACAGGAGACAAATCTGGAAAGAACTAAGCATGTGATTTTGATAAAGAAAGGATTTTGGAATGGTTATACAGAGGAATATCTGGGACAAAGAAAAAGGAAGCACTTATATTAATTGGAAGAGGAGCTCCAATAGTGATAGAAGAGTAAAAAAGATAATAATGGTAGATTTGTAGTAGTAATGGGCTACTGGCAAGGTAGAAGCATTATGCTGCAATGTATTTATATTCTACCTAAAACTGCTACAATGGGATTTAAGAAAATTCTGGGAGAAATAATCATCTTTCAGCAGAAAATATTACTTGTAGGTGGGAAATGAAATTTGATCTGCAAAAGTAAGGATGTATTTTAGGGGCCTAGAAGGGAAGATATAACAAAAGAGGGTAGATTTTTGAAGACATTTATAAAAATATTTGGTATGGAAGATGTGAATTCAAAGTAGGAGCTCAGAGGGAATGCACATATTATTCCCAAAGATACAAAAACTGGGCTAGGCTAGACAGAAATTATATTTCACAAAAACATGCATTTAATTGAAAATTGTGATATTATTAAGGTTTAGAAATGAATAACAAAGAGTTTTACCTTTTAGTCTTGAGTCAAGAATAATGCTTTGGGACATGCAAAGTACTTGTTTATTTTATTAACAGCACCAGAGGAGACTGCCTACTAAATTTTTTAGATCAGTCTCAAAGAATAGAGGAAAATACCTCATTTCTATATTTTCTAATCAATTTTATGCACGAAGAACTTTGACATAATATAGTTTTTAACAAATAACATTTTTAAATATTTTACGTCCTCATGATCCTCGCTTACAGCTTCACGTGAACACTTGACAATATGCCTTTTAAAACATAGAACACCTGTGCTTAAGATTTATTGGCTTGCAACTTTTTAACATTTGGTACCAGTACAGACTCCCAGAAGGCCAGAGCTTAGTGTTGATTAATCTGTTTTTCATGGTTACATGATACTTTTAAGCATAACATCCCTTAACTCCTTCAGCACTTACTTGCCTTTAACTATCTGTCAGTACAGAGAGGATAACATTGTAAGACACTTGAAATATAAAGCTACTACTAAAATGATACTATATATTGCATAATCATACATCTATTTTTCATTTTGTTTTTAAAATAAACATATAAACATTTTATTTGACTCATTTATGAAGAAACTACAAGTTAATTTGCATTTTGTGAAGAATAAACATGAGACTTAGTAACCCTCTGTAACAATGCACATTCAATAACTATTTCAGATCATGGGGAAAAATAACTAAAATAAAAATGCAGGGTAATTAAATAAATATGAGACACTGGCACTTCCCACCTATCTGTCAAACAGAGACAAATTTAAGGAATGAGTAGCAGAAATTATTTGGGAGTTATTAGGGAGGGAAGATAGAGATTTATTTTGAAAATATAGCTACGGAGTGTGATAAAATTAAAGAGGAGTTTAAAAAAGTGTGGAAATAAAAGAAAGTGAGATATGGTTAAGAAGTAACAAGAATTATTTAGAGGGATTGTGCAGAATAGGCGGAATCTCATAAAACAAGAAAAGGCACAATTGTAGACTGCTAAAGAGAAAATAAGGGACTACCTCAGTAATATGTATGAGTTTGGAAAGAGTGCTGTTAAGCAACTGTTTTTTGATAATAACTCCAAAGCACAAAAACTTTTAGCACAATGGCTAAGGCAACAGAAGGTAGAAAGAGTTGTTGCCAAGCTTAGAGAGCCTACAACAAGGAAGGATAGCAGGAGATTATATAAAAATAGTGAGATATAATCAACTTACAGGAATGTCTTCAGAAATAGATGGCATTCATGTGGACATTTGAAAGCTAGGAGGGAAGAAAGTGATAAAGTTCTAGAAGGTTTTGTTTAACAGTATTTTAAAAGGAGGAGAAGCACCAACATCCTAGAAGAAAGAAGCAGTGGCTATAATATGTAAAGATGGTAAGTACCCATCAGAACCAGTTTCATATAGGCCCATTTCAATTTTAAACCATATTTATAAAGTGTTTATGTCTATAATGGCTTAAAGAATTGCAAAAGTGATGCCAAAATTGATAGATATGGATCAATGTGGTTTTGTGGAGGGGAGGCAAACACTTGATAACAGTGATGATCAACAGGAAAGCAGAATGCAAGAAAATATCACTCTTGTTGGTGGGTCTTGATGCAGAAAAAGCATTTGCTAGTGTAAGCTGGGATTTTACGAGTAGGGCAATGAAAGCATCTGCATTCCCTGATAAAATTATAAGGTTGATTAGGAGAAGATCAGAGGTAAAAATAAAAATTGAGGGTTCCTCTCTGATACATTTTATTTGAGCAGAGGAGCCAGGCTAGGATGTTCCCTTTACCCTTTGTTATTTGCATTATATTTAGAACCACTGGCAAAGCAAATAAGGGACTCGGGATTTCAAAGATATAATTGGTACAGCAATCGAGAAAAGATGGCTTAATTTGCAGATGATATTATTTTATACCTGATAAAACCAGAAAGTGTTGTGGAACATTCTGAGATAGTTTCAAGTGTCTTCAGGATACAAAATTAATGAAGATAAAATGAAGGCAATAGCAGTAAACTATGTACCCAAGCAAGAATTAGTTTAGAAATACACATATTTATGGGGACATGATAAAATGATGTACCTAGGAGTATGGATTAAAAAGGATTCTGTTATGGCAGCAAACAATATGTGGGAAGAGACTAAACAAAAGATAATATAAAAACTGAGAAATTTGAAGTTTTTGTTTTATGGATAGCAAGATACAAGCAGGTAAAAATGCTTTTAGTCCTTTTAGTTTTATACACAAGTCAGGCATATTTTTATCAACCAGAAGAAAAGCTGTGGATAGCAATTAATAAAGAGTTGATTTCATCTGGAAGGGGAAGAGGGCAAGAGTCAAGTGGAATAAGGTAATCCTTCCAAGGTGGTTTGCGATTACCTGCTTTGAAAGGTTATTTCAGAGCTACACAGTTGAGGCTCCTATACATAACACAAGTAGAAAGCTATAAATCAAAGAAGAAAGGGATGATGATGAAATGGGAGATAGGGAGCTCAAGAAACAAGGGGGTACTGGGATTTTGGATGCAGATCCTTAAGGAGAATAACAATAACCATACAGAATATTATAGTCATAAAGTAGCAGAAAGTATTCTAAGAAACTAGGCCAGCACTGGAATGGAGAAAGGAGATTCTGCCAATAGGGCTCACTGCAATTAAGGGTACAGAGAATAGGTAAGAGGGGGCTAGAATTTACTGACAAAAACTGACAAAGGAACCAAGGTATTGAGAGGAGTTAAGAAGAAAGAGAAAGGTAACAGAATGGCAAGAGGCCAAGAATTCATTTGGACTGCAGGCTAGAGATTGCCTACCCTATCAAGGATTGATATCAGAGTATAGGCAAAGAGAAAGAAATAATAGGCTCTTAAGTGAAAGCACTGGTAGAGTTTTTAGTATAATCTAGAGCAGAAACTGCTGTTAAAAGAAGCATAATTAATAGGGCATATAAAATACTGTATAGTAATTAATCAGAGGAGGTTAGAAAGGATTGGGAAGACAGATCAAATAAGCAATTCAACAAAGAAACAATGGGAGGATATACATGTATGGCTCCCAAATATGCAACAAAGTCTACAAGATTTTGGATCTTTGTTAGGAAAGGTTTGCATAGGTACTTCTATACCCCAAGCAGTCTCCAAAGAATTTTATTCCAGGTAGACTTCAAATGTTTTAGGTGTGATGGGGAAGAAAGAGGTAATTGGGAAAAAGAAGTTATCTACCTACCATAACGTTCCATGTTAGTTGTCTTCTTCTTGCCTTCTTTCTTGCTGGTTCAGAGCTGATCCTCAACTCCGACTCGGCCATCTTCAAAGCTCAAGAGCTGCTTACTGGCTTGAGGCCACCCCTATCCCATGATGCCTGGCGCTAGATACCCAGATCTCGTTTGGTAAGTCTAACGGCCAATATAAAAAGGAAGGAATCTTATCCTATAATATATAAAGCCTACCAGTGAGGCTACTAGGCATAGAGGAACAGCCAGTGAAAACCATAAAGAACTCTTCTCGGTCCACTAGGATAGGGGGATGGAGGGTGGGATGCAAGAAAGAAGGTGAGAAGAAGACAACTAACATGGAACGTTATGGTAGGTACATAACTTCTTTATGTTAAGTTGTCTATCTCGCCTTCATTCTTGCTGGTTGGGACAGCGTCCCTAGCAGCTAAAATCCTGGGTGGCTCATCAGAACAAACTCTTCAGAACCGTGAAATGAAAATCAGCTCAGCTCCTGGAGACCACATCCACTTTATAATGTGAAATGAAAGTATGTGGGTTGGCCCACGTAGCAGCTGCACAAATAGATTCCATGGGCAACCTAGCCTGAAAGACCACAGAAGTGGCTAAAACTCTGGTGGAATGACCTTTTGGTTTGACAGGCAACTCTTTATTCCTCAGTTGATAGATAAATGTGATAATCGTAGACAACCACCTAGATAAGGTTACTTTTGAGACTGGAAGACCTTGTTTACCCTGAGCATAAGAGAGAAAAAGTTGGTCCGACTTCCTGAAGTCCTTAGTTCTGTGCAAATAAAAGCGTAGTTGTCTATGAACATCTAATTGATGCAATTTATATTCCGCCCTGTTGGAGTGGTTGGGAAAAAACACAGGAAGGTCTATGGATTGATTCAAGTTATTTTCTGAAGAAACCTTAGGAAGGAAGGAGGGTTTAGTCCTGAGAGTAACCCTATCATTGTGGAACACTAGGTACGGAGGACGGATACAAAGAGCCAGAAGTTCTGAAACTCTTCTGGCTGAAGTAATAGCTACCAGAAAGAGGGTTTTCCAAGATAAAAACTTCAAGGAACAGGGTGTTGCAGGTTCAAAGGGGGGCAAAATTAGAGAAGCTAAAACCAAATTTAGATCCCACGGAGGAGGAGGATCTCTCACTGGGGGCCTGAGCAGAGTGGTCCCTTTGAGAAAGGCTTTACATAGCTTTTGAGACATGATATTATTTTCTGACAGGTCAATGTGAAAATTTGAAATTGCAGCTAACTGAACTCTAATCGTAGCGGAAGCGGAACCAGCATGAAAAAGTTCCACCAGAAATTCCAAAATATGATGTACAGGGGCTGAAAAAGGGTCTATACTCTTGGCCTCTGCCCAGGAAGAAAAATGTTTCCACTTACTAGTGTAAGTTTTTCTAGTCGTAGACTTGTGCGACGATAAGATAATTTTGCACACAGAGGGGGAGATATCAGGAAGCCTGGCTAATGTCGGAAGTGGAGCAACCAAGCAGTGAGCTGGAGAGATTGCAGGGATTGATACAGCCTGCCCGATTGATGGATCAGGAGGTCTGGAACTAGGTCCAGAGTCCAAGGCTGCTCGAGAAGATGATGATGCAGGAACGGGAACCATATCTGTTGAGGCCAGTAAGGAGCAATGAGGATCATTTTGCAACCCAATGCGGTAGCTTTCTGTATTAGCTTGGAAATTAAGGGAAATGGAGGGAATGCATAAAGAAGTCCCTGAGGCCAATCGTGGACTAGAGGGTCTCTAGGGGAATGTCCGGGAAGTGGAAGGAGAGAGAAGAAATTGCTGCACTTGCTGTTGAAGGGAGTGGCAAAAAGGTCGCAGCAAGGTTAACCTCATTTGCGGAAGATTTGGTCCGCAACGACCTGATTCAGATACCACTCATGAGGCATGAGAATTGCTCTGCTGAGCCTGTCTGCTATGACGTTGGACCTCCCAGGGATGTGCATTGCGATCAGAAACCGTTGGGAAGAGATCATGAGTGCCTCTCGACATAGGGGGGTAGGACCTGGTTCCGCCCTGCTTGTTGATGTACCATACTACCGACATATTGTCCGTTTGAATTGCAATGGTCCCGGTAGGAAGAGAATCCTGAAGAGCTTGCAACGCTAGAAGCACAGCCCTCATCTCCAAGATGTTTATATGCAGATGGTATTCGTGAGGTTGCCAGATGCCTTGGACTGTCCTGCCCTGATAATGCCCCCCCCCCCACCCGATCAGGGAGGCATCCGTGGTTACAGTAGCAACTGGAGGTGGTGGGACAAAAGGTCTGCCCTGGGGCACTGATGTGGAGACCATCCACCATGCAAGGTGATTTTTGCATGCTTCTGTGATCATAATCATGTGAGACATAGGAAGCTGCTGGAAGGACCATTGGGTGAAAAGAAGCCACTGGAGAATCCTCATGTGAAAACGAGCTAGAGGAACGAGTATGATTGCTGCTGCCATGAGAACTAGAGACTGGAGGATGAACCTGGCTTGAATTCTTCTGCATGCTAATAAGACCAGCACATGTTGGCGAATCACTTGTATTCTGTCTGGTGGGAGGCTCGCCAACATGTCTTTTGTATTTAAATTTGCGCCTATAAAGGTGATAGACTGACAACGCGACAATGCAGATTTTTCGAAATTTATTGTGATACCTAGCCTGGAGCAAGTCTGGATAGTGTAGTCTCTGGCTAGCAGAAGTTGATGCCTGGTGGAAGCAGTGAGGAGCCAGTCATCTAGATATGGAAACACCTGGAATCCTAACCGTCTGAGATGAGCGGTAACTACTGCCATACATTTGGTGAACACCCTGGGGGCTGTGGTGAGACCAAAGGGCAGAGCTCTGAACTGATAAAGACTGGCTCCCAGCCGGAAGCGGAGGAATCTTCTGGAGTGCTTGTCCATTTTGATGTGGTAATACGCATTCTGAAGATCTATAGAGCACATCCAATTGTCCTCACCCAGAAAGGGTAGAATGGACTGTAGCGTGACCATCTGAAACTTGGTTCTTCGAACAGACTTGTTTAGTCTGCTGAGATCCAGAATGGGTCTCCAGTCCCCTGTCTTTTTTGGCACCAAAAAGAACCTTGAGTAAGTTTCGGATCCTAGCTGGTCTGCTGGGACTTCCTGGATGACTCTCTTTTTTAGCAGTTTTGAAATTTCTTGGACTGCTTGATCCCTTAGACTGGGTGGAACATCTGGAAGGGACTTGTTTAACAGTAAGGGAGGGTGCAGGAAAGGAATTTTGTAGCCTCCAGATATAAGGGACTATACCCACTTGTCTCGAGTTATCTCTTGCCAGGCTTTTGGGTACAGTGATAATCTTCCACCGACTGCCTCCAGAGGTGGGCAGCTGGGCAACCCTTCAGGGATGCTGAAAGGGCTTGTCAGAGAAGGATTCTCTGCTGCCCTGGTTTTGCGGACCCCCTCTGCCACAGGGACGGCATCTGTTATTGTTCCCTCCTCTGCCCCTGGACGAGAACTCACCACATGTGCCCGGCAAGGCTCCCTGAGATTTCCGGAACCACATCTTTCCACTCTTCTGACCCTTGGGATAGGGTCTGGAAGGAGTGGAAAAATGGACTCCCATGGCACAGAGAGTCTTGCCTTCCTGCTCACACCTGGTAAGGGTATCCTTCACCCGTGATCCAAAAAGAGCGGATCCATCAAAGGAGGTATTAGTGAAAGACGCTCTGAAAAGTTCCACAAAGTTACATAGCCGCATCCAAGTGTGCCTCCTCAGGGCAACGCCTGTGCCTGCGGCTCTACTCGCACCATTGGCTGCATAAGATATGAGCCTCATGGAGGAGTTCACCACTTAATTTAGAGTTGCCAGCTGGGAAGCCATCTTAGCCTGTGCCCCCTCAGCTGATGGATCTTGGAGGGTATCTCCAAGCTCTTTAAGGAGATCCCTCTGAAGATGGGTGAAGTGGCACAAATAATTCAGGGACCTCATGGAGAACGTCGCTGAAGCGAACATCCACTTCACGTATCTGTCTATTGTCCTAGACTCCTTATTAGGAGGATGAACAGATGAAGAAGTTTCAGCCAACTCCTGTTTTGTGGCCGCTGCTACCACCATGACATCAACGGGGATGCCCTTCATCAAAAATTGTTTGTCCTCTGGAGCCGTTATGAATTTGGCAGGTCTCCTAGGGGATGGTTCCACGGAATCTGGAGCCGACCATGCCCTTTGAGCCATGACAGACATCAGTGGGTCGAAGGAAGGAGACACCCAGGAGGTGGAAGGTTGGGAGCCAAACGCATCCAGGAATACCGACTCGTCCTCAGAAGGGCCTAGGGTATTCCAGTTCCCCCTCTGCCTAAGCATCTGAAGGACAAGGTATCGGAGCCGACGGTTCCACGACTCAAACCCCAATGAACTCCGGCTCCGAGCTCAAAGGAGTCGGAGGAGGAATATCTGTAGATGTGGGCGGAGCCGACCCCTAATGAGGGGGGCTGGACAACATTTTTGCTAGGGCCTGCGATTTTAACAGTCTACTGACCACTCTTTCCACGTCATGGTCTGAAAGTCTCGAGGACCAAGAAGAGTGGGATGAGTGGTGACTAGGCTCCGATTGGAACAAAGGTGATCTCGGAGCCGAACGTATCGACTCCAGAGAAGGAGACCTAGATCTTTTTCAACTCCCAGATGGCTCAGCGGAATATGTCAGAGCCGACTGGGAGGGAGAAACCTCGGTTCCAGCCGGAACCGAGATAGATGGTACAGTTTCACCCAGCGACGACTCCGAACTGGGAGCCAAATGTTTAGGTGTCCTAGAAAATTTCACTGGCTGAGCCTTAGCCGGTAAATCTTTGGGCTTAAGTAAACCCCTCAGGATCAACTTATTTTTGCGCTCCTGCAGGACTCTTGGACTAAATGCGTGGCAAATCGAGCAAGAGTCCTGCAGGTGCACGGCGCCCAGACAATAAACACAAGAAGTGTGCCCATCTGTCAGAGACATCTTCTGACAGCATGAGTCACACTTCTTGAATCCGGACGGCTTGGGATCCTTGGACATCCAGAAAGGAAACCAAGAAAAAACACAGACACAGAAGTTAAGGTTATAATACCACAAATAACTACCACTACCAATATCTATAGATAAGTATAATTAAACTAGCTAACAGATACTATAAAATAAAAAACTATAATTATTTATTTATTTTTGTTTTAAGAAAGAGAGACAGAAAAGGTTATCCTCTAACTTAAACAGAAACCTTTGAGGTAAGGAAAGGGCTAGAAAAAAGGGGGGGGGACTCTCTAATTAAAACGAGTTTCTGAGATAGGATTCAGACAGAAAACACTAAAATACAATAAATATAACTAAAAAGGGAATTATACACTAAACTAACAGTTTTTATGACAGAAAAAATAGTGATAATAAGTTTTATATGACCTGAGCCAGCAGAACAACCTCGCAGCAGAAGCGGCAAATGAGATCTGGGTATCTAGCGCCAGGCATCATGGGATAGGGGGTAGCCTCGAGCCAGTAAGCAGCTCTCGAGCTTTGAAGATGGCCAAGTCGGAGTCGAGGATCGGCTCCGAACCAGCAAGAATGAAGGCGAGATAGACAACTTAACATCATATATTTAAGAGTGTAATGAGTTGACAGACTTTAAAAATTCCCTGCTGGCTACTCTGTTAGAAAAACTGGGTGAACAAATTGGTGTAACTAAGGAAATAATCTTTTGAGCAGTGTGATACAGAATTAGAATTGTCTATACATAGTAAGGCCTTGCTGAGTTTAATTCTGGTGGCTGCCAAGAAAAGCAATTACTAGAAAATGGAAATCAACATCTAAACCAACTGTACTAGGAGTGGTGAATATAGTAACAGAGATCAATAACTGGAAGTGGGATTTTTAGAAAAGAGTAGGAGCAAATGCATAGAAAATGGGAAAATGGGAATTGTGGGAACAATACATACAGAAAAATGTTTTGGAGGAGGAATGAGGTTTAAGGGAAGGCACAAAGTGAATGAGTTTGAAGGGAAGGCAGGAATTGAATGAGCTTGGTAATGTTTGACTGACAATGACTGTATAGATTATAAGCAATGTATAATGTTTGAAAATGAAAATATGTCAACATGGTTTGTTTTCCTTTATATAAATGTATGATTGCCTAAGGCATAAGTGATAATTCAATAAAGATGCTTCTAGTTAAAAAAAACAGTTTCAGGTACTTTCTGTAGAACGAGGATGGTTAGCAGATGAAGAAGGGGAGAAAAGATCTTTTGTGAATGGAGTGAAGAGGATAAGGCCTAATACTGTATTTTGTGGGATCCCAGCTTGCAGCATACATTAAGTAAAGCAGGTATTATCCAATATGATCTTAATTGTCTGATCTTGAAAATAGTTTGCTAAAACGCTTACAGAGTCTTTAGTAAAGTCATAGCTCTGTAATCTGGCCTGGGTGTAAACAGAATGCAATCTACAGATTCAAATGCCCTTCTCAAACCAACATGCAGCCTTTTCCATGTTGGTATAAATTCTATCCATTTTATTATAAACTGCAGTTTGGGTAATAGAACCCAATAGAAACTCTAGAACTGTCTGGACAGGAGCCGTAAAGGGGTCCACATGTTTTTCCCCTGCCCAGACAGAGAAACGCTTCCATTTGCTAGCATAAGTCTTTCTGGTAGTAGACTTGTGAGAAGCGAGGATGATATCGCGAACTGGTTGAGAGATAAGGGGAAGCCTGGCTAGGGTTGGAAGTGGAGCAACCAAGCTGTGAGGTTGATAGATCAAAGGGACTGATGCAGCCCACCCGATTGATGGGTCAGAAGATCTGGCACTGGGTCCAGATGCCAGGGCTGCTCCAGTAGATGGCATTGCAGGAACGGAAACCAAATTTGTCGAGGCCAGTAAGGGGCAATGAGGATCATCCTGGCTCTCAAGGCAGTCGCTTTCTGGACTAATTGAGTAATCAAGGGAAAGGGGGGAATGCATACAGAAGACCCTGGGGCCAATTGTGAACTAGAGCATCTCTGGGGGGTAGACCTGGGAGATGGAAGAGGGTGAAGAAGTCTGGGCACTTGCTGTTTAGAGGTGTTGGGCAGATGGAAGATGGGTGGCAAGAAGTCTGCCGCAGACACTCTTGCGTTGCACCTTTGGGGGGAGAAATTTTTAAAAAGGGGGTTTGGGTTTTTTTTTTTTCCTAATGGAGGGTGGGGTGGGATGTGGATGTCTAGGGCGTTAGCTTGTGGTGAGGATCTGACCAATGAGGAGCTGACTCTGGTGTGTGGAACACGGTCCACCCACATGTTAGTGATGACCAGGTCTAGAATATTGCTGCCTCTGGTGGGGTGTGGATAAGTTGATCCAAGCGTTGGAATTGATGATTTCCAGAAAGCGTTGAGCAAAAGAGTTGAGTACATAGTGGTTTTTGATTAATGGTAGGGTAGTTGAAATCAACTCAACGCAGTCATCCCTTTACTTTTATCTGCTATGTTGACTAGTAAAAAATATAATTGGCAGAAAAACACTCACAGCTACACACACACATTGGAAAGAAGTAAGAAAGAGGAGAAAAAGTCTACCAACAATGGTAGGCCAGAACTACCAAGAGGTAGGGCATAAAGGGATAGAGCTACCAATGATGGTAGAATAGATACCACGAGGTAAGAAGGTAGGTAGCACACTCACTCACCAAATAAGGATAGAAATATCTGACTACAACTGTATAACAGAGAAAAACTGCCAACAATGGTATGGAAGAACACCGAAGTACACACCTCTCAACTGTACAGATTTCCACAAAATGTCCAGATTTTTGCCTCATATTTTTGGCCTGTTCCTCTATTTTCCTGGTAAATCACTGGGATGATTGCAGGATTGTAGTCACTAAATAATGACATACATTTGAGTTTCAGACTTCAGACCCTTTAGAAAAAGTATATTAAAACAAATCCTGTTACTCTAGCAACTTTCTAAAAGTTTATAAGAGCAATATTTAAAATATGTCCCTATTTGTACCCCCATTTTGTCAAGCTTTGCACAGATTTTTTTCATTAAGAGGTTGAGAGGTGTGCCGAAGTATAAAGGGAGAGGACAGTAAAAGCAAACAGAAGGTGAAAAGGTTAACTGGGTAGGTAGAAAAGATTTAACTAAATTTCATATAAAAATAATGAAAATACACTTAGCTCAAGAGAAAGTTTAGCCGACACATCATATGTAGAAGAGTGGCAAATGAGATCGAGTTAATCTAGAGAGGGGCATTCTGGGTAGGGAGTTAGCTCGAGAGTTTTTGGTTCTCGCAAGCTGTTATAACAGCCAAGCTGATTCCAAGAGTCGAACTGAGTCCCATATGTCAAGGATAAATGAAGACTGACAACACTGGATGCACTGTTTGGTTAAGTGACTTGCTCAAGTTCACACAGTAGACAGATGAAGGATGAGGGACTCAAACCTTGTAGCACTGGAAGTATCAACTTAACAGCTTATAGATTCAGTCCTCTGTATCAACTGCCAGATTCTCAATGTACCTTCTTTTTTGGAAACTAGAAACATCCTGGAACAAAAACCTTTGCTCCCTTGAGATGGAGAAACTGGTTCTACTATTCCATGTGCCAGCATAACTAACAGAACTTGAGGAAACAGGTGCATATGATTTTTTGTGGGGGGCAGCAGAGGAGGAATCTCTGACTGAGGTGGAAAGGATGTCCCCTGAAGTCTGTAACCATCCTTGATTGTTTTTAGAACCTAGGCATTGTTATCTTTTTCCAGAAATGAAAGCAGTGGGACAGACTATCTGCAATTTGGGAAGAATGGATGGGGTGATAAGAGTGAGGGGGAGGTATAGGTAATTATAGGGCTTTCTTTTGAAAGGAAGGTCCCTAGGACCCTTCTTTCCTTTTTGAATTTTCCTACCATTTCTTCTTATACTGATGTCTAGCTGGCTTTTGTTGAAGGGTTTTAAAGGACTTTTAATAAAATAACCAGAAGAAGATGGAGAATTCCTTTGATATGTAGAAATATGAGACAAAAAGAGTTGTTCTGACTCCTTGCATCAACTTATTCCTTTCTTCCAGTTTCTTTAATACTTCTGCTGAATAAATGCCAAACAAAATGTCTCTGTCAACAGGGGCATTTAGCAACTGAGCTTTAACTACATCATGAAAATTCTGTAATCTTATTCATGCATTCCTACATATAAAAGTACCAGTAGCAGCAGCCCCAGACACAGCATCTACAGCATAATAAGGACACTTAATAGTATGCTTAGTGACTTGGGAAGTAAGAAACAACTGTATAAAAGATGAGCCTGCCAAACATTATATGCATGTAACACAAAAGCAGAAACTAGATAGTTAAAAAGGCTGTTATACATAACAGGTGGGAATAATAACTTCTTATCATAATGACAACACTTTCCATATTAGCTTTAAATGTGACTAGTCTCACAGATATATACAAAAAAGAAAGAGTAGTGAACTATATTAAAAATGTAGATTACAAATAGTTATGCTACAGGAGACAAATTTGGAAAGAACTAAGCATGTGATTTTGATAAAGAAAGGATTTTGGAATGGTTATACAGAGGAATATCTGGGACAAAGAAAAAGGAAGCACTTATATTAATTGGAAGAGGAGCTCCAATAGTGACAGAAGAGTAAAAAAGATAATAATGGTAGATTTGTAGTAGTAATGGGCGACTGGCAAGGTAGAAGCATTATGCTGCCATGTATTTATATTCTACTTAAAACTGCTACAATGGGATTTAAGAAAATTCTGGGAGAAATAATCAGCTTTCATCAGAAAATATTAATTGTAGGTGGGAAATGAAATTTGATCTGCAAAAGTAAGGATGTATCTTAGGGGCCTAGAAGGGAAGATATAACAAAAGAGGGTAGATTTTTGAAGACATTTATAAAAATATTTGGTATGGAAGATGTGAATTCAATAGTAGGAGCTCAGAAGGAATGTACATATTATTCCCAAAGATACAAAAATGGGGCTAGGCTACACAGAAATTATATTTCACAAAAACGTGCATTTAATTGAAAATGGTGATATTATTAAGGTTTAGAAATGAATAACAAAGAGTTTTACCTTTTAGTCTTGAGTCAAGAATAATGCTTTGGGACATGCAAAGTACTTGTTTATTTTATTAACAGCACCGGGAGACTGTCTACTAAATTTTTTAGATCAGTCTCAAAGAATAGAGAAAAATACCTCATTTATATATTTTAATCAATTTTATGCACTAAGAACTTTGACATAATATAGTTTTTAACAAATAACATTTTTAAATATTTTATGTCCTCATGATCCTCAAGCACAGCTTCACGCAAAGTGAACACTTGACAATATGCCTTTTAAAACACAGAACACCTGTGCTTAAGATTTATTGGCTTGCAACTTTTTAACATTTGGTACCAGTACAGACCCCCAGAAGGCCAGAGCTTAGTGTTGATTAATCTGGTTTTCTTGGATACCTGATACGTTTAATCATAACATCCCTTAACTCTTTCAGCACTTACTTGCCTTTAACTATCTGTCAGTACAGAGAGGATAACATTGTAAGACACTTGAAATATAAAGCTACTACTAAAATGATACTATATATTGCATAATCCATCTATTTTTCATTTTGTTTTTAAAATAAACATATAAACATTTTATTTGAATCATTTATGAAGAAACTACAAGTTAATATGCATTTTGTGAAGAATAAACATGAGACTTAGTAACCCTCTTTAACAATGCACATTCAATAACTATTTCAGATCATGGGGAAAAATAACTAAAATAAAAATGCACGGTAATGAAATAAATATGAGACACTGGCACTTCCCATCTATCTGTCAAACAGAGACAAATTTAAGGAATGAGTAGTAGAAATGATTTGGAAGTTATTAGGGAGGGAAGATAGAGATTTATTTTGAAAATATAGCTAGGGAGTGTGATAAAATTAAAGAGTTTAAAAAAGGGTAGAAATAAAAGAAAGTGAGATATGGTTAAGAAGTAACAATAATTATTTAAAGGGATTGTGCAGAATAGGTGGAATCTCATAAAACAAGAAAAGGCACAATTGCAGAGTGCTAAAGAGAAAATAAGGGACTACCTCAGTAATATTTATGAGTTTGGAAAGAGTGTTGTTAAGCAACTGTTTTTTGATAATAACTCCAGAGCACAAAAACTTTTAGCACAATGGCTAAGGCAACAGAAGGTAGAAAGAGTTGTTGCTAAGCTTAGGGAGCCTACAACAAGGAAGGATAGCAGGAGATTATATAAAAATGGTGAGATATAATCAACTTACAGGAAAGTCTCCAGAAATAGATGGCATTCATGTGGACATTTGAAAACTAGGAGGGAAGAATCTGATAAAGTTCTAGAAGGTTTTGTTTAACAGTATTTTAAAAGGAGGAGAAGCACCAACATCCTAGAAGAAAGAAGCAGTGGCTATAATATGTAAAGATGGTAAGTACCCATCAGAACCACTTTCATATAGGCCCATTTCACTTTTAAACCATATTTATAAATTGTTTATATCTATAATGGCTTAAAGAATTGCAAAAGTGATGCCAAAATTGATGGATATGGATCAATATGGTTTTGTAGAGTGGAGGCAAACACTTGATAACAGTGATGATCAACAGGAAAGCAGAATGCAAGAAAATACCACTCTTGTTGGTGGGTCTTGATGCAAAAAAAGCATTTGATAGAGTAAACTGGGATTTTACAAGTAGGGAAATGAAAGCATCTGCATTCCCTGATAAAATTATAAGGTTGATTAGGAGAATATCAGAGGTAAAAATGAAAATTGAGGGTTCCTCTCTGATACATTTTATTTGAGCAGAGGAGCTAGGCTAGGATGTTCCCTTTACCCTTTGTTATTTGTGTTATATTTAGAACCACTGGCAAAGCAAATAAGGGACTTGGGATTTCAAGGACATAATTGGTACACCAATCGAGAAAAGATGGCTTCATTTGCAGATGATATTATTTTATACCTGATAAAACCAGAAAAGGACATTTCAGTGTTGTGGAACATTCTGAGATAGTTTCAAGTGTCTTCAGGATACAAAATTAATGAAGATAAAATGAAGGCAATAGCAGTGAACTATGTACCCAAGCAAGAATTAGTTTAGAAATACACATATTTATGGGGACATAATAAAATGATGTACTTAGGAGTATGGATTAAAAAGGATTCTGTTATGGCAGCAAACGATATGTGGAAAGAGACTAAACAAAAGATAATATAAAAACCAAGAAATTGGAAGTTTTTGTTTTATGGATAGCAAGATACAAGCAAGTAAAAATGCTTTTAGTCATTTTAGTTTTATACACAAGTCAGGCATATTTTTATCAACCAGAAGAGAAGCTGTGGATAGCAATTAATAAAGAGTTGATTTCATCTGGAAGGGGAAGAGGGCAAGAGTCAAGTGGAATAAGGTAATCTTTCCAAGGTGGTTTGCGATTACCTGCTTTGAAAGGTTATTTCAGAGCTACACCGTTGAGGCTCCTATACATAACACAAGCAGAAAGCTATAAATCAAAGAAGAAAGGGATGATGATGAAATGGGAGATAGGGAGCTCAAGAAACAAGGGGGTACTGGGATTTTGGATTCAGATCCTTAAGGAGAATAACAATAACCATACAGAATATTATAGTTATAAAGTAGCAGAAAGTATTCTAAGAAACTAGGCCAACACTGGAATGGAGAAAGGAGATTCTGCCAATAGGGCTCACTGTGATTAAGGGTACAGAGAATAGGTAAGAGGGGGCTAGAATTTACTGATGAAAATTGGCAAAGGAACCAAGGTATTGGGAGGAGTTAAGAAGAAAGAGAAAGGTAACAGAATGGCAAGAGGCCAAGAATTAATTTGGACTGCAGGCTAGAGATTGCCTTCCCTATCAAGGATTGATATCAGAGTATAGGCAAAGAGAAAGAAATAATAGGCTCTTAAGTGAAAGCACTGGTAGAGTTTTTAGTATAATCTAGAACAGAAACTGCTGTTAAACGAAGCATAATTAATAGGGCATATAAAATACTGTATAGTAATCAATCAGAGGAGGTTAGAAAGGATTGGGAAGACAGACCAAATAAGCAATTCAACAAAGAAACAATGGGAGGATATACATGTATGGCTCCCAAATATGCAACAAAGTCTACAAGATTTCGGATCTTTGTTAGGAAAGGTTTGCATAGGTACTTCTATACCCCAAGCAGTCTCCAAAGAATTTTATTCCAGGTAGACTTCAAATATTTTAGGTGTGATGGGAAAGAAAGAGGTAATTGGGAACATATATTTAAGAGTGTAATGAGTTGACAGACTTTAAAAATTCCCTGCTGGCTACTCTGTTAGAAATACTGGGTGAACAAATTGGTGTAACTAAGGAAATAATCTTTTGAGCCATGATACAGAATTAGAATTGTCTATACATAGTAAAGCCTTGCTGAGTTTAACTCTGGTGGCTGCCAAGAAAAGCAATTACTAGAAAATGGAAATCAATGTCTAAACCAACTGTACTAGGAGTGGTGAATATAGTAACAGAGATCAATAACTGGAAGTGGGATCTTTAGAAAAGAGTAGGAGCAAATGCATAGAAAATGGGAATTGTGGGAACAATACATACAGAATAATGTTTTGGAGGAGAAATGAGGTTTAAGGGAAGGCACAAAGTGAATGAGTTTGAAGGGGAGGCAGGAACTGAATGAGCTATGTAATGTTTGACTGAGAATGACTGTATAGATTATTAGTGATGTATAATGTTTGCAACTGAAAATATGTCAACATGGTTTGTTTTCCTTTATATAAATGTATGATTGTCTAAGGCATAAGTGATAATTCAATAAAGATGCTTCTAGTTAAAAAAAAACAGTTTCATTTCTTTCTGTAGAATGAGGAAGGTTAGCAGATGAAGAAGGGGAAAAAAGATCTTTTGTGAATAGAGTGAAGAGGATAAGGCCTAATACTGTATTTTGTGGGATCCCAGCTTGCAGCATACATTAAGTAAATCAGGTATTGTCCAATATGACCTTAATTGTCTGATCTTGAAAATAGTTTGCTAAAACACTTACACAGACTTTAGTAAAGTCAAAGCCCATACTCTGGGTGTAAGCAGAATGCAATCTACAGATTCAAATGTCCTTCTCAAACCAACAAGCAGCCTTTTCCATGTTGGTATAAATTCTATCCATTTTATTATAAACTGCAGTTTGCATAATAGAACCCATTTTAATTCCTTGGTGTACACAGGCCAAAAAATGTTTAGAAATGTGTTCTAATAGTTAGTAGATCACTTTACCAAGAATTTCAGTTACAGTGCTTGTGAATGAAATATGTCTGTAGTCAATGATTTTCATGGGATTGGTAATCCCATGGAATAACCATGATAATAACAATCATTTAAGATAGTATAATCTCCAGTCAATGATGTTTACATAATGAATTTGAAATTATTATCACAGGCAGAAGATTTTTTTTTCATTTGCTGGAGCATGCATATTGACACCCCTCTGCATTCTAAAATAGCAATAATAATTTCTACAGTACAAATTATGGTGAAGAACTAATGACCTAAACACAAATATATCAAATACAAATGTCTTTTTTAATTTGTTTCCCCCCCACTGTTTGCCAACCATTAGCCTTCCATAACTTTGCTGGTCCAGACTTTCCCCATGGGAAAGAAATATTCATGGAAAATTATCATTTAAGTAGCCATTATATTTTTTTCTTGCTTTAGTCTTATCCCACCATTAACTTTCAGTGGGTGGCATCCACCTTGCAATGCCTGCCCTTTGATGAATATGTATGTCTGTCCATGCTGCAATTCCAGCTGTAACAGTACACATTGCATGGCAAAGATGGCACATCCAGTCTTTATATAAGGTCTTGTACGTTGACTGTGGTGGATCATGCCATCACTGCCACTTTATTCCATTTTACTCAATGAGCCCCCCCAGCTAGGTTCTCCAGTCATAGTCAAGGCTTCATCACTTTATGCAGTGGAACTGGATACATAAAGTCTGAATATTAAGTCTTCTTTAATATTTCTTTATTAACATGTCTAGACCTAAGCACTGTATATAAATGCAAGGTAACAAACAGCAAGTGATTTTTGTTTAATTAAAAAAACACTGCAAGATTAAAACTTTCCTTAAATTTGGATTTAATGAAACTACCCTGAACAGATGTTACTTTATGCACCTTCAGAATGAGGCCTTATTATTGCAACCCCATATCTGTGAAGATTGTTTATCTAGTTCCAGTCCTTTAGAAGAAACTTAGGATTATAAGGATTGTCAGCATATATAGTAATGCACACTTTCAACCTGTACATCTTTATTAAATGGTCAACTGTTAACATATCATTGACCCATGATGCATTTTGGAAGCTCATCCTTTTAGGTGCAGGAATTTTGGCACCTACATCCCCTTATATACCCTTATATAACCTCAACATCATTTTCATAAAATCTAAATTAAACCATTTCAAACAAAACAGAAAAAGAGTGAAAAAGAAAGGGAGCTCAGTAACTATCTACAAACGAATCTAGCAGACAAGCTTATGACACCAATTTGCACTTGAAAGACACATCCTTGGCCTCATGACTCTTATTCCAGGTTCAGTGGTTAATCAGTCCAGCTTAGAAACCAATATATGACTATCAAATATCTCAGAATATATACATCTTTTCAGCTTATCATTATTTGCCACCAACTGTGTCCTTGTACATTCTCCATGGTAACCATCTTGCTATATGTTGTTCCATGAATGCAATGTAAGACTCTCTTTTACCTGACTCATCAATGATTTCTATATCCTCAGTCAATGTCAGAGATTCCTTTAATTTGCATTTTTGACTATGGGCTTTAAGCTATTAACACTGACAAATAAGCATTGCACATTCAAATGTATGGCATCTCAGATTTTTATGACAGACTACTAGCACTGACATCTTAATTAGCTTTATATTTTTATACATTACTCTGGTTAATCCAAACCAATATAGTTACATTTAAACAAGTTGTTTAATTTTATATGTGCATATAAATACACACACCCCCCCCACACATATATATATATATATATATATATATATATATATATATATATATATATATATATACATGGGTCTACTTTCATAGACCGAACGTACGAATCACCGACACATTTTCCCCACCCCAAACAACCGACAACACACCACACCGACAGCTCAACATACCGAACACCAAAACACCGACACAAAAAACGCCAAATACACATTGCACACAACAACATATCCACTAACCTTAACCTAAACCCTAACCCTAACGTACGACACTACACACTTACCCAACCGCACCCTAACCCTAACTCACTTAACACACCCCTAAATCTCAACACCGTCACTATCGCACACTCACCCTACCTGCACCCTAACCCTAACTCACTTAACACACCCCTAAACCCCAACACCGCCACTATCGCAAACTCACCCAACCTGCACCCTAACCCTAACTCACTTACCACACCCTAAAACATTCAGCCCATCACTATCGCACTCACTCCACCCGCATTCAAACCCTAACACACTTAACACTACCCTACACAGCTCTACGTCACTTCCACACACTTACCTCACCGGAACCCTTAGTCCGACACCACCGCACACCAACATTTCCACACACTATCCTAAAATCCTCAGTTTCGTACACTTACCTGTCCGCCCCCCAATATTACATCTTTCACTTTCGCACACTTACCGTATCGCTCACACACTGCCGCTGTCGGTCTCTCAGCCGCCGGATATCGCTGTAACCTACCTGTTCGGTCGTTCCGTCTTGGTCTTCCGGGTGTCGGTAAAGTGGCGCTTCGGTCTATGAAAGTAGACCCATATATATATATATATATATATATATATATATATATATATATATATATATAAAAGTCTGTGTCAAATATTTGAACTCTCAATGCCCACACTAAGTGTACATCCAGTGTACATGATCTGTATTCAAGAACATCCTTACCACATTTTTTGTGCATACTAGTTACTTAGAAAAATTGCACTAAGTGTACATGTAGTCTACACTTTGTGGTAACCTTTATGACTCTCCCTTCAAGGAAATCAGTAGGAAAACTAAAATTAGGAGGAAGAAGGTGTGAGTTATGCTTTTGTTATCTGTTCATTCAGAAAGGTGTGCACTTAGTGTAGGCATTAATAAATCCCGGGGACAGACTAAAACCATTCAAATCACAAAGACATGAATATACAAAACTTTGAATCAAACTGATTTAAAGAAGGAGAAAAGCCCCCTAAATACACACCCACACCCCTTGATAATTCTAATATACCAACTCCAAGACTACAATACAGTTGGGAAATGGCAAAAATTCCAATCCCCACTGTACTGTGATCTCATATACCTAAATAGTGGAGATGTTCAAAAAGCTCATTTTTAAACTCTGCAGCTGATAATTCAAGTGCTCAGACTAATGGAACCCATATATTTATATATGTATGCGTATGTGTGTGTGTGTGTGTGTGTGTGTGTGTGTGTGTGTGTATATACATACCATGCACACATACACATATATATACATGTATACATATATATATATATATATATATATATATATATATATATATATATATATATATATACATCTGGGAGAAAGATTGTTGGTGAAATATTCAGAATATCCAACATTCAGAATGCCAGTACAATCAGTCAAATAGCCATTTGACCAAAGAATGTCAGCATTAGTTAGTGCAAGATTATGGAACAGTGGGATCATGGACTTTCCCCTTTCCCCACTATATTATGATCTTGGAGATGGTATGTATAATTAGCAGGTGGTGTTTGGGCAGCAGGGAGGCTTGCCCCCTGCAAAAACAAACAAAAAACCCCATGTTTTTCATTATTTTATTTAATTTTCAATCAACTGATGTTTGAACATTTGTGGTTGATCATTTGCCATTCAACATTTTGGTTTTCCAATTAGATGTGTATGTATATATAATATATATATATATATATATATATATATATATATATATATATATATATATATATATATATACATTTACACATGCACACTGTTGGATAATTCTAATTGACTGTCCCCTATCTTATCTATCAAACATTACCTTACATCAATTCTTACTTATGGTATGTTATCAAATGTCATCATCTATATTTTCATAGGCTTACCTTGCCAGCTTGTTTTGACTTCCAAGTGAAGAGCGTTTGAATGTAGTCAGCTTTTTCTGATTGTCCTTGGTCTTTTAGTTGATGATATTCTGCATCTAGTGCCTTGAGTTGTTGTTCTAGAGCAGGTCTCCCCTGAATGCCATGGAGTTTACATATAGCAAGTATTTCCTCCTGTCTTCCAGTTGCTTTAGCAGTGCTGAGCTCAGCAGCCTCCTCTTGTTGCTACAGAAAAAGAACAAAGTCTTGCAGTAAGTACAGAAATTTAATAATGACTAACCTGATGTTTATCCAGTACTAACCATGCTTCATATGAACTCCTTTTAGGGATTTTTTTCTCTTAAGTCAAACAAAGCAAAGCAACAGAGCTCTCAACCAAAATTATTACAGCAGTATACAACAAAGATAAGTAGAAGAGGCCCCTAATTCCATGGGGGATTCCAGGAAAGACTACACATGGTAATGGCTGGTAGATAGCCCAACTGGAGTATAATGGGCAGAGAAGTAAATAAAGTAAGTTTTATTTTACTTCGGTAGTCTAAGGCCTCCTTCAAAAGTTGCAGAGCTGTAGAATGTTCAGCGACTAGCTCTAAGAGGGATTTTGTCCATCTGGAATAATCGGGAAGCAAGAAAATGGATGCAGAATTATGCACATATTTAGCTCAGTTTAGTAAAGAGGATTAAGGTTATGAGTTGCTAATGAATCTGATGCTGTAGTCGTGGGCTTGAATCTCTTAGTCTCCATTTGTCTGTTGTGTAACTTTGAGCAAGTAATTTAACAAGACAGTTACTCATGGGTCACCCCTGAAAGCAGCAATTGCACTCAGTGGGCTTATGCAGTTAACAAATGAAAAAAAAAAATTTGGGGAGTGATCATTACCTTCAGAATACAAAGACATCCTACAACAAAGAGTCTGAGTTTGTTCTATATACCCATGAAATCTATTAGTTTCCTTCAACAGACATCATGGGTCAGTGCATGTCACCTACCTTGTGAATTACTTGTACTCCAGGATTATCAGTGGATCAAAAGAAATAAACAAAAGAAAGGGCACAGAAGTGAATCACTAACTGGGAGGATGGTGCCTGTTGTAATTCTGAGGACAGTAATTGTGACCCTTGGAAAGGAAAGACTATCTGCAAATGTGGAGGGATATATAGTAAGTCTGAGATTGCAGTACCTCAGAATATTCCACCTGCTTTGAGCTATACAGCTTCAGAATCTACAGTTAACGTATAAATGTATTAACCAGGTAAGTGAACCAGTCTATGTTGGATGCTTTGCAGCCTTGACATGAGCAACAAATGCAGAGCGAAATGACGTATAATATTGGGAGGCTTAGAGTAATCAATCACAATAAAATGGAAAAAATATGCAAAATGCCACAAAGATCATGACTGGAGGTAAAGAATGAATCCTGGACCCTAGGTCTGGGGAAAAATAGCAAGGGTGGTGGTAGAAGGTGGTGGGGGGGATTCTCCCTATAGAGATGTTTTAAATTTGTAATAGCAAGTTTCAGAAATCATTGTTTTAGACATGGACTCAACACTTCATTTTTTGTGATGTTGGAACTGACAATATTGAGTCTTGCAGCTGTGATAAGACACCGGGGAGGATGGAGGTCTTGTCCCAGTTTACACTGAATGTTATTTGGGAGAGTAGCCAATGTAAAATGTCTTTCTTTAACATAATGTTTATATATTTCCCAAAGTGAAGTTATGCAATTATCTGTATACAGTTAAGTTTATAGCCATCCTGGGATGCCCAGGGCTAGGAAATGAGGTACATGTTGCAAAGTTGAGTAAGCAAGACCTCTAGTGAAAGGATGAACAAATGGGGGAAAATCTGGCAGCTTATATGAACTCTCCCTGCAAAACAGCTTGTAGGGTAGTGAAAGCAAGGAATTAGTCAAGGCTTTCATTTGTGCCTGTGGATATAATACCCACAGCACCCTGGTGAAGTCAGAGTTGAAATCATATAGTTCCAAAGAGTACCATATACTCTTCCAGCAAAGTAAGTCAAAGACTTTTTCAGAATATATATAAAGAAGCTCAACTGTTTCAATTTAAACCTGAACTAGTGCTGCAGTTTGGAGAACCTGATTTAACAGAGTCCAGGTATGAGGCATAAACACATGCTAAATAGCATAATGGTTAAGGTATTTACTTCAAAGATGCAAAGAACAGGCTTTAATTCTGACCTCTGATTATTGGCTAGGCTTGTAATAGTCTGCAGACTGATACCCTAGTATTTACCTATGAATCTAGTAAGGCTAAACTGTCACATAGGAAACCAAGCTGCCAGAAAATATTGCAATGGATGTAGTTGGATGTAGCTGGAATTGCCTGTGTGGGTAGTAATGAAAATACACATAAATATGGGTATTTGACCCTTCCAGAATTTTAGTCTGAGTGCAAGTATTTAACACTTCTTTGAATGCATACTTAATACAGGGCCATTGATTAGTGTGGTTAAACTTTCAGTTAACTCAGATATAATATCCTTCTTATTAGTTTGTACACACTTGTGTGTTTCTGGATTCAGTACTAGGTAACATGCTATAACAATATTTGTCAACATCTGGCATTTTACATGAGATAATAGCTTATTGCCAAACATTTGTTTTTTACTGTCTATCAAGTCTTGCCCAGTGTCTCCCCTTTCTTTGCTCAACTGACACATTCTTTCTTCTATCATGGGTGACAGACATGTGTCTACAACTAAGGCAAAAGTAAGGGAGATAGGAAGTAAGCCAGTCTGCTGCATCTAGTGAACTCTCCTTAGGATCTCCTACTCCTTCTGCAGGTTCAGTAGAGGTCTGCTAGTGTTTTCAATTGTAAGGAGCAAAAAAGTGTTCACCCATATTCTCCTCCCAGATCATTGGCAGCAAAGTTTCTGCAGGCTTGAACCGTACGAGTGCTACACACAGAACTCCCTCTAGGTGTCACCCAAGTGATGAGTAAGATCTATCCCCTTCCCTACCACGATGTGTCAGCTGACAACGGCTGCACACTCCTTTCCTTCCTTACACTCTGTCCAGTTGAACTTAGGTCATCTGAGTTGCAGTTAGGGCTTCTTTTTTGTACCATGGAAGTTTGGGGGGGGGGGGGGGAGTCAAACCTTCATTTTATGCTTATGTGTTTAATAATGTAGTATAAGCACACTTTACAAACAGCAAAGCTGTGTGTTCACAAAATACAGAAAGAAAGAAATAAGCCTATTTACAAGAAATAATGCATTTTTCTTAGCACAGAACATTTCAGGCACAGTCAATCTAATCTGGTTTCATATCATAAGGTAAAAAGACTATCTTAAAGGCATAACCTTATGGAACATGTTTATAGTAAATTTTGGAAATAAGACTAGTCTTGAAAGAGATGGGCAACAGCAAAAAAAAAAAGACAAAGTTGTAAAGAACAAGTCTTGATAAAATTGTTCTTAGAAGGAAGGATGGTTATTATAAATTGAGGGCACTTAAGAGTCCAAATAATATGCCACTTTTTGATTATGATCATAGCATCTCCTTCAGAATACGATTCCAGTCAGAATAACATCCAAGTGATACAGATAGAAAAATGCTTTACAATATCACATTGTATTACTCAGTTTTGCAATAATAAAATATTTTACTCACCTTATGATTGCTAATGTCACAAATTACCTCATTATTACCTTTTTTATTTCTATACTGTCTATCCTAATATATTGTTATAGACAAGCACATGACAATGTGAATAAAATTATGTGTGGCTAAAATGAAACAATTGCTTATTATCTCAGTAACAGTAAACATTACTAAATTGCTTTTAGTCTGCTACTGGTTAGTATTTTAGCTAATGATATTTCTATGATTTTAAGACTTGATAACCTAGTGTGAATATATTTTGAACATTAGCATGTCTACTTTTTATGTAGAACAGTAAAATATGCATTAGTAAACATGACTCATTGTACAGTACATGGAAAAGTACAAGAATATTTACATATTTTTGCTTAATGTTCACTGTATTTGTAGATTTTGATACACGTCTAAATTCAAGTCAAGTCTGTTCCTGTTAACAATGCATTTATCTGAATTGCTGTATCTTTGTAAAATTCTCATCAAACATTATATATAAATGTGGAAATTTGCTTCTGTATCGTGCCTTGTACTGCAGTTAGTAGCTACAGTCTAACATCGCAAAGGTCGCCTATTGTCAGTATGTAAAAATTATGAACTGTGTGTTCAACTAAATCATCAGTTCAAGAAGGAGATATATCAGGGATACTTCCATATTATCTTAAGACTGCAAAGTCTTCCATCACAGCACTGAACACTCCAAGATGAACTTTGCTGACATTTGTTCTTTCAAATAATATCATCTCTCAATTAATGAACTGCATCAGGCATAGTCTGGTCATCAGTCCAAACAGAACTACCAGAAAAACAATGTAACCATAAGATGATATTTGCACTAAGCATGTATCAAAAAGCCCCTGCCAAGCCACAGCTTTTCTGTTTTGATCAGTGGAAAATTTCACCATGATATGTTGAAATATTTTATAAACACCTGTATGGCAATCACAAGTTGTTTACACAACTACAAAATGTTCTGG
Source organism: Protopterus annectens (assembly GCF_019279795.1). Taxonomy (NCBI): domain Eukaryota; kingdom Metazoa; phylum Chordata; order Ceratodontiformes; family Protopteridae; genus Protopterus; species Protopterus annectens. The sequence continues at coordinate 255,118,216 of NC_056727.1, read as the reverse complement.
ATTAAAAATACCAAGTCCATGAAAATCATACAACCACAAAACTTGTTAAATTCTGATTGAATCATGTCTCAGTTTTGTATGTAGTTTCTGAACTGGACTTTCACAATTAGGTTGTTAAAATTTCCCTAAAAAATAATATAGTACCAATGGTGATGGGGGACAGAACTATATATATGTTATCTGGTGCCCTGTAGACTTCCCCTATCTGACATCCCGAGGAACAAAAAAAAAAGCTTCCTACAAATGTAACAAGTGGGTTATTACAGCTATAATACCACAGAAAAAGCACTTCAGTGTTTCAGCAGTACCTGCAAACACAGTATTGGCATTCATTTAAAACAGGTGACTCCCTATATTAAAATCTTCTTCTTCTTTCGGCTTTTTCCGGTTAGGGGTCGCCACAGTGAATCACCTGTCCGCTCATGATTGGCAGTAGAGTTTTATGGTGTCGAGTTGCCAGCCTGGTGCCCAACCTTCCACAGAAGACACACATATGGAAACACATCCCACTACCACTCAAATCCATTCAGAATGTGCCTTACTTAAAACACCACTAAAATTTCACCTATCAAATCAATGGATCTGCTTCTGTACATCTTCAGGATAAATGCCACTGTTATCTTCAGCTTGCCATATCATCAGACCATTTCTCCTCGTTCAGAATACCATACCCCACAACCAGTTTTCACCAATACTAACATCTCCCAGCTCTACATTTTATTTTGTGTACCTGCTCGCCCCCACCTCTGTTCTTCTTATATAAAGCTTATGAAAGCCTTACTAATAACTGTCTCTGAATCTGCTTTACACCCCACTTCTTCAGTCATTACAGTCTAGTGATGCATTCAGGTGTTTCTGCAGTTGCATCCTACTGACAGCTCTAGGAGCCAAATATTGTTTGTTCATATTTGCATTAATAATTATAAATCTATGCTACATGCAAAGTATTAGAAGATTTTAACTTGACGATTACACAATCGCAAATACAACCAAATCCATATTTGACCTACATGTAATGCAAATAGAGATATTGAATATTTTTTGTATATTATTTGTATTGTAATAATTTTCATATTTCTCTAAATATCTCAACAATCAGGTGACACAGACAGAAGTGCTTAGCCTCATATAAAAGCTCAAAACTGTATGAAGAAAGTGTGTTGCTTGAATGCTTACTGAGATACTGTAAGCTATTTATAAAACATTACATAATTCATATTTAATGTGGTTATTGCAGCTTATTAAATGCAGACCTACAATTAAATGAAAACAACCACTGGAAAGGTTACTTCCACTGAGTAGTTTGCCATTTATAGTTTTCCAGTAACACTTTGGTTCTAGAGATATGAACATTTTTTGAACTGTAAGGTAATAACTTCAGTTTTTAAAAAGGCTTAGGCCATGCCCACGGGAAGTTAGAGTACAAACGCAGAAGAGCTTTTGGAGGTAATGAGTTAACTACAATAATAACATTTTCTGCCCAAGCAAGTTCCTTCCCTCACCTCCATTTCTTTGAATTTCTAACCACTAATCACATGATCTTTTTTGTCTGACAAACCCACCAATACACCTCTTCAAATACTCAATATTCAACATCTACTAATGTGTAAGTATCTTTTATACTGTAATAATGACATAATTAGAAAAAGATCACCCTAGAAGCAGGACTGCACAGATGGGAGCTTTCCAGATTAAATGACACTTGAAGGGGGAGTGGTCACGTCTGCATTACTCAGGAAGTTTGATTATGGTAATGTAGCAATGGCTTCACAAATACATTAGCAGTGCATTTTCGACTAATATTTCTTGCAGAATTTACTTTTAATTTTGTTATTATACACTTATTATACACTTATATAAATACAACTGCGGTGGTGGTGCTGCGGTAGCGTTGTCGCCTCATAGCAAGACGTTGTGCCGTTTGATTCTCAGCTAGAGTGTCTTCTGTGTGGAGGCATACATGAATGGGGCATGCCTTCATTGAAGGTTGTGCGTCAGGGCTGGTAATCCGGTATATAAAAATCCACCACCAATCATTAGCGGACCGGAGTTCCGCTGTGGCGACCCCTAACCGGGAAAAGCCGAAAGACACAAACAAACAAACACTTATATTATTTATTTATTTATTTTACATTTGTTAACCGGGCTAGTCTGGCTGGATACATGTCCATTTTCAGCAGAGGCCCGAGGAGAAAAGCTCCACTATCAGAACTAAATACACTACAGTTTATAAAGTCACTAGTAATACTAACTATACAAATAAAACTAAAACTAATATAGTATAATACGGCAAAATACAAGTACAAATACGTTTTTCATGTAAAAACCTGACTAGATGACAATCAAAATTCAGTCGGGGACTGAGGAGAAAAGTTTCAGTATCAACAAAACAATTTAAAGTAGAAAAATATCCATAGTAGCTAGTCATGAACAACAAGTAGGTATTAGTTGTAAGTATAAAAGTGGTTAATATATAGTGTTAAACATGCAGGTTAGTAGTGTAAAAGATTTTAAGAGGCTAAAGAAAGTATAAAGGCAAAAATGACGTAAAGAGAAAGGAATAATAAAGTACAGCTACTGTTAGGTACAGGAATTCTGGACTTAGTGAGGTTAGGAACAAGCAGTAGGAAAAGGAGAGGGGGAAATAAAAGTTAGAGAGGAAATGTAAGAGGTAAACAGGATTATAGGAGGTCAGCTAAAAGAAGCAGGAGACAGACAATCAGAGAGGTCAGAGGGGAGTCAAACAGAACTGCGAACAGAAGAATGGAGATAAATAAAGGGACTGTGGAAGTCAGTTTAAGTTAGAACAGAAGAGCAAAAGTGCACAAGTGCAGACTGAAGAGAGTAATAAGTTTGTTGAGGTCAGTCAGGATTGGAGCAAGGGCATAGCCAGTGAGTTATTAGGTGAGTTCTCGTCTGTTTTTTTGAAAAGCTGACATGAGTCTAGGGAGGTCAGTTCTGTGGGGAGTTTATTCCAGTAAGAACCAACAATGTTTGCAAATAAGGAATCTCCTGATTTATTATGAGATTTCACAGTAGTAACTAGTACCTTGTTAGCTGATCTAAGTGAAGTGAGATTTTTATAAGGAGTGATGAGTTTATTTAGTATGGGTGTGTTGGAAGGGTGATGTAGAATTTTAAAAGTGATGATTAGCTGCTGTAGTAGTATTAGGTTAGGAAGTTCAAGCCAGTTTAGTTTCTTTAAGTTAAGACAGTGATGAGTTTGGAATAGAGAGCCAGTGGCAAATCTGGCTATACTGTGGTAGGCGGTATTCAGTTTTTGAAGATTAGCTTTAGATATATTGATAAAGGAAGGAGAGGCATACAATAATGTAGAAATGAGGTGAGTTTGGGCTAGAGTTACTCGGGTAGTAGTAGTAAGGAAGGGCTTAAGTCTGTACAGGGCACCCATCTTTTTATTGACTGACTTGATAGTTAAGTCAATGTGATAGTCAAAATTTAGCTGATTGTCAATGGTTATGCCTAGCAGCTTAGTGGAAGAGTCAGGTTGGATGACAGTGCCATTGCATGATACAATGGAAAAAAGTGATAGGGGTGGATTTAGAGGTAGGGGTGAAAAGTAGCAGTTTGGTTTTTTTGGGGTTTAGGAGGAGACAGATATGTTGGAACCATTTTTCTGCTGCAGTGAAGACCACCTGGGTAGCGGAGTGGAGTTGTGCTGGGGATGAAGCAGAGCAGATGACAGTGGAATCATCTGCATACTGTATACAAGTGGATGTAGGGAGGGAAGTGGGCAGGTTATTTATGAAAATAGAGAACAGTAGGGGACCTAGGATGGATCCTTGTGGGACGCCAATAGTAATTTGGAGTTGAGAGGATAGATGACTGTCCCAGAGGACTGCTTGTTTTCTATTAGTCAGGTAAGAGTTGAACCACTGTAATGCCTGTGAATCTAGTGAGAGGGAATGTAGGGTATCGAGGAGAAGTTTATGGTTGACCATATCGAATGCTTTAGAGAGGTCTAAGAATATTGCAGAGGTGAACAGGTTGTTGTTGCGGTTTCTATTGATAGAGTCAGTGAAGGAGAGAAGGGCAGTTGAAGTACTGTGGTAGGGTCTAAAACCATGTTGTGAGTCTACAAGCAAATTGTTATTTAAGAGGTAATGTAGAAGTTGATGGTGAATGCAGCGTTCCATTATTTTGGAAAGAGGAGATAGGAGGGCAATAGGCCGAAAATTGGAGAGTTCGTTGGAGTTTCCTCCTTTATGGAGGGGAATAATATGGGAGATTTTCCAACAGGATGGGATTTTGGATTCTGTTATGGTTCTGTTTATTAAGATGGAGACTGGGTAGGCTATCTCGGATGCAGCTAGTTGCAGATATTCAGCTGGAAGCTTATCTGCAGAAGGGGTGCAGGGTTTGAGTTTGGATAGTAGCTTGTGGATGTAGGTTGTTGAGACAGTATTGAACTTTAGTATGTGAGTGCTGTTTTGAGTGGGGGTAGATTGGAGGGTTGAAGGGGGGGTCATGGTACTTGCAAGTGAGGTGACTGTCTGAGAGAAAAAGTTGTTGAAAGTGTCGGCTATTATGTTAGGTTCGGTTTGTGCTAGGCTATCTGGGGTCGGTGTTTTGGTATTGCCTGGGTGGAGTAGTTTGTTTATTCCTGACCAAAATTGTTTAGGGTTTTGGTGTTGGTTTTGTTGGTATTGAAGGTGGTAGTTTTTCTTGTCCTGAATGGTAAGCTTCTTAGTTTTATTTCTCAGCTGTTTGAAGTTTTGATGGTCAGTTGGATTTTTTGTGGACCTCCATTTAGACCATAGTTTATTTCTAGCTTGCATAGTTTGTTTAGTTGTTTTAGAGAGCCATGGGGCTGCTTTGGATTTGACTCTGACTAAGCGGGATGGAGCATGTTGGTTTAGAATTTGTAGGAAGGTATTGTTGAAATGGGTTACAGCCTCATCTATTGGGAGGTATTTTAGAGTAGACCAGTTGTATTCCTTGAGTTCATTCTGAAAGGATGCTAGGTTGAAGTTTGTTTTGTTGTGTTTGGTACGATAAGTAGTTGGTTTGGGATTGTTGAATTTTTGTTTAGTGATAAAGGTAAGGAGGTGGTCACTGATATTGTCAGGGAGTATTCCTGTTTTGTAGGAGGGGATTGTTGTTGGTCAATATCCAGTCTAGAATGGTTTGTTTGTGGGTGGATTTATTTATTCTAGTAGGGGAGTTAATGGTTTGATGATAGTTAAAGAGATTAAGGTGGATGGAGGGTGAGGGGGATTTGCAGGAGTTCCAGTCAATGTTGAAATCACCTAGGAGTATGGTTTCTTGGGGAAAGCTACAGGAGGCCCAGCTAAGGATATTTTCCAGGGTATTGATGTTCTTACCTGGGGGGATGTAGGAACATATTATGTTTATAGCTTTGGATTTATTTACTTGGAGTTTGGTGCAAAGTATTTCAGCATTTGCTGGGGAGGGGGGCAAGGAGTTAATTAAGGCTACCTGAAGTTGAGATTTGTATAGGATGGCCACTCCTCCACCCTTTTTATTAAGACGATCTAGCCTTAAGGTGCTATAGCCTGGGGGAGTGAATTCATTATCTTTGGTGCTGGGTTTAAGCCAGGTTTCTGTGAGACAGAGGATATCAAAGGCATAGAAATCAATTAAGGCATGGAGTTGTGTTAATTTGTTATTAATGCTACGAATATTTAAGTGAGCAATGGAGAGGGAGTCAGTGGAGAAGGGCGTGCTATTAGTGTTAGCTATATGGTTTGAAGGAGTGGGATTGAGGATGGTATTGGGACCTGGGTTAGGGTGGATGTCCCCATGTATCAATAAAAGTGTTTGTGTGGTTTGAAAGATATTTGTGTATTTGATGGGTATTAGATAGAACCGTTTGGAGGTTGTGAGTCTGTAATGGTGTAATTTATGGTAGCGAGGGGGAAGGTAGGGACTGGTTGAAAGTATATTAATGTGGGTTTCGTCAGGTAGAGGAAGTGTAGTTGTACTATGTTTGGCTACTACAGGAGTTTGGCTAAGCCTAAGATGTTCGTAGGAGGTAAGAGTGTAGTAGTAATGCAGGATGTTAAGTAGGAGAAGAGGAATGATTGAGTTAAGGGTTAAAGGCATAATTTTTATAGAGTGAAAGTTAGCAAGTATAGGACTTCACGGTGTAAAGTAATAGGTAAAGTTAGTATGGATTTGCTAGACAAGAGAGGGTGTGGTTATATGAGTAAGGAGTTAAGTGGTAGATGTGCAGGAAGTAGAGATAGGTATGTTGATAATTAGGGGTGTGTCTAAGTAAGTTTAAAGGTAGGACCCCTGGGGGTGGGTGGGAATTGGGGGTAGGGTGGGGAGCGGAGTGAGCGTAGCGAACGGAGCGGGGAAGAACAGGACAAAGTTGCAGAAAACAATCAGGCAAGAAGAGAGAAACAGGTGTAATGGTAAGGGTGAGTTCAGCAGTATAGAGTTTGAGGAGATTGAAAGGTGAGTGGGGGGTAAAAGAAATAGTGCTGGGCAAAATTGGTAAAGGTAACTATGGAACAAGAAAGGACAGTAGGATTTGCAGTGGGATACTCGGAAAACGTAGTAGTATAAGTTATGGTAAGAAGGGGGCCACCTAGTGGCCAAGTTAGGAAAAAATATCAGAGAGAGCAAGCAGGGGGTTAACCAAGATAAGAGAACTAGAAACAGGGTAGAGAGAGAGGATTGTAAGGACTAAAGGCAATAAGGAGTGAAGGAGAGGGGACCAACAAAAGGCCAATCTAGAGGGGGGGAGCTGCTGGTTTACCTGGCAGGGAAGTAGAAAATGTCCTAGTGAGTAAAGCTAAGCAGTACAATGATAGGACATACTTTCCACAAAAAATCTGGGAGGACAATCTGTTAGGAGGATATTTAATCCTATTCAGGATATCAGGAGTTTAGAAGATGTCCACAGGGCCTCTTAGGATAGGGAAGGGCAGGAACCCAGGTGTAAAATCTGTTAATAGTTAAGGGTAGAGAGAGAAAGAAAAAAAACAAGTAAGGAAAAATAAATTATTAATCAGTCATATGAGTACAACAATACTAGCACAGATGCTTTAAATCCTGGCAATACCAAGAACAGTATAGAGGTATGCTCTAGGGCACACTGTATGAAGCAGAGTAGCTAGATAGCTAGAGACATACAGTGGGGGCCCCAAGGAACAAATCTAACATCTAAATCAACATCAATGTTTTTGTTAAACTAACTATGACCTTGGAGCTTTTCTCCCCGGGCCTCCACTGAAAATGGACATGTATCCAGTTGGACTAGCCCGGTCAACAAATGTAAAATAAAAAAAATAAAATAAAATAAAAAAATAAAATAAAACAGTAGTTGCTAGCTAGAAAAACATTAGGCAAAACAGCATTTATCCTAATAACTGGGTACAACAATATATATAAATACAAACAAATGTATATTTCTTGCCAGACAGTAAATTACATAAGTAAATAGTGCCATAAATGCACTCTAAAAAAAAGTTACAATGTAACAGTGAATAATTATGTTAGTAGAACAGTCAATAAGGCAAAAGCCAGTGAAATAAATATTTAAATAGAAAGAAATTCAACTAACTTTACTATGTACATTGTGAAGGATGACTATTGTATATACACACAATGGGGAAAACCAGTTAAATCAGACTTTTTGTATGGCAAGTTGAGATCATTATGCATGAAAGAAAACACATTCAGAGAAATGTAAGCATTTTCCACATGCAGCTGTCATTTACCCAGTTCTGGAACAGCCCCTAATATGCTCTTAGAACTAAATCTGTGAAAAGCAGGTATCAGTGGCAGCAAAAGCTGGCATATTCAACAGGAGATTCATTCAGCAAGAGGCTAGAGATGGGGGCTGACAAATTTTTGAGCAAAACACTACAAACATATTCATAGGTGATCACTAGACTAACAACCCCAAGGGGCTTTTTAAGCCTAAGCATGCTTCCTAAATGTAACTGACAAATTTGATATCCTAGGGTTATTTTAAGTGGTGTATGTAGGCTTGACCATGGGTGGTCAGGCATTTACAGCTGCTTATGTCTACTAGAGACATAGGTGCCAGACCAGAGGTAAATTGCTGATTCCCCACCCAATGGTCCAGTGTATATCTGATCTGGGTTGGGGAAGAACTCTGCTTCACATGCATGGGAAGCCTGTCCCAGAGAAGGGGTGGTCTCTGAGACACATACCTATCCACTCCAACATGTCTTATTTATGTTGCAGATGGGGTCTAGGTCCCTATATCGGATAATTTTGATGCTATTTGCTTTGTGGATATACAACAGGTCCGTCAGAGTGAGATCAGTAGATACTTTGTAGGCCAAACATAAATCCCCTCTCAACAATCTGTAGGAGACAGAGTACAGGAACAGGGCTTTGAGGTGGTCTGCATAAGACATGCTGTTTAGACCTTCTATTCTTTTTGTGAGGAACCTCTGTGGTCACTGCATTTGTTGCATATGCCTGGTCAGGTACATATCGAAGGGGGAATTGTACTCAATGACTGATCTGATAACAGCTGAGTACGGTGGAACAATGATGTCCTGGATGACCAAAGAAATGCATAAATATTATTTTTTTTAATAAACAGCTAAGAAGTTCTGTGCATCACCTTCAAAGAGATGGGTTATCTGAATTCTTAAACAAAACTTTAAAATTTATGTTATGAAAAGGTATAAAAGTGGAAGGGGGAAAAGTTGGACTAACTGATCACATATCTTCTTTTTGCTGTAACAGAAATACCCCAATCTTCAGCTGGATTCACACTATTTGAACTGCTGCAAGACACACATCCTCATGTTTGTCACATGTTGAAAAAGAAACACATGAGGAAGTAAAGATCACCTTTAAAAGTGTTACAGAGCATTTTTCAGACCAGATGGATAGGTTAAGAACTTATGTTAATACAGAATATGGAGACAGTATAGAAGACAACACAGGACATTCACAAATGTGCACCTTAGATAATTCAGATCATGTGATAAAGTAGTTGTATTTGTACCCTCTGTTCAAAATAAATTCCTTGCCAAGTGGCAAGGACCTTTTGAAACTGTAGGAAAAGATAATGAAGTGAATTGTAAGGTTTGACAACTAGGAAAAAAGAAACCACAAAAGTTACACCACACAAATGTTCTGGAATCCTGACAGAAACAAACATTTCTGCAGTAAGTATGACTGCAGAGGAGGTTAAGACACCCACATAAGGTCCTGAAGTTAAAATAGGGAAGTCATCATGTGTCTCTCTTAAACAGAAAGTAAAATAATTTGTACTCAGGAATAAGGATGTTTTCTCAGAGCTGTCCTGGTAGAACCAGTTTAATACTGCAAAACATAGAAACTTTCCCTAATGAGAAAGTATATTTGAAGTCATAGCAGATATCAGAATCCCAACGACAATCAATCAGAGAAGAAGTACAGAAAATGTTCAAATTTTGGGTCATAGAAGAACACAAAGTAAGTAGAATGGTACCATTGTACAGGCTCATAAGCCTGATTGCTCTGTAAGGATTTCCAGCAACTTCACACAGATAAACAGCATATCTAAGACTAAATCTGATGCATATTTTATGTAGCAGAACTGGTTGACAAATTGGGCAAGGATACGTTTCTGTCCACTTTGGACCTAACCAAAGGCTGTTGGTACATTCCATTACCCTCAGAAGCCAAGGAAAAAATGTCCTTCCCTACATGTGACAGACTCTTCCATTTCAGAGTCCTGCCTTTTGCTCTCCTTGGACCACATTGCAGAGGCTGATGGAAAAGATTTTAAGACTCCAAACAGTGTGCTACAGCTGACCTGGATGACTTTGTTCTATTCTCTGAAGACTGGGAAAGTCATCTCCACAAACTCTAAGCCATTCTGAATTTTTTGCATCAAACTGGATTAGCTGCTATCCCAGCAAAGTACAAGTTAGGCATGGCAGAAGTCTGTTATTTGAGCATTTTATGCTGACGAAACTTATTTGTAAATATTGTTAGGAGTATTATTATGTACTGTTAATGGTATTAGCATTACTATTATTTAACAGTAATGTCACATGGAATAAGTTAAAATAGATCAGATGAGGAAGATGAATATCTTCTAGGTGGGTAACATTAGGAACAGTAAATTTTTGATGAATTCTGTGTGAAGCTCATTTGCTAGAACTACAAGAGCAATGCATGATGTTTGCTTCTGTATGTTTTATTGAGTTAAAATTCCCATACTGGTCAAAGGTTCAGGTCCAGTAAACCTACAAAAAAGAAACATTTTCGGAGGGGGCAAGTTTCCTGTACCACCAAATGTGCAGCTTCACCTCCCACAACACATTATTTATGTGTACAATATGTAACTGCATAACTGTGGGGAAAATCCAACACAAATTGAATAACTGCCTGTGTGCAAATCAAAATTGCATTAGAAATGATGTCTTAGTGGACCTGGCCCCATGGCACAGTCTAAAAGCTCTGAAATGGTGACGATACCCTCCCTGGGAAGACCCAATCAAGCCTAATAATATTCAGTGAATATGTGCATTTGACTACAAATCTACCACACAAGAATAACATACTAAAGCCACATCTTGAGCACATTCCTGCACATTCAAATGAAAGTAGATTAAAATAGAAGTATTCCTTGTAGAAATTTCCACAAGTCACTCAAACAATTAGTTTATTGATGGCCGGTTCGCCACCCAAGAAAATTATTTTCCTGTGCCCCTGTCAAGCAGAGCCACAGAAGTGATCCCCAGGGTGCATTTCCTATTTCCCAACCAATCATCAAGATTTTTCTTGAAGAGTGCTAATGAAGAGCGTTGTTTGATATAGATAGGTAGTTTGTTCCAGAGTATGGGGAGTCTCTGGAACAGGAATCTATCCCTCCAACATATTCTGTTTATTGTGGTGACAAGATTTAGGTCTCTAGAGCGTGTAGCTCAGAGGGATTGGGATTTCTTTAAGTGGAGCATGTCCAACAGCTCTGGGTTTGACATAGCTTTGTATGTTAGGCAGAGATCACCTCTGAGTAGGCGATATGTGATGGAGTAAAGCTGAAGTCTTTTGAGATGGTCTGCATAGGTCATCTGTTTGAGGCCTGTATTCCTCTTTGTGAGGTATTTCTGCGGCCTTTCTAGTTGTTGTAGATGTCTTGTGTGGTACATACCAAAAGGGGCATGAGGAACATGCCCCTTGTATCATTACACCTGGGACACTTGCAACCTGCTGAGTACCCTACTTAATCAGTCAACATACACACCAAATTATTAAAACTATCCTAATATCATAATTACTTAATGTGAACATAAACTCAAAAACTAATGCATATAAACCATGACAACAATTATGCACTTTACCACTACCATTTCACAGAAACAGATTTTGCACACAATAGCAGTTCTTTTTGAAGTATTCTTTCAGTTAAACACAATAATACTCAATGTATACCAAAGATATAAACAAATATAATTAATGCACTTCTCAATAACTTTAAATGGCTTAGTCCTGATTATCCAAAATAATATGATACTGCCTTGTAGAATATTGCAATATGGGCTTTAATATAAATAGTTTAGTTAAGGTAGTTTTACTTTTTTTTCATTAGAACAATTATATTTGGTGATTTTTGTAACTTTTATATTGCATTTCTTGTGCTGATGAACAGTTTATGAATATTCAAACTGCACAGTGCAGTGATAATTTAAGTATTCATAAAGAAGAACTTGAGGGAGTTGACAGTGGATAATGGGGGTGAGGCTTGGGCAATGCTTGCTACTGCATATCCAGGGGTGAGTTTCTTGACGTAAGTTGTAATAGTTGTCTCTACTTTCATATGAATGTAATCTAATTAACAAATGTGTGTATAACTGTTAATGTATATTATTTAATGTCTGTTCATGAATGTCAATTTAAAAATGTTAAACTAATATTGTGTCAGGTAATATTATCAACAAGCTATCATATAGTGACTGAGTGTGTCATAAGCCATAAAATGAAAGTTATGTACTTACCATAATATTAGCTCCATGTTGGCTGATTTTTGTCAGCTTTAAACATATGGGTTGTTGGATCCGATGGGATATGACCTTGGTGCGATCTTCAAAGCTTTATCAGATCAAGAGCTCTGACTCTTCCCTAACCCATAATTCCCTAGGTTGTACCTCAGATGCGTAAGTCAGGTTTACCCCCCTCCCCCCCAGCAATTTGGAATATACAAGAAAAATATACACAGGGATACCAGTTTTCAGAAAGAAAACGTAAAATTATGCCATCCCAAAAATGTAAAGGACTGGGGATACAGTCGCATATTACTGTGCACAGGCAGGGAGTAACATCCATTCATCATCTCAAACTCATAGGTGATAATGTGGAAGGGGGTAGTGGGAGGTGAAGTGGAAAAATAATCACACAACATGGATCTGACAGTATGGTAAGTACATAGGTTTTATATCTAGTGTTGTCTATTTTCTTCCACTCAAATGTATGTGACAGAATCCCAAGATGTCAGACTGGGTGGTATAAAGGAAGGAAAGTCCTAGGTGTTTTGAAACCAAATGAGGAGTGTGATTTGGATTGAGTGTCCGGTTTATGGTGAGACAAAAAGTATATACAATTGCCCCAGTGGCTGCAGCACAAATGTCAATGGATAATCCTCTTTTAAAGGCTGTAGAAGTAGAAACTGATCTGGTTGAATGTGCTTTTGGTTTATATAGGTAAAGGTAAATTATTCATATTATAAACAAAGGGAATGCAATATGAGAGCCATCTGGATAAGGTTACTTTGGAAACTACCTTTCCCAACTTTTGTTTGGAAAAGGAAATGAACAATTGATTATCCTTTCTGAATTTTTTTGCCCTGTGAATATATTATCTGAGTTGTCTGTGAACACCTAACATGTGTATTAAGTATCCTCCTTTGAATACCTTGGAAAGAAGACAGGTAGATAACTTGACTGATTTAACTTGGTTTCAGATGCAACCTTGGGAACAAAGGGTGTGTTAATTCTAGAGAAACTTTATCTTTGTGGAATATTAGATAAGTGGACTTTGAGGAGAGGGCTTGTAGTTCTGAGGTTTATCTGCTTGACATTATTGCCTACTAAGAAAACTGTTTTCCTTCTTAGCTCCCAGACATTGATGTGGAGGTTGGCCTCTGTTGTTGACCATATACCTTGGAACATTTTCCTTTCGAAATGTCCTGCCCCCCACCAAAGAAGCGATGTTTCTGTGGTCACTGTTGTGATAGGCAAATCCATCTGGAAACGATGACACTTGGTCACAGATGGGGATGTTATCCACCAAGCTATGTGTTTTTTGCAGACTTGCGTAATCCAAATTTTGGAATGTAGTGGGGTGAATGGAATGAGACCACTGTACTGCAAAAGTCCACTGCAGTACCCTCATGAAATAACTGGTTAATGGAATCATTAGAACTGTACACTCCATATGACCCAAGTGTCACAGGATTAACCTCACTGGTGGTGTCCGGCGATGTAGAACCTGAAGAGACTGGACCCTGGACTGGGGAAGGCAGGCTATTTGAAGTTTGGTGTCTAGGAGGCATCCTATGAATTCTATATTCTGAAATGGTGTCAGCTGACATTTTGGCAGGTTTATGGAGATTCCCAAATTCAGAAGCAGCGGAAGTACTTGATTCTGATTTGGGAGGAGATGCTCGGTGGAGGAAGTGAGGAGAAATGGGAAGACTTGGATCCCCAGTGGGTACATGTGCACAGCTACTACTACCATGATCTAGTAGAACACCCTTGCGGCTGTGGTGAGATCGAATGTCAGCACACTGAATTAGAAATGATAGGCTCCCAGCTGGAAGTGGAGAAATCTCCCAGAATGCTTCTTTATTTTGATGTGATAATTGATATCCTGGAGATCTCTAGAGCACATCCAATCATCCTTCCTCAGAAGAGGGAAAATGGACTGAACTGTGACCATCTGGACTTTTATCTATGTTATGAATTGGTTTTGGTGACTGAGATCCAAAATATGGGTCTGAGGTACCCCGTCTTCTCTGGTACTAAAAAGAGCTTGGAATAGACTCCATATTCTAACTGGTCATAGGGGACCAGTTGGATTATTGTTTTTTCTAACAGCTTTGACATTTCTGTGGCTGTTAAATGTCACTGACTGACTACAGCATTAAGAACTTTCTTCTTTTTCTGGAGTGGGAGTGAAAAGGGAATTGAATAGCCTTTAGATATTATTCTTAGCACCCATGAATCTGGTGTTATCATGTGTCAGGCTTGAGGGTGCAAAGGAAAGATGCACTTCAACCACCTCCATAGTGCAGCAGTTGGGCAACTTTTAACAGCACTGAAAGGTTTTCTTGGAAAATGGACCAGGAAAGCCTTGATTATGCAGTCTGCTTCTGCATCTTGGACATTGTCCATTGAAATTGCCCCCTTCTGTGCCACAGGGACATCTCTCAGCTTGGGAGTCATGGAATGTACTCTGTGATTTGTGGAATCACAACTTCTTCCCTGATCTCTGGATCCTAAAGAATGTTCTTTGCAGGGTGGAGAAGTGTACTCCTACTGCAGAGAGTCTTGCCTTCTCATTGACTCCTGCTGAGTGAATCCTTAACTTTTGGTCCAAACAAGGTGGAGCCATCATAAGGGACATTAACAAAGGATGACTTAAAGCCATCTACAAAGTTACATAGCCACATCCAGGCATGGTGGTGTATGCTAATGCCGGTGCTTCGGTTCCTGTTGCTCTGGACTTACCATCTGCTATGTTATAGAGCAGATGCAAGGCCACATGAGAGGAGGATTGAAGGGTGGAAGACTAGCAGTCCACAGTTTCCTGAACATCAGCAGTCAACATCCTAGGGAATAACTTGGTAATCTCTTTAGTCAGATCTCTATGGAACCTTGTTAAGTGGGCTAGATAGTTTAAGGATCTAAGGGAGAAAGTTGCTGATGCATAGGCCTGCTTCTCGAATCTGTCTATCACCCTAGATTCTCTAGTAAGAGGATAAACAGATGAGCTTTCTTCTGATAGCTCCTTCTTGGTGTCTGCTGCCAACACCTACTGGTGGATCCTTACTCCAGTGCTTCCTGTCTGTTGGTGCTGATAATATTCTATCTGCTTTTTTTAAGGAGGGACTCCATCACATGAGGGTCCTTACACTCCCATCAAGCCATAAGATCAATAAGTGTGTCAATGGGAGGTACAACCCAGGATGATGTTGTTCTAGAACCAAAGGCCTCCAAGAATACGGACTCCTTTGGAGAAGGATCTTAGGACATCCAACCCCCCCCATCTGTTTCAGTAATTTGAGAATGTCACTGAATGTGACATCTTCAGAGAGGGAGCAAGGGGAACCTTCCCCTTCCTTTAAGCCAGTATCATCTGTAAAAGCCTTTGAGGACAAGTCTAGTTGCTTCCATTTGCATCTCCATTTTCTGGGAGCACCTTCTATGGGAGCAGTGGAAGAGTCAGAATTGGATGGGGAGTTAATGAAGCAAACTTCCACAGAAGCCCTTCGTATTGACATTCCCTGTCTGATAGAATGAAGAGGCAAAGACACAGACTGCAGATGGGGATTGGGGGAAACCAAACTGGTTGAAGCCACCCTGTCTTTGCTATTTGCCAAACCCTTTCAAAAGCCACAATGGCTGAGTCTGCCACTGGAATGGATGGCTACTACCATTCCAAAGAAGAGATGGAAACTTCATTACCCATGAGCTCTGACCTCGAAGCCAACATCCAGTCTGACCTATCCAGTGCTGAGAGGGAGAGAAAGCTTCTGAGAATCTTTGTGTTGATTCACCCACCCCCAAGGGCGCCCGCAGGCAGGTGCAAGGGGATGCACTTGCACCCCCCTGGAATCTGCTGACTAGTTAATCAAAGTTTTTGGGCATTCTTCTTTAAGAACGCCTTTCAAGCGCAGATGCTGACATCATCACGCAGTGCACAGTTTGCGAGCAGGAACTGAAACAGACAGTTTCTGGTTTGCGATGGGTTTACTTTACCTGTGAGGAGGACTTCACTGAAGTTAACAGATGGGACGCTTGTCAGAGTGAGTAAGGTGTGTGTGTGTGTGTGTGTGTGTGTGTGTGTGTGTGTGTGTGTGTGTGTGCAATGCCCCAGGTGCTACAAGGTGGTGGGTAGAGAATAAGGCTTGAACCCTGTACCTTGAGCCCAGGTGGCAAGAGCCTGAATTCCCTACCCACCACCATTTGTAAAAATGTTGCAGATTTTTCCCTCATACTTGTTCTGTTCCTCATAAAATCTGTGGTTTCTGTATTTTTGTGTCCTTGCAAAGCCAGTAGTGCATTGATGCAGCGGTAACATTGTTGCCTGACAGCTACATGTTCTCTGGTTTGATTCTTGCCTGGGGTACCTTACCTTCTGTGTGGAGTCTGTATGCCCTCCCTGTTTTTGTTTCCTCCCATCTTACAAAGACATGTCTGTCCGGAGTGTTTCTCCCTGGGCCTCTGCTAAAAATTAGCTTTTGTTCCAAGTCAGACTTTCCTGGTTAACAAATGTTAAAAATGACACGCATTTGAATATCAGACTTCATATTCTTCAGAAAGTGCATGGTAACACAAAAGCTTTTATTCTAGCAATTTTGTAAGTGTATAAGATGAATATTTGAAATTTGTCCCTATTTTTGCGATGGTATTCCCCCATTATTGGCTTCATCCAGGTTTTGTGTTAAGGTTGAGAGCTATGGTAAGAACTGAATATGTTTGGGGGCTATATTCCCCCATTACTGGCTTTGTCCGGGTGTTTTTTGCTAAGAGGTTGAGAGCTATGGTGAGAACTGAATTCACTGAATGTTTGGGGGCTGTATTCACCCATTATTGGCTTTGTTCAGGTGTTTTGTGCTAAGAGGTTGACAGCTGTGCTATGGTGAGAACTGAATTCACTAAATGGTAGCCATTTAAGTTTCCATCTTCCTCTTTCACAAAACAGCTGATTTGGCATAGTGGTATGTTGCTCTGACTGTTTTGCATAGGGTCCCCTGGGTTCAAGATGTGGCAGTGAAATGTATGGTGGTAACGCAGCATTTTATTCTAGCAACTTTCCAACATTATACAAGCAATGTTTAAAATGTGTCCCTGGTTTTTGGCCTTTTGTCCCCCCCCCCCAATAAATTGTGGCTTTTTCTAGATTTCTTGTGCTGCAAAGTTCAGAAATACAGCTGAGTGTCGAGTAGATTTTACAAGGAGCTGAGAGCTGCAGGGGAACAAAAGTTTAGTGCTGCTTATGCTTAGTCTGCTTGCATTGTTAATAGCACAACAGGTAGTGTACTTGCTTTCGATGCTGAAGGCTGTGGGTTCTACTCCCACAGTAGGTAGATGCATTGCTGATACTGTACTGTGTTGTAAAGGGGGTGGATGCTGCAGTCCTTTTTGGCAAAGATACCTAGCAACTATGAACCTGTTATCAGTTTGCTATCCATTCCCTATTGCGGTATTACTAAATTATCATTTTTTTAATGCATGCAACATAGGCAATTTATTCTTCAAGGGCAACAGGCACTTTATTGTAGATGAAACAATGACATATAAAGTTATTTGCTAGCAGCAACCTCTTTATTAGTTACAGATTTCTTTAATGTGGATTTTACTACTTCAGAGATTGTGCATATTTACTGATACTGGTGGACTATAGAAGGTTGAGTAGACTTTTTATGATGGAGATGTTCTGAATTGGGCAGTTTTGTCATTGGTGTATGCATTTTGTTTCATGTTTTCTGGAAAAATGTTCAAAACAATAAATTTAAAATGCCCTCTAACAACTGTACTGTATTGTACAAGGAATATAATGTAATACAGTCAGGAAGGTGTATCAAAGAGCATGTGTATGTTTCATGTTCAAGGGGCCTATGATTTTGAAAACAGCCCAGAGTTAATCTTTATCTGCCACTGGCAAAATGTATTTTCTTTGAATGTGGGTTTCAATGCTGTTTCAATGCATATGAGTTTCAAGGGCAGAGAAGTTTTAATGCTAAGTCTATTTTCATTGTGAGACTGCATTGCTTTGTTTAACAGATATCTATTAGGGTTTGTGCTGTAAAATGCAAAATAAAATTTTCAAATGAAATCTAAATCATCGCAGAAGTAAAGCAGTATGCACATTACAGTGTTTATGGTAAATGGGGCAAAATAACCAAGGAATGGGACATTGGAATGGCTGCAGGGGGGAGGCTCCATTCGACCATGATTTTGTGGGGGAGGAGGGTAGCAAACTCAGACAGCCCCGGTTGAACTATACCTCTCAGTTGTCCATATTTTTGCCAAATGAATAGATATTTGCTTCTTATTTTTGGTTTGTTCCTCATAAAATATGTGGTTTTCTAGCAAATCATTTAGGAATGAAGTCACTAAATGACAGACATTGAGTTTCAGACGTCATAACCTTCAGAAAAATGCATGCTAATGCAAGACCTGTTATTCTATCAACTGTCTTAAGTTTATACAAGAGCAATTTTCAGTAGTGTTTGTATGTTCCCCAAATATATTTGGCCTTGTCCAGATTTCCTGCATTAAGAGGTTGAGAGGTATGTGCAAATCGCTTTGTAGAATTCGGAATATCCAAACCTCTCCATTGTCCCCAATTTTGGCTCAAAATGTTGCTCTCCCCTAATAATCCCTCCTCAAAATGGCAATTTTGGAAGAAAATGTGGAGGGTTTACAATTATATATAACTGTAATGATCAGAGTTATTACTTTTATTTCAGAAATACATGCAGATACTCTTATTTTGTTAGCCGCTCAAGTTAACAGTGTTAATATTAAAAAGGTGTCTCTTTTTTGACAGGTTCCCAGCTGTATTGTGTGGCAACTTTATATTTTTGCACCACATTTTTGGTCTGTTTTTCATAAAATTGTGGTTTTCTGGCAAATTAGTGGCAAGTCATTAAAGATTGAAGTTAGAAAATAATGGCAGACATTTGAGTTTCAGATTTCATACCCTTCAGAAAATTTGTACTAATGCAAGACCTACTACTGTTCTATTATCTAAGTTAATAAGAGTAATATTTAAAAATTGTCCTTATTTTTGGGCCTGTGTCCCACTTCTAGTTCTATGTATGACTTTGTCCAGATTTCTTGCTCTGAAGTTGAAAGGTATGAGTGTCAGAGCCATCACTGTCAGCCAGAGACATTTCAAATTGTGACATACTTGTTGCACCCCACTCCCCATTGTAGTGGCTCTGGATGTGTCCAAGGAAGGCAAGGAACAGTTATGCAGTGTAAGTGTGCAGAGTATTCCCCCATCCAAGGTAGACCACAAGTACGACCGTGGCTATTCATCTGTCCTTGATTTTGCAGAATGTTCTGGTTTTCTGTCATATTTTTATACTGTTGATTTATGCTTCTTATTATTCAGGAAATGCATGCTGTCACCGTGACCTGTTGCTCTGTTTAAGTAGCAATGATTTAATGACCATCAGGTAAGCTTGTCGGAGACTGTAAGATGCAAGTAAGCTTTAATAAGCATACTGTTAAAGAATTACCAGCATTGAAAGCCTTTTCGTTGTTGCCATGCCGAGAATATTTACATAACTAGATAATGTATAAGCCTTGGTATTGAAATGCATATGACAGTATTTGTAATAAAAGGACAGGATTACAATATTTTCAGAAGCTCATTACATTTGTTGGAGACTTGCAGTCATCTTTTGTTGGAGACTTGCAGTCATATTTGCAGGCTTACCCGTAAACTAAACAGAATGCCAATCTATCATGTGTGGTCCATAACTTGTGCAGGAATCCTTTAAGCAATTTATCTTGAGCTTGTTTCTTGCTTGCTGTTCATTTTTTACTTTGATCATGTCTTCCCCATGAACCAAGTAGATAGCTGTCAGGCAGCAGGTCTTTTTTGGATAAGAAACAAATATTGTCTGTATAAGAAGGAGGTAGCATACCCCTCAGCTGTCCAGGTTTTTGCAGAATGTCCATATTTTTTGCCCCATATTCTTCCTAAAAAGGATTGAAGTTGCTAAATAATGACAGACATTTGAGTTTTAGATGTCATATCATATAGAAAAATGCATACTATCATCATCATCTTCTTTCGGTCGCCACAGTGGATCATCTGTTTCCATTTCTTCCTGTCCTCTGCATCTTGCTCTGTCACACCAACCACCTGCATGTCCTCTCTCAACACATCCATAAACCTTATCTTAGGTCTTCCTCTTTTCCTGTTACCTGGTAGCTTCATCCTTAGCATCTTTTTCCCAATATACTCAGCATCCCTCCTCAGCACATGTCCAAACCAATGTAATCTTGCCTTTCTGGCTTTGTCTCCAAACCTTCCAACCTGGGCTGACCATCTAATATAGTTATTCTTAATTCTGTCCACCCTCATCACACCCAGTGCAAATCTTAACATCTTTAACTCTGCCACAACCAGCTCAAACTCCTGCCTTTTTGTCAGTGCCACTGTCTCCAACCCATATAACATAGCTGGTCTCACTACCCTCTTGTAGACCTTCCCTTTCACTCTTACTGGTAGTCGTCTGTCAGAAATCACTCCTGACACTCTTCTCCACCCACTCCATCCTGCCTGTACTCTCTTCTTCACCTCTCTTCCACACTCACCGTTACTCTGAACTATTGATCCAACGTATTTAAACTCATCCACCTTCATCACCTCTACTCCTTGCATCCTCACCATTCCTCTATCCTCCCTCTCATTCACACATATATTCTGTCTTAGTCCTGCTGACCTTCATTCCTCTTCTCTCTAGAGCATATCTCCATCTCTCCAGGGTCTCCTCCACCTGTTCCCTACTCTCACTACAGATCACAATGTCATCTGCAAACATCATAGTTCACGGGGACTCCTGTCTGATCTCATCTGTCAACCTGTCCATCACCATTGCAAATAAGAAAGGGCTCAGAGCTGATCCTTGATGTAACCCCACCTCCACCTTAAACGCATCTGTCACTCCAACCGCAGACCTCACTGCTGTCACACTACCCTCGTACATATCCTGTACCACTCTTACATACTTCTCTGATACTCCTGACTTCCTCATACAATACCACAACTCCTATCTAGGCACCCTGTCATATGCTTTCTCTAAGTCTACAAAAACACAATGGAACTCCTTCTGACCTTCTCTGTACTTCTCCATCAACACTCTCAGAGCAAACATCACATATGTAGTGCTTTTTCCCGGCATGAAACCATACTGCTGATCACTAATCATCATGTCCCTTCTTAACTTAGTTTCCACTACTCTTTCCCATAACATCATGCTGTGACTGATCAATTTAATCCCTCTGTAGTTACTACAGATCTGCAGATAATCCTTTTTCTTAAAAATCGGTACCAAAACACTTTCTCCATTCCTCAGGCATCCTCTCACTTTCCAAGATTTCATTAAACAATCTAGTTAAAAACTCCACTGCCATTTCACCTAAACACCTCCATGCATCCACGGGTATGTCATCTGGACCAACAGCCTTTCCATTCTTCATCCTCTACATAGCTATCCTTACTTCCTCCTTGCTAATCCATTGTACTTCATGATTCACTATCTCCACATCATCCAACCTTCTCTCCCTCTCATTCTCTTCATTCATCAACCCCTCAAAGTACTCTTTCCATCTCCTCAACACACTCTCCTCACTTGTGAGTATGTTTCCCTCATTATCCTTTATCACCTTTACCTGCTGCACATCTTTCCTAGCTCAGTCCCTCTGTCTAGCCAATTGGTAAAGGTCCTGTTCTCCCTCCTTAGTGTCCAACCTTTCATACAATTCTTCATACGCCTTATCGTTAGCCTTCACCACCTCTCTCTTTGCCATGCACATCATCTCCTTATACTCCTGTCTACTTTCTTCATCTGTCTGACAATCCCACTTCTTCTTTGCAAACCTCTTTCTCTGTATACTCTCCTGTACTTCCTCATTCCACCACCATGTCTCCTTATCGTCCTTCCTCTGTCCAGATGTCATACCAAGCACCTTTCTAGCCATCTCCCTTACTAGCTCTGCTGTAGTTACCCAGCTATTTGGTAACTCTTCACTGCCACCCAGTGCCTGTCTTAACTCATCCCTGAACTCTACCTCACAATTACCCTTTTTCAATTTCCACCATTTGATCCTTGGTGCTGCCCTCACACTCCTCCTCCTCTTCTTGATCACCAACGTCATCCTACAAACCACCGTCCTATGCTGCCTAACTACACTTTTCACTTCCTCATCCCCTCTGTTCCCTTCACCAACATGCCCATTGAAATCTGCTCCAATCATCACTTTCTCACCCTTGGGTACAGTCATCACCACTTCATCCAACTCACTCCAACATTTTTCTTTCTCATCCATCGCACACCCAACTTGTGGAGCATACGCACTAACAACATTCATCATTACACCATCAATTTCCAGCTTCATAAACATCACTCTATCCGACACTCTTTTCAACTCCAAAACACTCTTAGCATACTGTTCCTTCAGGATAACTCCTACGCCATTTCTCCTCCCATCCACACCATGATAAAACAATTTGAACCCACCTCCCATACACCTAGCCTTACTCTCCTTCCATCTGGTCTCTTGCACACACAATTTACCAATCTTCCTTCTGTCCATCATATAAAATGCATACTAACACAAATCCTGTTATTCTAGCAATGTTCTAAGTTCATGAGAGCAATATTTATAATCTGCCCCTAATTATGTTGGGCTTTGTCCAGATTTCTTGCAGAGGTTGGTGTGTGTGAGAGAAAGTGAAATGCCCTATTTAGAGTTAGCAGGTAGAATTTATTTTCAAGTGTATTTTGAAGGAATTGTGAGCTTCAAGGGAAGAGAAGTTTACTGCTGCTCATGCTAAGTCTGCTTAAAATGTGAAACTGTTTTGTTTAGCAAATGGTATCATTATTGTGATATAGAATTTTAAAGCAGTGTTAGTAGTACAGCAGGTAGCATACTTGCATCTTGATGCAGAGGGCTATAGGTTCTACTCCCACAGCATGTATATTTGTATTTTAAGGGGGTGGAGTGCTGCAGTCCTGGCTATGTCCTCCTTTGGATGAGATGCCTAATAACTATGAACTTGTTTTTCAGCTTACCACCCATTCTGTATTGCAAATATACCAGCTTACCATTTTTAATGTAACATAGGCAATGTTCAAGGGCAGCAGGCACTGAATTTGTTGATGAAATGCTGAAATATAAAGTTGTTTTCTAGCAACAACCTCTTCATTAGTTTCAGATCTCTATAATGTGGAATTATTCAGATGACTTTTACTATTGTGCATACTGACTGACATTGATGGATTGTAATGACAAAAGTTTAAATGGCCTTTTATGGTTGAAATGTTTTGAATTGGGCAGTTTGCCATTATTAGCTCATATGTTTTGTTTCATTGCTTGCTGGAAAACATTCAAAACTATAAATTTAAAACACAGTCTAACAAGTGGTGCTGTATTATAGAAGGGATATAATTAAATTATTTTATATTATAATTAATACAATCTGTATATATTATAATCGTGCATAATCATATGTATAAATATGTACACTTCTTATGCATGGCTACTCTTGCTTATCACAGTAACAGGAAGGATACTGTAATGGCTGTGCCAAGAAAAAAGGTCTAAAGCTTTTAGTTAAGCATATAATGAAGTTGTTCACATCAGTGATAATGCAGACCCAGTTTCATATAACTAAGGGTCAACCACACAAAATCAGAAAACACCCAGAATTTCCCTTGCCCTCTCAGTAAAACTAATCTTGAAAAAATAATTAATTGTTTGTGTCTTTCGGCTTTTTCCCGGTTAGGGGTTGCCATAGCGGAACTCCGGGTGGGGCTCCATGGGCGGGGCTCTGGGTTTGCACTCCCCTGCAAAAAATCCTGCGGGCTCCCTTGCCCACCCCCACAAGAACTCGGCTCTGAAGCTTCAGCTCCTAGTCTCATCTCAATCTGAAGGCATCAGAGGCATTTTACGTACTGGCTTGCTGGGCCTAATGCACAACCTTCAACGAAGGAACACCCATTCACACATGTCACCACACAGAAGACACTCTAACTGAGAATCGAACGGGCAACGTCTAACTGTGAGGCGACAACGCTACCTCAGCACCACCGTATTAGGGCTATTGGAATTATCTATAAAAAGATGAAGTGATGATTTGCAACTATGTCAATGTTGGGATTATGAAGAAATGCTTGATTAAGCAGTAATTAAAAGATATACATAATTTAGTGAATGCACACAGTTTAAGTTAAATACAGCTATAACGTGACATGCATTCAGAGCACAGAATGCCAGCTTTTATTTAAACAGCAACTTTTGTTACTGAGAGCTAATCTTGGAAGCCAAAGAACACTAGTGTTATAAACTAATCTGTTTAAATCTGTATAATCTGAACAGGCTCATGGGACTCAGTTTAGTGTCCTACATGAAAAATACTGAGCTAATGAACACTATTCCCCAGTAGTTGTTTCTAAGTCACTTACAAATAAATAAATAAAACAAGGGGAAGTATTCTGAGGTAAAACAAATATCTTGTCTTTATGGTAGGTAAAAATAAAACTCTTTTAGTACCCAAGTAAATAAAATGATTATTAGCAATGAATGAGAAATTATTCCAGTATAGAGAGCTAACAGCCAAGCCTTCTTGATCGGAATTCAAAAGGGCTGCCAGCTGAAAGTTCCCTTGAGTTAGTTGCAATGTACATGAGGTATGTAAAAAAACTTATCACGGATTCCTAATTAAATCTAGATACCTGTAATCATTGTAGAAGTAAAGCATAAGACAGTATGCACATTGAGAATTTTGAACAGTGTTTATGGCAACTGGAGAGAAATAGCCAAGTAATGGGACCCTGTAATGGCTGTGTGGGGGTGGGGCTCCGTGGGCGGAGGGGGTGGGGCTTCGTGGGTGAATGGGGTGGGGCTCCGTGAGTGGAGGGGTGGGGCTCCATGGGCGGGGCTCTGGGTTTGCACTTCCCTGCAAAAAATCCTGCGGGCTCCCTTGCCCACCCCCACAAGAACTCGGCTCTGAAGCTTCAGCTCCTAGTCTCATCTCAATCTGAAGGCATCAGAGTTGAGAGAGAGAGGAAGACAGTCAACATTAAAGATGTAAGAAACTCCAGTGCTGACAAAGGTGCTCTGGTTCCATTTGGTTCCAATAATACTGATCCTGAAGAGTGAGTTGGTGCAGATTCCTGCAAAGGAGGAGTAAGCTGGCTAGTGGTCAGTACCTTCCCAGGGGGATGGTAGCAGGATAACGCCAAGCTGTATTTGTGTTCTCAAAAAATTCCTTATCATCCCATCATTGTTGAGTTCTGTGAGACTCCTAGACAACTGAGTAGATAATGCTAATGAAGATGGTCACGAACATCTCCTTTCTTGTAAAATTGGTGACTGAAGTCTGGAACTCACTGGTCCCAGTCAGCAGCTGATGTGGGGAGAAGGAGATTGGGCCCAAGTCAATGTCAGTTCCGATCTTCTAGGAACCTTGGGGTCAGGGCTGACTGAAGCTGTTGGTTTTGAAGACTTTTCTTTGATATTTTTGAGGGAGACTTGTGCTTTTTTCTCTCTCTTATGCTTATCTTGTTTGTATTTTCCATTTGTTTTTCGGGAGCCTTAAACTTAGATTTGTCTTGCTTAGAAGGAGAAGGAGGTGAAGGGGTAGCCCCTGTCTGAACCAGAAGGAGCCTGTTTAAAACAAATTTGTCCCTTCTAGTTTGGAGGGACCTGTCACTAAATTATGCACAAGTTTGGCACTCTGCATCAAGCTGCACAGCACTAAGACAATATACACATTTGGAATTTGGATCTTCCAGGTGGGTGTTTGTGCCCACACTCTAAGTACTTCTTAAAGCTAGTTGATTCAGACATCTTGAAAAAAATCACTACAAGAATCAATGG
The DNA here is from genome assembly GCF_019279795.1 of Protopterus annectens. Taxonomy (NCBI): domain Eukaryota; kingdom Metazoa; phylum Chordata; order Ceratodontiformes; family Protopteridae; genus Protopterus; species Protopterus annectens. Next base: position 255,092,399 of record NC_056727.1, on the reverse strand, counting down.
TTAGAGAAAAAAACTAAACAAGCCTTTTTTATATGACTATTATGAAAGGTAAGAAAGGACGACGAAGATGCTCAAAGCCTTAACTCTTAAACAAGCTACAATAACCTAGCTTACACAAAACCTGAAGACTATGACTAACAGTATAAGATAACACTAAGACTAGAACAAGGTGAGAGAAAAAACTCGCATGGGAGAGGAGATGGAGCAAGAAATAATAAATTTATGACCTACTGCTGAAGAGAGATCTGCATATGTCTGTACTGTTTGAGCAGTAAATGAGATCTGAGAGTCTGAGGAACAGCCATGGGAATTATGGGTACGGGAAGAGTCAGTGCTCTGGATCTGATAAATCTTTGAAATTGGTACCGGGGTTGGATCCAACAACCAATATGTTTGAAAGGATGAAAATAGACAACACTGGATCCGTAATTAATAAAATAACATAGTGATTCTGTTGTTGCTTACTTCACTTAGTTATAATTTCTGGGAAAATACTGATTTAAACTTAGTCCTATTTAAAAAATTGTTCTCAGTATACTTTTTTTCTGTAAAGTCCATCCTCCTGGATATGTCAGGGGAGTAACAGTCAAGTTATCCAATGATTTTCTAAAATGCTCCTGATGGTATGATCAAGAATGAACCCCAGCTAATCTGATTAAACACGTGAAGGGAGAAGGTACTAGAAACATTCCTTCAATAAAGTCTTTGGCTAGAATTTTAAAATCAAAACTGATAAGAAATAGAAGCAGCTTCCTGGATTTAAACTGCCTTTTTCATTCTTTGCAGAAAAGTAATGAGAGTAAGAGTAGTTAGGCTACCCTCCCTGTCTTGTCCTCAGTACAGCGTGCATGCTAGAGAAGACCTTGCCCTGACAGCACTTCTGTTTGTGTTTTCTTCCAGACCTATATAACTGTACTTTTGAACTCAGCATACACCTGCTAACTAACTGTAAGACCACGGAATTCCTGACAGAAACTAGGCAAGGACAGTCTACACTATCTAGCTGAGTAAGTTATTGTTAAAATAGATGCCTAGGCACATGTACAGAGGACATAGTTAGCATTACTTTACCTAATATCCCATAAAAGCCTGACCAGTAGTTATATGTAAATGTATAACTTAGTATTTACCCTAAAGTAGCATAAGAATAATAGCCTGTATTTGCTAAATATACTTTTACTAGTTGCCATTTGATCCTTCAGCTTTTTCCCCCTCAACCTCTCTGCCTTTTCCATTACATTCAAAGGGATAGTTCAAACATCCTTAACTCAAGGGAACAAACTCTGGCTAACAATATTATACTATACTATTAAGCACCACACCCTTTAACAGCTGCCATTTGATCAGTAAGCTCCCCTACCCTCTGCCATTCCCCATTACACTGAAAGGGAAAGTTCAATATTCTTAACTCAAAGGAACAAACTCTAGCTAAGAATATTAAACTATACTGGTTCATAGGTTCATAGGTTGGTACTAGGCTATCAGCCCTAGGGCCTATACAAGCCTAGCCATAACAATTCCCTGGCTATTTCTTCCCATATTATTTACTTTCCTGGACCCCTGTCTAGGGCACTGTTAAGCACTATCCCCTTTAAATCTGCTTTGCGCTGGACTTTTTTTTCTTTTATATCCTTAGAGCTGTGTACAATAGATGGGTTGATGTTCTGACCTGCTATGAGTATAATCCACTGATTGTTTCTTTTGGAATCTCCAAACATTCTCAGCAGGTGGATCCCTCTCCAGTCACACTCAGTTTTCTTGAGCTGACTCCTCTCCCCTAAGCTACCCCCAATTCCCACCCAATCCCTCCTTACTCTACATTTATTCTTCACCATATCCCACCACTTACAGATTTTACCATTCAACTTCAGGATAGCTCAATACTCCTTCTCAACAATATAATAACCTAATCTCTTAATCATCTAAGCCTTTCTCTCATAGGTTCATAGGTTCATATGTGCGTACTAGGCTAATGGCCCTGGAGCCTTTACAAGCCTAGCCCATAGGATGACCCTGGCATAATGCCATCCGACCTTAATTTCCAGTGCCTCTGTCGAGTAGAGCCACTGGAGTGATCCCAGGTTGAATTTTCTATTTTCCATCCACTCATCAAGATTTCTCTTGAAGAGGGCAAGTGAGGTGCTCTGTTTGACATGTATGGGAAGTCTATTCCATAGCATGGGCAGTCTCTGGGTTATGAACCTGTCCCTCCAGCATGTTCTATTGATTGTGGTAATGAGGTTGAGGTCTCTGGAGCGTGTGGTGCAGAGGGATTGGGATTTCTTTAGCTGTAGCATTTCTAACAGAGGTGGGTCAGACATGGCTTTGTAAGTCAAGCAGAGCTCGCCTCTAAGTAGGTAATATGAGACAGAGAATAGTTGGCGTTTTTTGAGTCTATCCATATAGGACAAGTGTTTAAGGCCTAGGATCCTCTTTCTGAGGTACTTTTGCGGTCTCTCCAGTTGTTGCAGGTGTCTAGAGAGGTACATGCCAAATGGAGCATTGTACTTGATTATTGGCCTAATGAGGGAAGAGTAGAGGGAGACAACTACCTCTTTCTTCCTGGATGCAAAACCCTTAGTAATGAGATGTGCCACATAGAAGGGCTTTCTGACCACAGTGGCAATGTGGTGGTCAAAAGAGAGGTTGCTGTCAACCTGTGTTCCCAGATCTCTTATAACACCTTCTGTGTTCAGTGGACTACCATCACTGTGATAGTTCATGTGAACTGAGTTTTTCCCAAAGGGATGATGGCACATTTTTTGGAATTGAGCTTAAGTCCATGGTTCTGAAATCAGTCGTTGGTCTCAGTGAGGCCTTTCTGTAGGATGTCAACATCACTTGGGGAGTAAATAATGGCTCCCAACTTGTAATCATCTGCGAACTTTGTCAGCCATAGGTTCATAGGTAGGTACTAGGCCATTGGCCCTAGGCCATATATAAGCCTAGCCAAAAAGGTACCCTGGCTTTTGCCACCCAAACTTATTTTCCTGTGCCCCTGTCGAGCAGACGCACAGAAGTGGTCCCCTGGGTGAATTTCCTATCTCCCATCTAATCATCAAGATTTTTCTTGAAGAGTGCTAATGAGTAGCTTTGTTTGATATTGATAGGTAGTTTGTTCCAGAGTATGGGATGTCTCTGGGACAGGAATTTATCCCTCCAGTATGTTCTGTTTATTGTGGTGACAAGGGTTAGGTCTCTAGAGCATGTAGCTTGGAGGGATTGGGATTTCTTTAAGTGCAGCATGTCCAACAGCTCTGGGTTTGACATAGCTTTGTATGTTAGACAGAGATCACCTCTGAGTAGGCGATATGCGACGGAGTAAAGCTGAAGTTTTTTGAGATGGTCTGTATAGGACATCTGTTTGAGGTCAGTAATCCTCTTTGTGAGGTATTTCTGCGGCCTTTCCAGCTGTTGTAGATGTCTTGTGAGGTACATACCAAAAGGGGCGCTGTATTCTATAATGGGTCTAAGAGTGACGAGTAGAGGGGAACAATGACCTCTTTTTTCCTGGATGAGAAACCTTTTGTGATGAGGTGTGCCATGTAGAAGGATTTCCTGACTACTGTGGCAATGTAATTATCAAAGGAAAGACTATTGTCCACCTGTGTCCCAAGGTCTCTCATCACACTTTCGGTGTTAAGTAGACTACCACCTATGTAGTAGTTTGTGGGTGCAGAGTTTTTACCAAAGGGGATGACAATGCACTATTTGGCATTGAGCTTGAGGCCATGGCTTTGACACCAGGCATCTGTCTCAGTGAGGCCCTTTTGTAGGATGTCCACATCATTAGGAGTTTTGATTATGGCTCCTAGTTTGCAGTTATCTGTGAACTTCATTAGCCAAAGACCTTCTGTGTTAGCCTGTACTTCAGAGAAGTAGATACCAAACAGAAGAGGACCCAGGACTGAACCCTGTGGTACTCCACTTGTCACTGGTCTGAAGTCGTATTTGGAGTCTGCTACTTTCACAGTGTGGGTTCTGTCAGTAAGCCAGTTAGCAACCCATCTTGTGACATAGGGATTTATACCTAGTTCAGTGAGTTTATCTATATTTCCAGAGTGTGGGATTGTGTCATAAGCTTTGGCAAGATCTAGATAGGCTGTGTGAACCACCTTACCCTAATCTACGGCTTTGGTGACCGCTTCAAAGAAGTCTGTCAGGTTTAGGAGACATGATCTGCCTTTTACAAACCCAAACTGGGTGGGGTTCAGAGTTTGGAGATTACCAAGGTCATTGTTTATAAGTTCCATGATGATATGTTCCATAGTCTTGCAGACCAGGCTCGTTAGGCTAATGGGGCAGTCATTCCCGGGGTCCGTGGTGGCTCCCTTTTTGCGGAGTGGAATAACCATCACTGTGCACCATTCAGTGGGCACAAAGCCTGAGGCGAGGCTATGATTGAACATGGTACTTAGGTGGGGGTGCCAGTTCGTTCTGTAGTTTGTGTAGAACACAGCCTGGAATGTTGTCAGGTCCCATGGATGCTGTGTTCTTGGCTTTGGAGAGTGTGGTTTTTACCTGTGCAGCCATGATTACAGGAACTTTGTATTCTTCCGGTATAGAGATAGGCCCTTTAGGGGGTGAGAGGGGGATAATGTTAGCACTGAACCTATCTGCCAGGATGTTGGCAATATCAGTTGGTTCTGTATATTTAGTGCCATTGTGCTGTAACTCAGAGCAGATCTGAGTGTTGCCACTGAGATTCTTGACATCTATAGAATGCTTTGTAGCTGTCTTAAGAATCAGTGGCAATTTTGTTTTCGTAACTATCTTTGGAGGATCTTATGATGGATCTCAGCTTCTTACTGAGGCTGACCAGGGAGTTCCTCCAGTCATGGGATTTTCCTGTTATTGCAACAGTTTCTTTCTTCTGTTGTAGAGTTTGTTTATGGCAGGGGACCATCAGATTGGCTTCTTTTTTTTGGAGGATAGCATCTTGGTTCTGTTAGGGATTGCACAATCCATGCACTAGTGTAATAGTCACTTTGCGTTGGCCTGGACTTCTGAGAAGTAGATACCAAACAGGAGAGGACCCAGGACCGATCCCTGTGGGACTCCTCTTGTGACTGGTTGACAGTCTGACTTGGAGTCAGCTACTTTCAGACTGTGGGTTCTATCTGTGAGCCAGTTTGTAACCCACCTAGTGATATAGGGGTTGATGCCTAGCTTAGTGAGTTTTTCTATGATTCCTGAGTGGGGAATGGTGTCAAAGGCCTTGGCCAGATCAAGGTAGGCTGTATGAACCACCTTGCCTTCATCCACAGCTCTGGTGACTGACTCAAAGAAGTTGACCAAGTTGAGCAGGCATGATCTACCCTTTACAAAACCAAACTGCTTGGGATCCAGAGTTTGGAGATTCCCTATGTCCTTGTTTATTAGGGCCATGATGATGCGTTCCATAGCTTTGCATATCAGACTTGTCAGGCTAATGGGGCAATAGTTCCCAGGGTCTGTAGTCACTCCTCCTTTGTGGAGAGAGATGACTATAGCAGTAAGTCATTCAGTAGGGACAAAGCCTGAGGTGAGGCTGTGATTGAACAGGGCACACAGGTGAGGTGCCAGTTCACTCTGTGGTTCATATAGAACACAGCCAGGGATATTGTCAGGTCCCATAGAAGCTGTATTCTTGGCCTTGGACAGTGCTGTTTTAACCTGTGCAACAGTAATACTGGATGTCTGGCAATCTACTGGTATTGTGATTGGTTCTTTGGGGGGGGAGAGGGATAAAGTTGGCACTGAATCTGTCAGCCAGTATATTGGCAATATCTGTTGGCTCGGTATAGGAGGTACCATTGTGCAGTAGCTCAGAGCAAATCTTGGCATTGCCGTGGAGGTTTTTTCATAACTATAGAAGGCCTTGTGGTTGTCTTTACTATCTGCTGCAATTCTGTTTTCATAGCTAGCTTTAGAAGATTTGATGAGGGGATCTCAACTTCTTGTTGAGGCTGATAACGGAGATTTTCCGGTCTTGGGACTTCACCTTATTCCGCATCAGTTTCCTCCTTCTGTTGTAGAGTTTGTTTATGGCAGGGGACCACCAGATTGGCTTCCTTTTTTGGGAGGAGAGCATCTTGGTTCTATTGGGTATGGCGAGGTCCATGCATTTGTGTACATGTTCATGCAGTGCATTGGTGTATGATTTGGTGGTCATGCAACTATTCTTCATTTGCATGGGTGCCGTAAAGTTAGCCACCTCTTTCCTTAGGAGCCCAAAGTTAGCTTTGGAGAAGTTTTTCATGGTGGTTACCTTTGCGGCGGGGGGGGGGGGGGGGGTTTGTGTGGCTTTCCAAGGTAATTAGTTTGTGGTCAGATCTAACCAGGGAGGAGTTGACTATTGGTGTAGAGCAACGGTCGCCCATGTTAGTAATGACCAGGTCAAGGATGTTGTTACCTCTAGTGGGGGTAAGAAAAAGATGGTCCAGGGCAATGGAATTAATGAATTCCAGGAAACGTTGGGCATGTGTATTGGTACATGAGTAGTTTTCCCAGTTAATGGAGGGATAGTTGAAGTTGCCCAGTATGAGAGTGTTAGGTTGGACCCTAATGTTCTCCAGGGTGCTTAGGAACATGGAGTGAGTGTCTTGCAATATGGTTGGGGACCTATAAAAGGCTACAACCTAAATCGCTGTCTTACCCAATGTTAGCTGCACCTCAAATATCTCTGATGTGTTATGTTGGGCTACCAGTCTGGAGGTGTGCGCATCCTTTATAAATATGGAAACACCACCACCTTTGGAGCTTCGGTCTAAGTTCTGGGGCAGAAAGGTGTGGAATGAGTTATAGCCTGGTAGTGCAGGGGTGCTTTCTGCTGCCTTGAACCAGGTCTCTGTTACAGCACAAATGTCGATGTTTTCCATTTTAAGGAGTGCTTCAAGCAAATGCATTTTGAGATTTAGACTTCTAGCATTGAGCAGCATGACCCTCAGATTGCGTTTGTTTGTAGTTGTTACGGTGGTAATTTGTTCTTTGAAACACCACCTAAAAAAGGCACTGTAGGGGTGACAAGAGCCTTGGCCAGTATCCGAAATCCCAGGGGTGACAGATTCAGGTAATCTCTGGCAAAGCATCGATGTCTGTCATCCCAAACCATACCCAGTTTGACCAGTCAATGGCAAGACAGTTAAAAACTCTTCCCCACAATATATTACCTAATCTTGTAATAATCTCAACCTCTTTCTGTACATCCCAGACAACCACTATCCTTTACTTTTCCATCTAAAAGATGTTTTCCTAAACTCTAGCCCTCTACCACCTCCCCCACAATCAGTAACTGTTGTATACAAAATGCTTCTCTGTATGTTATTATCTTATATCCTGGTACTCACCTCCCACTTAACATACTAACATTTACCTTAAACTAAACTACCACACCACATTCCAGCCTCCTACTTAACCTTGACAATTAAGAAAACAAAACATCCACTCATACCTGCCCTTAAGAATTATTCTAAAGTTTTGTTTCAGAACTCAAAGATTCAGTTGTGTGGGGACACATACCCAAACCTTGGCCCTACTTATCTAAACCTAAACCTCAATATCACCAGTTTCTGCAAGCATCATAACAGCCCAGATAACTCCCCTCCTTCAGTTACAAGTGATCCATTTTCTAATGCATCCTTTACTTCTTGTACAAAGACATTTTCCACCCAATCCAATTCCCATTTACAGATATACCAGTCTCCCAATCCATCAAGTACAAGTCCTGCCAAAAACAAGTCTGATAACATTAAATCTTCCTAGTATTTGTAATAAAATTACAGATCTACATGTCTGAATATCACTCTATTCCCCAGATATCCTTACCATCACTAAAACATGGCTTAAATTCCATAGGAAAGATACAGAAATACTACCTCCAGGCTATAAGATTATGAGGACTGACCAACCCCACAAAAAAGGAGAAGGAGTCTTCCTAATGTGCCCCAGCTCCTATAACCTATCCTCCTATTCCAACTACATCCCCAAATTTCACTCAGCTTAAACACCTATAACACTTTTAAAGCTAAACTCTAAAAAAACACTGTATTATTGTTATTTGCATTCCTCGTAGTAACAACATACCCATACTCGAAGAATTTCTCACCTGGGTATCTAGCACTATTACTTACGAAAAAATAATTCTGGGTGATGTCAATATTGAATGGCAACATGTAATCTCTGACAGTACCTCATCCTGCATAAATCTGTTTGGTCTGGCTCAACTAATCACAACACCTACTAGATATAACAAAAGTTATAAGGGTACAATTCTTGACTGGATTTTAGTCTTAGACCCCAGTAAATATATTATTAGTGGAACCTATCTTAACTCCCTAAGTGACCATTTCCCCTTGGATCACACACACTTACCACTCATCACCCCAATACCCACCATCTTAAACCAACCAGGAATCTCACAAAATTTAACAAAGATTTATTTAACAGTATCCTAAGGTCCTTCAACTGGTCTATACTAAAAACTATCCCATTAGATGACAGAGTTACAATTTTTAATACCTTCTTTAAAACACCCTAAATAACCTTGTCCTTCTAAATATAACAAGAGTAAAAGTAAAACACTTCCCAGCTATCCACCCTCACCAAAAACATTATTTCGCACCAGAGGCAAGAACTGGAAGATGTGGCAACCCCCCCCCCCAAAAAAAAAAACTTTCAGTGATACAGGGAACTTCATAAACTGCTAAAAAGCAAATATACAAAGATAAGAAACGATACTATGACCAACTACAACTAAATCATAAAAATGATGCAAAAAATTCTGGTCCTCTATTTGTACACTACTCAGTACTAGCTCATAAAAAAGATCTGTATCCCTCTCAAACTAGCTACCTCCTCAAAATAGTGACTACATTTCATGAATACTTTACAGAGAGCATTGCTGACCTCACCAATGGCACATCATCCTCCCCCCCTACACAAACCCATAACATATTACCAACTGCCCCTTCCACTACCACATTAACCTCTGAAAAATATGAATGCAAATAATCCTGTGCCATGAATGCTAACAACTTTAAATTAAAACCTGTAACAATATATGCTATAAAAAACTGCTACTTAAACTTTGCTCCACAGCTGCTGACACCCTCCCACCTGAATACATCAAGAAGGCAGCAGAAGCAATATCTTACCCAGTAGTTGTCTTAATTAGTAGATCCATACAGGAATTTTATGTCCTAGATATTTGGAAAAGATCGCATATCATCCCAGTGCACAAGAGAGGAAACTCTACAGAAGCCTCTAACTTTCATCATCATCAGCTCCATCTTACCCATTTTCTACATGGGGTCATGGGGTCATGTTAACTGTCGCCATCTCTCTCAGTTCAGTGTCATAGTCCTGTCTTCTTCGGCACTCATGCCTGACTGTTGCAGATCTTCTCTCACACGATCCATGCAACAATTTGCTGGTCATCCTCGTTTCCTCTTACCTTCTTCCTGTCTGTCCCAAATCTTCTTCATCAGATTGTCTTCTGCTTTTCTACACATGTCTGAACCACTGTAATCTGTTCTCTTTGATCTTTTCTACAATTGGAGCTACTTTGGCTTCTGCTCTTATGTCCTCATTTCTTTGTCTGTCCCATAGTGTGCATCCTTCCACCCTTCTCAGGCACTTCACTTCCATCACCTCTAGCTCTTTCATCTGGTCTGCCTTTACTTCCCAGGTTTCTTACCATACGGTAGTAGAAGTTTCTAACATTTGTCCCATTGCAATTCTCTTCCCCTCTCACAAAAGTCTTAAAAATATGCTCCACACTTAACTTCTTCGCAATCTCCTCTCAGAGCAGCTCTTAACCAGTACTCAGCATGGATTCTGCCCTAGCCATAGTATAACTACTGCACTATTATCTCTTTTGGATAATTTAAACAAGAAAAGGGACTCTGTCAAAGTTATCTCTTCCATATTTATGGATCTCTCCAAACCCTTTGATACTTTGCATATAGCAAACTCATTCAATGACTGCTCTATCTTGGCTTATCCACTCCTTCACTTCAGTGGTTTAAAAGCTACCTGTCTGATAGACAGCAAACTGTTAGATGGCAACATACTTTCTCTCCTTATCTCTCCATTACCACTGGTGTACACCAAGGCTCAATTCTTGGTTTACTTCTTAACATTTTCATTAATGACTCCTACACCTCTTCCAAGCAGCCATCACGTATACAGTATGTTGATGATTCAACATTAATCTGCTCATCTGACACTCTGGAGAATTTTCTTGACATCACACAAAAAGTCTTCAACTTTGTTAAAAGCCATCTTCACAATGCCCAATTATTACTCACACACCCCCAAAAAAAAAAAAAAAAACTACTCCTATTCCTCCCCAAAGTTCAGCTACAAAATCTTCTCACTTAACAATACAGAAATAGAAATTGTATCCATATAAAACTGCTTAGTGTAACAATTGATGACAACCTCAGATCTGAACTCTGCATTTAAATTGATGTAAAAAAGTCACCAGAAACTTGGCATGCTTTATAGACATAAAACTTTCTTACTAACTCTGCAAAAAAGGGCTTAGCATCCACTTACCTCCTTCCTTCACTCTGGTACCTCTATCCTTACCAACTTGCAGGTATCTGTTAAAACTACACTTGAAATATGCCAGAACAAAGTTTCTAAATTTATTGCCAGTAAACAATTCTATATACATCACTGCAAGGCCCGTAAAAGTTTGAACTACCACACTACCTGGACTTTGTACAATTAGCTACTGCCCACAACATTTATAAACCCCATGCCTGTCCTGCACTAAGATCTATTGTTCCTTCCTATCACTCAAACAGACCCCCTTTGCTCTAATGATACAACTTCTCATCATCAATAAACCTCAAAAAGCAATTGGAAACAGACTTTACTGCTAATCTGTTGCCAAAAACTGAATTATCTTCCACAGTCTATTAGACCTGTAACCTGCCATTCTTCCTTCAAGCGTCTTCTGAAAGTCCACATATCAAACTAATGGCTTTGCTCATGCTATAACCCTGTTGAACATAAATCTTGTCGACTTTTCTCCAACCCATATCTGTACAGATTCTCTACCCATCTCAACTTCCTCATCTTCACCTGGCTATAATACCCTCTCTGTCACTTTACATAACCTCTTCATTTATACTAAGCTCTCCCAATTCTCTTCTTCTTTCTATTAACAACTGAACTAAATGCATTACTTTTAATTATTACTACAGTTAATTACCAAAAAGAACACTCCCCAGAACTGTATAGTGTTTACAATGTGTTTCCCATTGTTCTCTTTCTAAAATATTTTTGGTATATCTCTTTGCCTTGCAGTATTGTTGATTATTTTTGAAATGTGTAATTTCCATTTGTTTTTATGTACTGTTTTTGAAAATGTTTGTATTTTCTGTTTAGTGAAGCTTTTCTCCACAGGCATCTGCTGAAAATGGGCTCTTGTGATCCAGTCTGACGTTTCCAGTAAACAAATGTCAATCAATGTATAAATAAATAAATAAATAAATAAATAAATAAATAAATAAATAATAAAATAGTCTGTTGTGGGGCAGAAATGTCCAAGAATGGCCTTAAGTGGATACCATTAAGCTCAAGGGCAGAGGAATGATTTAAAAAATACTTGAGGGAGGCTGTCTGCACTAAGTAATTCATTCTGCATTTTTCAGGATGATAAAAAAAACTCTTACTTATGACCCAATAAGTGGGTAATATGACACGAGTCTGCTTTTCTCTGGGGATAAGCATGAACCGATCCTAAAACTTTCCTGCAAACAGACTTTCTGCTTAATTTGATGAGATACCTCATGAAGTATTCAATAATTTCTCTGGGTATGCACTCATTACTGGCATCAAGTATGTACAAGTGAGGAATCATACACTTAGATGGTATGTATCACAGTTGTCCAGCCAAGTAAGACCTAGGGTTAACTTTCTCAACACGGAAATGCTACTGAAATCTCTTTGATCAATAGGAGGCTTCATTTTAGCTTTGATGGCTATAGTTCATTCTGACAGCATTTTGAATGAAACACATATTACTCACCCTTGGTCTGCAGTTTTGCTGTTTCACACTGTAATCACTCTTTTCTGTCTAGATGGACAGATGAAGATCTACGATGCTTTTGGCACAGAAGCTAATATCTATGTTTTATGTATGTATGTATCTGTAGATATATATATATATATATATATATATATATATATATATATATATCTGGATTCCATACATTTGGTCAAATTACACTTAGTCGAAAATTATTCCAGGCATTGCACTTCACTGAAAGCTCACTTGGTCGAAGTTCATTTGGCACAGCCCCCCACATTATGCCAATAGTTTTTATTAAAGATATATATATATATATATATATATATATATATATATATATATATATCAATGCATTACTAATGTATATACCTTCCTATAATAGTGAATACATTAAAATTATGTGGGGGGCTATGCTCCCCACACCCCCTATTGTGGGGGGGGCTGTGCCCCCCCCTTATTTAATATTCTCACTCCAGGGTTGCACTGCAGTGGGGCAGGGGCTATATTCCATTTTCGACCAAATGAAAATGGAGTCCATATATCTGAAGTAGTTACTTCATTTGATCTGCAACCTGTGGGTAGTCGGATCCGACCTCGGATCCGAACCGCAGCTTTCCAAGCTCCAAGATCTGAGCTCCTCGCTCCTCCCCCCTACCCATAATCCCTTACTACCAACCACATTACCTCAGATCGTTTTTTGCCGCGGCTAAAGGCAGTTGCTTCATAGTGAAGAGCTCCTGGCCTGGTGACATTGTTCTAATTATAGACCTATTTTGTTGTTTAATCTTGTGTGTGTGTGTTTTAAAACCCTTAAAACCTTTTTTTTAAAAAAAAAAAAAAAAAAAAAAACTAAAACTAATCTCCCCTTAGTTTTTAACTTTATCTCTCCCCCTCCCCCTCCCCCCCTTAGTGTTTGGGTGTGTGTGTGAGAGAACTTTATGGCTGAAGTTTCTAAGGCCATATTTTCAAAATGTACTGAGTGTGGCCACAAGCTTTCCTCAGCTGATGGCCACACTCAGTGCGTTTTGTGCCTGGGGGCAGCTCATCTATCGGAGGCCTGCCAGATATGTGCGGCCTTCAACCCCCGGGCACTCAGGGACAGGAAGAACAAGCTGATCCTGGTGGGAAAACTCCCCCAGGAATCAGCTTCTTCTTCCTCTCCCAGCCGGGTTCAAGCTACTCCTGTAGCTTCGGCTCCGGCTACTCCCTTAGCTGTACGAGGGACTCAACCTCCCTTATCGGGTACCAGCTCTGTGGAGTCTAGTGCTTCTTCCCACAGGGAGAAGAAGCACAGGGACAGAGAGGGTCACAGATCAAAAAGGCGGGCCGAGTCTCATCCCGCGGCTCCGCCTGAAAAAATTTTGAAGTCCCCAGTGAGGGTCTCCGGATCCCCGTCCTCTCGGCTCTGTTCACCTTCTTTTTCTCCAGAGCCAGAGGAAGAGGATAGGTCTCCCTCGAGGTCTTCGAGGCGGCCCTCCCGGCCCGCCTCGACTACCTCTTCGTGATCTACACGGAGCATCTCCGAAGCAGACATGGATCGGATGATGTGAAGATTTCTACAGACCCAGATGCAGATGGGGATGCTCTTGCCTCCCCCCCTTTGGGAGGGAGTGCAGCCCCCATTTTTGCCCCAATCGCTCCTTCTCTGACCCATTTTCGGGTCTCAGAGTTGTCGGATCCAGGCCCTTTCGGACCCGGGGAGACATCGGCGCCAATAGCGATTGTGTCTTTGACGCCGACTATACCTTCGAGCTTGTTGGATCCGAGCTCTTGGGGCCGAGGGTTGAGCATCGGATCCGAGGGGGTGGTTGTGTCTTCGGCGCTGATTGGGTCGGAGCACACCACTACCTCGGGTCCGACTGCTTCGGCTCCGACCCCGATCTCATCCTCGGAGCCAGGGAGGTTACTTTCTCAGGCTGGGGACAGTGAATCTCCCTCGGCTTTTGAGGTAGTGGAGAGGGTACTGTCGAGGTCATCCAGGTCCCCGACCGGGCCTTCGGATCCACCCGTGCCCCCACTGTATCAGGGTCTGTCTTCGATCATCCGTCCATCTGGACAGCCTGCCCAAGCCCTCCAGTTGGTCCCTATGGAGGAACACCACCCTGCGGACGAGCCCTCTTCGGACAGTCCAGCCGAAGAGGCACCTCGGAAGCATTAGTGCAAAATGAGGCACCTGGACTCCCCCGAGTCCATTACCATGGATACAGATTTGGATGATACGGAGGGCTCCCCAAGGTCACCCCCTGAAGATGTCTCCTTCGGAGACATCATGGAAATGTTGCGTATAAGAGGGGGGTGGTCTGCCCAAAAGCCATCCCTGGACGAGTCTGTATTTCTGGAGGCCTTTGAGGCAGGCCCATCTACCTCCTGGGTGTCCCCCCAGCCGACCCCTTGGTGGATTTAATTACCACCAGGGCTTGGAAAGACCCCGACACCGTGGAGCCTATCCCTAGACGCCCAGACAAGGTCCTCAGCCCTCCCTCTGATAGACCTTCTTGGTCCAAAGGCACGCCGGTTGATGCTATGTTGGTGGCGGCGGCCACTAGGAAAGAACTTGCCCAGGAAAGTTCTTCAGTCCATCCGCCGGACAAGGAGTCCCGAGCATTGGACCGTATTGGGAAGCGGATGTTTGCTTCAGCGACCTTTTCCATAAGGTCGCTGAACTACATGGCACACACCATTAGGCTACAGTGTGACTTAATTAAAGAATACGCTGCAGCCCCTCCGAGTCCATGTCGGTCCCAGACAAAAAGGTTTTTGAGACTCGAATGGCCACTCTAAAGTCCATATCAAACACATCTATGCGGCTTCTTTCCCATGCCATGGAAGGAGCCGCTAGAGCTAGCGGAGCTGGAGTGGTCTTGCGACGTCACTCCTGGCTCCGCCTTTGCGACTTCACGGAACCCTTTAAGGCGTCCTTCGCGAACGCCCCTTATGACGGTTCGGCCTTATTTGGCTCAACAGTTCGCGACATGCTAGTCCAAAGCGAAAAGGATGGGAAGACGCTGTCGGCCGTCGCAGTCCGCTTCTCTAGCCCCCAAAGATCCTTCTCCAGGAATCAGAGGGGGCAAAAGAAGCTGTGGTTCCATAAATCTCAGCAATCTCGTCCTGCTGCGGACAACTCATCCTCTAGAGGCAGAGGAGGACAAGGTGGACGCCGGCCCAGAGGCAGAGGGGGGCCGCGTAACTTCGGGTCTAGAGAAACTTTCTCGGACAGACCCGTGCAACAGCCCTGAGGGCTTGCCCGACTGTCCCTCTCTGGAGGCAGTCGGGGGGCGATTATCGGAGCACCTGTCAAACTGGGAATCCATTACAAAAGGATAGATGGGTGCTCCGGATTATATCCAGAGGTTACACTATACCGTTCACACACCCCCCTTCCCAAACCCAAACATCTCCCCGATGTTCCACCCCATCAGAGGGAGTCCGCAGCTCTGGAAATTTCAGAGTTGCTAAGAAAAAGAGCCATCCAGCCCGTCCCTCCAGATCAGTCCAGATTGGGTTATTACTCCAGGTTCTTCTTGGTGCCAAAGAAAACGGGGGACCTCAGACCCATCCTAGACCTCTCGTCCCGGAACCTGTTCATACCCAAGGAAAAGTTCCGGATGGTCACCCTCCAGTCTATTCTCCCCCTTCTGCGGGAGAAAGACTGGATGTGCTTGTTAGACCTCAAAGATGCGTACTACCATATACGAATGGACAGACGATCCAGGAGGTTCCTCCGCTTCCAGCTAGGAGCCAGTCATTATCAGTTCAGGGTTCTTCCATTTGGCCTAACCTCAGCCCCCAGAGTGTTTACCAAAGTCATAGCAGTGGTTGCAGCCCACCTGAGACTCCAGGGCATTCAGGTGTTCCCTTACCTAGACGACTGGCTCCTCACCGCCGCCAACAGGCATCTACTGGTTGTGGCGAGAGATTACGCCCTCTCTCTGGCCCGTCGTTTGGGCATTTCAGTGAATCTAAAGAAATCCTGCCTGTGCCCCACTCAAGCCCTAGAATTCATAGGGGCCAGGTTGGATACTCGGATCTCCAAGGTGGTTCTTACACCTGTCAGGCTGAACAATTTGTCTCTCCAAATCTTAGACATTCTTCGGAGCACCGCTCCTCCAGCAGAATTAGTCCTGAGGGTGCTAGGGTCTATGTCAGCAGCGATCGGCCTTTCTCTTCATGCCCGTCTGCGAATGCCAGTGTTACAGTGGACTCTCCAGGTACAATGGTCACTATCGGTCCATCCCTTAGACATGCCGATTCCCCTGAGCAGGGCGTGCAGACACTCCCTTCTTTGGTGGTTACAGGCTCAGGAACTCAAAGAAGGGAGACCCTTTGTGATTCCCCCAGTCAAAGCCACGTTGATCACGGACGCTTCTTGCCTCGGGTGGGGCGGGCATTATGCAGGCAAGTCCGTCCAAGGCACGTGGACTCCTCTAGAGACTGCATTGCATATCAATGTCCTAGAGATGAGGGCAGTGCTTTTGGCGTTGCAAGCTCTTCATCACCTTCTTCCTCTGGGGACTATTGCAATCCAGACGGACAACATGTCCGTTGTCTGGTATATAAACAAACAGGGAGGGACCAGATCTTACCCCCTGTGTCGAGAAGCCATGAGAGTGTGGGAATGGGCGATTTCCACCAACTGCTTTCTGATAGTAACGCACATTCCGGCCGGTCCAACATATTAGCGGACAAGTTAAGTCGGGTATTCCTCATCCCTTACGAGTGGTCTCTGAATCCTTCTGTCGAGAAGCAGATATTCCTCAAGTGGGGTCAACCTCGCTGCGACCTTTTTGCTTCTCCCCTAAACACAAAATGCAGCGATTACTTCGCAATAGTTCCCCCCAGAGGGGAATCCCCCAGGGACGCTCTGGTTCATGCTTGGCCGCCCGGTCTCCTTTATGCATATCCTCCTCTTCCTCTGATGATGGAATTCATCCAGAAAGCCTGTCGGTTGGGGAGTAGAGTGATTCTCATAGCCCCATTCTGGCCTCGACAAACCTGGTTCCCCTTTCTGCAGTCTCACAGTGTGGCTCCCCCATGGATTCTGGACCCCAGACCAGACCTAATCTCGCATCCGACGAGATACCACACTCCGAACCTGGTCAACCTCAGGCTTACGGCTTGGTTGATCCAGTTCCATTAATGGCTAGGACTCCCAGTATCTCGTCCCCTGTTAAGGCTATTCTGGTGGCAGCTCATAAGCCATCCACCAGAAAGCTCTACAACAGTAAATGGAAACGCTTTTCCATCTGGGCAAAGGAGAAGGAATTGGATCCCTTTACGGTTCCTATTCCCACTATCCTGGACTTCCTGTCCCTTCTTTTTAGACAAGGAGCTAGTGCGTCCACCGTTAAGGTCCAGCTAGCAGCCATCTCTCATTATCATGTGGGGAATGGCGTAGATTCCTTGGCATCAGCAAAAATATGCAAGACCTTCTTAAAAGGAGCGTTTCTCTTAAAGCCCCCTATTAAGCCGGCAGTTCCTCCATGGGATCTTACCTTGATTTTACAAGCATTAACAAGACCACCTTTCGAGCCGGCAGCCTCAGTGCCATTGAAATTCTTATCTTGGAAAACGGCCTTTTTGGTTGCTATTACTTCAGCCAAACGAGTCTCAGAATTACAAGCTCTGTGCATTAAGCATCCATACCTTATTTTTCACAAGGATAGAGTGGCCCTCAGGACTAATCCTTCCTTTCTGCCTAAGGTAGCCACAGAGGCTAACATTAATCAGTCTATTAATCTTCCTGTTTTCTTCCCGAATTTCCAAAACAAGGGTGAATACACATTGCACAAATTGGATGTACACAGACAACTACGTTTTTACTTGCATAGGACTAAAGATTTTCGCAAGTCAGACCAGTTGTTTGTTTCTTATGCTAAGTCAGCCATGGGCAAACCAATTTCTAAGGTGACAGTGGCAAATTGGATCTCTCAGTGTATTAGACAGGGATACACTTCATCTGGGAAGCCAGCTCCGGTTGGCATGCGTGCTCATTCTACTAGATCTGTGGCTACCTCGACGGCTTTTTGGTCTAGAGTTCCGGTAGACGATATTTGTTCAGCAGCTACCTGGTCCTCTTCCCATACATTCATCTCTCATTACAAACTGGACATGATCTCCAGAAGTAGGGCTTACTTTGGCTCTGCGGTGCTTCGGAATATCCTTCCGTAGGGACCACCCAGGGTCTTTAGGTAAGCTGGGGACTCTGTCCCACAGGTTGCAGATCAAATGAAGTAACTACTTCAGATAAAGAAGTTATGTACTCACCATAACGTTCCATCTGAGTAGATACTTCATTTGTCTGCAACCGACCCCCCCTTGCCATCCCCCGAACCTCGGTAAGGTATTGTTCCTTTGGAGATTTTTTTCTCCTTCTTTAGCCTATAGGGCAAATTAACCGATCTGAGGTAATGTGGTTGGTAGTAAGGGATTATGGGTAGGGGGGAGGAGCTAGGAGCTCGGATCTTGGAGCTTGGAAAGCTGCCGGTTCGGATCCGAGGTCGGATCCGACTACCCACAGGTTGCAGACAAATGAAGTATCTACTCAGATGGAACGTTATGGCGAGTACATAACTTCTTTATATATATATATATATATATATATATATATATATATATATTTACATTTGTGCGTGTGTGTGTCCTATTCCAGCAAGTGGTCCAAAGTCCCTAGGGATACCACATATCAAATTTTATATTACACTGTTGTAGTAATGTCAAAGAATTGACATGGGGTGACTGAAATAATCACGAAAGTGAGGAACTGTGGAGTGTAATCATATATCCTCATCAGCAAGTGGTGAATGAGCTTAGATGTTGCTTCAGCAAGGAGATCAACCAGAATTTGGTTCTAGTTTTGGACAAAGATTTGTTCATGAGAAAAGAAAACTGCTGAACATGGAGGTGGCATATACACTAGTCTTCAACCAAGATATAAGCCTGTATAATCAGCTTCCATAAGTTGCTCTAGCACTTTCATGAACTTAATGTAGAACTTTCTACTCCCACTGACTGTCTTAGTCATGACAGACAGAGAGAGAAATTATAATTCCCCAAAATATAGACAATGACACTTGTGTGAGTTTGCTGAAGACCTAAGAGCAAGATGCTTTCAAGCATAAGCAACCATTACCAGTAGGATCATATACATTAAGAAGTATTCTACCCCACTGCCCCACTGAATCCTACTAGAGAAAAAAAACAGTACTTCCCTGTGCCTTTGAAGGACTGAATGCCTGAAAACCCTATTAAAAGATAGAACTTGGAAGCCTACTTAGTACAGAACTGGACTGCATAGAATCCAATACTTCTTACATTCCAAGAAATTAGCTTTAGTGGTACACTTTCAGTAATCACATACACAGACAGACACACACACACACACACACACACACACACACACACACACACACACACACACACACGCACACACAAAGTCATTTTAAGCCATAAGGGAAGGTCAGAGCACACTGGCAATCAGGTTTACTTAAAAAAGGAAACTGACATGAGAACTGGAGAATTAACTAAACTGTCTGGCTTAGGGCCTAAGGAAAGAAAGAGAGAGAAGGAGACAGACCCTCTTCAGTAGAACTTCCTTAGGAAATTCAGAGCAAAAGAACTACAAAGACTCATACCAGGTTCAAACCAAGAATTTTTGACACTAAGTGTACAAATAAGCATGATATGTAGAAAATGGTAACCATTTGGGATGTCGGGACTCAGTAGACTGTGCAAAGGGGACTAGTATGATAGCTGCTGCCATGAGACCCAATGTTCTTAGGACGAATCTGGCCTGAATTTTTTTGCATCCTAATAAGACCTGCACATGTCGTCGAATGTCTAACACTCTGTCTACTGGAAGTCTCGCTGACATGTCCTTTGTATTTAAGTTTGCGCCAATAAAGGTGATAGATTGACAAGGTGACAATGCAGACTTTTCAAAATTTATTGTGATGCCTAGTTTGGAGCAAGTTTGGATGGTGTAGTCTCTGGCTCACAGCAGATGATGCCTGGTGGTTGCAGTAAGGAGCCAGTCATCTAAATATGGAAACACCTGGAATCCTTGCCGTCTCAGGTGAGCGGTAACTACTGCCAAGCATTTGGTGAACACCCTGGGGGCTGTGGTGAGACCAAAGGGCAGAGCTCTGAACTGATAATGACTGGCTCCCAGCCAGAAGTGGAGGAAACTTCTGGAGTGTCTGTCCATTTTGATACGGTAGTACGCGTCCTGAAGATCTATGGAGCACATCCAATTGTCCTGACCCAGAAAGGGTAAAATGGACTGTAGCGTGACCATCCGGAACTTCGTTCTTTGAACAGACCTGTTTAGTCTGCTGAGATCCAGAATGGGTCTCCAGTCCCCTGTCTTTTTTGGTACCAAAAAGAACCTTGAGTAAATTCCGGATGCTTGCTGGTCTGCTGGGACTGACTGGATGGCTCTTTTTCTTAGCAGTTTTGAAATTTCTTGAACTGCTTGATCCCTTAGATTGGGTGGAACATCTGGAAGGGATTTGTTGGGAATGTGTGGAGTGCAAAGGAAGGGGATTTTGTAGCCTTTGGATATGATAGACAGTACCCATTTGTCTTGTGTTACACTTTTCAAGGCTTTTGGGTACAGCGATAATCTTCCCCCAACTGCCTCCGAAGGTGGACAGCCGGGCAGCACTTCAGGGATGCTGGAAGGGCTTGTCAGAGAAAGATTCTCTTTGGCCCTGATTTTGCGGACCCCCTCTGCCCCTAGGGTGGCGTCTATTGTTGTTCCCTCCTCTGCCCCTGGAGGGGAACTCTCCACGTGTGTCAGGCACAGCTCCATGGGGTTTCCGGAACCACATTTTCCCACTCTTCTGACCCTTGGGATATGGTCTTGAAGGAGTGGAAAAATGGACTCCCACAGCAGAGAGAGTCTTGCCTTCCTGTTCACACCTGGTTAGGGTATCCTTCACCTGTGGTCCAAACAGAGCAGAACCATCAAAGGGGGTGTTGATGAAAGATGCCCGGAAGGGTTTCGCAAAGTTGCATAACCACATCCAAGCGTGCCTCCTCAAAACCACGCCTGTACCTGTGGCCCTACTCGCACCATCGGCTGTATAAGAGATGAGCCACACGGAGGAGTTTACTACCGAATTAAGAGTCACCAGCTGGGAGGCAACCTTAGCCTGGGTCCCCGCAGCTGATGGATCTTGAAGGGTATCTCCTAGCTCTTTAAGGAGATCCCTTTGAAGGCAGGTAAAGTGGAACAAATAGTTCAGCGACCTCATGGAGAAGGTCGCTGAGGAAAACATCTGCTTCCCATATCTGTCCATCAACTTAGATTCCTTATTAGGGGGATGGACAGATGAAGAAGTTTCAGCCAACTCCTTTTTTGTGGCCACTGCTAGCACCATGGCATCAACGGAAACATCCTTGGTCAGAAATTGCTTGTCTTGTGGGGCAGTAATAAATTCTGTGGGCCTGCGGGGAGTTGGTTCCATTGTGTCTGGAGCTGCCCATGCCTTTCAAGCCACCACAGACATCAGTGGATCGAAAGGTGGAGACACCCAGGAGGTGGAGGGTCAGGATCCAAATTCATCCAGGAATACCGACTTATCCTTGGAAGGGTTAAGGGTAGTCCAGTTCCCCCTCTGCCTAAGAATCTCAAGGATGTCTGAGAAGAAGTGCCCAGATCCCTCCAAGGATGGCACCATGGAAGAGATCGGAGCCGACGACTGAACTGAAAGGGGAGGTATCAGTGCCGACGGTCCCACGATCCCAGCCTCAGCATGCTCCGGCCCTGAGCTCAAGGGATGAGTCGAAGGGGGAACTACTGCAGAGACAGGTAGAGCTGAACCCTGATGAGGGGGGCTGGATAGCATTTTAGCCAGGGCCTGCGATTTTAAAAGCCTGCTCATCACTCTCTCCAAATCATGGTCAGACAGTCTAGATGACTGAGAAGAGTGGGATCGATGACTTCGCTCCGATTGCAACAAGGGCGGCCCCAGAGCCGAGTGTATCGACTCTAAGGATGGTGATCTGGAGTGTTTTTGACTCCCTGACGGTTCCGACAGAAGAGTCGGGGCCGACTGGGAGATAGGTACTTCGGCTCCAGTCGGAGCCGAAGTTGGCTTGGAGATAGGTACTTTGGTTCCAGCTGGAACCGAAGTTGAAGCAGATGCCACACCCGATGATGGCTCCGAACTTGGAGCCGGCGGCTTCGATGGCTTGGAAGGTTTCACTGACTGAGCCTTGGCCGGTGCTCCTTCAGGTTTAAGCAAACCCCTAAGGATAAGCTTATTTCTACGCTCCTGCAGGACTCTTGGACTAAAGGCGTGACACACCGAACAAGAGTCCTGCAGGTGTAGGGTGCCCAAGCAATAGACACAAGAAGTGTGACCATCTGTCAGTGACATTTTCTGACAGCAAGAGTCACACTTCTTGAATCCAGACACTTTCGTGTCTTTAGACATTCCTGTAAAGGAAAAATCAAAATACAAAGAAAGAGTACAAAGGGAAGTAGGTAACTAGAAAAAAACACACACAGTCCACACAAGTTACCACACCCTAACAGCACACACACACACTATAATATAAGAAAGGCTAAACGGACCTAACAACTACCACAATTTCTAATGAAAAAATTTTACTACCTTAAGAAAGGAAACAAGGATAAGCCTCTGGCTTACCTTAAAAAGGAAAACGGTAGTTGGGGAGGGAGGGGAAAACTCTCTAAGAAGAAAATGAGTTTTCAAGGGGGGGATTAAATGCCAACAAATACTACAACTATGTATGAACACTAAGTATTCTAACTAATAATATACAAAAAGTTCTAAATATATATCAATAAAGTGAAAAAATACGACCTGAGCCAGTAAACGCAACCTCGTAGCAGAAGCGGCAAACTAGATCTGGGTATCTAGCGCCAGGCATCATGGGATATAGGGGGCCTCGACCCAGTAAGCAGCTCTTGAACTTTTGAAGATGGCCGAGTCAGAGCCGAGGATCGGCTCCGAACCCAACCAGCAAGAATGAAGGCGAGATAGACAACTTAACATCTTGCTTTTGGGCCTCTGCCCAATGATTTGGAGGTAGATCAGGGAACCCTTTTGGGGTTGGAAGAGTGTGGAAAGAAAATTTGTATCCCTGGGACACTATGTTGAGGACCCAGCAGTCGCTGGTAATGGTTGCCCAGGTGTTTGCGTGAAAGAAGAGTTTTCCTCCTAGAGGTAAGTGAAGGTGAGCAGAGGGAGGGGGTGGTGGAGGAGAGTCATTGTGAGTTCTTACCATGATGGGGTGGCTTAGAACTCCCTGTTTTTGACATGCAGGGATTCCACAGTTTTGATCTCTGCATTCCCTGTGGCTGCTGTCGGGGGGGGGGGGTCTGCTTCCACGGGGTCTGGGCTGAACTGGCTTGGTGGAAGCAGGAAAGGACCAGTGCTTGGAGGGGCAATGCCTACTGAACCTGGGTGGATGGATCTGTAATGTGCATAGATTTAGCTTTTTCTTCCATCTTTTTTAAGACCTCCTCTGCCTTAGTGCCAAATAAGTTGTCTTTGTGCAAGGGTGCATCCAACAATTTAGATTTAACATGGTCTGGCAAGGGCTGTTCCTTAAGCCATGCATGCCTTCTAAGGACAGAACTGGTGACTGCTGCCCTGCAAGAAGCTTCTAGGGCATCAAAACCACAATGTAAGGTGTGCTTTGTTACTTGACTTGCAGAATGCATTAACTCTTGTAACTCTTTAGATTCTGCACTTTTTCTTTGAGGAGTTCCATGGTATGTTGCTGAAATTTTAGCATATGGAACTGGCAATTTAGTACTCTGATAGCAAGAGCAGCAGAGGTGTATACTTTTTTATCCCATCTGTCTAGTGCTCGGGAATCCCTATCTGAGGAGGTGGGATTCTTAGCAGAGGTTGCTTTGATACCTTCAGGCCTTTGAGAAATTACCTCAGGGTCAGCAGTAGGATTTTTGAAAATAAATTTGTGTGAGTCAGGGACTCTGTAATACCTGTCAGGTTTTCTGGGTGCAGGAGGTAGGGTGTCAGGATTCAAACTGGATTCTAGGAAAACATCATCCACAACATCCAGGACTGGGGGAATGGCCAGGAGTCTGTGCTGTGGAAGATCTAAGAATTCCCTGAGTCTCTTTTTAGAATGAGGGTAGTCCTGACATTCCCGTTGGAAATGCTCCCATAAGGTATGAAGGATTTCCTCAAAGGAAAAATCCTCAGGTGGAGAGGCTGAGGGGAATGGAATCCTCTGCATCAGAATCTTCATAAGCAGAAAGGGGTTGCATGCCTTCATATTCAGATGCATCAGAGTCATCCGACTCCTGTTTAGACAAAACTACTGGGGACATATCTCTTTTTCTTTTGGAAGGGATAGCTTGTCTTCCCCTGATAAGCATGATAAGGTCTTCTGCCATTTTAAGCATTTGAGACTGGGGCAAGGAAGCGGGTGCCTGTGAGTGGGTTGTCAGTTTCTTGGGTGTAGTTCATACCCTTAGCTTTAGAAACTCGGTCGTTTTGGAAAGAACGGTAGATGCAAAAGAAGTTGTCGGTTTGTGTCGAGAATCGGAAGTGCGAAGTACTTCCTCAGAAGCCGGTGCCTGCTCAGCAGCTCTGGACCCATCCAAGAGAGAGACAACTGCAGGGTCCTTAGTCGAAGAAGAGTTTTGCAGCATACCAGACTCTGAAATGGTCTTGGTAGCGGCCTGTGAATCCACAGAAGCGGGCATCAGGGGCTGCAAAAGTGCCTCACTGAGGACCAGAGAACTGATGACTAGCTTAACAGAAGCGTCGTTGGTAGGTTTGGACCTGTGCGGTCTGTCTCTGTCTTTATCCTTACATTTATTCAGAAGATCTGCTGTCAGATGGCTTACCAAAGCCATATCAGAATTCGAGGACTGTAAGCAAAAATATCTAGTAACAATAAGGGCCTGATGATGTATAGTTCTGGCGTTGAACAAAGCACAAAAGTGACCGAGTAACGTCGTGGTCTGAGCCTAAGCAAGTGATGCAGTAAGAATGAAAATCTCGGTATGGTATTTGCTTTCCACAAGCGAGACAATTGTTAACTTTTTCTGACATCAGTTAGTGGAAGAAAAAAGGATCCCCAATGGGGTACTTAGCTTTAGAAGACTTCAGCTTCAATTTGGAAGACAAACTCAGGTAGCAGCCAACTGGCACTCGTGCGAACTGCTTCTGCTTCAGGCAAGAAAGATTGATGTAATGGCATCGGCTGCCTTGCTTTATACTGCTGATGACCTGACATCAGTCCTGAAGCAACAGCAACTGACGCAGAAATACTAAGCTTCTGTTATTCGGGCCGGCCGAGGGCTACCCTGGCAGGGATAACCCATATGTGATGACTGCAACATTGAAACATGAAGGACATCTGTTATATGTAAAGGACCTTGATTTGTTTTTTTTTCAGGAAATTTTAAGGGAGTAGTTGTTATAAATAAGTCCCTTTACTTATAAGTTAAGAGAAGGCATCAGTCCCATATAACATGGGGACTTTATTATAATGAGAAGATGACTTGATAAGACCGGACATAGACAATGGTCCCAAAGGTATGTATTTGCTATTTGGTGGGAACTTGGATACAGCCTCTGTAAGTGAAGGCTCTGAAAAGATATTTTACTGTTCCCTATTGTCTAAACATGTTAAGGTGTCTTTACACACTGGAAATGTAAAATAATGCATCTGGAAATGTTACAGTTATTTGCATGGGTAGATGAAGCTGCATTATCATCCATGGGCATTAGCCTGATTTATGACTGGGAAGAAGGAGGGGATATGAAAAGGTAGGAGTTACTCACATCCGCTCTCCAATATTAAGTGAAGAGTTCTAGTCTTGACAAACCTTCAAAATAGAGCTTCTTTCACTTGAAAGTTCTAGAACTTGGCAATAAATTGTTTTGGTAAATTGCCTAATTTGTTGGCTATAGTAGGCATGTTCTACGGCAGAATCTACAGCAGATTGCAAATGTTTCTGAAGTGTAATTTTGGAAGATAGAAAAGTTGTGTCCTTTAAAAGGGGTGGGTCATGGTACTGGCTTCTGGGCTGCAATACCCCAGCTAAAAATAGATAAAAAAATGAAATGTGTTAATTCAGAAAGCCAACTATTATTTTTAAATTAACAATAGTAGTTGACATTCTGTTGTGTTCCGAGTCTCTGGAACTCTGCTCAGGCCCTTGAATGGAGTTCTGAGGAAATCCGGAACAAAACAAAAAATTATGCTTCTTGCAATTACCAAATTGTTTTGAAAACAGCCTGACATTAGGCTTCACAGTCATCAATCAGGTTTGATCTGCAGTATTCTGCAGTGACAGAAGAATTGTTCAATGAGCAGCTCACAGGACTGCTGCAGGAAGCATTAAGGAGACTTTCCTATTGTCTCAGGTTGCCTCAGGTGACTGAGGTAGCCTGAGCCAAGAAGGAAGTAGTTAAAGTGGAAGAGGAAGCCCAAGCACAGGGAAAGTTTATTTATCTATTTATGTATTTATTTATTTTAAAGTATTTTTTTCAGGCACTATATGTGCTTTTGCCAGAATGTGTAAAGAGGTTAAGTACTTAAAAGTGTGTGTGAGTGTGTGTGTGTGTGTGTGTGTGTGTGTGTGTGTGTGTGTGTGTGCGTGTGTGTGCGTGTGTGTGTGTGTGCGTGTGTGTGCGTGTGTGAATGTATTTATTTGTGAGTCTGCATACACTGACAAACCACTGAAGGAGTCTTTGGGGGTAAATGTTTCATTTTGTTATTATCTTTAGGTATTGCAGCCACTACATCTTTCTTCCAGGATGTTGTTGCTTCTTCTCCTTTTAAAATACTGTTAAACAAACCTTTCCGGGTCTTTATAATTTTCTTCCCTCCTAGTTTTCAAACCTCTACAGGAATATCATCTGTTCCTGGAGACGTTCCTGTAGATTGGTTATATATCACTATCGCCATTTTTAATCTGCGCTCGCAAGTAACGGATTTTGTAGCATTTGAATATCTAACCTACCCATATTTTAATTCTTCCATTTAAGCTTTTTGAGTACACATATTTTCTTTTAACTTTCATCAAGGTCACAATATTTCTTAGGGATCTGAAGTGTCTCAGAAATTTTCCCCTTTGGTTCATTAATTGGCAACCCCTTGCCCTTAGGGTGGCCTTCCATTATGTTCAAATTCTTTTGCCCGGAGGGATTAACAAAAAATCAGGCACAGCTCCATCAGGGTTTCCTCGAACCACATTTCCCACCTTCTGACCCAACTTGGGATATGGTCTTGAAGGAGTGGAAAAATGGACTCCCACAGCAGAGAGAGTCTTGCCTACTTCCTGTTCACACCTGGTTAGGGTATCCTTCACCTGTGGTCCAGAAACAGAGCAGAACCATCAAGGGGTGTTGATGAAAGATGCCCGGAAGGGTTTCGCAAAGCTTGCATAACCACATCCAAGCGTGCCCTCCTCAAAACCACGCCTGTACCTGTGGCCCTCTACTCGCTTTCATCGGCTGTATAAGAGATGAGCCACCACGGAGGAGTTTACTATCGAATTAAGAGTCTCACCAGCTGGGGAGGCAACCTTAGCCTGGGTCCCCGCAGCTGATGGATCCTTGAAGGGTATCTCCTAGCTCTTTAAGGAGATCCCTTTGAAGGCAGGCAAGTGCTGAACAAATAGTTCAGCTTTAATTCCTCATGGAGAAGGTCGCTGAGGAAAAACTTATCTGCTTCCCATATCTGTCCATCAACTTAGATTCCTTATTAGAGGATGGACAGATGAAGAAGTTTGAGCCAACTCCTTTTTTGTGGCTTTCACTGCTAGCACCATGGCATCAACGGAAGGAAACATCCTTGGTCAGAAATTGTTTCTGTCTTGTGGGGCAGTAATAAATTCTGTATGGGCCTCATTGGAGTTGGTTCCATTGTGTCTGGAGCTGCCATGCCTTTCAAGCCACCTACAGACATCAGTGGATCGAGAAGGTGGAGACACTCCAGGAGGTGGAGGGTCAGGATCCAAATTCACATCCAGGAATACCGACTTATCCTTGGAAGGGTTAAGGGTAGTCCAGTTCCCCTCTGCCTAAGAATCAACTGGGCGATGTCTGGAGAAGAAGTGCCCAGATCCCTCCAAGGATGATGGCACCATGGGAAGAGATCGGGAGCCTAACGACTGAACTGTAGAGGGAGGTATCAGTGCCGACGGTCCCACGATCCCAGCCTCAGCATGCTCCGGCCCTGAGCTCAAGGGATGAGTCGAAGGGGGAACTACTGCAGAGACAGGTAGAGCTGAACCCTGATGAGGGGGGCTGGATAGCATTTCAGCCAGGGCCTGCGATTTTAAAAGCCTGCTCACCACTCTCTCCAAATCATGGTCAGACAGTCTAGATGACTGAGAAGAGTGGGATCGATGACTTCGCTCCGATTGCAACAAGGGCGGCCCCAGAGCCGAGTGTATCGACTCTAAGGATGGTGATCTGGAGTGTTTTTGACTCCCCGACGGTTCCGGACAGAAGAGTGGGGCAAATACTGGGAGATAGGTACTTCGGCTCCAGTCGGAGCCGGTTGGCTTGGAAGATAGGTACTTTGGTTCCAGCTGGGAACCGAAGTTGAAGCAGAGATGCCACACCCGATGATGGCTCCGGAATCCCTTGGAGCCAGCGGCTTCGATAAGCTTGGAAGGTTTCACTGACTGAGCCTTGGCCGGTGCTCCTTCAGGCTTTAAGCAAACCCCTAAGGACAGCTTATTTCTACGCTCCTGCAGGACTCTTGGACTAAAGGCTGACACACCGTAACAAAGAGTCCTGCAGGTGCTTAGGGTGCCCAAACAATAGACAAGAAGTGTGACCATCTGTCAGTGACATTTTCACAGCAAGAGTCACACTTCTTAAAAGAATCCAGACACTTTCGCGGTCTTTAGACATTCCTGTAAAGGAAAATCAAAATACAAAGAAAGAGTACAAAGGGAAGTAGGTAACTAGAAAAACACACACACAGTCCACAATAAGTTACTCACACCCTAACAGCACACAATAACACACACTATAATATAAGAAAGGCTAAACGGACCTAACAACTACCACAATTTCTAATAAGAAAAATTTTACTACCTTAAGAAAGAAACAAGGATAAGCCTCTGGCTTACCTTAAAAGAAACAGTAGTTGGGGAGGGAGGGGAAAACTCTCTGAAGAAAATGAGTTTTCAAGGGGGATTAAATGCCAACAAATACTACAACTATGTATGAGACACTCAAGTATTCTAACCAATAATATACAAAAAGTTCTAAATATATATATCAATAAAGTGAAAAAATACGACCTGAGCTCAGTAAACATAACCTCAGAGTAGAAGCGGCAAACTAGATCTGGTATCTAGCGCCAGGCATCATGGGATATAGGGGCCTGCCTCGGCCCAGTAAAGCAGCTCTTGAATCTTTTGAAGATGGCCGAAGTCAGAGCCGAGGATCGGCTCCGAACCCAACTCCAGCAAGAATGAAGGCTGGAGATAGACAACTAACATCTTGCTTTTGGGCCTCTGCCCACTGATTTGGAGGTAGATCAGGGAACCCTTTTGGGGATGGAAGAGTGTGGAAAGAAAATTTACCCAGCGGTCGCTGGTAATGGTGGCCCAGGTGTTTCTGTGAAAGGAGAGTTTTTCTCCTAGGGGTAAGTGAAGGTGAGCAGAGGGAGGGGGTGGTGGAGGAGAGTCATTGTGAGTTCTTACCATGAGGGTGTGGCTTAGAACTCCCTGTTTTTGATGTGCAGGGATTCCACTATTTTGATCTCTGCATTCCCTGTGACTGCTGTCGGGGGGGGGGGGGGTCTGCTTCCACGGGGTCTGGGCTGAACTGACTTGGTGGGAGCAGGAAAGGACCAGTGCTTTGAGGGGCAATGCCTACTGAACCTGGGTGGCTGGACCTGTAATGTGCATAGATTTAGCTTTTTAAGACCTCCTCTGCCTTAGTGCCAAATAAGTTGTCTTTGTGCAAGGGTGCATCCAATAATTTAGATTTAACATGGTCTGGCAAGGGCTGTTCCTTAAGCCATGCATGCCTTCTAAGGACAGAACTGGTGACTGCTGCCCTGTAAGAAGCTTCTAGGGCATCAAAACCACAATGTAAGGTGTGCTTAGTTACTTGACTAGCAGAATACATTAACTCTTGCAACTCTTTAGATTCTGCACAAGCAGGAGAGGAAGACACTTTTTGTTTGAGGAGTTCCATGGTATGTTGCTGACATTTTAGCATATGGAACTGGCAATGTAGTGCTCTGATAGCAAGAGCAGCAGAGGTGTATACTTTTTTACCCCATCTGTCTAGTGCTCGGGAATCCCTATCTGAGGAGGTGGGATTCTTAGCCGAGGTTTCTTTAATACCTTTAGGCCCTTGAGAAATTACCTCAGGGTCAGCAAAGAAATTTGTGTGAGTCAGGGATTCTAATACCTGTCAGGTTTTCTGGGTGCAGGAGGTAGGGTGTCAGGAGTCAAACTGGATTCCAGGAAAACATCGTCCACAACATCCAGGACTGGGGGGAATGGCCAGGGGTTTGTGCTGTGGAAGATCTAAGAATTCAATAAGTCTCTTTTTAGACTGAGGGCAGTCCTGACATTCCCATTGGAAATGCTCCAATAAGGTATAAAGGATTTCCCCAAAGGAAAAATCCTCAGGTGGAGAGGCTGAGGGGAATGGAATCCTCTGCATCAGAATCCTCATAAGCAGAAAGGGGTTGTATGCCTTCATATTCAGATGCATCAGAGTCATCCGACTCCTATTCAGACAAAACTACTGGGGACAGATCTCTTTTTCTTTTGGAAGGGATAGCTTGGCTTCCCCTGATAAGCATGATAAGGACTTCTGCCATTTTAAGCATTTGAGACTGGGGCAAGGAAGCAGGTGCCTGTGAGTGGGTTGTTGGTTTCTTGGGTGTAGTTCGTACTCTGGGCCTTAGAAACTCTGTCGTTTTGGAAAGAACGGTAGACGCGAAAGAAGTTGTTGGTTTTTGTCGAGAATTGGTAGTGAGAAGTACTTCCTCAGAAGCCAGTGCCTGCTCAGCGGCTCCGGACCCATCCAAGGGAGAGACAACCGCAGGGTCCTTAGTCGAAGAAGAGTTTTGCAGCATACCGGACTCTGAAATGGTCTTGGTAACGGCCTGTGAATCCACAGAAGTGGGCATCAGGGGCTGCAAAAGCGCCTCACTGCGGACCGGAGAACTGATGACTAGCTTAACGGAAGCGTTGTCGGTAGGTTTGGACCTGTGCAGTCTGTCTCTGTCTTTATCCTTACATTTTTTCAGAAGATCTGCTGTGGGATGGCTTACTGAAGCCATATCAGAATTCAAGGACTGTAAGCAAAAATATCTAGTCGCAATAAGGGTCCGATCATGTATAGTTCTGGCGTTGAACAAAGCACAAAAGTGACAGAGAGGAACGTCGTGGTCTGGGCCTAAGCAAGTGATGCAGTAAGAATGAAAGTCTCGGTGTGGTATTTGCTTTCCACAAGCGAGACAATTGTTAACTTTTTCTGACATCGGTTTGTGGAAGAAAAAAGGATCCCCAATGGGGTACTTAGCTTTAGAAGACTTCAGCTTCAATTCGGAAGACGATCTCAGGTAGCAGCCAACTGGCACTCGTGCGAACTGCTTTTGCTTCAGGCTCCACGGCACGAATGACTGATGTAATGGCATCGGCTGCCTTGCTTTATACTGCTGACGACCTGACGTCAGTCCTGAAGCAACAGCAACTGATGCAGAAATACTAAGCCTCTGGTATTCAGGCCGGCTGAGGGCTACCCTGGCAGGGATAACCCATTAACCCATATGTGATGACTGCAACAGTGAAATGCGAAGGACATCTGTTATATGTAAAGGGCCTTGATTTGTTTTTTTTTCAGGAAATTTTAAGGGAGTAGTTGTTATAAATAAGTCCCTTTACTTATAAGTTAAGAGAAGGCATCAGTCCCATATAACATGGTGACTTTGTTATAATGAGAAGATGACTTGATAAGACTGGACATAGACAATGGGCCCAAAGGTATCTATTTGCTGGTTGGAGGGAACTTGGATACAGCCTGTGTAAGTGAAGGCTCTGGAAAGACAGCATTTCTATTGGATATTTTACTGTTCCCTATTGTCTAAACATGTTAAGGTGTCTTTACACACTGGAAATGTAAAATAATGCATCTGGAAATGTTACAGTTATTTGCATGGGTAGATGAAGCTGCATTATCATCCATGGGCATTAGCCTGATTTATGACTGGGAAGAAGGAGCGGACATGAAAAGGTAGGAGTTACTCACATCCACTCTCCAATATTAAGTGAAGAGTTCTAGTCTTGACAAACCTTCAAAATAGAGCTTCTTTCACTTGAAAGTTCTGGAACTTGGCAATAAATTGTTTTGGTAAATTACCTAATTTGTTGGCTATAGCAGGCATGTTCTACGGCAGCATCTATAGCAGATTGCAAATGTTTCTGAAGTGTAATTTTGGAAGTTAGAAAAGTTGCGCCCTTTAAAAGGGGTGGCTCATGGTACTGGCTTCTGGGCTGCAATACCCCAGCTAAAAATAGATAAAAAAATGAAATGTGTTAATTCAGAAAGCCAACTATTATTTTTAAATTAGTTGTGTTCCGAGTCCCCAGAATTCTGCTTATGCCCATGAATGGGGTTCTGAGGAAATCCGGAACAAAACAAAAAAATGATGCTTCTTACAATTACCAATTGTTTTGAAAACAGCCTGACATTAGGCTTCCCAGTCATCAATCAGGTTTGATCAGCAGCATTCTGCAGTGACAGAAGAATTGCTCTATGAGCAGCTCACAGGACTGCTGCATGACGCATTAAGGAGCCCTTCCTATTGTCTCAGGTTGCCTCAGGTGACTGAGGTAGCCTGAGCCAAGAAGGAAGTAGTTAAAGTGGAAGAGGAAGCCCAAGCACAGGGAAAGTTTTTTTATTTATTTACGTATTTATGTATTGATTTATTTTAAAGTATATTTTGTTTCAGGCACTATATGTGCGTTTGCCAGGATGTGTAAAGAGGTTAAGTACTTAAAAGTGTGTGTGTGTGTGTGTGTGTGTGTGTGTGTGTGTGTGTGTGTGTGTGTGTGTGTGTGTGTGTGTGTGTGTGTGTATGTGTGTGCGTGTGTGAGTGTATTTATTTGTGAGTCTGCATACACTGACAAACCACTGAAGGAGTCTTTGGGGGTAAATGTTTCATTTTGTTATTATATTTAGGTATTAAAGCCACTACAACTTTCTTCGAGGATGTTGTTGCTTCTTCTCCTTTTAAAATACTGTTAAACAAACCTTTCCAGGTCTTTATCATTTTCTTCCCACCTAGTTTCCAGACCTCTACAGGAATATCATCTGTTCCTGGAGACGTTCCTGTAGATTGGTTATATATCACTATCGCCATTTTTATCTCCTCTCCTCTCCTCGTATCCTATTTGCTAGTAATTGAACCTCATCTACCTCTAGCCTTGGCATATGTAATTATTCCCTAAACATTTCCGTTTGTATTTTTTCTTGAGTTCCACATTTCTCTTTTACACAGATTTTCATAAATTTTTAAAAATATTTCTAATAGCTCTACATGATCACTCTTTATTTTCCTTCTTATAGGTTCATTAAACTTGGCAACAACCCTTTCTACTTTCTGTTGCCTGAGCAATTATGTTCAAAGATTTTGTGCTCGGGAGTTATTAACAAAAAAAAAAAAAAATCAGCTGCTTAACAGCAATCTTTCTAAACTCAAGCATATTATTAAGGAAGTCCCTTATTTTCTCTTTAGCACTGCAGTTGTGCCTCTTCTTGTTCAGTGAGATTCCCCCTATTCTGCAATATTTTAACCTCTGTCAGCCCCTCTAAATAATTCTTGTTACTTCTTAATCATATCTCCTTTTCTTTTATTTCTTCCCTATTTTTAAAATCCACTTTCATCTTAACCCACTCCCTCGCTATATTTTCTGAAGAAATTTCTATCTTTCCTAATAACTACCAAATAATTTCCACTACCCATTCCTTAAATTCCTCTCTGTTTAACAGATAGGTGGGGAAGTGCCAGTGTCTCAGTTTTATTTCATTACTCTGCATTTTTATTTTAGTTATTATTGATGCATGATCTGAAATAGTTATTGGATCTGTATCAAAACTTTCAATTAAATGCACATCATCTTCTTTCGGCTGTTCCCGTTAGGGGTCGCCTCAGCGGATCATCTGTTTCCATTTCTTCCTGTCCTCTGCATCTTGCTCTGTCACACCAACCACCTGCATGTCCTCTCTCACCACATCCATAAACCCTAGCTTAGGCCTTCCTCTTTTCCTGTTACCTGGTAGCTTCATCCTTAGCATCTTTTTCCCAATATACTCAGCATTCCTCCTCAGCACATGCCCAAACCAACCTCTCTGGCTTTGTCTCCAAACCTTCCAACCTGGGCCGACCCCCTAATATACTTATTCCTAATCCTGTCCATCCTTGTCACACCCAGTGCAAATCTTAACATCTTTAACTCTGCCACATCCAGCACTAACTCCTACCTTTTTGTCAATGCCACTGTCTCCAACCCATATAACATAGCTGGTCTCACTACCCTCTTGTAGACCTTCCCTTTCACTCTTACTGGTATTCGTCTGTCACAAATCACTCCTGACGCTCTTCTCCACCCACTCCATCCTGCCTGTACTGTCTTCTTCACCTCTCTTTCACACTCACAATTACTCTGAACTATTGATCCCAAGTATTTAAACTCTTCCACTTTCGCCACCTCTACTCCTTGCATCCTCACCATTCCTCTAACATCTCTCTTATTCACACATATATATTCTGTCTTAGTCCTGCTGACCTTCATTCCTCTTCTCTCTAGAGCATATCTCCATCTCTCCAGGGTCTCCTCCACCTGTTCTCTACTCTCACTGAAGATCACAATGTCATCTGCAAACATCATAGTCCACGGGGACTCCTGTCTGATCTCGTCTGTCAACCTGTCCATCACCATTGCAAATAAGAAAGGGCTCAGAGCTGATCCTTGATGTAATCCCACCTCCAACTTAAACGCATCCATCACTCCCACCACAGACCTCACCACTGTCACACTGCCCTTGTACATATCCTGTACCACTCTTACATACTTTTCTGACACGCCTGACTTCCTCATACAATACCACAACTCCTCTCTAGGCACCCTGTCATATGCTTTCTCTAAGTCTACAAAAACACAGTGCAACTCCTTCTGACCTTCT
Source organism: Protopterus annectens (assembly GCF_019279795.1). Classification (NCBI taxonomy): domain Eukaryota; kingdom Metazoa; phylum Chordata; order Ceratodontiformes; family Protopteridae; genus Protopterus; species Protopterus annectens. Next base: position 255,057,185 of record NC_056727.1, on the reverse strand, counting down.
CTGTACTTCTCCATCAACACTCTCAGAGCAAACATCTCATCTGTAGTGCTCTTTCCCGGCATGAAACCATACTGCTGATCACTAATCATTATTTCCCTTCTTAACCTAGCTTCTACTACTCTTTCCCATAATTTCATGCTGTGACTGATCAGTTTAATCCCTCTGTAGTTACTATAGCTCTGCACATCACCCTCATTCTTAAAAATCGGTACCAAAACACTTTTTCTCCATTCCTCAGGCATCCTCTCACTTTCCAAGATTTCATTAAACAATCTGGTTAGAAACTCCACTGTCATTTCACCTAAGCACCTCCACGCTTCCACATACATGTTCTTGTGAAATATAATTAATGTCTAACCTAGCCCAGTTTTTGTACCTTGGGGAATGATATGCAAATTATCTCTGAGCTCCTACTGCTGAATTCACATCTTCCATACAAAATATTTTCATAAATTTCTTCAAAAATCTACCCTCTTTTGTTATATTTTCCATTCTAGGCTCCCAGATCCACCCTCACTATTGCAAATCAAATTCTATTTCCAATCTAGAAGTAATATTCCTTGACAAGAGATGATTATTTCTCCTAGAATTGTCTTAAGCGCCATTATAGCAGTTTTATGTGGAATATAAATATATGCCACTGTAATCTTCCCCCCCTTGCCAGTAGCCCCTTACTACTACAAATCTACTATTATTATGTTTTCCCCTCTTCTATCACAACTGGCGCTCCTTTAGCAATTAATATAAATTTTCCCCTTTTCCTTTGTTCCAGATATTCCACTGAATAACCATCCTGAAAGCCTTTCTTTGTCAAATTCACATGCTCAGTTCTTTCCAAACGAGTCTCCTGTAGCATAACTATTTGCACTCTTCATTTTTAATATGGTTCACAACTCTTTCTTTTTTGTATATACCTGTGAGACCATTCACATTCAAAGATAATATGGAAAGTGTTGTCATTATGATTCCACCTGTTATGTAGAACAGCTTATTTAAATGTCTAGTTTCAACTTTTCTGTTACATGCATACACTAATGTTTGGCAGGCTGATCCTTTGTACAGTTGTGTCTTGTCATTTCTATTTGAACTTATGCCACATCTTACAAGACTTTTTGTTTTAATACTCTCAACCAAAAAAAAATACACACCCCCCAGAACTCCCCCAGAACTTATTAAATGATGCAAACACACAAATCAATGTACATCTTCAAATATTTGTTTAACTTTCCTAATGGGAATGATTTTTCCAGACTGATGGCTATACTCACAGGCTTGAAATGACCTATAATGAAGGTTATCCATGCTAAGACACATGGTACAGCCTGTACTTTTATTCAGACTAAGTGCTATCTGTTGTCTTATCTTTATTCCTCTCCCAGATGGAAAAAAAAACACTTGAGTGCTTTCAGAAAATATGATCTTTTAACCATTGAAATCAAAAAGTATTCTGTTTTTATTGTCCTTATCAGCTTGTATCCATAGTAATATGGGAACCAGATACACAGCTGCTTGCACTAAGAACATTTATTTGCTACAGGGAAACTTTTCATTACCTTCAGTGTTCTTTTATTTACTTGTTTCCACTTAAAACTTGTTGTTAGATCAAGCCAAGGTGCTTAATTCACTCATTCCCCTATGCAAAGGTAAGGAAAAGCATATCAGTTTTACTTACATCATGTTCTTTTGTACAGACTTTCTTCTCTTTTTACACTGCAGTACCCATGTTTCATAAAACTGAACAAGAAGAAAAAAAGAAGAAGGGAAAAAGGGCTCAAAAAGGGCTCCTGTTTACTTTAGTATCTCTTACATACAAATAAATTATAAGCTTTACCATATAACATACAGTATATATCATGTTTTATAAAATATTGTTAGCACAAAAAATGTTTTATGTACACTTGTCTCTTTCCTCCCCTTAATGTTCTTCCAAACATTAATGAGGGCATATGCTTAGGAGTCCCCTACAAGTTTAACAAAGTCAAAAAAGTCCAATATTTTGAAGTCTTGTTTTGCCATACATTACAAATGTGATTGATTTTTTGTAATCTCAAATGTATTCATAAATTTCAGAGTTGCTGGCTTTCATCCTTTTGATCTCCATTTCCCAACTCCAGTCTCTGGTTCATTTTCAAAGTACTCCTGGTTCTTTTAGTCAACCCCTGTGCTTTTTTCTGTCTCTCATTTTCTTTGGAACATTGGAAAATATTTCATTGGCATAGTCTGTCTATGAGCTCTATTATCAGAAGAATAAGAAGCAGAATCCCCTTCTGTTTGATAGCTCACTTTTTGTTGGACAAACTATTGTATTTCCTCCTTGGCATCTTAGCATGTTCTGCATCAAACAATTACTTTGACCCTTCAGGAAAAAAATATTCTGAAGATAGTTGGATATAGCAGTTTGAATCTCATACCTGCTGCTCAACATTCCCTTATTACTGGAATAAATTTACTCTTCTGCCTGGTAACTAAGCATTTAGTTAAGTAAACCACATGGACTGTTTGCAGTTGCTCCTGCTATTAACAAAATAATTTGTTTTATTGTGGGAATATTTGACTTGGTCTGAACTGCACATAAAAAGCAAGAACTGACATTGTTAAAATATGTCCCAAGGAGTAATCATTTTCCATAGCACTCTACTATCTCCAACTTTTAGCACTTTGTCTTTCTGCCACAATTTTGTCAGAAGCAACTCGTTCTGCTGTTAGGATTGCATCCTTACTTTTAGAGGCCTTTGCTGCTTTTTCATGGTCAGGTTTGGAGCATACACATGATGTGACTTTTCAATTAACTTCTGCTGTGGAATACCAGTCCAGTTACTTATTTGTGCTTTCATAAAATTAATACATTCTGATCCTTCAAGTTTCTCTGGTACAGCAGAAATTCTCAGGTTTTCCTATGTGCTTTGTCCTTTAATTACATCATTTTTTGAAACATCTCTTCTTGAGCTGTCTCATGCTCAGCCAGTCTTTTCTTCATTTTGGCCCCTGATTTTTGCAGTTTTATCAGCTCATCTGAATATCAGTTTGAAGTTTCTTCCATTTTTACAGCTTTTTGTAATTTGAGTTGATATACTACTTCACTGTTTCATTTATTTTTATCATCTCTGAGAACATCTGACTTATTATTTTTCCTCTATATTACTGAAGGTCATGTCTTACACCAAAGCTGGAGCTTGAACTGCTTTTTGCTGAACAGCTGCAAGATTCTTCCCAGCCAGTGTTTTATCCTCATCTTTTGTAGTTGATTTTTTTTCAGGTTCTCTAAATTTCATCTTTGCCGGCATCCAGGTAGTACACTTATTAGCCAGTAACTGAAATTTATTCAAAAAACACAACTTCATTGGCTCTCTTTTCTAAGTTTCTGTTTTCACACTGGCAGAGATTATTTTAAGCTGTTAGTCAGTGTGCAGCCATCTTGGAAGTCCAACTGAGCAAGCTTCTTCATATTTAAAGTCTGTAAGGCTTCACCCCTGCAGAAGCTGGCCACTCAAAATGCAACAAATACCCCTACAGAAACTGGCCAATGAAAATCAAGCACTCCAGTCCCTCACTGGAACCCAAGCTCAGCTAGCTGTCATGTGGAAGCCTCTGCTCTCACCAAAGTCAGGAACTGTGTTGACCTGGTCCTAGAAAGCTGATGAAGTCCTTGTTGTGTAATTAATCAGCAAGAACCCAGACAGAAAAGGTATTTGTAGACTTCTTCTCCTTCTCTGTAGTCCCAGGCTGCCAAGCGTAATCTTCACAGAGGATAAGATCTGGAATCCCAGTTTGTTTATGTCCCATGTCACTGTGGTGTTGTCTGCAATCACTTGTGGTTCTTGGAACCACAGATGACTGAGAGGTGAGTGCAACATTTCTTTTATGTTTATTCATTTTGGTCTGTCATTTTTGTTCCAAAGACCTTGTGCTTTTTACCCCACATACATGGCTCCCCTTGCAAAATCTGCAGAGTTCATAGTTGCAGACTGTGCTGGACCTGGAAGGGAAAACAGGAAACCTGCATTCAGATAAGACCTTGTTGGGATTCTCGCCATCAAAGCAGTCTCTTTTTTACAAATTCCAAAAACAGAATTTAAAATGTCAGGGGGTATTGATGCTGGCACAAAAATGATTATAGGTATGATTGAATCTTTCTCATGTGGAGTCTGGCTAGATGAATCACGAGAATCCTAGATGCCATGAATCCTACTATCCTGAGGAATTCCTTTGCTGAAGTCCTGGACTGAGTAGAAACATTCAGGAATAGCTCTATATACAGATCTTTTTTCCATTGAAGCAAATCCCTTTGAACTGAAGTATCTATGAGACACCCCAGGAAAATAATCCTATGGGACAGAGTCAATTCAGACTTTTGAATGTTCCCTAGAAACCTAGTCTGTGAAGGAGATCTCTTACCCAAGCAAGAGATTCCTGACACTTTGAAAAAAGACTCTGAAAAATAAGCAAGTCATCTAAATACACACAATGTGAATACTTTGTATTCTGCAATAGGCTATTACTACAGTTAGACACCTTGTGAACATCCTTGGAGCAGTAGATAATCTATATGGTAATACAGAGAGCTGAGAGTGTAATCCAGATACCGAAACCTTTAAAAAGTTTGAAGTCTGTGGCTATCCTTTAAATTTAGAGTTATCAAAAAAAACTGAAAGATGGAATACAATGTAACAGGTTATGAAGGGATAGCTTTTTGAACTTTGGAACTTTTACAAACTGGTTAAGAAAGGAAAGATTTAGGACTGGCCTCCATGAATCTTTTATTCTTTGGTACCAAATTACCCTTGAATAAAAACATTTCCCAGTCAGAGGAGGAACAAACAGTATTTTATTTACCTACCATTGTCCTCTTCCACGTATATAGTCTCCCTCTTACAGTTGGCATGAAAACTCTAAAGGGATTAGCACCCAGACCACTGATTTTCTATAGCTTTGCTTTAGCTGTCAATGGTCTTGGTGTGTGAAGGCTGCATTTATGCTTTGTGAGCTGGTTGGCTGTTATATAAAACCCATATAGCTAAAGCTACTGTAGAAGTGATCAGATGATGAACATTAAGAGAAATACCTATGAATGACTTCTCCTCTTCTCACCCACACACCTGTCTCCCCCTATTAGTTTCACACTTACTTCTAACAATGGCACCCTTATCTCTCCTGACCAAACAACCAAACTTCTAGGAGTTACTGTCGACAACCTACTAAAATTTGATTTTCATATCCACTCTATCATAAAAGCAACTAACAAAAAATTAGGTTCTCTCTACAGAATGAAATCTTTCTTAACTCCTGAAGCAAGAACTACCATAGCCAGAACTTATCTTATCTCTACTCTACTATATGCATCCCCCATATATACTAATCTTTCTAAACATAACATCAATAGGCTTACAACAGCCTATAACAACATTGCCAAATTTGCCACTGCCTCTCCATATAAAACACATCACTGCCTAAACCTCCTTAACCTAGGGTGGCTGGAGTTACCTCACCTAATTCAATACTATCAGCTTACTACTGCCCATAAAGCCCTTCACCACCCAGAAAAGATACCAATGCTCTCCACCCTGATAAAACCCTATAACAACCTAAAACCCTACGCTCTTCCAATAAAATACTGATTCAAACCTCTCTATCAAAGAATACAGCAGGTGACTCTATATTTTCCAACTCAGTTGGTAAAATTTGGAATCAACTTCCTACAGACCTCTTAGCCCAAACTTCTATCACACTATTTAAAACTCAACTGAAACATTTTCTAACCAATCACCGGCTTTGCTCTTGCAATAACCCTAGCTGATCACGTACCTCCTACCTTCTCCTGCATCCTTTGCACTGTCTCCCAACTCTGTTTCTCCGTTTTATTTTTCATCTCTACCTGAGAAACTGACTCTCTCAACTTCAAACTAAAATTTTCTAGTAACTCTATCTTTTGCTTTTAAACTACTTAATTATTTCTGTCTCACATTTTATATACCTGTACTGAAGAAATTTGATAGTCTCTGTTTTCACCTTTTGAACTTAATGCCTGTTTTAGTTGAGTCTTAAATTCACTATGTAATTATGAATGCCTGTTTTAGTTGAATCTCAAATTACCTTTGTACTTTGACCTGTACTGTAGAAATTTGATAGTCTCTGTATTCACCTTTTTGAACTTACTGAAAGGAAAGCCTATATGCCTGTTTTACTTATGTCTTAATTCCCTATGTAATTTTAAATCCCTGTTTTAGTTGCGTCTTAAATTACCTATGTACTTTGAATGTATTTTTTTGTTATTATGCATTAGATAGTGGAGCTTTTCTCCTCGGGCCTCCACTGAAAATGGACATGTATCCAGTTGGACTAGCCCGGTTAACAAATGTAAAATAAAAAATAAAATTTAAAAATATAAGGGTAACCTTCTGTGAGCTTTTTCATAATTAATGTGTTCATGTTAACAAATGCCCATCTTTAGTTGTAATAAAGATCTTACTGTACTACTTAATCCAGCATATTTAAAAAAAGTTTACATGTAATAACTGATGTGATTAAAGTGGTTACATCTGAAAATGCTTTTAAAGAAAGAACATTCAGTCAAACCAATACTTGGTAGACTTTAAATTGGAAATGTCATTGTAGATGTTTTCCTTCTAGGTATGTGTGGATATCCCCCATGAGTGGATCAGGGTTCACTATATCCAGGACATGAAATATTGTGCCCGAGTTTCTTTATCTTTTTTGGAATAGGAGAGTTCAAGAACATGGTTTGGATTGGCCTAAGAGATTTTGACAAAGTATAAACTTAGGTAACTTAAGCATTTAGTTAAGTAAACCACATGGACTGTTTGCAGTTGCTCCTGCTATTAACAAAATAATTTGTTTTATTGTGGGAATATTTGACTTGGTCTGAACTGCACATAAAAAGCAAGAATTGACATTGTCAAAATATGTCCCAGATAAGTCTGAGGGGATTTCAGAGTGTGTGTACGGGTGTGTGTGTGTGTGTGAGGGGGTAAATTTGTTAATTTTCCAACCACTCATTAAGACTTTTCTCTCCTCTCTAGGCAAAATGCTGCCTTTTTACCTGCAGTATTTTCTAGTACATCTAGCCTATACTGAGTAGTTGTTTAAAGTGAGATAGGTAGAAATGGTACAAAATATATTTTGGTTAGAAATACATTTTTATTACCAAATCATTCTTGTTGAGCTCAATTTTGTTCAACTAAAAGTGGTGGTCATATTTAAAATAAAGTATTTTTTTTTAATTTATCCATTTGTTTCATTTTATTTTAGGAGTGATTTTCCTGAGGTGCTTATATTAACATTCCTTCATTTAGTAAGAAAATATTGATGACTGAGGTGAAAAAATGCATTGGACACATTTTGTATCATTAACCGTTATGCTTCTAAATAAATACTGATATTTAAACATTACCTTTTTCTTTAGTCCATATATCTCAGCTGCATAGTAATGTTCCTCTAAAACTTGACCCAGCAGAAAGTGAGGTTTTGGGTCGTTGGGCTTTACAGTAATTGCTGTAGCATAATTCACTGCTGCCTGGTGCAAAGCATCCAAAGGAGAGCTACCTTCCTCATAGCCAGTTGTATTTCCTATTAAAAAACAAGACTGCTGTTTATTTATGTAGTCATTAGAAGCAAAATCCCTTTATCTCTCTCAAAAATCACACACACACATACACACACACACACACACACACACACACACACACACACACACACACACACACACACACACACACACACACACACACAATTTTGCAGAAACATTTTTCTAATCCAATAGAAGTATTATTTTAGTTATCAAAATGGATTTTAATTGTGGAAATCATACTAGCATACTGTAATATTAAAATTAAGACTGGCATCTGGTTATTATTTGTTGAATGCTAGATAATATTACAAATTAAAGTGCTTTGGCCTCTCCTCCTGTACTATAACAACATTTTGGGAAGTGATGTGGCCTTGGGTCCACAATAATTTATCTGTTACAATGGAACATCATGCCATCAGTTATTTTACTTCACGTTTCTTCTCTACAATCAGTATACCTCAAGACTTCCAAGTGAAGAAGACATATAAAGTACTCATAATAACACAATATCCTTTAGAGTATCTCTTGCAGCAGATCTGAAATATAGGACTTTCCCCATCGCAGGTGTCATTAAGAGACCACAGATTTTTTTTGCAGGCCTGTCCTTGTGTCTTTTTCAACTTCTGTCTCTACACCACTCACTTATGTGCACAGAAAGTGACATCTGCATTTGCCCTCCGGCTCTTTCTTACTCTGTGTATTCTTAGTGAGTTAACTGCTCTCACCTGCTGAAAGCAGGCCAGATCCTTAGGATAAGATACATGACAAGAGTATTAGTAAATTACAGTATCTGCATTCCAGATGAGCTGCACAGGGGAATGACAAGTGGAAACCTTCAAATCTGCTTCAACAGGCAGTTTCAGGGGATCCTATTTCATGGTAAATGCCTGTAATTATTTTAAATTCTTACTTTGAAATACTTTTTGCATTAAATCCCAAATATATGATTGAATCCCAAGCAATTGTTTGAAAATACATGAGAAGGTCAGCAAAATATAAAGCAGGATGATAAAAAGCCATCTCTTGGCTGATACCATGTATGATAGCTCTCTTTCAAAAAAGGTGCACATCCTTGGGGAAGAGAGCAGACATATTCCTGAAGAAGTGAGCGTTTAGAATCTCTGACAAAGGCATACTGCACATTGATTGTCTTAGAAAATGCATTTATTATAAAGTTTGCTAGGGCAAGCTTAGACAACATTTTCACTTATCTGCCCTTCAAAAGGACTAAATATAGACAATACAGTTGTGTGCAAAGTACTTGAAATGATAACAGATCTTTCAGGGAGAGGTCACTGTAGTAATACATCATAACAGATGGGTTTCCCAACCTTATGTATTTTCTGTCCTGGTCAGAGTTTTTACCAGAGTGTTTTTCACCAGCTTTGCTCATACACTTATGAACGCCAACTCTGGTCTCATATCTGCATTTCATGAGATGTTTGTTGGCACATAGGATGCTCCTATATGGCCAGCTTTGCTAACAGCCCTCTTCTATCATCTGAGCCACTTCTGGCCCTCAAAAGGAATTGTGAGTATAGGAAGTTATCACCTTTAGTATAAAATAATCTTACTCTAATTAAGAAATATTACAAAATGAAAAACTAGCAAAGCAGGTATAATGAAAATTATGTATAACTATCTTAGAAGGACAGAAGAAATGTATCTTTACTGATACAGTGACATACAATGGAGAGCTTTATTGTATTGTCATAAAAAGCAGTGTGGTGGACCAACCATTTAGAAAGAATCTGCTTATTGAATGGTAGGCTTTCTTTTATTTTCAACAAAGAAAAAACATGACTCTGGGCTACCATGGCTGCCAAGGCAGAAGATTTATTACAAAAACGTGGTATAACGTGGTATAACAGAACCACTTCTTCAGAGCATTTAAAAAACATGCAATACATATTTATAATCAGAACATACCAATCAATGAAAGATATACAATCACATGCTAAAAACAATTAAAAATTACAAAAACATATTAGCTTCCAAACCAATTGGAAGCAAAAAATAAAAACATCAAAATGTACTTCTGTTTGAGAAAACCAATCAATAAAGAACATAATAAAATAACTTGTCATGATTGGATAAAAGAAAAACATGCCTATAGTATCTACTAATCGAATTGACTTCCTGACCAAATCCTCTTAGTACTTGGCTACCTTAAGAAATACAGTGGTAGGAAAACAAAACTAGATGCCCACACCTTGACATGAAAACATACAAAAATTTAAGGGAGTAGAGTGAATGGCTACTGCAGTAGTGATCATTTGATCATTTACTGTTACGGCAAGTTTACTTGCACAACTGTTCTATGTTCTTCACATGGATCACTGCTGCAGTAGCCTAAGCTATATGGGTAGATTACCATATCTTAACATGACTGGGAAGAGGAGGTTCCAGAGTCCCTGGGGAATGGTCCTAGCAAACTCTGTCATAGACATGGAGAAGGAATCTTGTTTATAGCGCTTTGTAAAAGTATGCACAGAGGATCAAGTTGTTGCCTCAGGAATACTTCTAGAATCCAACCCTTTCCAAAACACTACAGGTGAAACAGATGCCCTAGTAAAATGAGCCTTAACTCTTCCTTGAAATCGTTTTGCTGTGGTGCTTAAACAAAAGGTAATCACATAAGATAACCATTTGGAAACAGTCTCTTTTGACAAAAGTTGTCTTTTTTCTCACCTTCAGAAGAAATTAACAACTTACCGTAAGTTCTGAAGGATTTTTTCTGTCAAGATAGTACCTGAGTTGCATGTGGACATCCAAGGAATGCAGTATCCTCTCTTCCTCAATTTTAGGCTCTGGAAAGAAGACAGGGAGATAGCTTGGCCTAAGGGAGATAGCTTGGCCTAAGTTAAATCTGAATACCCCTTTAGGCATAAATGAAGGATTAGTTCTTAAGGAAACCCTAGCTTTGTAGAAAATGAGATAAGGTTGACCCACCATGAGAGTTTGCAGCACAGATACTCTTCTTGCAGAGGTCAGAGCAATTGATGAGCTGATTCAAATGGAGCAAAAGTTGTGATACCAAGGAAGAGTCACCAGTTTTCTGGCAAGCTTTGTATGGAACATGCCTTTCAAAAACATTCCCATATGAGAATGCATTGAAAGACAGGGATCCATGGGCAGACATGCTGAAATTACCAATAAATGAACCTTGACCGAGGAGTAAGACAGGCCAATAATAGTAATTCACACAAATACTGTAAAAATAACAGAGACAATCTAGTCCTGAATAGGTGATGTTTTTCTATACACCAACTAGAAAACCTTTTATATTTACTAATATATGATTTTTAGTAGCAAATTCACAGAAAGTGTCTAAAAGTTATTAAAATACTATCTTTCAGTCAGTTGTAGTTGTTTGGGGTGGTGATGTATCAGACATCCCTGGTCTTGTGTAAGTAAATCCTGTCTGTGAGTAAGCCTGTAATACTTACCCTTGACCATTTCCAAAAAAAAAAAAAAAAATGGAGAACCACTGCTGCCTGGGTCAGAAGCCAGTGGCCACAATGGTTTCTGGGGAGTCCTTCTGAATTTTTTAGAATAACCCCAGATATTAGTGGAAAGGGTGGAAAAGTATACATGAACATTCCTGTCCAAGAGAAAAAAATGCATCTATATTCCAGGCCTTTTTGCACGGAGCAGAACTTTGCCAAATGAATGCTATGAGCAGAGGCAAAAAGATCTATTTGAGGTGTTATCCACAGTTGAATCAAATTCTAGAACACTGTCTGATTCAGTTTCCATTTGTGAGGGTCTGTGCTAGTCCTGCTGAGCTTGTGTGCTAGTCCTGCTGAGCTTGTCTGCCAGCCTCACAGTCTTGCTCTGATGGTATGTAAGATGCCTCTAGAGTGAGACTGTGCTGAAATGCTATATCACAGGCAACCATAGCTAGTCTGTATAGAGAGTAAGATCTGGTTTCCCCTTGCTTGTTTATGTACCAAATCATTGAGGTGTTGTTTGTAAACACTTTTAGAGTTCCTGCATACCACAGAAGATTGAGAAAGGTGAGACCATTTCTAAGAGCTAATATCTTCTATGTTTAAGTGTTTTGGTCTGCCTTTTTTGTTCCAAAGACCCTGTAATTTTTTATTCCTATAGACACTGCTCTCCAAGCAAAGTTAAATGTATCTGTTGTGAATGACTGCTAGAGCAAAAGGGGCGAATGGGAGACCTGAATTTTAAGAAATTTGGTGTTTCTCCCACAAAATTTCCCTTTTTACAAATCACAAAACTGGAATCTGAAATGTCAGAGGATGTAGATGCTTGGTCCGTAAAGATTTCAGGTCCCATTTCAAATGAAGTCTTGCAAGAGGTACCATTAGTATTGTAGATGCCATGAGACTCAGAATCCTGATTAATTACCATGCTGAGACAGTAGTACAAGTGGAAAAACTCAGGAATAGATCTACATTCAGATTTATTTTCCCATGGAAGAAACGCTCTTTGAACTGAGATGTCCAGGAGACAATGCAGGAAAACAATCTTGCAAAGAGTCAGGAAAGACTTCTGTATGTTCTCTATGAATTCCAGTCTATGTAGGAGATACCTTATCCAAGTGAAGCACCTTATCCAAGTGAAGTATTCATGATGCTTTGAAAAAGATTCTGCAAATATAAGTAAATCATGTAACAAAAGGAAAAATGTGAAAGCCTTGCAATCTATAGTACAATATTACAGGAGCTAGACACCTTGTGAATACCTCCGGAACAGTTGAGAGACCAAAGAGTAATGCAGACAACTGATACTGAGATCCAGACACAGAAATCCTTAAAAAAAACACAGCAAATCTGAATTTATAGGAAAGTGATAATATACATGTTTTAAATCTAAGTTCACTAGAAAAATCAAATGGGCAATAAGAAATAACAAGTTGTGAAGTGATAACATTTTGAAGTTGAACACTAACACAGTTAGGTTCGCAAAGGAAAGTTCCACAATGGTCTACAAGAATCTTTTGCTTTAGCTCCAGTGACATCCTTAAATAAAACCCATCCCCTAGTTAAGGAGGAAGTACAGCTTCTATAACACCCTGAGTGCACATATGCTGAATGACAAGGGATATGAAAAATGTGGTCTGGTGGGTGAGGAAGAATCCTCCCAAAAGGTGGGAAAGACTCCCACTATCATCTGTAACCTTGATGGATTAATCTCACCCAACTGTTGAAAATATTCGTTGCTAAAGACAGAAATGGAGAGTCAGATTTTATGGAATGATTAAGGGACTCCCAGGGTGTGTAGGGGGAAGGAACATCCTTCACATAGTCATTCAGAATTATTAAGATATTCTTTGTTCTAAGGGGTTCCTGTTTTCTTTCTGGAACTCCCTGCCATTGCTCTTTAAACATCTGCTTACCTGAGGCTTACAGGGCCTGTTTACTTTGCTTTTTAAAGAGGGTTGTAGAGGGAGCATTGAGTCCCTTGGCAAACTTTGAGAAGAAGAGTTGAAAAATCTGAGCGATGCCTTGAATCAGCTTTCCTCTCTCAGCACACTTTTTAATTGCCTCTGCATCAGTAGGATCAAAAATGATCTCTCTAGCCAAGGGAGAATTAAAAATTTATTTTTCATATACTCTGGGAGGTAAAACCTCATCATAACAGTTCCAGTGGCAGCTGTCAGAGTAACGAACAGGTTAAAAATGGATTTCAGTGGATTTTATTCTGAAAATGTAAAATAAATATTCTGCATTTCAGTTTGTAGAGTGCACTTGGCAAAACATATAGTTTGGTATTCATTGTTATTAGGAGTCAGAAGTAAAATATTTTATCTTTTATAAACTATGCAGTTTGTAAAATTTATTATCTACAAGCAGGTCAAGACGAACTCTTGTATGCAGCTGTGTCTCATCAACAGGATGTGGAAGATAAGAGCAAGGCCAAAGAGTTATCCTTCAGGAACAGAATGTTTGAAATATGGAAAACAAACTGTCAGCAGACCAGCTTCAAAAGAAAGACTTATTATTCTGGCAAATTCTCTAAACTGCTGATACAGGCAGAAAAGACACTATAAAGACTGGGACTTTTTCTTTTGTATCAGAGACTTTGATTTTCTATCTTTACAGATCTGATGCTTTAAGCTGAAGTACAACTTTGTTATTTGTGTATATCTTTCATTGTTAAACTAGATGTCTACTTCATACTCAGAGTAAAAGAATGTCAATCAGCAGAACTGCCTCAGTGTTTTCATTGAGTAAAGGTACAGACTACCTGAATAGTGTAGTGGAACTTTAAATTTTTCAGTGGTGAGAAAAGTCCTGTGCAAACAACCGGGGGGGGGGGTGACTTGAAGAGGTGCCTCTCACAGTATGATATTCCAGCACAGACTTTTTTAGAATCGATTCTTCTCTTCCTAAAACTTTGTCCATTGACTGGAGGACAAACACTGCAGTGCAGTACAGGGCAGTACAGTAATTCCTTTTCAGACAGTTGGTGAAATATGGAGAGCAGGTCATACTGTCGGACTTTGCTTCACCAGCATCTAGTGAAAGACAGCAGAAAATCCTCCCACAACTGATCTTCGTTTCAAGACTGGCCACCTTGTCCTGAACATTTGTGGTAAATATTTTCTTCTGTTTTTCTATTAACAATGAATGCAATTCATGAAAATGCCAATAAGTGCACCATATCTTTTACTGTTGATGTATCTGAATCATATGTAGATGTATGGAATTATTTACAGACATGGTATGATCAGTATATTAGCACATGTAAGTCTTTGGTAGGGAAAACAGACAACCCTGCATTATGCAAATGGACTGCAACTTTTGACTGGTATGTGCGTAAGGCAAAGGTGTCACAAAATATGTCTAAACAAAATACTCAGAAATGTGCCATTTGTAATGATTTAAATGTTGCTTTTTGTATGTCTTTTCATAAACGTATTGTACAAAACCTGGAACATAACCAGGATAAAGTAATGCTTGAAGCACAGACAATGGTTCCTGTTTCTGTATATCCTGTTGCAAAAGGTTTATTATAGCAATAACCCATGCCTGGGTGTGGGTAATGCAGGATTTACCCACGGTTAGCGTGGTTTGGTCCCGAGGGTGAAGCCCGAGGGACCAAACAAAGACAACCGTGGGTAAATCCCACATTACCCACACCCAGAAGTGGGTTATTGCTATTATACTATGACATTATTTAAGAAAAGAAATAATTACTTTTCTTAAATAATGGCATTGTATAATTCCTCTTTGCTGCCCTTCCGCAGCTGTCTGGTATCCGCGGCAGTTCTGATGTACTGCACATGCCTACGCAGTACATCAGAGCTGTGGCCAAAAGCAACGGAGAATGCAAGATCTCCATTGCTTTTTACTGTTTCGCTATGTTAAATGGGTTTAACATAGCAAGACAGCTTTAAAATAAGCAACGGAGATGTCCGTTGCTTATTTTAAAGCTGTCTCGCTATGGTAAACCCATTTAACATAGCGAAACAGTAAAAAGCAATGGTGATCTTGCTTTGTCCGTTGCTTTTTAAACTGTCGCTATGTTAAATGGGTTTAACATAGCGAGACAGCTTTAAAATAAGCAACGCTTTGTTGCTTATTTTAAAGCTGTCTCGCTATGTTAAACCCATTTAACATATCAAGACAGGTTTAAAAAAAAAAGCAATGGAGAAAGCAAGATCTCCATTGCTTTTTACACACTGTGTCGCTATGTTAAAGGAGTTTAACATAGCGAGACAGCTTTAAAAAAAGCAGTGGAGATCTCCGTTGCTTTTTTAAAACCTGTGTCGGTATGTTAAACTCTTTTAACATAGCGAGACAGTGTTTTAAAAGAGACTTATACTAATGGAAAAGTCCGCGACGGACCTTTTCCATTAGTATAAGTCGATTACAACGCACGCTGGCCAATCAGCGTGCACGTTTTGGAATATTAATGGGGGGTCATGGTATAATAGAGGGTGATGTAGATGTCAAAGTTTGCACTTTACAGTCTGATTTGCAAGAGTTTAAAGATTGGATTGCTACAGTTAGCAACCAGCAAGATCTTGACCTCATGGGTCACTTTAAGATTTACTGTGATAAATGGAATTCATCTGGTAAGATACATACTGATTCTGCTGAATGTACAAAATAATTTTCTCAGTTTTTGAAAGTCTCACAGACTGAAATTAAAACCTTTACACAAACAGTTCATGAAAAAGGTAGCAAAGCTATCGGTATGATAGAAGGATTAATAGATAAAATTGCCCGTTTGCAAGAAACATATGACAGGCAACTAACTGACGCACAGCAAAACATCATTGTTGCAAGAGTGGAAATAAACACATTATGAACTCAATTAGATGCACAGGAAACTGAGGCTGCTAGAGCAGAAGACTTAGCTAATCAAAATCGTTTAAAATTACAAACTTTGTTAGAAAAATATCAAACAGAAACTGCTGTTACCAGTCCTGTCATAGCCTCAGCTGGTTTTTCTGCTGAAGTTTATATCAGTCTAGAATGTTAGAAACTCTCCCTAAGTGGGATGAACAGAAGGGTATTTTTAATAAGATGATTACATTTGAAGCTTGGGTTCATAAAACTGTAGGCACTATATGGAATGATACACTTGATCGTTGCTTCTGGAATTTTATTCCTCAGCATTTTATGACTTATATTCAGCAAAAGCAGTATAAAATAGCCTAAGAATCCAACACCTAAGAATGACAGCAGTATTGTTAACATATACTAGAGGGCAATCTCTCACACCAACACTTTTAGATCAGTTTCAAATGACAGTCCGTGATACCTTGGAGGAACAGGCTGAACATTACCAGCTGGCATATATGCTAGTTAATGGCAGTGATGAAAAAGATTTGAAAGATAAACATTTTCAAAAAGCTGTTATGCGCTCCTTTTTAGACCATTTAGAAGGTGTCCCAGGAGATATCAAACTTATTTATGAGGAATCTTCAAATACACTCACACAGTTAGTGAATAAATTGCTGAGAGCATGCATTATGTGTAAAGATAATGCTATTCATAAGCAAAAGGTTTACACTTCCCGTTCTGCACCCATTGTTAGTGAAGTAAGGGGGAGGGGGTGTGGGAGATGGATTAATCAGGGACAGCATCGGGAACAACGGGCAGCATCAGCTCCCCCAGCCAGTCAGTAAGCTTCTCAAGTTACTCAATCTGTAGAGGGTCCTTCAAAGAGACAGCCTATTTGTTATTCCTGTAAACAGGTGGGTCATACTAAAAATTATTGTAAATATTACCACAGATGCGCCAGGAACAAAAGGCAAAGGGTAAGTTTCTTACTGTAAAAAATTTTGATAAACCACGTGTACCACGACAGCAACAAGTAATGCAGCCAGCATTACAAACATAGCAGTACACTTCACAACGATATGTGACAGAGGGTAATAGGGGACTACAGCAAGAACCCCTATATACCACAAATACTCAGCAGTCGGTATTCCCAGTACAGCAAAGGGATGGTGTAGCACCTACTGTCAATGTACAAGGTAATATGGTTAGCAGACAGCATGCAACTGTTCCTTCTGTCTTTGTTCCTGAGGGTCCAGTAAATCCTAATTATCAGCAGCAAATAGCCTTGCAACAAGAACTCAGTGGACCTTCTTATGTTGACTGTGAAGAAGTCGAAGAAACACTGCAATTATGTCCTTTGAGGTCCAATACCACCAATGATTCAGGGTGGAAACTAGATGTCCTATAGGGGTGTGACCCCCCCTACCAAGTCTCTTTCTTGACTAACTTTAAGAAAGGAAAAATGGATGACCACTTATTAACATTTGGGTAGAGGGGAACCTGTGGGAAGATGTTCTTCTAGATACAGGAGCGGATGTCTCAGTGACAGGAAGGCATTTGCCTCCTGACTTGGCTAAATGTACATGTATTTTAGGGTTTAATGGCTCTGGATGTCTAGCCATAAGTAGTAAACCTGTACAAGTACAATTCTCCCGTCAAGGGGAACAAGTAAAAGGGGAATTTTTGATGCATAATTCTTGCATTTCCACAATCTTGGGAATGGATATATTGTCCAAAATAGGAATTGTCATAGATCTTCCTAATGGTATCATATGGCAAGGACAAGGTTCCATGTTGTGTATGATTGAGGCAATACATGTATCAACCAGTTCTGAAAAGGGCCGTAGTGTCAGCCTTACTGAAAATGAAGTATGGTCAAAAGTAAAACAACAGTTCCCTATGTTGTGGTCACAAGGGTCCACAGACTGCGGGAAGCTACAGGAAGCAGTTTCTGTAGGTAGTGATGAGGATTTTATTCCACCATTTCAAAAGCAGTGTCCGTTTCCAAAGGAAGCAGAAACAGACATGCAAAATTGCATACAATGATGGCTTGACGTGGGAATAAGTCAAAAGGGAAATAGCCCTACAAATTCACCCATACGGCCAGTTAAAAAGAAAGATGGCACTTAACAGCTTTTTCTAAAGACATTACAGTACAGACACCACATTATGCCATACGGGCTTTGGTAAATGAGACTCAGTTAAATAAACGGTTATTGATTTATGAAAAGTAAACCAATTCACGACTCACCGGGCTCATCTGATTCCAGGGGTCCCAGAGTTAACAGCAAGAATAAAACAACAAAGTCAGTGGTTTACGGTCCTTGACTTAGCTAATGGTTTCTTTGCAATACCACTGCAGGAAAAAGATTGGCAAAGGTTTGCCTTTACTTTTCAAAATGAACAGTATGTCACGATGTGGTTACCGCAGGGGTTTCAAAACAGTCCGGTTATATTTCACCAAATAGTTGGACGAGTACTAGAAGGTCTAGAATCTGATGATTCTATTCTGCATTATATTGATGACATACTAATACAGTCTGAATCAAAAGAACAGCATTTAACTAAAGTGATACAGGTCCTTCAAACACTGCAGGAAGCAGGGTTTAAGGTTAAAAGTGAAAAAGTACAATTCATGTCATCTGAAGTAAAATTTCTAGGTACTATTTTACATCCTTCTGGGCATACTCCTTGTTCGGAGAGGGTGCAGAGAATTTTGCAAATGGATAAACCGGTTACCATTCTGGATTTGCACAAATTTCTAGGTATCATGAATTATAATCGGGAATTCATAGAGGATTATGCCAGCATGGCAGTTCATCTGTATGACATGCTTTCTAGCCAGAAGGAATAACCCTTTCTGGAGTGGGGACCGAAGAAAAATACAGCCTTTTGTGATTTAAGGCAGCATTGGCCAAGGCTACAGAGCTAGTAGCTCCAAGTTTAACATGTCCCTTTGTGTTACAGGCAGCAGCTGGTCCAAACACACTCTCTGTTGTGCTTTTACAAGAGTGGCCTTAGAGCTCTGATGCTAAAATGGAAAAGATTTTATGCCCCATTACATTCTTCAGTAGAAAGATGACACGTTGAAAGAGGATATCACCCATGCATTCAGCAACTTTTGGCCATTTACTAGGGTTTAAAACAAACTGAATACTTAACAGCTTTTTCTAAAGACATTACAGTACAGACACCACATTATGCCATACGGGCTTTGGTAAATGAGACTCAGTTAAATAAACTGATTGATGACGTCAGTCAAGCAATGTTTGCAAAATGGTTGCATTATTTAGTGTCAAACAAGTTACCATAAAGGCAAGAGATAAGTATTACTTATCTAACTTCATGGGATATGAAGGAAAACGACACAAGTGCATTAGGCACATTTCAAATCCAGAAAAGCCTATTCTGTCTCCTGATGTTCAGGAAGACAGGCCATCCATCTTTGTTGATGGTGCTCAATTTTGGGACAACAGACAATATTGAACTGGATTTGCAGTAGTACCAGAAAACCTTTCTATGGGACAGCTGACTGATTCAGTTACCGGGACGCATGTCTGCTCAGCGAGTTGAACTGGAAGCAGTTCTTTATGTTTTGCAGCATTTTCCACCTGTCAATATCTTTTCAGACAGTGCCTACATAGTTAATTCTCTAGGGGCTGCATATGTCTACATGGGCAAGGAGAGAGTTTGTTGATAATATGGGCAAACCACTCAAGCATGCTTCTGTGTTACAGACTATTTGGAATTTGGTTCGTAGTCAGTCCCTTGTGGATTACTACAGTATCTTAAAGGTAAAAGCTCATCAAAAAGCTACAAATGAAAATTTTCAGTTAAATAACTATATGGATCATATGGCAAAAAAGGCAGCCAAGGAAAGAATGCAATTGTATCCTACAGAACATCTTTCTGGTGTACCAGATAAAACCACTGCAGTACATGCCATACAAACATTTTCAGCTCAGAATTTGCAGCATGATTTGCTGCAGATCCAAACTAAGTTTGGACTGAAGGAAGAATTAGAAAAACGTACTCTTGTAGGAGAAAGTCCAGGACAGTATTATGCAAAATGTTTTGAAGACGGTTCTAGTCTTCTTTATATACCGCACCAACAGGCACGATAGTTAGTGAAATTTAATCATCAGGTATTGGGACATTTGGGTACACAAAAGTTATGGCCCATTGTAAAGAACAAGTACTGGCATCCACACTTAAAGAAAATCTGTGATTTAGTGCATGCTGAATACTTAATATGCTTACAGGTTAATGCTCAATTGAAAAAGCCACAGTTACTAAGGGTAACTCCAGTGAATGGACCTTGGTATGCCACCCAAATTGACTTTGCAGGTCCATTACCCCCAGCTAAAGGTGGGTACAGGTATCTTCTAGTGATAGTTGATGTTTTTTCAAAATGGGTAGAAGCAATTCCTACAAAACAATGACGACTAATGCTACAGCCTTGTAAAAAAATATTTTTTGTCATTGGGGATGGCCACGAGTTATCAAATCTGATAACGGGCCACAATTTGTCAGTAAACTGATGAAAGCTTTGTGTGATTTGCTTGGTATCCAGCAATGATTTCATGTTCCATACCATCCTCAGTCCAATGGGATTGCTGAAAGAATGAAGAAGACTCTTAAGGAACACCTTAAGAAAGCCTGCTTGGAAAAAAGTGTAAATTGGGTAAAACATTTGCCTGGAATCTTGCCGAGTGTCAGAGCAACTCCTCACAGTAAAACAGGGATATCACCTTTTGAAGTCATGACAGGCAGGAAAATGCCTGTTCAATTGCCATTCGATCCTACTGTTAGTACAGACCATTATTAGAAATTGCACAGCATCAACAATGGTTAAAAGATATTTCTGAATTGTGTCAAAGCCTATCAGAAATGCAAGCATTCAAATTACGATCAAAGGATCCTGTTATGCTAGAAGAAAACCTTCCCTCTGAGACACAGGTATTAATTAAAACATTCCAGACAGACAGTCTATGGGATAGTAATTGGCAAGGACCCTTTGAAATAATTGCTCATTTAGGACCCCTAGTGTACAAAGTTAAAGGAAAGAAAAAAAAGCAAACTGATTCTTGTTCATAGAGATCAGTTGAAAGTCATTAAGTGACTTCATGTTTTGTGGGTTTTTTTTCTTGTAGACCCATGGCAAATGCCAAATCTAAAACAGTTGAAAAAGCATCTATCAAAACAACTTTTCAGATTAATACCTCTCACGTGGAGGGGTTATACTATTGTACATAATGAAGATTCTGTTTGTTATTGTACTGATTGTGCTCATTGGAGCCCTTGGGGTAGAGTGTCAAACAAAAGAAATGCCAGTTTGGAAAATACACAAGGACAACAATACTCTAAAGTTAGGTTGGCGTGAATGCTCAAAAATAAATCTTTTTTGTGGGCAAAGACAGCAGGACAATTTTACTTGTCCGTCTAATGCTAATTGTACCTTTGGGCATATAATAGTTCCCAGTAAAGTTGCCTTTTAGTCTGCGATTATGGGTCATTATTATATTCGATCAAATACTCCTAAGGTAATCCTTGAATTTAATTCTAAAGTTTCTATTAAATGCTGTCAGTTTCCTATATTTTATTTGGGGAAAAGGAGAAAACTCAAAGAAATATCCACCATCAATACAACGGCTAGTCTTCACTTATGTGAAGAAATGTGGAAATCATACTATACATGGAATTAGTATTCCTCCCAACAACACAAAAGTGCAAATAAATTTTACTACTTTCTATAATATGTACTAATACCACAGTCATTACAGGCAGCATACATTGGGCATATGTTCTATCGATATTAACAAGTAAACCTGCCTCTGTTCATACAGACCATTTGGTTAAAATCCCTTCTACCTGTAAAAAGGTAGGTAGACAGTATCAGAAAGTTGTAGTACATTTTAACATTACATTTCAGATACAGACAGGTGCTGATATAAAATGGCATAGTATGATACTTTGCTAGGAGGTTTGGGTATTGGAATGGGAGCTGTTAATGCAGCTGATATTGAAATTCTAACTAATCATTTAAAAGTAGTGGGGGAAGATATCTCTCAGATTGTGCATTTACAAGCATCTTGGAATCCAGAGATATGGAAAACACATTAACATAATATAAATTATCAGCAGCAATTTTTAGACAATTATGATGCTATGCAGCTACATCAGTTGAAATTTGATGGTAACATGACAGTTTTTGTAAATTGGACAAAATGCACTATGCAATCTTTGTATGTGGAAATTCAAAAAATAATGTACAAATTGAACTGATTTTACAAAATGAAAATGTTTGGCGACAATTGTTTAACAAATTAATACCTGATACAGATTGGATTAAACTATTTATTGAAGTAACATATTGTATTCCACAGTACTGTATAGGGCAGTTCTCACATTATAATGTTACTGATACCACTGTTATGTGTCAATTTACGGTATTACCTATGATATTTCTTGTACCAGAAGGGTATGAGTATTGGTTGCTACAATTTGAAGGTAATCATATAGATATGAGAAGAAAAACACATAAAACTGAGTATTGTACACATACTCAAAACGGATTAATTTGTGGACAGCATTTGCCTGTCTATGAACCATGCTTACTGCAGCATTCTGTTAATTTATGCAAATAGACCATTATGTCTTCTTCTTTTCAAATGTTTATAGAAGTGGCTCCTCAGCATATTTGTCTGGTTACAGATCAAGATGTAGGTCATAATATAAAATTACCTTTTGTAGGATGTTTATCACATGTTGATTTCCTTAAATGGAATAATCAGAGCTATGTGTTTACTGAAACCATAGAAGTAAATACTTCCAAGAATTGGAATTATGACTTAATACAGCTTTCCAATATATCTGTATCTCTGTATAATTTAAAAAAACATAATGAACAATACTAAGATTCTCAGAGAGTATTTGGAAAAAAGAAATAAAAGTATTCTGTATTATGAAGCATTAAGCATCATTGCAAAAGATAAATTACTTAGCTTGACTGAAAAGACCAAAAAAGATACTGCTCACAATTGGTGAGATATCTTTACTGGTTTGTCAAAATCAAGAAAAAAAACTGTTAAGTTGGTTGGCACATCCTGTATTACTAGTGTTAAGCATTATAGTCATATTAACTATCTGGAATTGCTATCTAAGTTGGCATTTGCGGAAAATGTATAGAATCCAACATATTATAATAGTTAACCTAGGTAAATTGGAAAATGTTTCAATGTGTACAACTTAAGTCGAAAATGCACAGTCATTTTCCGCTTTTTAATTAAAGATGGAATTGTGAGAGTAACATACAGGTTAAAAATGGATTTCAGTGGATTTTATTCTGAAAATGTAAAATAAATATTCTGCATTTCAGTTTTGTAGAGTGCACTTGGCAAAAACATATAGCTTGACATTCATTGTTATTAGGAGTCAGAAGTAAAATTGTTTATCTTTTATAAACTATGCAGTTTGTGAAATTTATTATCTACAAGCAGGCCAAGATGAACTCTTGTATGCAACTGTGTCTCATCAACAGGACATGCAAGATAAGAGAAAGGCCGAAGAGTTATCCTTCAGGAACAGAATATTTGAAATATGGAAAACAAACTGTCAACAGACCAGCTTCAAAAGAAAGACATTATTCTGGCAAATTCTCTAAACTGCTGATACAGGCAGAAAAGGCACTATAAAGATTGGGACTTTTTCTTTTGTATCAGAGACTTTGATTTTCCTATCCTTACAGATCTGATGTTGTAAGCTGAAGTACGGCTTTGTTATTTGTGTATATCTTTCATTGTTAAACTAGATGTCTACTTCGTACTCAGAGTAAAATAATGTCATATCAGCAGAACTGCCTCAGTGTTTTCATTGAGTAAAGGTACAGACTACCTGAATAGTGTAGTGCAACTTTAAATTTTACAGCAGCTGCTCTGGAAGTGGCATAAGCAGAATCATATGCACATTTCAAACAGTGATTGGGACACAGAAGCAAACAAGTTATGCAAAGTACATTCTTCCACAGCAAAGGGAGCAGATGCCAAAATATTCACCATATTCTCATAAGAGGAAACCATAAACTTAAATGAGTGTAATAGTTGAGCTTTCTAAAAACAAATGCTGCAGAATAATACACTTTTCCCCAAAATTTATCAAAAGCCTTTCCATCCTTGCCAGAAGGAGAGGGATTAGTATTAACCAAATGTTTATCAACTGCTGGGTTTACTAAAGCAATAACTGTTGTGTCCAGATTCGGGATGAGTGTATAAAAACTCAAAAGACTCAGGAACGTTATACCACCTATCTGCTTTCTTGGGGGCAGCAGACTGGTTGTCAGGCAGGTTACAGGCATCACAGTTACAAAAGCATCCTCCAGAAATGAAAGAAGAGGAGAAACTGGGGTCGGCTCTAGAAATTAAAGTTGTAATACATCATAATACTTTCTTAAGGACTGATAGACATCAGGATTTTTTCCAGTGAAACAACTGACTCATTCTGGAAGTAGTTTCCGAGGAAGAGAATCCTTCAAAGGGATTGGCTGAAGTCACACACAACTCAGAATTAGAATCAGAAACCTGGGGGCATAAAACATAATCTGTCCCTTCACATTCATTTTGGGGTTCAAATTCTTGAATCTCTACAGAAAATGAAGAAGCCCTTTTTTCTTTTACCAGAAACAGATGTACAGGAAGGGTATAGAGCCTAAATTAAACCCTGAGCTAAGCCCAATAAATTACTCCTATCCAGAGAAACTGAGACATGAGAAGACATGTTTCTTTTTGACAGCAAATTTCTGAAGAAACAGACCACTCTGACAGGAAACAAAAAACAACTCCCTAGGGATGGGTACAGCTTTCTGGTTTGGCAGAGTGGCATTCTCTCCCTCTTCTTGCATACCAAGGGCACTCCAACAGGCACAGAGGACACGTCTAACCCATGGCCCATTGTGGCTATAGGAATCATACCAGCAGGAGCCACAGAAAAAAGATGAGTGGTTTGTGGAACCAGTTTTGGCCATAGCAGAGTCACCCACCTGTGGCTGAGGCACTTTAGCAGCCTGCTGTGATGACAAAGCCTGTTTAACAAATTTCTTCTTTTTTTAATAGAAGAAGGAAGAACCAAGCAACTGGTAAGTTGTTCCATGGTTAAGCCAAAAAAAAAGTGCGTGATTCCTGGGAAAGTGTGGCAGCAAAAAGTCAGTAAAACAGGCAAGTTTTAAAAAGAAACTTTTCCCAATAAAACACAGTAAAAAACACTACGTCGCTTACTCCCATCCCTCAAAAGTAAAATAACACAACTTTTACCATATAAATATAGTATAAAATTAGTTTTAACAACTTTTTACCACAAAAGTAATAATGGAATGGTCCCATTTAAAAGTGAACAAAAGTCATGTGACAGTCATTAGAAACATTTTCCCTACCTTAAAAAATGAAGTTTCATAGAAAAAGTAAGTTTTGTGTCATCAAAAGTAAAGTGGAAGATATTTCCTTGACGGGAACTTATCTGCCCAGCAACAGAACAGCAGTAGCCATCCATCGATCTTCAAAAGCCCACAGAGGAATTTTCTCTTCAGCTGCAGGAAATATCTAACCATGTAGTTGCCTCAGCTCAGCTTGAGCTGACTAATGATTTGAGGATGTGGAGGGTGCCCTAGAGCTTAGGAAACTGGCAGGCAGTTATATCCTTCGCAGGATATAATTTTATTTTATTTTACATTTGCTCACCGGGGTGGTACACTGATCCCAACTGATCATTTACAGGTAATGCCCAGGTGAAACAATTCACAAGGAAGGGAAAAAAAGAGAGCAGAGAGGCAGTAAGCTGTACATATCAAAAACAGAAGAGGCGCAAAAATATATAACAAAAACTTGTACAGTGTATAACCCATATAGTTTAAGCTACTGCATTAATGATCAATATGATCCAGTATCTCTACTCAACAGAGGCACTGGGTACTAAGGTCGGGTGGCATTATGCCAGGGTAATCCTATGGCTAGGCTTGTAAAGGCCCCAGGGCCACTAGCCTAGTACACACCTATGAACCTATGAAGAACATCAGCAATTCAGGAAAGTACTTCAAGGAAAGGTAGTTTATCTGTGTTGTATCTGCTGCTTTAAGGTAAGGTAAAGTCTGCTTCTCAAAGAAAAAAATTCAAATCCCATATTGGAAAAAAATACAGTTGTGTAAGTTACACTTGCATTAACAATAGATGTTCAAATTCTTCACTGCATTTGCTTCTGCCATAATATTTTGGCAGTATGCATTGTTTTCTGCCTAGGAAACAGCAATAGCATACTCATCCTTAACCTCTAAAAGATATAACAGTAACAAATAATATTATATCCTATCAAGTAACCATATACAAAATTAGGTGGATGGTATTTGGTTGCGTCTACTGCAGCAGTGAGGAATCTGAATATCTACTATTATACAAAATGCAAATTATACAGCTGTACCATATTCATCAGTCTTACTGCAGCAGTAGCTTTTTGGCTACATGGGTGATGACCAAAACCTATCCAACCTCAGAGGACGAAGGATAAGGATCCAGGTGCCCCTGAAGAATGGTCCTAGCAAAGCCAGTCCTGCACCTGGAAAAGGATCATGTAGTTGCCTCTAGAATGCTTCTAGAGTGTACTCCTTACCAATATGGAATCAAAGAAAATAAGGCTCTATTACAATGTGACTTAACCCTACCTGTAAATGTTTTACCATGGTAGGAATAGCAAGAAAAGATATATTAAGGAAAAACCACCATGAATTGTCTCATTTGACACAGGTTGCCTTTATCCAGGCCCATACTAGGAAATTCACGGCTTCTAGATTTCCTAAAGAACTTAGTACTGGCAAGATAATATATGAACTAATGGTCAATGGTGCCACCATCGCTGAGCACAGCAACACAGTGAATTTGCTGGCTGACAAATTCAATGAGGCCTCTGAACTACTTTTTTTTTGAGGCAGCAAGAAAGTACTGAAGATTTCTTCATTCTGACTGTTGATTTTTTGTCCAATCAGCAGTTACAGTGAAGGTGTGGGGGAAGAGAAAAAGCTTTATGGAAAACAACCCATATAGCCATAAGGCTACTGCAGCAGTGAGTATGATGAACACAGGGTTCCTATCACATTATCGAAAACTGATAATGTCGAACGGCCATAACATCGAAAGTGCCGTTCATCGAACCTGTCCTTGTGGGATCGCGGTACAGTGAGGATCAGTAAATCTGCCCTTTACTCACTGTAGTGCAATCTTGGAGTTGGTAAATATAATTAGCAGGGGGGGGGGCGCAGCCCCCCACAAGAACATTTTCGATGAACAGCACTTTCGATGTTATGGCCATTCAACATTATCAGTTTTCGATAATGTGATATAGACCCATGAACACATATGTATGTGTTCTTGGGGGTCCTAAGTGAAGAACTCCTGAAGGAAGGCCTTTACAGAAACGTGATGTAATCTGTGGAAATGTGGCAGATAAGCAGATGTTGCTAAGACATGGACTTTGATGAATGAATAAACTAACTTTTGATGAATTAAATGATTCAAATTATCTAAGCACCTTGTAAACAGACAAATTATTCAACCCTTGTGAAGTAGCCCAGGTAACAAATGTCTTTCATTCTGAATGCAAGATTTTCTTGTATTATGTATCTTGTTTCATTTAAGATGACTGTAAAAGGAACTGATGTTAGGAATCAAATTTTTATCTGTCATACTGATAGACTCAGGGGTCTGAGATCAAGATATAGGTGCAGTTATTAGGTTACTATGGTAAATTAAAGTACAGGTAATGGCTATGGTGAAGAGTGATAAGTTTCCTTCTTAGAGAATACCATGGTTGTCTTGGCCAAAAGGAAACTATTAGGATTAGACTTTCCTGGCCTTGACTTCTTTTGCTTTTTGCAGTATCTTCTGAATGTGAGAAAAGGGAAAGAAGGCATATATTAATGTAGGTGTCTGTTGGAAAGACAAAGAATCTGGTTTCCAAAATATGTTGTGAGAAATAAGGGAGCAAATATTTCTAACCTCATTGTTGTGATACACACCAAACTGCTCCACTTCTGAAAGGATCCACATCAGTCACCTGTTCTGATGAAAATAAATGCACCCATGTTATTTTCTTGCTTAGGCCAAGCATGGGCTAATTTTCTAACAGATGCAGGCAAAGTTGCTGCACCCTCTTCCAGATTCAAATTGTCTGTAGTGATGTCCTGGTTAAAAACTGTTGTAAAAGGTTGTGTGGGTCCTATAACAGACTTTCCTATTAGGAGTGATATGAAGAGAAACTCTATGTTAAGACAAGTTGATCTGCTCTGTTAGGTTGCTGAAATGGGTTCCTGAAGTAAATTCTGAAGAACATCTCATAAGATGTAGGATTTTTTGGATGGGGAAAGTAGGGTCATTCCAGTGTATACGTTTGCCATATCTGCTCACCATAGCAATTCCTTCTTTATATACAGAGAAGTAAAAATTACTACAGCTAGTGGATCTTTGGAATTATTCCATAGATTTCTACAATGCCATGTAATACTTCTCATATGAAGTGTTGTATGAAGAATTAGAAGAATACAACAAAACATATCCAAAAGATCATAGAAACTGCCTTCTTGTGATGGCTAGCAGCTAGGATAATTCCATTAGAATTATTTGAATCTCTGCTTGTTTTACCTGAATTGTGAAAAGCCTTCATTAGCACAGAATTTATGGCACACTGAAAAGCTGCAGGGGTCAAGGAAAACTTTTAATAATTGATTACTATCCCCGATATGAATCTAATATGTACTTGCTCTATACGCTGAAGTAATGGCACTTTTGTTTTTGCTGCTATCAAATGATTGTCTAGATAGGAGAAAATTGCTATGTTTTGCTTTCTATGGTAAATACAGGAATTAAACATATATCAAGTACTCTGGAGATGTGGATATTCTAAATGTCAGGAATGAAAAGTGAAAATGATGATGAACTATCTGGGATAATACTCTTACGTAAGTTGCACTTACCAGTAACAGTAGCTGCTCACGTTCCTTGCCACTGCAACAGCTTTTAGGCTATATGGGTTGTGTCTTGCTTCCAAAAGCTCTCGTTCTCTGACTGCTGACTGGATAGCCGTGCGGAGGGAAAATCAGCATTCACAGAGGAAAATCTTCAAGACTATTTTTTACATAAAAGTTAAGAAGTAACAAACCCTTCCTGAACTGTTCAAACAAGTAATAATCAACAAATCTATTTCCTAACAAAAAACTATATGCAATCATAGGGGGTTGGAGGGTGGGTACAGCTACTGTACCAGTGAGGAATTTGAACATCTACAGTTATAGGTAAATGTAATTTACAAAATTGTATTATTTGCATTATGCTCACTGCAGCAGTAGCCTTTAGGCTACATGGGTTGACTACCAAAGCCTATCCTACCTGGGAGGAGGAAGCATATGGATCCAAGAGCCCTTGAAGAATGGTCCTAGCAAATTCAGTCCTGGATCTAGAAAAAAAATCCAGTTTATAATGCCTTGTAAAGGTAGGTACAGAGGATCATGTACTTACCTCTAAAATGCTTCTAGAGTCCACTGTTTTCCAATAAGCCACTGACGAACACAAGGCCCTTGTAGAGTCAGCTGTGATAATGCCTGGAACTGGTTTAACATGCTGGGCATAACAAAAGGCAACAGGTGAGGACAACCATCTGGAAATAGCCTATTTTGACACAAGTTATCCTTTCTTAGCCCTTACTTAAGAAATGCATAGCCAATCAACTTTTCTAAAGGCCTTGGTTTTGTCAAGATGGTATCTGTGCTGCCTATGCATGTTCACAGTATCCAGAATCCTTTTCCTCTGATTATGAGGGTCAGGATAGAACACAGGGAGATTTATGGCATGACGTAAAGAAAACACTGAAGTCACCTTGGGCATGAATGAGAGATTTGTTTTTAATGACACACTATCTCTATGGAAGCCCAGAGAGGGTTCATTTACTATGAGAACTTGCACATAGGATATTCTTCTTGCAGATGTCAGAGCAATGAAAAGAACTATTTTCCATTTAATGAACCTTAAATCTTCTTGATATGCAGATTCAAATGGAGGCATAGTTAGCTTTTCTAGCAGAAAGTTAGTATTCCAGGAAGGAGTACTTTGTCTGGTGGTCTCAGATATAAAACTCCTTTCAACATTTTTTTTACTAAAAACATTGAAGAAAGCTGGAGATCCATGTGCAGACATGCTGAAAATAGGGTGAGGAAGTATTTAATTAACTAAAAATATTGGTCCGTTATAGGAAACTTCTGATATTAAAGAAATACTATGTTTCTTAAACAGCCTGAACAGCTAAAGCAAATAAATGTAAAAAAATACTTTTTTTTTAAATAATATAAATATACATAATGAATCATTAATTGGAAGGGTTCCCCAAAGGGGACTTATCTGTCAGATAGGAGCTGAAGTGCCGGCTGCTGCTCTTGTAAAGCTTTTCCACTCTGATGGCTGATTTTTCTCTCTTCAGGACTGTTCAATAAGCAGTCAGAGTAAAAGTGTGGGAGGGAGCCAGAATTTTTGGAAGCTCAATGGTAGCTGTGTCTCATTCAAGACTCAATCTATATAGTCTAAAGGCTACTGCAGCAGTGGGAATGATGAACATCTAAAGTATTTCTGTGAGAAGTTTTTATTAGAATATGAAAGTAGACAGTTTCTATATCTAAGGTTGCCATTTAAGAATTTCTCTGTAAAATGAAATAAAGTCTGCAGAGGGATTATCCTGAAACATGTATGAACCTATTCATTTTTGATAAATCAAGAAATGGTCTTCAGGTCATTCTTTATGGAAACAGTAAGAGTCTAGAGTAAAAACACAGATCTTGTAGACATAAAGACACCATCTGTATTGCTTTCTTATTAGCTAATGATCCATCAGATGTAATGTTTGTTGTACTTGATGTGTGGGTGTTTGCAGAACAAGCTGCATTTTGGGTTTCTGGAGAAATTGTGTTGTATGGCCACACTGCACTGTTTGTAGAGCCATGTATCACAGTTATTTTTGCTTAACATAAACATGACTCTTAAACTTGCTTCCTACAGGAATTGAAGAAGGCTGAAGGTAAATGAGAGCTGGCACTCTTTTTGCATCTTGCTTGCCTGTTGAAACCGAGTTATGATTGGACTGTCCTCCTTTATATTGTTTTTTCTGATGAACGCACTAAAACAGTATTAATTTTCTATAACACAGTTTCATATATGTATTGTGACTCTTCTGGTACTGAATAGAAGGAGGTAGATACACTTCTGAAAATTATGATCCAGTTTAACCTTTTTTTTCTAAATCAAAAATAATACCATCAGCATAAATTTTGTGTATCTGTATATTTAAAAACCTGCCTCTGACATCCTAATTGCAAGCTGTTCCTGTCTTCCTAATACTATCCACAACATAGCTGCTCAGTGAAGTACTTTGGATATCAAATATACATTTCAGTGGGTGTGTGTGTGTGTGTGTGTGTGTGTGTGTGTGTGTGTGTGTGTGTGTGTGTGTGTGTGTGTGTGTATGTGTGAACTCCAGTCAAACATTATTTCTGTAGCAACAAATTTCTTTGTAACACTACTACTTGTAATTCAGTGCAACTATTTTTCCTGAATTGATTCTGAAATGGGACTTTGATATGAAACCATGGGATATAAGTAACCAAGTGTCCTAATAGCTAAAATACTACATGCTTATAACTTTATCTGTATTAAGCTACTAGCCTTGAATTCTAGTCAGAAAGGTAAGATGAAAGAGGGACAAAGTTTCCCTTCATGATAAGATGCAAATAGAAATATAATCATAGGGTCTGCCTTATTTGAATTGTAGAAATCCTTTCAATTCAGAAGTGAGATATACAGCCTCTAAGTTTTTCATGGCCAGGGATTTGGATATCAGGAGGCTATTTGCTTCTAAAGCACCCTGAAAAATAAAATAAAGCAGTGATACTTTCCACTTTAAATCTGTCTGTATCATCATCTTTTTCTATCTTCCTTTAGTTAAAGAGAGATGCTTTGCCACCCAATTTAAAGAAAAAATATCCCATAAAATTTAAAGTATCCACAAAAAAT
Source organism: Protopterus annectens (assembly GCF_019279795.1). Classification (NCBI taxonomy): domain Eukaryota; kingdom Metazoa; phylum Chordata; order Ceratodontiformes; family Protopteridae; genus Protopterus; species Protopterus annectens. The sequence continues at coordinate 255,025,248 of NC_056727.1, read as the reverse complement.
GCCTTATTGTGGAAAGTAAATCATGAAGACCATGAAGAAGAATTTTCCTTAATAGAATCCTAAAAGAAAGAAGAATGAGACTACATTATATAAAAATTCCTCAGCAGATGTATCAGGGTAATGCATTAGCATTCTTTTCTTTCCCTTTTACAATTTTAATATTCAAAGTTGCTCACAAAAGGCATGCTGTGCTCTGTGCATAGACTAATGTCACTCCATATAGACTCTTGCACCATGCTGAAATGCTCTTTTGCAAAGTTTTATAATCAAATTAAGATTGCATTAAGATGGAGAAAGGTAAATGCAAATGCAGCTATGGAGGACCTGACTGATCAAATGCTGTTAGTGCTAAGCTCATACACTGTGGAAACCAACGGATCCACCAGATCTCAGGTGATACCAATGCAGAAAGCAAGAAAAGTGCTAAGATCTTATATTCTAGCAGCATTCAGGTTGGTGAGGAGAATTTTCATATTCTTTAATGGCTGGGTTTCCCTAATTTTGGTACTGATATTCTACAGGGGTCGATAGTGGGTCGGCTTCTTTTTAAATTATTCTTGTCAGATATAAAAGTGGGAAATGGATTCTGAATAACCATACAAGCCATTATTTTTTTTTGGAACCACCAAATATACTAATAATTGCAAACTGGATAACATGATTCCTTCAGTAAAAAGATGCCGATGTTCTCCAGATTAGTTTAAAATGTGATGCAATAGTAATGACCTCACCTTTACTTTAGTAAATGCAGCATCATAATACTTAGCAAAAAAGGGCATAAATTATGACTATAAATTAAATCAAAAAATAATATCACCATAAAAACTCTAGAAACAATGATAGTATATTAAAAACTTCACTGGTTTGTTTCTATCACAGTGCGTCTATATTACAAGATCGAATGCTTAGGTGATCGAACACCTAAACATCGAACTTGTAATATCGAACCCTAAAGTGTCAAATGGCACAGGAAAACATATTGGTCGGCCACAGAAAAATAAATAACTTTACATCCAAACTAAGAGGGGGGCTTTGCTCCCCACACCCCCTGATGTGGGGGGCTGTGCCCACCACCCCCAACTAAATATACCAACTTCAAGATCACGCTACAGTAGACAAAATGGCAAAATCTGGTGAAGGGCCAAGGGAAATCCTTCCCTGCATTAAATCAGCCATTCTCTGTTTTTTGCTTTCGGTATTACAAGTTCGATGTTAAGGTATTCAATCACCTAAGCATTCGATCTTGTAATATAGACCCTATCACAGTATTACAAAAACATATTCTGTAGCCCATCTGATTCTAAAAGGTATATCTATTCACTCCAGGGAGATCACTGTAACACTTTTAACAATTTATGCTTCAGTGGTAACTACAGTGCTGCTTTTTGTTGCCTTCCAACAATCTATCTGAATGAACTTGGTAAGATGCAATGATTCCTTATTAGAAAAAATCGCATGAATGGAAAAATTGAGGAAATATTATATTTTGTTTTTTATAGATTTACTTAGAGATGACCTTTGCCTGGTCTATAAGGCAATGTCTGATCTGAATTGATTTGAAAGTCTGTGACTGGACTGTACCAGTTGGAGAGCTAATACCAGACCAGAGGGCACAATACAATAATAATACATAATAAAACACAATGCCTTAGTAGATTAGGGAACAAATTTCACCTTACAGTCAAAATAAATCATTATTTCCTTCCAAAATAATCAACTCTATACACACAAGTATCTGCAGACCATATTTAATTTGACTGATGCTGAAAATAGTATTCAAAAGTCTGTCTTCTTGACACTTGTTCTATGCTGTCACAGATTCTTATTTAAGCTTAGATTTAGGCACAGATATTATTAATCAGTCTCTCATTGAAGACTTAGGAACAATGTTTGAAAAATTCTTATCTTCATTGTCAAAGTAAAATGTTTCCAAATACGAGATGAAGTGGCATGGTGGCTTTACCTTTTTATTTTGTTGAGGAAAGATGGTTCTCAAATCCATTAAACAGAATCAAAACACAAGTTGCATGTAGCTGCTCTAAACTCCGTGCTCAGACTACAAACATTCCATACCAGATGTTCTCATCCCTTCTCTCACAGTTACAATGACCCATTTCACCATCTCACACAAAAGCCCCTTGTTGATGTGAAGAACTGAATGCTATGAGCAGTTGGAAACGTGTGACAGCAGTGACCCAGAACATTTTACAGGTGCACAGTGGGCCTCAAAGTTGTTGAAGAATTTACCACTTTTTGTCTCTCCCCAACTAGCTCAGCCTTTTACATAGTAAATAAAAACAAAACATGTTGCAACATTAATACTTATTTATCCAGTTAGAATCTAAACTATGTCTTCTGTTGTACTAACTGACATGGCATATTGCACCACATGCAGCTGTGAAGTTGTGCTCCTAACACTAACTGGTTAGCTAAGTATGAATCTCCCTGTAGACAGCCACGTTTGTTGAAACCTGGAAGTCAGTTGCATTGCCTGTGCAAGCTGTAGACTCCCACAACATCAAATTATATTTAAAGAACCAAAAAAGAATGTGTGTTTGTGCAGCCAATGAATAAATAACCAGGTAGCAAATATCCCAAAGTCATGTAGTGAACCCTTGTAATCACTTACAAACCATCCAAAAATCAAATGGACTACCAGGTGTAGAAATCCGAACCAAAGATTTAATAGTAAAACTTAGACAAAAATCAAAAATAGGTTGAGCGCTTTCATTCCTATGTCATACAGGACTTCTTCAGAACCATTCCAGCAATTAATTTGGTTGTTTAAATACCTAAACAGACAATCATGTGGCCTGAATTGATTAAAAACTTACAAGTTTTTTAAAAAAATTTAAAGATACAGATCCTAATAACTTACATGTGCATTACTGAAAAGAAACATTATGAAAAATTTAAAACATATATACTTAAAACAAATAATTCATACATAAAACAAAAATGCAGCATTACTGAGTAATACAAATTATATATATTTTAGAATAGATGGTATGGAATTCTCCCTAAAATTAAAGTTTTGTTGCTTTCAACTTCAATACTGGAAGTAGGAAAACATGTTCATTTAAACCAGTTGAATTTAAGGCATTTAGTTTCAATTGCCATATAATTTCTCTATTTTCTAAAACTGTTTCCCAGTCTTTTCCACTTATGTTCATTAGAATTACTTCCAAAATGTCAAAGGATTTTTTTTTATATAATTAGGACATAACTGTGTGTGTTTAAACAAAGAACTGTTGACATTTATTTCTAACATGTTGTAGCTATGTTCATAAATACATTTGCGAAAATATCATTCTGTTTTCCTAATGTAAATGTTTTTACATCCAGAACACAAAGCAACATATAATATACCTTTCATAGAACAATTTCCTTTGGCTAGGTGTATCATTTGATCTCCATACATAAAAAAAAATGTCCTCTAAAATAAACACACACACACACACACACACACACACACACACACACACACATACACTGTTTGCACACTCCACATTTATGTGTTCCTACTGTGCTATTAGGTTTGTAGGAGTTTGCTGAATTCTCAAATATATTTTTGAGATTTTTTTACCTGTTTTATATGTAAAAAGTGGAGTGATTCCTGGAGTATGGTGTATACTAGGAACAGTTTTAAACAGGTTTCAATTTTTAAAACTGATTTTCTTGACTTCATGTGCAAAGTTGTCAAATCTAAAGACCAGTGCTTTGTTGAAACTAGGGTTGTTTTCAATGGTGGATGTTCATTTATGTATGTGTGAGCATACATATGAGAAGACAAAGTGTTCTTCTTATTGGTTGGGCTGCCTTTAAAACAGCACTGTAAATACATCATCCACAGTCATGTTAATAATCTCCCTCTCCTTTGCTTTTTAATGCCACAACTAAGGGAATCAAACTGAATGGTGACCCATAGCAACCAGAAAGTCATATTCCCCCACAACCCTGTTAGCTACTTCACACAATAAATACAGCTTAATAACCAAATTAATCATGGGATATGTCTTTTTTTAGATTCCATTTTTTCAGACCCCATCAAAATTTTTTTTCAATTTTCAGCATCTTCTTCTGTGACCTTAATCCTTCTATTTGTCGGAAAAGACGTAGAAGATTTCTGCCTTTTTTAATTTTACATGCTGTTCAAAATGATTGCAGTGTCCACAGTTTTCTGAATTAAGGCCAGGGTCTAAACAAACAGTCACTGAAAATGGAAAATATTTCAGGGCTATTTGCTTTCTACATTCATATTTGTTAATTGATTTAGCCACCATTAGTAAGTAGCAGATAAAATATAATGTAGCATTAAACTTATACCACCTGGTGGATAGCCAATTGGCTCACAGGTAGGATCCAGGAATTTAGAACTGGTCCATTTCTACAAAGAGGCCAGTCATCAGTGGAGGCCCTCAGGGATTGGTCCTGGGACCATTCATTTTTGGCATGTATTTCTCTAAAGTCAAGGCCAATGTCAAGGGCCTCTGGCTGACCAAATTTGCAGACAATTGCAAATTAGGAACAGTCATAGAACCTTCCAACAAAATTAGTGTTTTCCAAGAAGGGCTGACACAGCCATGGACTAAAACTAAATGTCAAGAGATGCATAATAAATGCATTATTTACTGTACTATTGCATTGTTTAGCCTGTTTTAACCAAAAAAACCCCAAAAAAAACAAACAAAAAATACTATCTTGTTTGCTCGTTTCCCGGCTTTCCTAGCTAGTGTAGTCCAGATCCCAGGCTTTGCTGGTTTCAGGACTTTATTTTCTGTAAGCAAATAAATTATTTTCTGTGTTCAGAGCTAGCCAGACCTTGCTGTGGTAGAGGGAAGTCCTACTGCTTACCAGTGGGAGTAGTGAGCATTGTACTGCCTGTCTAACACTAGAGAAGTGGTTTCCAGCTCTGAAATTGTAATTTTATTAGCCATTTTGGGCTGATTTCTATCCCTTTCAACTTTCTGGCTTAAAAACATGTGTGTTTGCACATTTTTTGCATCATGCAGCACCACGGGGCTACGGTTAAACGATTCCAGGTGCCAGAAGGTTTGCTCTTCAAATTTTCCCTTAGAAGTAGCTGGTTTCTCACTAGCACTAACATCTGAACCCCTGTGACTAGCATTTCTCTAGAACCTGCTGGAAATCACTAGAAAGCCTTAAACTGATACAAGCACTCAACTCTCCTTGTTAATAAGGCGAAATTAATTGTAGGCACTAAACTGCCTATAATTGCAAAGTACCTTGCAAAGGTAAGGGAAAACAGCTCTTGTATTTTAGGAAAAAAGCACCTAAACAGGCATGTCCAAGGGTCAGCTTCCAATGATTTCTCCTGTCCACCTGGTGAATCTGGGCATACTGGGGCAATGCAGCAACTGCCTCATGTACACCGACAATGCTCTACTCCTACCACCCAACACTACAACCTGCGAGAGATGCACTTACATAGCCAAACTGGAAGCAAAGCTCTCTCCAGCCAAGATTGTGCTAGACAGTAAAGAGGAGTAGGTTAACACCTGCACTACACCTCAAGCAACACATAGCCCTTCAAAACCCACACCATCAACACCCACACATAGCAACACTAAACCCACGTATGCAGAGGCCCTTAACATTAATCTGCCCAAGCAACAACACCTCCGAAGCTGAAACGCAAACAAACACCAGTCACAACCAAAGTGACACATAACTCACAACACCAGTGTGCCACCCAACAACAGCCCTTAAGGTAAGACAACGTATCAAACACTTTAGTCATAGGTGACTCTATAGTCAGGCATACTGATGTCCCACTCACCAGGATGAACAAGGAGAAAATTAGAGTCAGCTGCCTGTCGGGTGCCAGGATCCACCACATAGCACATGCACTGAAGTCACTCCACAAGTACAAATACGACTCTGTCATTGTCCATGTTGAAGTGCATGACTTGAGATGTACTTCCCTGGACAACATGAAAAGAGACATGGAGGAGCTCTCGGATCCTGTAGCCCAGGCAGGTATGACCCTAGCCTTGAGTAGCATCCTGAATTCGCCCAGAATGATACCACAGTATAAGGACAAAATGATCGACTTCAACAATTGGCTAAGCTTCTGGTGTCATTCAAAGGAGATCCAGTATCTGTCTGCCTTGGACGACATGATCAACAAACCATGATCCTTTGCCAGAAATGGTCTGCCCCTGTCACAAATGGGATTCAGGTTACTGTCTAAAGCTCATGTCACCCCCATTGTGCCTTTTTAGGCAAGGTTCAAAGGACAAAACCACTACCATAACAGATACAAGCATGCAAAATCTGAAGGTAATGCTACTCAATGATAGAAGTCTAAACCTCAAAATGCACTCTCTAAAGGCACTGTGCAGTAACTGAGACCTGGTTCAAGGCTCCAGATAGCATCCCTGCAATACCAGGCTACAACTCTTACCACACTTTTCGGCCACCAAACCAAGACCGAAACACTAAAGGTGGAGGAGTGTCCATATTCACCAAGGATATTCACACCTCCAGGCTAGTTGCCCAACACAATGCATCTGAAATTCTCCAGGTGCAACTAACACTAGGTAAGACTGCAATCCAAACTGTAGCTTGCTACAGATCCCCACCATGCCCCAAGATTCTCACTACACCTTTCTAAACATACTGGAAAATATTAAGATACAACCAAACACCCTAATACTGGGTGATTTCAACTACCCTGCCATTAACTGGGAAAACTACTCGGGTACCAACACCTTTTCCCAACAGTTCTTGGAATTAATAAATTACAACACACTGGATCAACTAATCCATTGTCCCACCAGGGGCTCCAATATCCTAGACCTGGCCATTACCAACATGGGAGATAGATGCTCCACACCTGTGGTCACCTCCCCCCCATTAGTCAGGTCTGACCATAAGCAAATCACCCTTGACATCCACATCCCACCCCCCACCCCCCAGTAAGAAAACCTCCATAAAAACTTCTCCAAAGCCAACTTCATGCTACTCAAGTCAGAAGTGACAACCTTCATGACACCCATGCAGACAGGAGCTGAAAGTTCGACTGCTGAATACTACACTAAAACACTCGTGCATGAATCGTGCCATCCCAAATAAAACCAAGACACTCTCCTCCAAAAAAAGGAAGCCAATCTGGTGGTTCCCTGCCATAAACAAATTATACAACAGAAGGAAGAAACTGTTGCAGAAAAGAGGAAAACCCCAGGATGCAAAAAGCTCCCTTACCAGCCTCAGTAAGAAGCTGAGATCCTTCATAAAATCCTCCAAATCTAGTTATGAAAATAAAATTGCCAAAGATTCCAAAGACAACCACAAGGCATTCTATAGTTATGTCAAGAATATAAATGGCAATGCTCAGATCTGCTCTGAGCTAGAACAGAATGGCATTAAATATACTGATACCAAAGATATTGCCAATATCCTGGCAGATCGATTTAGTGCCGCCTTCACCGCCCCTCACCCCCTAAAGGGCCCATTTCAATACCAAAAGATTGCCAAATTCTGGTAACCACATCCACACAGGTAGACACCGCACTCTCCAAAGCTAATACAGCATCCATGGGACCAGATGACATCCTGGGCTGTGTACTACATGAACTACAAAATGAACTGGCACCTCACCTAAGTGTCATGTTTAATCATAGCCTCACCTCAGACTTCGTGCCCACTGAGTGGTGCACAGCTACAGTTATCCCACTCCACAAAGGGGGATCCACCTTGGATCCCGAGAACTACCGTCCCATCAGTCTGACAAGCCTGATCTGCAAGGGCATGGAACGCATTATCATGGAACTTATAAACAAAGACATTGGCAACCTTCAAACACTGGCCCACACCCAGTTTGGGTTCGTGAAGGGCCGATCTTGTCTCCTGAACCTAATTGCCTTCTTCAAATCAGTCTCCAGAGTTGTGGACGAGGGTAAGGCTGTCCAGACAGCCTATCTGTACTTCGCCAAGGACTTCGACACCATCTTCCACCCTGGAATCATAGATAAACTTACTAAGCTGGGCATAAATCCCTACATCACTCGATGGGTTACCAACTGGCTTACTGACAGAACCCAGACTGTAAAAGTAGCTGACTCCATATCCAGCTCCAGACAAGTGACAAGTGGAGTACCTCAGGGTTCATTCCTGGGACCGCTTTTGTTTGGCATCTACTTCTCTGAAGTACAGGCCAACACTAAGGGACTCTGGCTAACAAAGTTCACAGATGACTGCAAACTGGGAGCCATTATTGAATCCCCAAATGATGTGGATATTCTACAAAAGGGCCTTACAGAAACAGATGCTTGGTGCCAGAGCCATGAGCTCAAGCTTAATGCCAAGAAGTTATGTACTTACCATAACGTTCCATGTGAGTTGTTTATCTCGCCTTTATTCTCACTGATGGGTTTGGAGCCAATCCTCGGCTCTGACACGGCTGATAGCAAAGCTCAAGGTTTGCCAGTAGCTCGAGACCAAGCCCCTTATCCCACAATGCACTGCTGGAATTACCTCAGATCTTGTTTGCTGCGAGTATATATACTCTTTTATTTATTTCTACAAGGAAGCACTTCCCTAAGGGGAAGAAGAAGTATTGAATAACCAGGATGGTACTAGCCTCTAAGTCAACTGTCAGCCAGGATGGGGAAGGAGAGAGGGACGTGAGAATAAAGGCGAGATAAACAACTCACATGGAACGTTATGGTAAGTACATAACTTCTTTATGTGAAGTTGTTAAATCTCGCCATTTATTCTCACTGATGGGTAGCATCCCTAGCACCCTCAATCTTGGGTGGCTCATGGAAGTACATTTTTCAGTACCGTGGAACCAAAGGAAGACCTGTCCCTGGAAGCCTTATCTCCTTTATAATGTGTGATAAAGGTATGAGGCTTAGACCAAGTGGCTGCAGCACAAATATTGTCAAGGGGCAATTTAGCTTGAAAGGCAGAAGACATAGAAACGGCTCTGGTAGAATGAGCCTTAGGTTTGTATGTCAATGGCATGCTTGCATTCGCATAAACAAAGGATATACAATCTGATAACCATTTAGATAAAGTTGTTTTAGCCACTGGATTACCTTTCCTGGCCTCCGAAAAGGATACAAAAAGTTGATCTGATTTTCTAATATCCTTAGTTCTGTCAAGATAAAATCTGAGCTGTCTGTGTACATCAAGTATGTGCAGCATGTATTCCAATTTGTTAGAGTGGTTGGCAAAAGACTGGCAGCTCAATGACCTGATTGATATTGGATTCAGAACAGACTTTAGGCAAAAAGGAGGGGTTTGTTCTGAGAGATACTCTATCAGCATGGAAAATCATGTAAGGAGGCCTAACAGATAATGCTTGAAATTCTGACACTCTGCGGGCAGAAGTAATGGCTACCAGAAATATAGTCTTCCAGGACAAATATTTGAGATCACAAGAAGATGCTGGTTCGAAAGTGGGGAGAATAATTTGAGACAGCATAAAATTGAAATTCCAGGGAGAATAAGGAATTTTGACAGGAGGTCTCATGTGAAAGGTACCTTTAAGAGAAGCCTTAGATAACTTGGGGCTCATAACATTCAACCCATCAAATCCAAGTTTGTAATTTGATATGGCGGCTAACTGGACTCGAACTGTGGCAGCTGCTGCTCCTTCTTTAAAAATCGTTGTCAAAAATTCTAAAATGGATGATAAAGGAGCTAGGAAAGGGTTGATTTTCTGTATATGGGCCCAAATTGAGAACCTGTTCCACTTACTGCAGTATAGTTTCCTGTTGGATGGCTTGTGAGAAGACAAAAAGATTTGTCTTGTATCATCTGAGAGCGAATGAAGCCTGGCAATTAGGGGAAGTGGATTAGCCAAGCAGTCAGTTTCAGGGACTGCAGTGAAGGATGGAGGTCCCCTGACAGATGTATCAGAAGGTCCGTAACTGGGTCCAGGATCAATGGATCCTCCAGTAGATGATGGTGAAGGAAGGGGAACCAAATCTGTCAAGGCCAGTAGGGAGCTATGAGGATAACTGTCCTTCCCAGCGACTTTGCTTACTGTAAAACCTTGTGTATCAATAGAATAGGTGGGAATGCATATAGGAGACCCGGAGGCCAGTCATGTATGAGTGCTTCTCTCGAGGAATGTCCCGGAGGTGGTATTAGGGCAAAGTAGCTTCTGCATTTGGTATTGATGTGACTGGCAAAGAGGTCGCAGCAAGGCTGGCCCCATTTGGGGAAAATCAGATATGCAACTCGTTGGTTGAAAGACCACTCGTGAGGCAACAGTATTCCCTGCTTAGCTTGTCCGCTATCACATTGGATTTCCCCAGGATGTGCATTGCTATCAGAAAATGATGGGACGACACAGCCCATTGCCATACCCTGAGTGCTTCTTGACAAAGGGGGTAAGACTTGGTTCTGCCTTGTTTGTTCAAGTACCAGACCACTGACATACTGTCCATCTGAATTGCAATTGTCCCTAGAGGAAGAGAATCCTGAAAGTACTCCAACTCCAGAAGTACTGCTCTCAACTCCAGAACATTGATATGCAGATGTGACTCTTGATCTGTCCATGTGCCTTGGGCAGTCTTTCCCTGAAAATGCCCCCCCACCCTATCAGGGAAGCGTCTGTGGTCACAGTGGCTACTGCAGGCGGGACAAAGGGTCTTCCGATTGTAACATGAAGAGATGTCAACCACCACTGAAGGTCTCTCTTGCAAGAATCTGTGATGAGAATCATGTAGTGCATCGGTAGCTTTTGGTAGGACCACTGAACGAAGGGGAGCCATTGAAGGATTCGCATATGCATCCTTGCGAGTGGTACAGCCAGGATTGCTGTCACCATCAAACCTAGTACCTTCAAGACCTCTGCTGCTGTAGCTTTGTTCTTTGACACCAGTGAGATGACGTGATGGTGAAGAAGTGAGACTCTTTTGATTGGAAGACGTAGAGTGGTGGTTGAGGTATCTAACACTGCTCCTATAAAAATGGTATGCTGCGATGGCAATAAGGCAGACTTTTCAAAGTTGATTGTAATGCCTAATTAATGGCAGAGTGTCAGAGTATATTGTGTTGCCTGAGTCAATTGATACCTGGTGGTAGCAGTGAGGAGCCAATCGTCTAGGTATGGAAACACTTGAATCCTAGACGCCTCAGGTGAGCTGTGACAACTGCCATGCATTTGGTGAACATCCTGGGGGCTGTAGTGAGACCAAAGGGCAGGGCTCAAACCTGGTAATGATTGGCTCCCAGCCGGAAATGCAGGTAACCCCTGGAGCATCTGTTCATCTTTATGTGATAGTACGCGTCCTTGAGATCTATGGAGCACATCCAATCGCCTTTCCCTAGCTCTCTGTAGTATTCTCAATGTCCCCACCTTGTATACTACTAGGTATATTTTGAATAACAAAAAACCTAAAGGTATGGGAACTATCAGTATGCGTTACATGATTAGCTAAAGCATTAGTTTCCTCACAATTAGTAATATCTCTAATGTGTTCCAATATTCTGTCTTTCAACATCCTATTAGTTTTCCCTATATAATATACAGGGCATTTTTGACAGAAAGCAAAGTATACTACATCTGTAGTCCTGCAATCTGAATACCGATGGCTAGAAATAGAAAATTTTCGAGTTGTGTGTGTATAAGTATTCTTACTAAATATATATTTACAAGCAGCACATCTTCTGCAAGGAAATGTACCGATGCGTGTAGGGAAACTGAAAGTCTCAGAGACTTCCCTATTACATAGATGTTGCTTAAGAGATCTATTGTTCCTAAAGCAAAATTATGGAACCTCACCGACTTTTTCAGTTAGCCCTGGAACTTCTTGTAACAAATGCCAATGTCTGATTAACATCACTAGAAAACTGAAAAACAACCCTGAAATCATTCTTAGCTGCCAAACTAGTATCTAAATTGCGGCTATTAATATTTTCTCTAAGATAGGGTCTACATCTAGTGTCCCTCAATTTCCATGCTTCAGATATTGTTTTATTAATATCAGATAATGAATATCTCCTTTCTAAAAAATCAGACTTAATACTTTCAAGGGCTATTTCTGCTTCTTCATCACTCCTCTGCCTCTAGAAGGGGTTTCTCCACGTGTGTCCTGAAAGGCTCCCTGTGCTTTTCGGAACCACATTTTCCCTCCCCTAGGGCCCTTGGGGTAGGGCTGAGTAGGGGTAGTAAAATGGACTCCAACAGCAGATAGGGTCTTGCCTTTCTGGTCACACCTGGTTAAAGTTTCCTTTACTTTAGGCCCAAACAGTGAAGAGCCATCAAATGGAGTGTTGATAAAGAAAGACTTAAAGGGTTCCGCAAAGGAACAGAGATGCATCCAGGCTTGTCTCCGCAAAGCAATGCTTGAACTAGCGGCTCTACTCAAACCATCAGCTGCATAAGATATGAGATGCATGGACAAGTTTACAATCGAGTTTAGGGTAGCAAGCTGTGTGTTGACTTTGTTGGCAACCCCAGCAGCTACCATACTCTGGAGAGTATCTCCTAGCTCTTTCAGAAGATCTCTTTGCAGTCTCGTAAAATGGGTTAAATAGTTCAGCGATCGCAGAGAAAAAGTCGCTGAACTAAACATGCATTTCCCATATCTATCCATGATGCTAGAATCACTGTTAGGAGGATGGATAGATGCGGATGTTTCAGACACTTCCTTTTTGGTGGCTGCAGCTACCACTATGGCATCAACAGACACTCCTTTGGTCAAAAAGGCTTTGTCCGCCGGGGCAGAGATGAACTTATTCGGCTTCCAAGGGACAGGTTCCATGGCCTCCGGTGACTCCCACGCCTTATGAGAGATCAGTTTCATGAGTTCATCATAAGGTGGAGACACCCAAGAAGTGGAAGGTTGAGACCCAAAGCCTTCAAGAGCACTGACTCATCCTCAGTAGGGATTTTCGACTGCCAATCGCCCCTCTGACTAAGGATCTCTAATATCTCCGCAAAGGAGATATCCTCAGAGGGGGAGTGAGGGGACCCTTCTGACTCATCCAAGTCCGTGTCAGATGTCAAAGACTCCTGTGGGGAGTCTAAGTGCCACCTCTTGCACAGTCTCTTCCTGGGTACCTCCTCAGTGGGGAGATCTGGGAACGTCTTGGAAGAGCAGAGGACACCCTGTGGGGCCACTTGAGGCTCGGGGTCTCTACGCTTAGGGGGACCGGTAGACGTAGAAGCGGACACAGGAACTTGAGGGGAGAAGGAAGCTTGAACTGACACCGATGATATCTTAGGAGACAGGACTCTCCTCATGGCATCAAAAGCACCATGGCTCTGATGAGAAGGGGTAGACGGATCCGGAGGGACCGTCCAATCCTCCCGCACTGAACCCATGGGCTCCAAGCCTGAGGTAGGAGCCGAGCTCATCTGAGCTGAAGCCCCGAGAGGAAGAGTCGGCACCGACAAATTGGTCCGACTATCCTCCCTGGACCTGACAGGAGAGTGTCGGCTCCTAGCGTCCTCGGTCAGCACCGAGGACGTCTGAGTAGTTGGAACCGATAACACCAGTGTAGGTCTCGATTCCATAGGTTCGACAACTATCGGTTCGGGCTCCTTTGGCTCCGAGAGTCCAGTATGGCTTGGAGGAGGAGTAATCAAGTCCAGTTCAATGGTCTTCGGCTTCGATGAAGTGGTCAGGGCCGACAACAATTTAGCAAGTCCTGGTGCCCGTAGAAGCTTCTGCACTAGCCAATCCATATCTATATCAGAGAGGCTGACCGAAGACTTTGAGGAATGCACCAAAGGTGCTGACTGGAGCAGAGGAGATGAGGGAACCTCAGAGAGTGGCTCCAAGATGGGGAGCTGGCTCTGAACCAAAGGGACACTCGGTTCCGAGGACTGTGGAACCAATGAGCCTGTACCCTCTAATCTCTTTGCCTTCTTGGTTTGTTTAGAATCAGAAGATTTTGAAGATTTAGAAGAAGTGCTGACACCTTCCTAGCTACCCAATGCCTCAGAGAAAGTATGCTTTAGCAACCCATCTATGAGTTTTCTCCTTCTCTCTAAGAGAACCCTAGATGAAAAAGAGTGGCAAATACTGCAGGAGTCTTGGTGGTGTTTAGCCCCCAGACAGTAAACACATTGGACATGTCCGTCCGTGACGGACATTTTCTGTCCACAATCTGGACATTTCTTAAACCCCGATTTGAGGTGAGACTTTTCTCTCTCATCCGACATATTATGAAGAGATACACCACACAATTAACCTGTAAAGGTTAAATACAGGGATAACTAAGCCCACACAAAACAATATACTAAACAAGTAAAAACTGTAAAACTAAGTAGGGCTAAGAAAGGGCCCAACACTAAGAAAAACTATGCCAACACAAGGCACTATCTCTACAGTCTAACCTACTTTAAACTATTATTATTTTTAACAATAAACACACACACACACACACACACACACACACACACACACACACACACACACACACACACACACACACACACACTAAATAAGGATAATTTCTGAAAAAGAGAAGAAAAAAGTTTTTTTAAAACTTGCGATTTATCAAATGGTCTGAGCTAACTGGATCACCGAGATCTCTCTTGCCATGGCAAACTAGATCTGAGGTAATTCCAGCAGTGCATTGTGGGATAAGGGGCTTGGTCTCGAGCTACTGGCAAACCTTGAGCTTTGCTATTGGCCGTGTCGGAGCTGAGGATCGGCTCCGAACCCATCGGTGAGAATAAATGGCGAGATTTAACAACTTCACATGTATAGTTAACCCCTTGGGGAAAAAACATGTACCCATAAATTACCACATAGGTGGCAGTACACTAAACACCGAAAGTGTGATGAGAGACTTAGGGCACAGGTGGACAGTGGTCTCACCTTCGATAACCACATCACCACAACAGTCAGAAAATCCTTCTATGTGGCACACTACATCACTAAGGGCTTTTCATCCAGAAAAAAGGAGGTCATTATCACACTGTACTCATCCCTCATTAGACCCATTATAGAGTACAATGCCCTGTATGTACCTCACAAGACATCTGCAACTGCTGGAAAGGCTGCAGAAATACCTCACTAAAAGAATCACAGGCCTAAAGCAGATGCCCTATACTGACCATCTAAAAAAACTCCAGCTATACTGTGGGGCATATCGTCTACTCAGAGGTGATCTCTGGTTAACATACAAGGCCATGTCAAACCCTGAGCTGCTGGACATGCTCCACTTAAAGAAATCCCAATCCCTCAGAGCCACATGCTCCAGGGATCTAAACCTTGTCATCACAATGAACAAAACATGCTGGAGGGATAGGTTCCTGACCAAGAGACTCCCCATACTCTGGAATAGACTGCCCATACATGTCAAGCAGAGCACCTCCTTGGCCCTCTTCAAAAGGAACCTTGATGATTGGATGGGAGATAGGAAATTCATCCCGGGATCACGTCAGTCGCCCTGCTAGACAGGGGTCCAGGGAAGTAAATATTGTGGGAAGAAATATTCAGGGAATTGTTATGGCTAGGCTTGTATAGGCCCTAGGGCTGATAGCCTAGTACCAACCTATGAACCTATAATAGCTTCCTCCTGGAAGCCAATCACCACTGGTGACTACCAGAGTGACAACACACTCTTTAGTGTTAACCCAGTAGATAAGACCTTGGGAACACATGTAGACAGTAATCTAGTCTTTAACCATCATGTGTCTATGGTAGAGAGCAAATCATTTTATGTTGTGCAGCTTATAAACAAAGGTATAGCATCGTGAACCAAGGAGGCCATTGTTTCACTGTATTTAGCACCCATGAGAGGCCCCCTTTGGTGCTTAATTAACCATGCACATGCAACAATTGGAACATCCACAGAGGTACCCCATTAAAAGAATACAATCTGTAAATGACATGTCCTGTACAGACCACATCAAAGCCCTATCTCTGTATTCTGTCTCCTACAGACTGTTGAGTGGAATGTATGCCTGGCATACAAGGCATGTTCAGACTACACTCTGATGGACCTCCTTCATATCTGCAAAACAAAGAGCACCAAATTACCTGTTCTAAAGATTTAAACCTTTCCTGTGATATCAATAGAACCTCCTGAAGAGACAGGTATATATCCCAGAGACTACATTTTCCCTGGAACAGGTTCCCCATCTGTGTGAAGCAGAGTTCCTCCCAAACCCAATTCAAGTGTAATTTGGACAACTGGATGGAGGACCAGAAATTTACCCCTGGCTTAAAATCAATGTCTCTAATGGACATAGGCATCCTGTAAATGATTAATCTTCCAGGCCCCTGCTTGTAAATGTTTTATCTTCCAGTCCCCTGCTTACATTCCCAAGGATACCAGAACTTGTCAGAGATTTTGGATGCATGGATAGGATTAAAAAGATTCTTGTGGTCATTATTCTAGTACATATTTATGAATTTATAAACTAAGTCAAAATACTAACCACTTTAAAGGCAATAATAATTTCCAGAAAAAACAAGTGCTGCACAGAAGAAGCATTTTCTGGCTTGATTGAGATATATGACACTCAAAATAGTGAGAAATGAAGAGAATGTAGAATAACTTCTAATATTACAGGGAGCCTTGCATCTACCTTTATCAGTACCTAGCCAGTGTAACTCCTACACTTGTTTCTTGCAAGGAAGATGCCACATCTTTATCTACATCTAATCAAAGAAGGAACATAAATAATAAAGTGATTAAATCCAAATGTTATGATTTACTATAATACACTGAACTGCCAAAACAAATAAATGAAGACATATGAGAAACTGAGAAAAATGCATGCATACGACAGAGATGACAGACAAAATATAGACATTCTATACTCCATCCAAAACTCTTGCCTGGTACAGGGAGTCGTTGGCAGTAGAGTTTTATTTGTTCTGCAGCATGATCACACAGTTTGTCAACATCATTATCACTGAAGACCTGGTGCAGTTTCTTCTCCCAGTTCCTCACCTAAAGAAAGTCGGAACATTAACAGAGATACAATAAATATTATGGCATTATTATAGTTGATAACAATAGCATTTTCATTATGCATACTTTTGATAAATAACTATTTTAAGAAATATTTTACTAGTCAGTCTACCTATTTGAGAATATGTCATAGTAAGGCTTTTTGAGTGAAAAAAGCTTAAAGTGAAAACAGAGAAAAATCAGATCTTAAAAGTATGTCTAACCCACATAAAGCACCAATGTATCTGAATAACTAAATGGAAAATGCTCTCAACTTCCAACATCAATGAAACTTTACTGTAGAATTATAAACCTCAGCACTTTATGACACTTGTTTTAAAAAGGAGTGCAGATGATAGAACTTAAGCAGCAATTACTTAATGCTCCTTCAATACCCGTATCAGTGTGAAAATAAACTTTCATTCAAAAATGCCATATTTCACAGTTGGGATCTTTCACTGATTCTGCAGTGTTGAGATTTTGCGTATTCAGCAGTGTGTAGATTTCATACTTATTGTGTATAAGTAGGGATTGTGGGGTGCCCTTCCAAAGAGGTGTAGAGGTGTTTCTCTTTGATGAAAAAACAAAGAATTTGTTTGGTCCATCTGTTTTTGTTATGCATTGTCTAGGTTAGTTTCATTTGTGAGGAAAGCTTTCAGTGTGAATGCTATTTTGAGATTGCAATAGTCAACAATTTAGATTGTGCATAATTATGTACAAAAAGAACCCTGAAATATTTCTGCTTAGTTGAAAAAAAATGCTAATTCAGTTAAAAAACACCAAGTTCCAGATTAGTGTATGCTGTTTTGTATGCTGAAATGCTAATTTAGGTTAATTTAGGTTAACTGTTCCCTGAAAAAGAAACCCAAATGAAGCAGTATGTTTCAGATAAATTCTGGCTCATAACAAGTACAACAGACCCTTTCCTATATTAAAACAGATCTTCAGCTTCTGATAAAGTTAAGGAAATTATCTGATATTAACAAAATCAACAGTGAATTATTTAATTTGTTAGTTTATTCACAGCAAGATCATATCATACCATCTGGCAGTTGGTGCAGAGGTTAATGTTGTAAGCTATAGCTCCAGGGTTTGATTCCCTCAGGACTTGTTTGCCTACTGTGTGATTCTGAGCAAGTTGCTTAACTAGACATTGCTCCCAGGTCACCTCTTAAAAGGGACTGTGTGTCCAGTGGATCTATGTGGTTAACAAATATTTATTATTATTATTATTATTATTATTATTATTATTATTATTATTAAAAAGTGTGGATGTGGACACTCACAAGAATTAACACGCCAAGCTCACAAAATAATACAGAGGCATTGAACCTAAATAATTACTGTGGACAATACAGAAATAGAAAAATAAAAATAGTTCAATATTAAAAAAAACTTCAGAAAAAGAGCACATGGTGTATTGTCTTCTGGGTGTCTCTCATAACAACATTGGAATACCCTGTATTTAAGGGAGAAACAAATGAGAGAATTAAATTAGCTGGAAAAGTGCTGACTAAATGGTTAGACAATCACAAAATGCTTTCATCAGTCTTTATTTTACATTTGAGAGAAATACATTTCAGTATGGAAGGTGGTAAGTACTGACACTCTAGTCTCAGACCAGGGCATTGCACCCTCAGCCCAAGCATAAACGAACCAAGCATGAAGTTGAAGTCATTAATAGTTAACCAGACAAGTAACATTTATAAAATTCATAAGAGCAAAGGAAGCTCATATGGC
The DNA here is from genome assembly GCF_019279795.1 of Protopterus annectens. NCBI lineage: Eukaryota > Metazoa > Chordata > Ceratodontiformes > Protopteridae > Protopterus > Protopterus annectens. The sequence continues at coordinate 255,006,609 of NC_056727.1, read as the reverse complement.
AGAATAACTACAGGTATTAATTCAAGACTTTTCCAAGTCTTAAGCAAGCAAAAGAAAGCTGTAAAACAATGAAAAATAATTATAAGAATTTTTGCAGTTGTATATCTCCTGCTCACCCCGATGTGAGGGTCAACTCCCACCCCCCCCACTTATTTATAATATACCAATTGCATGCTTGCAAAAACACCCAAAAGGGAGAAATTTCCCAAAAGAAAGGAATCACTGGTTGTGCGCAATCTGAAACCACAATGGCAGTAATTTTCTATAACAAATAGCAATCATACGTTTAATGAGATGAGCTCAGCAAATTGACTCCTTGTACAGTTTACACTGAACCAGCAGTAGAACTGTCAGATGTAAACTTTCAGGGAAAATGTAAAGGTCTTAAACATCTGTTGTACTCTTCAAAGCTTTGAATCTTCTTGAAAGTTGGACCTAAAATCTTCAAGTGTCTAATGGAAACAAGAAGCATTATGGATTATGGTGCCGCTCTTGGGCACCTTAAGAAAAGAAATCTGCAGAAGGCATGACATTGCACATGAAGACCAAGCATGGACCACAAGATGTGTATTCAAGCCTGACAGACATTGTTACATACATGGTGAAGACAGCAGTGGATGAAAGCAGTGGTTTTATACAGTAAAACAATCGCAAGACTCTAAAATATTTTTGAAACATGTGAGAAGTAAGGAAGGAAGGAAAGAATACTGTGAAAGCCTTTGTGTGTGTGTGTGTGTGTGTGTGTGTGTGTGTGTGTGTGTGTGTGTGTGTGTGAGTGTGTGTAAAGCATGAAACAAATGACATGAACAAATGAAAAAAAATTACCCAAAATGCCAGGTAATAGCCAGAGCTAAAATTATATGGATATTTAATATTGTGACGGCCGTGCTCTGGCTCAGTAATCAAGGAACCTCAATCCTTACCACTAACACCAGGAAGGGTGTCTCATATAAGAGGAAAGGATAACAAATACTCACAGTAAAGTACAATTTCCCTTAAGTGCACACAGAGATCACAGTCGGTCTGGGGCTGGTTGCTCCCTTGGTCCCCAGGTCCCCAATAAGACTCCCCACTGGCACAGCTACAGGGTCCAGATCTCAGCCTAGCTGGCAAGCTTACCTCCAGTACCCTCTCTGTCCCACCAGTGCTTCGTGTCCATGCCCAGGTAGCTGACGCACCACACACACTTTGAGATAAGTATTTATACAACTTCACAGACACTCCTGGGAACTGGGAAAGGCTGACACAGATTCTCCATTTGTGCCCCTTTACCCAGACTATACGGTGGTAATTACTGCCACCACCAGCTAATACTTATCAGCTACCCAAAGGCCCTTAAAAGGGTGTCCAATTATTACTGTGCAATATTATTATACAATTGGTAAGTGTGACTAATCAGTCTAAGGTTTATTAGAGTGGCTTTGTACAATAAAATCTATAAATATGCAATGTACTCAAGAGCTTAACTTTACTCTACACAAACCAGCCACAGGTAAAAGTTTTTTAAAATATTTAATAGTAAATAATTAAAAACACAAGACAACACTACTACACCACAGTGCTATCCAAGAGTTCAGAGATCACACAGAAACTTAAAACAATACACTAGGAAAGTTTTGATATAACAGAAAACACTTGTCTAATCTTTATAGTCCTAGCTATTTCTACAAGAAAATATACTTCTAAAGTAACTTACTTTCATTGAGCAAGGCAGTGTTGAGGTTGGATATCAAGACAGAATGCTCATAGTCTCTCTCTCAGCAATAGTTTTTAAGATCACTCACAAACATCTCTGCTGGGCCCTCTCAGATTACATCATTTTGACACTTAGGCTTTCCCAGTATACACAATACATCATTTTGACACTTAATCCAAAGTTCCCAGGCCAACAGGCTACATTATTTAGCAAGCTAACACCTGCTCAGGAAACTACAACAATAAAAGACATTTCATATGTACACTCTAGTAATTATTCCTTAAGTTAAAACAACAGAAAGAATGTGTTCAGCTAGCCTCTTCGGCACCACTATCTATATCAAAGGGTATAAAAGACATAATTTTAACTTCAAAAGAACAGATGTGAAATGCTTGGCTTAGTTTTCCTTACAGCAGATGGCAATGTTGCTACAGTCTTGAAGTTCACATGTTACAGTGTTTTCTTTCATTTAAGAAACAAGCCTGTATTTTACATTTATATTTACAAATGCCAGAATTATGTATCAAATCCTATTTGACTAGGCTGGCAGCCTTCACCCCTTCTTCCCAAATCTTCACATCTCTCCCCCCTGGAGAACTCAAGCTAGTTTTTCAAGTAACCCTTGATAAACACCGCTTGAGAGGGTTAGGTCTATCTGGGTGTAAATCACCCCATTCCCTGTCTTGAGAGCCCATCTGCACTGGCATTGCTAATCCCACTGCAGTGCTGCACCAACATATCATATGCTTGCAACCCCAGGCTCCATCTTAGCAATCTGGCATTTTGCTGACTGGCTCTGTTTAACCATGTTAGAGGGTTGTGATCTGTCATAACAGTGAATTTCCTTCCATACAGATAAGGCTGAAGTTTGTGCAGTGCCCACACTATGGCTAGACATTCCTTTTCAATGGCTGCATAGCATTCCTCCCTGGGTTGGAGCCTATGACTGAGATAAACCACTGGGTGCTCCTCCCCCTCTGAAGAAATCTGGCTAACTACAGCCCCCACCCCATAGTTCTAAGCATCCACTTGCGCAACAAATTCTTTGCTGTAATTTGGACTGGCTAACACAGGGGATCCTCCCAAAGCTTCTTTAAGCTTCTGGAATGCCTGCTCACATGCTGGGGTCCACACTACCTTATCTGGCCTGTTCTTCCTTGTCAGGTCTGTGAGGGGAGCAGCTATGGTACTATAACTAGGGACAAACTTTCTGTAGTACCCTACTGTCCTTAAGAATGTCCTCACCTGCTTTTTAGTAACAGGTGCAGGCCATGCCTGAATAGCTTCCACTTTGGCAGGTTCTGGCCTTATCTTACCACTCCCCACTCTATGTCCTAGGTAGGAGACCTCTGACATACCCCCCTGACATTTGCTTGGCTTAATGCTCAACCCTGCCCTCTGTAGTCTGCCCAGCACCTCCCGGATATGCATGCTGAAGGTGCTCTGGCCAGGAATGGCTGTAAATGGCAATATCATCTAGGTAAGCAAGGGCAAACCCTTCTGCTCCTGCTACGATATTATCTACCAGCCTCTGGAAAGTTGCTGAGGCATTCTTCATCCCAAAGGGCATCTTTGTGAACTTGTACAAGCCAAAAGGAGTCACAAAGGCTGACTTCTCTCTAGCACTGGGAGTCAAGGGCACCTGCCAGTAACCCTTGGTAAGATCAGTGGTTGTAAGATACTTAGCCCCACCCAGCTGCTCTAGGGCCTCATCGGTCCTAGGCACGGGGTAAGCATCCGACTCTGTGTGAATATTTAATTTCCTGTAGTACACACAGAACCTGATGCTACCATCCTTCTTTGGCACCAGCACCACTGGGGAGGCCCAGGGACTGTTGGACTCTTGAATCACCTCTAGTTCAAACATCTCCTGTACCTCTTCCCTCAGAATCTGTCTGACTCTCTCAGGCACCATATAAGGGGCCTGCCTAATAGGCCTTTGGGGTCCTGTATCCACCTGGTGCTGCACTAGGTGGGTGCACCATGGTTTCCCAGTGAACATGTCCCCAAACGCCTGCAACACTGCTTGGATTTCTCAAACATGGGTAGGAGATAGCTACTGGGGATATTGCTACCCCTTCCACTGAGGTGTCAGCCTGAGACTCACTGAGGAGATCAGTCACCAGATATCCCTCAGACTCCTCCTGCAATCCACTGCAAATGCTCAGCACAAGGGCCTCCCTATCATGGTAAGGTTTCATCATGTTAACATGGTACAATTTGTGCCCCTGCCATCTGCCTAGCACTTCCACCATGTAGTTAATATCACTTACCTTTCTTACCATCTCGTAGGGTCCCTCCCAAGCTGCTTGCAGCTTGGTGTGTCTAACAGGAATTAGAACCATTACCTTCTGCCCCACAGCATACTCTCTAGCTCTGGCATTCCTGTCATACCACACATTAATCTGTTGTTGGGCTTCTGCCAGGTTCTCCTGGGCCAAGTCCATGAGTTCCTTGAGCCTTGTCCTGAGGTTTAGGATGTATGCCACAGCAGACTTCTTGTGAGACTCACACTCACCTTCCCAATCATCTCAAATTAAATCTACAGGTCCCCTCACCCTATGCCCATACAGCAGCTCAAAGGGTGAAAAACCTGTGGATTTCTGGGGAACCTCTCTGTAAGCAAACAACAAATGGGGCAAATATTTGTCCCATTCCCTCTTAAACTGATCTGCAAATGCCCGTAGCTTGGACTTGATTGTAGAGTTTAACCTCTCAACAAGACCATTAGTCTGCGGATGGTAGGGGGTGGTATTCATGTGCTTCACCCTACAGAACTTCCACAGACAAGCCAGCAGGTCTGACATGAAATTGGCACCTTGGTCAGTCAGTATTTCTTTTGGGAAACCTACCCTGCTGAAAATCTCTAACAAAGCATTTGCCACCTTCTCTGCCTCAATGGAGGACAAAGCCACCACCTTAGGGTATCGTGTAGCATAATCCACTACCACTAGGATATACTTTTTTTCCAGTGGAACTTGGGGTACTCAGAGGACCCACAACATCTATAGCTACCCTCTGAAATGGCTCCTCAATCACAGGCAAAGGCATCAAAGGAGCTCTCACCTTGTCTCCTGCCTTGCCTACCTTTTGGCACTACTTACAGGTCCTGCAGTACCCTGTTACATCTCTGGAAATTCCAGGCCAATAGAAGTTCTGCATAATACACCACTTTGTACATTTTATGCCTATATGACCTGCAAAGGGAATATCATGGGCTACGGCTAGAAGGGCTAGATGGTAGGCACTACCAACTGCTGTACTCTCTCAACTTCTAGCCCTCCCTCAGGGGTCCACTCTCTGTATAGTAACCCTTTGTCCCAGTATGCAGATTCCCCCTTCCCTTGAGAATCAGGTGGCTCCATAGCTACCTGCCTCAGGCCTTGCAATGTAGGGTCTGAGAGCTGAGCGTGTCTCAACTCTCTCCTTGTAACCCTTCCCAGCTCCCCTTCCACAGGAAGTCTGGCATCCTCTAACAGTGGTGCCTCACTGTCTGTCTGGGTACTACTACTCACCTCTACCTTTGCAGTTACTCTGTCCAAAGGGACCATCAGTACCCAAAAGCAGCTGTGGCTCACCTTCAGTCTCACTGCTACAAAGCAGCTCCCTTACTGAAATTACCACCTCACTAGTCCTGGCTGCAAGCATGCAGTCTATATGGGCCCCCCCAGGCTACCAGACCCACATGCTTGTCTCCTAGCCTCACTGTGTGTAACTGCATAAGTACATGGTACTGCCTCATCCAAATTCTTCCCTCTCAGGACATCTGCAGGATGGTAGTTTAGTACCCCTGCTGTCTGAAGACAACCTACTATTGGCATTTTGTCTTTCCCACTTACTGGCTCCCTCACCTTTGGTTCCTGACCTTGCCTCCATGGACACCTGTATGCAACATGGCCCCACTGGTTGCATTGAAAAGATTTAACCCTAGCTCCTGGATGTATACCTGGACTAGTGGCTTCCCCTGCTACTGGCAGATTCTGCTGGGGCAGTTTGTGCTGCCCCCCATGGGTTCCTTTAGACCCATGAGCAGTACTGGGGGTCCCCTTCCTGTGCAGGACTGCCCTACTTGTCAGGTACAGGTCTCCCTTCTTCCCCAATTCATCTGAAGTAGCACATTGTCTATCAGCTAGCCAGATCCTCATGTCCTCAGGCAAAGTACTAAGGGCTTGTTCCCTCACCAAAAGATCTGCCAGGCCTTCAAAAGTGATGACCTGACATCCACTCACCCAGTTATGAAAATAAGTGCTCAGTTCAGCAACATATTCACACACATTTTCATCCACCTTATGTCTATGCTCACAAAACTTTTTCCTACACATTTCAGGTGTTAGCTTAAAACATTCTAAAATACATTTTTACAGCAGTATAATCAAAACAGAGTCAGGCATTTGTGATATACAAGTTACAGCTTTCCCATGGAGTAAGGGGGTCAGGAACCGTACCCAGAGCCTTTGGTCAACACTATACTGTTTGCATACCCTCTCAAACATATGAATGAAACTATCAAAATTATCCCCCTTTAAATTGCAGAAGAAATTTACTGACCTGTTGTGCTTCTGGGGTCCAGTTACTCCCTTCCCCATTACCTCCATGACTCTGGCGAAGAGTCAGCATTTCCCTCTCATGCTTCCTCTGATGCTCCTTTTCTTCAGCTTCTAACTCCAAATGCCTGGCCTCCAACTCAAGTCTCTTTAGCTCCAGCTGAATTTTTAAGTCCACTACAGAAAGGTTGAACTGCCCATTCTCAGAGGATATTGTATCTCCACTGCCAGTCTGATTGTCCTTCACAGAAAGGTTGAGCTGTCCATTCTCTGAGGATATTGTATCTCCACTGCCAGTCTGATTGTCCTTCTGGATGCTGTTTTCTGATGCAGCTGTAACCAAGCCTGCAATCAGGTCTGCCTTAGTCAGATTTTCATGCACCAGTCCCCTAGCCTGGCACATCTCCACCAGCTGGCTCCTTGTCAGCTTTCCATACTCCTCTGCTGATATGCTGCCTGCTCACCTTGACTAACTAAGCTAACAAAAGAAATAAAACAATTGTGATCTGAACTCTGAGCCTGAGTACAAAACACCTTCAGAGATCACTGTGCGTAAGCTACAGGATTCACTCTACCCACACCACTACAAGCCAATTAGTATGTGGAGTGGATCCCACCACTGAAAACCACAAGTGAGGATATCTTATCCCAACCACTGCCAACACAATGCGATGGCCATGCCCTGGTCCAGCAATCAAGGAGCCTCAGTCGTTACCACTAACACCAGGGAGGGTGTCACATATAAGAGGAAAGGATAACAAATACACACAGTAAAGTACAATTTCCCTTAAGTGCACACAGAGATCACAGTCAATCTGGGGTTGGTTGCTCCCTTGCTCCCCAAGTCCCCATTAAGACTCCACACTGGCACAGCTACAAGGTCCAGATCTCAGCCTAGCTGGCAAGCTAACCTCCAGTACCCTCTCTGTCCCATCAGTACTTCATGTCCCTGCCCAGGTAGCTGATATACCACACACACTTTGTGATAAGTATTTAAACAACTTCACAGACACTCCTGGGAAAGGCTGACACAGATCATCCAGCTGTGCCCCTTTACCCAGACTATACAGTAGTAATTACTGCCACCACCAGCTAATACTTATCAGCTACCCAAAGGCCCTTAAAAGGGTGTCCAATTATTACTGTACAATATTAATATCCAGTTGGTAAGTGTGACTAATCAGTCTAAGGCTTATTAGATTGGCTTTGTACAATAAACTCTGTAAATATGCAATGTACTCTAGAGCTTAACTTAACTCTACACAAACCAGCCACAGGTAAAGGGTTTTTAAAATATTTAATAATAAATAATTAAAAACACAAGACAATACTACTACACCACAGTGCTATCCAATAGTTCAGAGATCACACAGAAGCTTAAAACAATACAGTAGGAAAGTTCTGATATAGCAGAAAAACACTTAAGTCTACTCTTTATAGTAGTCCTAGCTATTTCTACAAGAAAACATACTTCTAAAGTAACTTACTTTCATAGAGCAAGGGAGTGCTAAGGTTGGATATCAAGACAGAATGCTCACAGTCTCTCTCTCAGCAATAGTTTTTAAGATCACTCACAAACATCTCTGCTGGGCCCTCCCAGATTACATCATTTTGACACTTAGGTTTTCCCAGTATACAGATTACATCATTTTGACACTTAGTCTGGATCAAAGGGTATACAAAACATAATTGTAACTTCAAAAGAACAGATGTGAAATGCTTGGCTTAGTTTTCCTTACAGCAGATGGCAATGTTGCTACAATCTTGAAGTTCGCATTTTACAGTGTTTTCTTTCATTTAAGAAACAAGCCTGTATTTTACATTTATATTTACAAATGCCAGAATTATGTATTAAATTCTATTTGACTAGGCTGGCAGCCTTCACCCCTTATTCCCCAATCTTCAAAAATATAATGGGTCAAATTCACTCTGCTTTCCTTGTTTTGACTTTGTTTTTCCATTCTTGGTGAAGTTGCCTCTACTGTTCACTTGCTGTGTTGTTAACTCGTACTGACATCACTGCAGGTCTAGGGAGCCATTCAATTATTTGTACAATTTAAATTCAAATTTTGCAAGATTATTACCTGACATTAAAATCAAATATACTGCTTCTTTCAGCACAGTATTGGTATTTGAAAATGTACAAGTGAATTAATTTTGCAGAATGGTGCTTTTCTTTATTTTTGTCCAACAAGAATGAGAAGCCAGTGTCACTTGATTATTTCTGCCCAAACTGGAATGAAAAGACATCTTTTTTAAAAATGGGTGTTTAATAGTGACGCTGTTTGTATTCAGGTTTTATCAGCTTCACATTCCACAAAACACATTCTATTAGTTTGGCTTCTTTACAAGTTTTTTTTTTCTTTCAGTATTTAAACCTACATTTTGAGTGTTTTTACATAGCTGGTACTATAAATTAAACTGGAAACACAAGCAAGATTTATAAACACATGGTACAGCGCATGAATTTATTGTGCAGCCAAAGTGTCATGCCAAGCAGTACAGTAATCTAGATAGAGGCTAGGATCCAATCAAGTGTGGGAGTAGTATTAGAGGGTTGGTTAGATGTATTCATTAACATGATAAGCTTACTTCTGGAATGTGTGTGAATGAATAAGGATACACACTGCATGAATTTATTGTGCAGCCAAAGTGTCATGCCAAGCAGTACAGCAATCCACAGAGAGGTTGGGATCCAATCAAGTGTGGAAGTAGTATTAGAGGGCTGGTTAGATGTATTCATTAACATGATAAACTTACTTCTGTAATGTGTGTGAATGAATACGGATATGCTTTTGGTCTTAGTACCTATCCTTAATTATATTGTGTATATTCTGTACGTATACTACAAATACTATGGTTTCAAATGGTTGTATTCTTTTGGAATAATCAGGGTATTTTTTATTAGACTTGTAACAAATATTCTTTGCATATATGCTCTGGGATGTGACTGAAAAAGGTCTTCAGATGATTTCACTTACCTGATCAACAAATGTAAATAAGTAAATAAATAAATAAAGTCAACTACAAGCTGCAGACACTGGATGAAAATGTTTTCCCAGAAATGTCTGAATTTCTACACGTGCAAGGAAATATTCCTTTCTATCATTAGCGAACGCGTATCACATCTGCCTTTTGTTTGCTATTAACCTTATGCTTACATACCAGGAGACTTTTCAGAAGGATAATCTTGCTTCAGGAGTCTTTCACCCCCAAAAATGTATTGCACTTTACTAGCTTGGTTATTACAGCTGCAGTTATATAACATTCCAAAAGAACAGTTTCATTTGTAGTATGCATATCAGTTTTTGCAGTTCTACTAGTATAATTTTTTATTACCATTGGAAGGAACATTGGCTATATACCCCCAACAAGCACATCTGAAAAAGTTAATCCATTACTTGCTACTTTTTGCTTCACAGAAGGCTGCACATTTCTCATTACAATTTTAGACTTAGAAGCAGACAATTCAGTCTTAAACAACATGTCTTTAACGTGTAAGCATTCTCATAGTTCTTGGAATTACTTTGCAAAACCCACTTTCTCATAATACTAGGTACTTCTCTTTAATCTGCCCATTGCTAAAATTTCTGAGTAGTTCATTTTACAGTTGCTGTTAAGTTCTAACCAAAGCTTTAAGATATGGTTAAGTCATGAATCTAAATTCTTACTAGTTTTTCTATATTAAAATTCCAGTTGTAAAAATTTATAACTTGCACTTCAGAAGTTATCTTAACCCTAACCAACAGTTTTTTTCCTTAATGAGCATAATCTGTCCCTTTCATGATCACATAAGTTTATGATGCTTCTTCTGTCACCTGAGAGGAAGATATCTTAGCCTATTCTGATTTGTCCCATTTTCTTGTGAGGCTGACTGTTCTTTCAAAAAGCACTAAATATGATTGTAGGTTATCCTCCTTACTTAACTTTTTATGGCAGGTGTATTTCAGGAGGTAGCTATTACATTGTCCAGTCCGATCAACATACAGTTGTGTAGGTAAACTTACCATAACAGCAGATGTTTGAATGAACACTGCTGCAGTAGCCTTAGCTGTATGGATTATATCCTACCAAGGATATAACAGTCAGCCAACTTCCAAAGTTTTAGGGCACTTTCCATGCACCCACACTTTCCATGCACCCACACCATTAGTCAGCTTGAGTTGAGCTGACTAAAAAGACAGGTTTGGGCATCAATCCCTTCATGGCATTCATGTCAAAAGAGAAAGGGAGACTGAGCCATGAAAGGAAATTGCTAAGGAACAACAACAAAATAAGTGTCCACACCATGGCATAAACAACACACCAAAAATAAAAGGGATGGAAGGAAAAGGTAGCTACTGCAGCAGTGATCATTCGAACATCCACTGTTATGGTAAGTTTACTTACACAACTGTACAGTGTTCATCATACTGATCACTGCTGCAGTAGCCCTAGCTATATGGGTAGATTACTATAGATTACTACATATGAGAGGTGCAAGTGGAAGGATCCAATAGCCACTGGAGAATGGTCCTAGCAAAGCCTGATCTAGACATAGAGAAGGAATCATGCTTGTAATATCTTGTAAACATATGTACAGATGACCAAGTTGCTGCTTCTGGAATACTTCTAGAATCCAAACCTTTCCAAAATGCCATATATGAAGCCAAGGCCCTGTTAGAGTGGGACTTGACCCTGCCTGGAATAATCTGGTTGGGGTCAATATAACGAAAGGTAATAGCTTTAGACAACCATTTAGAAATAGTCTGCTTTGACACAGTTTGTCTTCTCATCTTACCTTCACAATAAATGAACAATTAATCCAAAGATCTAAAAGATTTATTTCTGTTAAGATAGTACATGAGTTGTCTGTGGCTATCCAAGGTATGGTGTACCTTTTCTCCACCATTTTTAGGTTCAGGAAGGAAAATGGGGAGATGGACAATTTGCTTTAAGGTAAACTTGGATGCCACTTTAGGCATAAAAGAATGATTACTTCTCAAAACAACCCTACCTCTGTGAAAATGAGATTGGAAAGAATCACTATAAGACCTTGCAACTTAATTATTCATTTTGCAGAGGAATAGCAATCAGTAAAATAGTTTTCCATGTTAAGAACCTCAAGTTAGCCAGATTAGCTGGTTCAAATGAACAAGTGTTAGCTTCTCTAACACAAAATATTCCATGGAGGGGCCATGAACCTTGACAGCAGAGAAAGAGAGGCCATAGATAGAAACTCATGCAAACATTGTAAAATTAGACACTAGCCCTGGGTGCTGGTTATGTTATTGGTACCAACTAAAGACCTTTTCCATTTGCAAATATATAATTTTCTAGTAGAAGCCTTTCATGTCTCCATTAGTACCTGCTGCACATCCTCAATAAACAGGTGCTTAATGGGAATTTAGACCCTATCATCCAGGTAGACAGTTGAAGTCAGTTGGGGAAGGGGTGTATCAAACACCTCTGTTCTTGTGTAAGTAGATCCATTTTGTGAGGAAGTTTGTGGTATTTGCCCCTGGCCATGTCCAAAAGATGAGACAACCACTATTGCCTGGATCAGAAGGGAATCATCACAACAATCTTGGGGGATTCCTTCCAAATATTCAAAATTATGCTGGATATCGGTGGAAAGGGTGGAAAAGCATACAAGAACATTCCCATCTAAGGGAAAAAAAGCACAACTGTCTTCCAGGCCTTCTTGCACAGAGTTCTGGAGCAGAATCCTGTCAGCTAATTGTTTGGAGAAGACAGAAATAGGTCTATTTGAGGAACTCTCCATAGATGGTAAAATCTTGGAAGACACCCCCCCATCTAGTTTTAAATAGCGAGTGTCTGCCCTTGTCCTGCTTATCTTGTTTGCCACACAGTTTTGCTCTGACAGAATGTGGAATGCCTGTAAAGTGAGTTTGTCCTGTGAAGCTATATCCCAAGCTAACATGGTTAGTCCAAAAAGAGGGTACAACCTGGCTCCCCCTTGCTTGTTGATGTACTATTGTCTGTAACAACCTGAAGACATCCTGGGGAGCAAAGATTATTCAGAGAGTTGAATGCCTTGCTCAGAAAAAGCATCTATTTTATATTTATGCATTTGCATCTGTCCTTGGTGTTCCACTTCCCTTGCACTTTTATCCCTCCTGAAACAGCTCCCCAAGTAAAGTCTGAGGAATCTGTGGTGGCTTACTGTTTTGGAGCAGGGAAGGAGAAGGGGAGAACTGGATTTACGGCTATTTGTTGCCTCCACCATTGAGATTTGAAAAGACAAAGGATATTGGTGATGGCACTAAAGAGACTTCAGATAGAACTGTATTTATCTTTCTCATGTGGAGTCTTGCCAGGGGTATCATGAGAATCATATATGCCATGAGACCCAACATCCTGAGATATTCCCTCGCAGTGGCCAAAGTCTGAATGGAAAACCTTAGAAATTGATCTAGATAGGTCAGGGATAAACAAACTTCTTCAGCCAGGACACTCTACTACTCCTGCCCCATTAGGTTTCAACCATAATAATTCCAACCTGATCCCTGATGCCTTTAATAATGATGAATAACTACTTTACAGAAGCCATTCAATCCCTAGCCAATTCTCTACCTCCAACTACTGCCTTCCCACCAAATACCTCCAAGACTTCATCTCCTACCTTTCATATACACCCTGTTCCTACATCTCTTATCTATAAGCTACTTAAAAAACTGAAACCTTGCACCCCATCTGCGGACCGTCTCCCATCTGAATACCTACAAATTGCCACAAAAGCTATAGACTACCCTATATCTATCCTTATTATCAGAACTATCTCTGAAGGTAAAATCCCTACCATATGGAAAGTATCCCACATCATCCCTCTACATAAAGGTAGATCTTCTATTGAGCTTTCTAACTATAGAGCTATTGCCTTACTCTCCCCATTAGCTAAGATAATGGAAAAATGTATTCACAAAAAACTACTCAACCACCTACTACAAAATAAACTACTAGTCAACTGCCAACATGGCTTTAGACCATTCCACAGCACAACAACTGCCCTTCTATCCTTCACTGACTCTATAAATAAAAATCGTAACAATAACTCCTTTTCCTCTGTGCTATTTATAGACCTGTCAAAAGCCTTTGATATGGTTAACCATAACTTACTTCTAGACAAATTAAAGTATCATTCTCTTGATCCACTAGCATTACAATGGTCTAGGTGTTATCTTTAAAACAGGCAGCAAGCAGTGCTTTGGGATAACAATCGGTCTTCATTACTTCCAGTAAATATTGGAGTCCCACAAGGCTCTATCTTAGGTCCCCTTCTTTTTTCCTTATTTATTAACGACCTCCATATGAACATACCTCAAGCCACCTGCATTCAATATGCAGATGACTCAACCTTAATCTGTACTGCTAAGAACATAGCCTCCCTCCAGTCCCTCACCCAAACTGTTTTCCAAAATGTTGAAAACTGGTTTATGCAACATTGCCTCCTCCTTAATCCCCAAAAAAACAAAACTACTGCTTTTTACTCCAACTCATAAATCACCCACTCCATTCTTCTCTATAACCTTTAACAATGCTACAAACACAACCCGCCTACTAGGTGTTACAATTGATAACCGTCTTAACTATGATGACCATATTAACTCCACCATAAAGACTGTTAACAAAAAACTTGGAACTCTCTATAGAATTAAACCCTTCCTTACCCCCTCTGCAAGGAAAACTATTGCCCAGACCCACCTCATTTCTACCCTTTTCTATGCCTCTGCTATATATACAAACTTATCTAAAAACAACATCTTGAAACTTTCTACCTGTTATAATAGCATAGCTAGATTCATCACAAGCTCTTCATTTCAAACTCACCATTGCCTTAACCTCAAACAACTAGGATGGCTAGAATTGCAGAACCATATACTCTGTCAACAGTTACTTATCACTCAAAAGATCCTATACCACCCCAATAACACCCCTATCCTCACTAATCTGATTTCACCATATAAAAATCTAGCTACACTACGTTCTGCAAATAAACTCCTGGTCTCCTCGATTAAATCTAACAACAAAGCTGGTGACTCACTTTTCTCAAACACTACAGGTAAAAACTGGAATCAGCTCCCTCCTGAACTTTCTACCCTAGCTTCTACTTCTCTATTCAAAAAACATATTAAAGAACATCTTAAAACTCAGTGGCTTTGTCCTTGTGCTAACCCAGACTGAAACATTGTTCCCCTCCTGCTCATACCCCTTCCCTTCTCCCCTAACCTACACCTCCAAATCTACTTCTCTTTTTTTCTCATAGTAACAGGATAAAATATAAGGACTTGACTCTGTTTGCTCATACCCAACTTGTGTTTAGTGTACTTGTTTTTTTATTTAGTTTAACTTTTAGCATAATGTCTATAGTCAATATTTTTAATGCTATATTTTTTCTTTAACCAATACTACCTCTGTACTGTTATTATACATGTCTTTGTTATATATTGTTAACTTTGTTATTGTTCATGCTTGGAGCTTTTCTCCCTGGGCCTCTACTGAAAATGGACATATATCCAGTTAGACTAGCCCGGTCAACAAATGTAAAATAAAAAAAATAAAAAAAATAGATAAAGATCTATTTTTCCTGTGGAAGCAAAACTCTTTGAACTGAGGTGTCTAGCAGATATCTCATGACTTTGAAGAAGTCAAAAAGATTTTGAATGTTCATTTGGAATCCCAGCTTGTGTAAAAGATTTCTCACCCAAGTGAGAGATTCTTGACACTCAGAAAAAAGTCTTTGCAAACATAAGCAAGTAATCAAAATATGGAAAAATATGGATAGTCTGTAGCCTGCTATGAGCTATAACTGGCATGAGACTCTTTGTGAACACTCTTGGTGCAGTGGATGATCCAAATTGTAAGGCAGAGAACTGAAAATGCAATCCAGAAACACAAAAGCACAAGAAACACCTGAAGTCTGGCTGAATAGGGATGTGATGATAAGCATCTTTTAAGTCTTGTATCATCAGGAAACTTGAATGAGGAAGAAGCACTAACAGGCTATGAAATGACATCATTTGTGAATTTGGGTACTATCACAAACAGGTTTAGGAAAGAAAGATCAAGAACTGGTCTCCAATTATTTTCTTTCTTTGGCAATAAAAACCTTTCCCAGCCTGGGAAGGAGGACTTGACTTTAACTCCCTGGGATACCATGTGTTGAAGGACGGGAAATAAAAGAGGCCAGTTTTGTGGATGAGGAATTACCCACTGAAAGGGAGGAATTTCCTCCCACTGCATTCTGTAACCTTGATGAATGACCTTCAGAACCCACTTTTCTGAAACTATCTGTTGCCCCAGAGAAAACAGGAGACTCAGACTTTCTGGAAGGGAAAAGGGACTTCCAGGGTGGGAGGAAGAGAAAAAGACCCTAAATAATCTAATTTGCTGGACTGTCCTTGATTTTTTTTTTTTTTGGGGGGGGGGGTAATTCTTCCTAGAATTTCACATGCCATTTCTTCTTAAACATCTGTTTGGCCCACATTTTGAGGAGACCGTTTATTTTGGGTTTTTTTTGCTAAAATTGGATGAGGGGTTAGAGAATTCCTTAGAAAATTTTGAAAAGCAGGACTAAAAAATCTTAGAGACTCCCTGTAGCTACTCAACCCTTTTATAACACTTTTTGATAACCTCTGCAGCAGAAGAACCAAAAACTAATTCTTTATCCAAAGGACAATTTAGAATCACAATTTTTATATCATCTGGGAGGTTCTGAGAATGCAACCAGGCAAACCTCTTCAAAACAGTACCAGTGCACATAGCCCTGGAAGAAGTATTAACTGAGTTATACACACACTGTAAACAATGAGCTGTGACTTGGAAAATGGAAGAAACTAAATTATTTAAAACAGAATTTTCTTCACAAGAAGAAACTGCAGATAAAACATTCCTCATACTTTCACAATTAGTCAGAATAAACTTTAACATATGAGCCTGACAATTCAAAATTCTGAAAATCAAAGCTGCAGAACTACTCATTTTCCACATACTTATCAATAATCTTTCAGTCCTTGTCAGAAAGAGTAGGATTGGAATTCACCAAACGTTTAGCATCAGTAGGATTAACTAAAGCTATAGCTGCTGGGTTAGGTTTGTGAGAAGTATTTAAAAACTTAAAAGACTGTGGAACTTTATAGATTCTGTCTGCCTTTTTTAGGGTCAGCAGGCTGACTATCAGGAAAATTGCAGGCAATGACACACATCCTCCAGAGATGACAGAACTGGAGTGACGGGTGAAGGTTCTGGAAATTCTTTCTTTCACAGGTCATATTAGATTATGAGGGACTGAGAAACCTCAGCGTTCTCCCACTGAAAATATTGACACATTCTAGAAGTAGTCTCAGAGAAAGGGAAATACCCAGAGGGAAAAAGAGGTATCCCTCTTTCTTTTGCCAGAAACCACCCTATAAGAAGAAAAATAGCCTGTATTAAACCCTGAGCCAGAAACAGTAAACTACTCCTTTGTATAGCAATTTGAGGAGGAGTAGATACATGTTTAGTTTTCTGTTTCTTTTTTGACAGGTAAAATGGGGGCAACAGTTTTATTAATGGCAGCAGCAGCTTCCCCAGAATAGCCACAACATTCTGACTAAATAGTAAGCCATCCCTATTCTCTCTCCCCAAACCAACAACAGCAGCTTTCCCTTGTCCATGGGGAACCCTGACAGCCATAGTGGATGTGGCTAACCTCAGTCTATACTGGCTGCAGGTGCTACACCAGACAGACATAGGGAGTGAAAAATGAGTGGTTTCAGGAAGAAGATATGTCCACAACAGAGTCACCCACCTGTGGTTGAGACAAACTGCTAGACTGCTATGGTGGCAAAGGGTATTAGCCTAACTTTTTCTTTTTATGGCTGGAAGAGGGACTGACCATGGGAACGGTAGTTTGTTCCATGGTCAGTCTGAAAATAGTGCCTCTTTCCCATGAAAAACAAGCAGCAAAAGCTGGTAAACATTTAAAGTCATTAAAGTCACTTTTAAAACACTTGGCCAACCCAAAAATAAAATAAACAAATTTCTCTACAGTAAAAATGTTTTTCAATTACTTTAAACAACTTTTAAACTGACAGGAAAAAAGTACACTCCCATTTAAAAGTACAGTTAAACTCTCCTGACAGTCCATTAAAACACAAATGCCTAGCATAAAAATAACTTTCATACACAGGTGAGTAAAGTAACACAAGATTTCTTTAATGTGGAAGGTTTTTCCCCAAAGGGAATTTATCTTCCAGCAAACGAACAGCACGAGCCAACCATCGATCCTCAAAATCCTGCACAGGAGTGCTCTCTCTCTCTCTTCAATGTCAGGAAAGCTCTAAAGGGTTTGGTGCTCAAATCTATCTTTTTAGTCAGCTAAGTTCAAGATGACTGACGGTTTGAACTTGTGGAAGGTACCCTAAAGTTCTGGAAGCTATCCAGCTGTTATATCCTTGGCAGGATATAATGCATATATCTAAGACGACTGCAGAAGTGATCAATATAATGAACATCCACTGCTACAACTGTATCAGCTACTGATCAGTCTCCACCTTAGATTCCACCAAGGCTTTTAGTAGGTCCTCCATTGATGTTAGATAAAGGAACCACACTTTTGTCAGATAATATGTATACCAGAAACAGCAGCAATGACCTCAGGTCTATGTGGACACCATAATCAAATTATAGTTGTTCCTGAGAAAATCAATTTGAATCTAATGGAAAGACTGGATATTGGTGAAACATCCCAAAGTTGCTAGTTATGCAGGAAATCATTGTGCAACCCCCTTTTATATATGCATTTGGCCAGTTTTGAAAGGATTTGTACTAAAGATATCTGTTATTTATCTTTTGATGAATCTGGTTCATATGCCTTGAATTTGACAGACCCTCAAAGAATTAAATACCAACAAGGATATATGTGTAATGAAACCATAGGTTGATAAGTTCATAGGAGGTTACTAGGGTAACGGCTCAAGAGCCTTTACAAGCCTAGCCAGTTTTCCCCAATTTTCTATTCCTAGGGGAAAGATAACAAGGGCCAGAAAGCAGGGTTTTGACTAGTTTTACAGAGTGCCTCTGTTGGTAAGGGACATGGGTACCACCCCAGGAGTGAATTTGTAATTTCCCTTCTACTGCTCCGGATTGCCCTTGAAGATGGTCAGGGAAGGGCTCTGCTTCATGTGAATAGAAGTCTATTCTAGAAAATGAGCAATCTCTGGGACACATATCTGTCCCTCCAGGCAAAGGGGGGGGGGCATTGTAATTATGAACAATTTGGATTATGCCTCCTGTATGCCTTCTCTCATCATTAATGACAAAGTTTATGGTGCCGCTTCGTTGAACGAGGTGCATCAGTCATACAGCATGATCAACCTGCAGCTATTAGACCAAATACAAAAGAGATACATTACCCCTCAGAAATTCAACTTTTCAACAGTGAAAAAACACAAATCGTAATGATTTTTAGGGTTCCTAAAATACATAAAATGTCATGGATCCCTCAATGCAACCTATCATTTCTGCAAAAAGATCATCGTACAACCGTTAACAATTCTTATTGATCAGAAGTTAAAAACATTTATGGATAAAATTCCTGGACTAATAAAAGATTCCTGGGAATTATTGGCCAAACTGAGTAATGTTCCTGTGGAATCCAATGATATTTTTTATAGCAGGTAACATTAAAGACTTGTTTACTTTGATACCCCAGGAATTGGGGTTGGATTGATTCAGAGTGTCTGTGGCCATTCATGCAATTTTCAGCACAGGAAATCAGTATTTGTTTATTTATGGAACTGGTTTTACAGAATAACTTCTTTGTATTTGAAGGAGAATATTTTAAACAACTGAATGGGATTGCCATGGGGGCATCCTATACCTCAAAATTTGCTAAAAAGAAGTTATGTCTTACCATAACGTTCTATCTGTGTTGTTCATCTTCTTTCATTCATCACTGATGGGTTCGGAACCGAATTGGCCTATTACCAAGCTCGCGCCAGCTAAAAAAACTCTCGAGCTAAGTCTCTACCCAGAATGCCCTTCTCCCTGTTACCTCAGATTTTGCTAAGTTTGCAAGTTTGCTAAGAAAGGAAGTAAAGCCGAGGCCACTTCTATACAAGTACCCTAGTGCACCACTTAGACCCAAAGCATCCCCCAGGAGCCTTTGGAGGGGGAAGAAGGGTGGGAAGCGATGAATGAAAGAAGATGAACAACACAGATGGAATGTTATGGTAAGACATAACTTCTTTATCTGATGTTGTTAATCTTCTTTCCATTCATCACTGATGGGACAGAATCCCAGGCTACCTTGAGGTCCATGGGCAGACCTCATGGAAGAACATTCCTGAGTACCATTGAGCTGAAGGCAGCTCTACCTCTGGAGACCAGATCCAATTTATAATGATTGATAAAGGTATGAGGCTTAGCCCAAGTAGCTGCTGCGCCAATGCCATCCATGGATGCCTTGTAATGGAATGCTATAGAAGTTGCCATAGATCTAGTGGAGTAGAGTTTAACTTTTGGCATGGATTCATTATGGAGGGAATAAATGACACATATGCAGTCCCTTAGCCATTTTGATAATGTTACCTTGGAAACAGCCTCTCCCATTTTAGGTCCTGAAAAGAAGATGAAAAGCTGTTCAGATTTATTGATAGGTTTTGTCCTGTCTAGGTAAAACCTTAATTGTTTATGTACGTCTAAGGTGTGAAGGCAATACTCTCCTCTATTGGCAAAATTTGGAAAGAACACTGGTAGAACAATGGACTGGTTAGCAGAGAATTCAGAAACAACTTTGGGAAGAAAGGATGGGTTTGTTCGAAGTGACACTCTGTCTTTAGGAAAGACCAGGTAGAGCCTCTTGATACACAAAGCCTGCAGCTCTGAGACTCTTCTGGAACTTTAGGTCACACTTAGCCACAGGCTCAAAGGGCTTTTGAGTCAAAGACTGGAGGACTAAAGTGAGATTCCATGGTACTACGGGTTGTTTGAGAGGAGGCCTGAGATGAGAGGTCCCTTTGAGGAAAGCCTTGCAAAGGTGTAACGAAATAAGAGGGGTGCCATCTATACCACTGTGGAAGTTAAAAATTGCTGCTAGATGTACATGAACTGTAGAGGCAGAGGCTCCGTTATCAAAAAACTTAGCCAAATATTGAAGCACTGCCGTAACTGGAGTTGAATATGGATCTAGCATGTTATTCTTGGACCAAATGGAAAACCTTTTCCATTTATCCTGATATAGTCTTCTAGTGGATGGTTTGTGAGAGGCCAAAATGATGCCTCGAACAGGTAAGGAGAGATTAGCCTGCCTGATGATTAGCGGAAGTGGAGAAACCAAGCTGTTAGCTTGAGAGTGGACAGGTTTGGGTACTCAACCCTTGGGGGTGAGTGATCAGATCTGGTAGAGGGTCCAGAATCCATGGCGGGAATACCAGGTGAGGCCGAAGAAAGGGGAACCAAACTTGTTGAGGCCAGAATGGGGCTATGAGGACCACCTTGCATCTTAACCGAAGAGGTTTCTTCAGAGATTGTGGGATTAGAGGAATGGGAAGATAGGCATACAGGAGTCCCATGGGCCAATCGTGAATCAGAGCATCCCTCAGTGACTCCCCCTGCGGGGGAAACAGGGTGAAGTAGCTGCTGCACTTGGTGTTCGATGGGGAGGCTGAAGATTACAGATGTCACCTCGGGGTTGAGGGACCACTCGTGGGGGATGAGGATGCATCTGCTCAGTTTATCTGCGATCACGTGGGAGCTCCCCGGGATGTGCATTGCTATCAGAAAGTGGTTGGGAGCCATTGCCCACTGACAGATTCTCATGGCTTCTCGACAAAGGGGGTAGGACGTGGTTCCTCCTTGCCTGTTGATGTACCAGACCACTGACATATTGTCTGATTGGACTGCAATTGTCCCAGAGGGGAGAGCCGCATGGAATGCCTGCAACACTAACAGCACGGCACTCAGTTTTGGGACACTGATATGCAGGTGGACCTCCAAGGTGGACCATATGCCTTAGACAGTCTTTCCCTGAAAATGGCCCCCCCACCCAATCAGGGAAGCATCTGTGGTCACTATGGCTGTGGAATGAGAAGGTTGGAAAGGTCAGCTCCAAAGATCTTCATCTGGCCTCATCCATCAAAGCAGGTCCTGTTTGCAAGAGTTGGTTATTTGAATCTTGTAATCCAAGGGATGACAGTTTGGGAACCAATGACACAGAAGGAGCCATTGCAGAATTCACATATGCAGCTTTGCTAGGGGCATTAATGGAATTGACACCACCATAGAACCCAAAGCTTGAAGAACTTGTCTTGCAGGGACTGATGTTTGAGAGAGAATCACTCAGATTTGAAGCCTCAGTTGGTGGAGTCTGTGAAGAGGGAGTGATATCAGACAGGACTGGGTATTGAACATTGCTCCAATGAACTCTATTTTTTGTGTAGGGATAAGATTTGATTTCCCCCAATGTATCATTATTCCCAACAATTTTTCCAGAGAGAGCATGTTGTAGGGCAGTTACCAGAAGATGCTTGGTAGGTGCGGTGAGAAGCCAGTCATCTAGATATGGAAACACCCGGAATCCTTTTAGTCTCAAGTGAGCTGTTACTACTGCCATGCTGAACACTCTGGGGGCTGTAGAGAGACCAAACAGCAGGGTACAGAATTGGTAATGACTGGCTCCTAGCTGGAAGGGAAACAGACTCCTGGAGCATTTATCCATCTTGATGTGGTAATACGCATCACGGAGATCTATAGAGCATATCCAATCACCTTCTCTTAAAAAAGGAAGGATGGACTGAACCGTGACCATCTGGAATTTGGTTTGGGTGACAGACTTGTTTAAGCTGCTGAGATCCAAAATGGGTCTCCAGTCCCCTGTCTTTTTTGGCACCAAAAAGAATCTCGAGTAAAATCCAGATCTGCGCTGGTCTGGTTGGATGACTCTTTTTTGAGACAGCTTTATAATCTCTGAAGCTGCTGCTTCCCTTTGACTGGGTGGAACGTTGGGAAGTTTTCTTGGAAATTTTTGTTGACAAGAAAGGGGAATGGTGTAACCTCTGGTGATAATTTTCTGCACCCAACGATAGGTGGTGATAGAGTGCCAGGCAGCTTGGTGCAGAGAGAAACAATGCCCAATCACTTCCAGAGGTAAGCAATCGGGCCGCCCTTTAGGAGCGCTGATAAGGCTGTCCAGAGAAAGAGTCCCTGGAGGCTTGGTTGTGAGGACCCCTTCTGCCTCTATAAGGGCATCTTCCAGAATTGTTACCTGCTCTGCCTCTGGGAGTATCATCACCATGTGTGGCATGGAAAGGACCCTTAGATTTCATATGCCACATTTTTCCACTCCTCTGATTCCTGGAAAAGGTATGTTGAGGGTTGGAAAACCATAGGCCTTTGGCAGACAGCGTTTTTCCATCTTGCTTGCACCTGGCTAGCATGTCCTTCACTTTAGAGCTGAAGCAGGATGAAGCTTCGATGGGAGCATTCAGAAAGAAAGACTTGAAGGGATCCGCAAGGTCATAGATGCGCATCCAGGTATAACGTCTCATAACAATGCCCAAACACGCTGCTCTAGCCGCCCCTTCAGTCGCATGTGAGAGCAACCACATGAACGAGTTGGATATTGATTGCAGGGTTGCTAGCTGTGAGGCCACCTTGTCCGTGACCTCATCAGACAACTGTCCTGCGAATGTCCCAGAGAGTTAGGTGATCAAGTCCCTCTGGAGCCTCGTAAAATGTGCCAAATAATTCAGGGTCTGTATAGCAAAGGTCCCTGATGCAAAACACACCTCCCAAGTCTGTCCACCACTTGGGACTCCCTGTTGGGTGGGTGGACAATGGGACTTTCCTCAGCCAAGTCCTTTTTCATGGCCACCACCACCACCATAGCATCAACTGGTAACCCTTTGGACCAGTGCGGATTCTCAACAGGAGGAGGCAGAATTTTGTCTGGTCTCCAGGGAATCACCTCAGTGGAGTCAGGGTTCTTCCACGCATGCTGCACGATGAGCTGGATGAGTTTGTCACTGGGGGAGGGGTCACCCAAGAGGTAGACGGCTGGGCACGAAAAGCCTGCAGGAACACAGACTCCTCAGATGAAGGGTTGGAGGGTTTCCAGTCACCTCTCTGTTTTAACATTTCCAGGATGTCTCCGAAGGAGACATCATCATGAGGTGATCGTGGGGACCCTTCACCATCATCGTAATCTGTGTCTTCCATTAAGGACTCCTCAGGCGAGTCCATGTGCTTCCTCTTGCATGTCTTTTTTCGCGGGGGCTCCTCAGTGGGGGTTTCTGAGGAGGACTCGGAAGAGTGGGTGCCCTGAACAGGGGTGTTCTGTGGCTTCTCTGCCCAGTGTCCCGGAGGAGTGGTCTGTGACAGCTGCAGCTCAGGGGGAAAAAACTGGGGTTCTGACATAATAGGAGTGCTACCAGAAGCAAGAGCCCTCTCCATCACGTGGAAGGCAGGCCCGCTCGAAGAGGGATGGGAGCCTGGAACCGAGAAAGACAACCTTGGAACCGGGGTCACACCCTGCTCTGATGGCCCTGCCCCCATGGGTAGAGCCTCAAGCAAGATCGGCACAGACACAGCCATCAGCACTGAGTAGGGAACCGAGGAGAAAGTCGGCACAGTATCCCGGGCTGACGCGCCCATCCCCCAATCCCCAGATTGAGGAAGGACTGGTTCGGTGGGAACCGAAGACCAAAGGGACAAACCCAGAGCTGGAGTGAGGTGCACCATAGGTGCCGATGTGGTGGATTCCAAGAAGGTGGTCGGAACAGAAGGCTTTGAAGATGAGATGGCCAAAGATGGGGTGTAAGAAGGATAAGGCAACCCACATTCAGCAGGTGAATGGGTTTTACAGAGTGATGGAATCCCCCTGGCTATCAACAGCTGGTCCACAAGATGCACCACGTCATGTTCCGAAAGGCTCCAGGTGGATCTAGTGTATACTCCAGACAGGGAGTCAAGGATGTTTGAGAATTTTAAGCATCAAATCCATGGTATCCCCTACAGGCCAAGGTGTTTCATTAGAGGGCAATGATAGTTTAAATGTTAAAATGGACGTGACTGAAAGTATAGGACAGTTGGACATCAATGTTTCTGTGAACTTCATAACTACATTTAGTACATATAGCAAACATTGTTCATTTATTTTAAGGAAGAACTGGGATTTGTTTAAGATGCACCCAGATATCTACCAGAAAATAGGCGAAGGCCCTAGAGTGATTTATAGGAAAGGAAGAAATCTTAAATCATTATTAGAAAAGCATGATATGGTAACTGTAAAGAATCCGGGGCATGTATAAATGCCTGAATTGTAATTATTGTAAAATTGTGAATGAGACTAACAGTTTTTACGTGAATGGAACAATGTATAAATTGAAGGGTAAATATAACTGTAACTCAAAGTTTGTTACATATTTAGCAAGATCTACATCATGCTTGGGTTTCTATATAGGTAAAACTGAGAGAAGACAGCGTGACAGGATGTATGAACATCTATATGCCATCAAGAAATGTAAACTTGAAAATGCACTTGCCAAACATGTAGCTTGCTATATAAATCATAGCTTCAAGTTTATGGTTATAGATCAAGTCAAGGTTGACCCTAGGGGAGGCCCAAGACATCTTAAACTTGAAAAACTTGAAGAGCTTGAGTTAGCTTGGCAGGTGAGACTGAATGTGTACAGTCTCCCTGGGCTTAATGATTCCTGTTCGATCAGTAGTGTGTTAAAACTAAACAGTTTAAAGAGATGAACAAACATGAGTATGTTGAAGTAACCTTGGGTATAAATTAATTTAATTTATACATTTACCCAGAACTGTTTGTACATTTATTTATATATTTTTACTAAATAGGAATTAGTTCTTCCTTGAGTGGTCCATGTCTGATGTTTTATCAAAATTATGTCATCTTACTTTATGTCTTGTTAATTTTATGTTTTAAAAATTTTAAATGGAAAATTTTGTTAATTTTATCATCGGGAACTGTTTTATTGTTAAGATGTGTAAATGTCTTGCCTCTTTAAATTTTCATGTGTCAATTAAGTGGTTTCATATATATACACTGCATTTACATTTATCGAGAGTATTCTGATGAAGTCAGCTATTGAAGCTGACGAAAAGCGCTTACATAAATCTCTTATTTGTCTGTATTTGCCTTCTCCTGTATTTTTTGTTTTACATGTTTGAGAAATAGGCTATATGCTTGGCCCAGAAACAGGTCTATTGAGGGAGAGTATCAGGTCCATGGTGCAAGGTCTGCTGGCACCAAAGTCTCTAGGTTTGAGACTGGAAGCAAAGGGATCAAATCCAGAGTGGTCGATACAATTCTCTGTGCCGAAGTGGCACTCAGAACCAAGATGGTCGGTTCCAAAATGGAAACTGAAGTTGAAGTCGAAGATATGCCCTGAGCCGAAGTAGCTACAGTTACTGAAGTCAAAATAGGCGTAGTAAGATCTATGATCGGTGCTGGAGGCAGGGTCTGTGCCAATACAGGCATCGGTATCGAAGGTTTTGCAATGGTCAAAGCCAAGGAAGGTGGAGCCGAAGGGGCAGATTTATGCTCCGACGATAACTTGGGGATCTTAGATTTCCCAGGTTTGCTCTGATCACCCGATGGTGAAGAAGGAACAGAAGGGGATCTCTTTTTGTCCTTAGAAGGAGGGGTTGAGACCTCAATTGCAGAAATGGCCTCTGAAAAGGGAGACTTGAGGAACCCCTTTAGAATAAGTTTATTTTTCTGCTCATTAAGAGTGTATTGGCTGAAACTTTGACAAATATCACATGGAGGCTGCATCGAAAGGTGGGCCAGTCCCAAACAGTATACACAGTCATCATGCAAGTCACTGTTAGGTAACTTGCCCTTACAAGAAGTACAATGCTTAAAGCCAGAGGTACTTTTCTTATCCACCATTTTTGTAGAAAGAACACCACAACTAACTGTATACTCCAGCAATAATGAAGTCACCCAGTTCAAAATCACAAAAAAAAAAAAAAATCACCAGAAAAATACCACTACAACCACACACTGTATATAAGAAAGGGAAACACCTGAAAAGAGATAAAGCTAACAGGTTGAGTAAGAGAAAGCAAAACCAGCTGCAGTATTGAAGAAATATCACAAGGGTAAGGGAAAAGGCCATACCAACAATGGTACTTAAGTTTATCAATGGTAACAACGGGTAGAGTGGAGAATATATGGTTAGACTGAAGAAGAGACACTAGCTAGACTAAAGGTTTAGTAAAATATGAAAATATCCAAAACTTTTACACAAATATCAAAAAAGATTTTACTTAGCTGAGAGCTCGGCTGAAACCTGGCTTTACGGCTAAGCAGCAAATGAGATCTGAGGTACCAGGGAGAAGGGCATTCTGGGTAGAGACTTAGGTCGAGAGTTTTTTTGGCTGGCGCCAGCTTGGTAATAGGACGACTCAGTTCCGAGGGCTCGGAACCGAACCCATCAGTGATGAATGGAAAAAAGATTAACAACATCAGATTATAGTTTTGTGTTATTGGGAGCACAATTTTGTGTGCACCAGTGAATATTGCACATTTTTAAGGAGTTATCACAGGTTTTTGAATGCTATGTTTTTCTTTCACATGGCTCCCAGTAGTTGTTAGAATGATTTTATTGCATTTAAAGGGCACTACCACTTTCTTGGAATTCTCTTTCAAAAGAGACCATCATTCTGCCATATTTTTGGATGTGAAACTGACCAAGGACATTGATGGGATGTCTTCTAGAATATATACGAAACCTATGTATTCCTATAAGTTTGTACATTTCAAGAGCACACACAGTTATGGGCAGGAACTTGGCATTGTCAACAGACAGATTATATGGGCTTCCAGATTAACATCTACTGAGACCATTTATAAGAAGGAGTTCCATATTCTTATGGATATGTTTCTTGCCAGGGGTTGTCCTATTGCACTGCTGGAGGACAACCAGGAATATGTTACAAGAAACAGAGATGTCAAGTTTGCCCCAATTTTGAGGTCATCTGGGAATGTTATGACAGTAAGGGCAAGGGCTTTTATTTCCAAGGTGTTGGCATTACACTATTTCCATGAATCCCATGATTTGTAGGATATCATGGACAGGAACTGGAATTTACTTTTAGAATTTTGGCCAGAGTTAGCCAAGAAGAAAATACATCTTAAGTTCATCTTTAAGTTCAGAAACAATATTGGCTCACACTTAAAACACAAACCCTTGGTGAAACAGACTAACATGGCCATGGTTAAGTGTGGCTCCTGTCGATCTTGTTGGTACATTCAAGAAGGACCTAATATTAGGTTCATAGGTTCATAGTAGGTACTAGGCTATCAGCCCAAGGGCCTACATAAGCCTAGCCAACAAGGTTCCCTGGCTTACGCCAACCAAGAAAGTTATTTTCCTGTGCCACTGTCGAGCAGAGACACAGAAGTGATCCCCGGGGTGTACTTCCTATTTCCCATCCAGTCATCAAGATTTTTCTTGAAGTGTGCTAATGAAGAACTTTGCTTGACATAGAGGAGTAGCCTGTTCCAGAGTATGGGAAGTTTGTGGTTGGAAACTTCCCTAGGGTATTGCAACATCTTGATCAATGAATAGCAATTGTTACAATGTTGTTTATTTAGCAACATGTCACTCCTACCACATTTTTATGTGGATAAAATCCAACAGAAATTACTTAAGAAGTTAAGGAACGTTGCTGTGGTATAAAAACTAAGGATATGACAAATGCTATTTTCAAGCAATTCATAGTTTGTGAAAATTTCAAAAAGTTTTTCTTTTTTTGTTTTAGAAAAGTTGACAAATTATTTGAGAGAGGAGGACTGTGAAACAGAATTTCTTTGCAAGGAAACACACTGGTAAGTTTTCCTGAAAAGCAATATAGCACCCGATGTAAATGACTACAGTTACATATCACCCATCCTGGGGAAACATAATGAACCTCACATGACATTGGTTAGTTTTGATGACATGGACAGGAAGTTTTTAGTATTTAAATTCACTTATGGACATGTGTTTTTATCTAACGAAGTTCATTAGAATTGTATGGAGGGGCTAACTCGATAAGAGTATTGGTGAT
Source organism: Protopterus annectens (assembly GCF_019279795.1). Classification (NCBI taxonomy): domain Eukaryota; kingdom Metazoa; phylum Chordata; order Ceratodontiformes; family Protopteridae; genus Protopterus; species Protopterus annectens. The sequence continues at coordinate 254,978,304 of NC_056727.1, read as the reverse complement.
TGTTGGTGTGTTTGGTTTTATTTTGTTCATGTAAAACTAACAATTTGCTGAATGCAAGAAATGACCTAAGCAAACTCAAAGATTCAGAAGTAAACTGAGAGTTCCAGGAATTGCTTTATCTTCTTCAAGGAAAGTCTCTTTAAGTTGCTTTACAGACATATTTTGTCAAAATATGCAAGTCCGATGTAACAGGTACTTCAAATGCATTCTTAAGAGTTTGAAGTTGCAAATAAATATTAGTTAGAAGATAATGCATGATATTTATAGACAGGTTGCGTAGTATGCAAAACCATGCAAGTAGCTTTGTGCATGAGACAAGATGTACCTAATTTATAGATATTGCTCTTCTAAGGAATGCAGAACTGTGCTACTCAAACATTATGCTTTAAGAAGCAGCATGGAAATGCTATACTGAGAGCATAGCCTGTTTATATTAGACCATTGTGTATCCTGGTGCAGTGATTTACACAGAATATTATGGTGATTCACAAACATCTGTACTACGTAAGATGTATGCAGTGCAGTGCTGAAAATGTGTAAATGTACATTGCACTTTAGCTACATGCACCTATGTACTTCAAAGGGAAAATATTTACTGGCTAAAGATGAGAAGCTTTACACTGCTCAAATTATCTAACAGTGTACATATGAAGGTATATGTGAGTGTATGTCTGTCTGCCTGTGGAGGGTGATACAAGGACAGTGTCTATGTGGGCACTGTGATTATATGCACATTACTGAGTGTATGTGTGTATGTTTGCTGGATTAGTAATGTCGGGTGTGCTGGCACTGGATATGTCCAAATGTCTCTGTGTGTACATACTTGGGTGTGGGTTTGCATGTGTGAGCATCTGGATATTTGTGTGTGTGTGTGTGTGTGTGTGTGTGTGTGTGTGTGTGTGTGTGTGTGTGTGTGTGTGTGTGTGTGTGTATGTGTGTGTGTGTGTGTGTGTGTGTGGTCTGCATTGTCTGACAGGAAAGACTAATAGGGCAAAGTCATAAAATACAGTGGCTCTGCCATACTCAATCTCCCCCTTCAGAAAGTCTCTCAGGGAAATACATTTGTTTGTGTATCTGTGTGTGTATATACATGCTTTTATGTCTGTTATTATGAGCTTTGTATATGTTTGTCTGTGTGTATATTTGCTTTTGAGTGTTTGAGTGCATGTATGTGTGTTTGTGCAGGGAAGGGAATTGTGTGCCTGTATGCAGTTTTTTTATGACATATAGAACCTGTGCTATTTCTTTGGCTAGAATGATAAGGTGCTCAGCTGGCCAGTTGTTTAAGCTGCCCACTTGTATATTCTTAGTCATGCATATTAGCTGATAAAGAGACCCAGGGTTGTGTGGATCACACATGACTGTGAATTCCATTATAATGGAAAAGTGTAACTCAGTGTCACTGCCAGTACAAGTCGCACTGCTGCACTTGTACATGTGAATACCATCCAACAGGTCTGTATTATCTGGAGAAAAAAGAAGAAAAATGAAACAGTAGAAAGAATATAAAATGAAGTTTTGAAAAGTGATTTTTTTTTTATGTTTGAAAAAGTATAAAATGATCATGGTATCCATTTCTCAGGTTGACAAAATGTTCATACTGACGGTGTCTATTTAAATTTTATTCTTACCTGAACTATATGGCTTAGCTCAGATGTGGTGTTTGTAGTAGTGAATGCTGCTTTATACCATTCTGTTTCAGTAACGGTCTAGAAAAAAAAAGAAAACCAAATGTTTACCTCCTTTGATAAAGTACATTTGTAGGTAAGTATAGTTGCCATAAAAGTAGATCTGGCTGTAACAGAAAATGAGAACAACTGTGTCTTTCCAGGTCTGAAGATTCAAAACACTGACTGCCCTCCTTCAATGCATAGCCAAATAAAGTCTCATTCTTAGGCATAGGTATGTGAGTGAATCCATCTTGTATACTGCATTGGGGAGCATTCCTTTCCGTTCATTTGGAAAGAATTCACAGATAAGGAAAGAAAGAAATGGCAGACAAATAGTCCTACTACATAAAATAAGAGAAAAGCATATAGCCTTAAAAAGTTAAAGAAAAAAATAATATAACTCTAAGCACCTATCTAAAATGTATTAAAGGAAATGTATGTATAAGGATGTGTTTACAATAAGTGTCGAACAATATTATGGAAGGAAACTATAAAATAAACTGGAAAAATGATAGCAGAAGAAATCTAATAATTATCAAAAGAAAAAGAAGCTTCTATAAAAGGTGCCATAAACAAACGCACTTAATCATAATGACAATTCTTGTAGCAGATATATAGAAAGAGAGTACTCATTAGGTCTAGGGAAGTATAACATAGTAGTCTGCCCTTACCCACCTTTGGCGAGTCGCCAGTCTGAGTGCATTAGGTGTTCTAAGGTAATATAACAGCTGCTTTATGCTTACTGACTGTTCTTTGCCTGTACCGATTTATAGTAGAACGTATGACAGCTATAAATATTTTAGAAACATGGAGGCAAACCTATTGCATTAGCCTACTAACAGTAGGTATAATACCGCCACAACACCATGTCAATCACAAAGCATCAGTAAGCCCATATCTTATGCTGAAGCTGCAAAGAAAAAATTGCCAGCTCTCCTAGAACAGATTCTAAAAAACTCCCAGTCTTTAGTGCACATGGCAACAAATATTCCTTCACTACTCACACCTACTGCATATCCACACATATCACCCAAGAGTCACCAAGAAAACAGCCCAAAACCCATAAGGTCCACTAAATCAGCTTCAATACAGGGAAATGTTTTAATCATAGGTGACTGTATAGTTAGGTATACAAACTCCACATACAACAGACTAGACAAGAATATGGTGACTGTAAGCTGCTTGTGAGGTGCAAGGATCCATGATGTCACAAGGACCCTAAGGCCCCTTAAACTAGAAGAATATGATTATGGCTTAGTGGTGGCCCATGTAGGAGTGAATGACCTGAGTTGCTACACCCAGAGGGTCATGCTAGAAGACATGATAGAATTTACTATGCCTGCATTAGGAACAAGAAAGGCACTGGTCTTGAGCAGTGTCTTGCCTTCACCAAAAGTTTGCTTAGTACCAATATAAGAAAATTGGCCTTAACCATTGACTAGAAACTGGATGTCATTCTAAGATTATCTAGTATATGATAGCATGGGATAAGATGATAGATAAGACATCTTGTTTTGCCTGTCATGGCTCACACCTCTTATACCAGGGCTTTCCCATATGGGCTAAAGCATTTTCTGCCCCATGGTAGCTTTTTTTAGGCAGACTTCTCCATCTGCACATCCCTACACAGTGAACTCAAACTCAGATTTGGATAACAACATGGTCACAATACTCAGTGCCATACGTCTAAATAGAAAGGTGGTAGCCCAGTTACTTAGATATTGTTTCACTGCAATGACAGCAATTCCTCTGCCCCAGGACTTAGCACTTATCACACCTTCAAACCCTTGGGTAACTGCAGGGGAGAATCTGTATTTGTTAGAATACCATCACTTCACATCAAATTACCCTCAATTTGGACCTCCTGAAGATCAAGCTGTCCTTCACAAATGCAATTACTATTACATTGTTAGCTACAGATCCCCATCAATGTCCCCAACAGATCATGGAAATTACCTTAATACCATTAAGGGTTTAAATATCAAACCAAATATCTTCTTGCTAGGAGATTGTAATTCCCCAGGCATTGATTAGCACACCTACAACTCTAAAAATGGATATACTCTGTGTTTCTTAGACTTTTTAACATCAGTGCTCAACAGAAAATTGTAAATGTACTCACTAGAGGATCAAATATCTTTGAGCTGCTCCTTTACCAACCTAGCATTTGCCTGTAACACACCTCACATTTCAGTATTCCTGGTTAAATCTGACCACAACACAGTCACCTTTTCTGTCAGGTCTAGTGGTACCAACCTACCACCAAATTAGACTTTCTTTAGGGGCTTCTCCAGGGCAAACCAACTCCAGCTTGTAGAAGACCTACTCAAAATTCCCAACAATCCCCCACAAATGGGCCCACCAGAGATGGCTGCTGCATTCATCTCCAGTTTTACTAACACCTAAACAGCTGCATAGAAAAGACTATATCCATTCACTCTAAATACAATGGTAAATTCTGAATAAACTTATTTATTGTAACTCCCATATTAACAATCTATATGACAAAAAAGGAAACTAATGAAAATTTGTAAGAAATCCCGTCGCCTACCTCAAAACAGCAATGAAACATTGCAGCATGGAACTTAAGAACACTACTAGAAAATGTAAAACAGATTACAAACTTAAGGTCATTAAAGATATTAAAGTAAACTACAAATACTTCTTCAGTTATGTCATAAAGTAAAGGAATAATGGCCAGCAATGCACTGAGCTCTCCCATAATGTTATCACACATTCTGATCCCAAAGATACAGCCAATATAGTAACAGACAAATTTAATATTAACTTTACCCCACCTACCCACACTATTGTCCCAGTTATCCCTGAAAATGTAATTTTCCCCTGAAATCACCTTGGAACAAGTATCAGCGTGTCTGCCAAAGTTTAAAAATAATACTTCTGTACAATCAGATAGCATACCAGTCTGCGCCTGCATTCTCATTAGTGCCAAGTATGCTCAATTTAAGCCTGTATGTAAACTATTCAGTCTGAGGCAATTTATGGTGTTTATGCCTAATGCTTTGAAGACAGCCAGTGTGATTTCCCTAGACAAGGTTAAGCTCACTACAGACCCTGATAATTATAGGTCCATCAACCTCACTAGCTTCATATTCAGAGTCATAAAATGTATCATAGCAGAACAAATTTATACAGTCACAGGCAACTTAACTGATACAGATGGGCAGTTCTTGTTTCCTGAACCTAGCAAACTTCTGTGGAAAGGTTGTACAGACTGTAGACAGTAGTCACTCTGTGCACATTTTTTATCTTGACCTGGCCAAAGCTTTTGACACTATCCCTCATGCTGATATTATTGAAAAATTAGACAAACACTCTAAATCCCTATATTATCCACTGGATTGTAAATTGACTATCCAAACAGACCCAAAGTTGTGAAAGTTGCTGGTACTAGTGGGGTACTGTAAAGATAAGTGTTGGGCCCTCTTCTGCTTGGCATTTACTTTGCATATACCCAGGCCAATATCCCAGAAGTCTGGTTAACCAAACTTGCTGATGACTGCAAGCCAGACATTATTGTGTGCTCATTCACTGATATTAAACTGCTCCAACAAGGGCTGGTACACTTCTGACATGCTGAAAAAGGTCTCAAACTAAACACAAAAAGTACAGCATAGCAGTGTTTGGCAAAAAAGTTGTTTTCACCTCATATAAGTGGTACTCCTCTTCAAACAGCTACAGTCATAAGAGACCCGGGTGGTTATTGGATACCTCTCTCTCTTTTGATAACTATTTTTAAAACAGTCATGAAATCTTTCTATCTGATCCAGTTAATTCCAAGGGAATATTTTCAAGATCCAAAGAAGTCATCTTACCACTATACTTTTCCCTTATCAGATACATCATTAAAGACAATGTCAACTGTGGTATGTACACATCCAAGCATATAACTCAGCTGAAAAGGACCATTGATTTTAACAAAGAAAATTAAAGGTCTTAAGTCCTTCAACTGCACTCATAGACTAGCAGAACTGTTCTTAAACTCAGTAACCAACCAGCTGGTCTAAGGTGACTGTGTCTCGCTTTTTGAACCATGAAGCACCTAATCCTTATTTGCCCTCCTATTTCTTCAGAAAGAAAAGTGGCTCTATCTACATGGGTACTAGAAACCTAAATCTACACCAAAAAATAATCAAAACTCAGTGGAGGGACAGATTCCAAATTCAGTGTATGCCCAGTCTACGGAATGAGTTACCTGTTCAGTTCAAGTGAAGTACTACTTTGTCTACCTTTAAGGCCAGTCTTAACAAGGAAGTGAATAACACAAATTTCCACCAGCGTTATCATGTACAGCCCTGACAGATCTGGGAGGTGAGAACTATTAAATGCAAGTACAGGGTGCAAAGAATTTTTAAGTGCAATGACTTAAAGACATATATGGCTAGGCATACTGAAGTTCCTGTGACTACTGCCTAGTATTGCTCCTTTGTTCCCTTACAAAAGTGGGGAAAGAACTTTCTTAGTACCAATTACTGAGTGATCTCACCCTGTTTGAACAGGACTGTTCATTCAGCTATTACAACATTTTACTAAATTACTCTTCTTGATCCAATTTGACAAAAAATAGTTTGACAGTTTGATCAAGTGGCATACACCCAATGTATGTATGCATGTATGTATATCATACAAGTGAAACTCACTTTAATGCACTGATAGTAAGGATACATACAACAATCACAAAACTTATTGATGAAAAAAGTCACAATGAAAATAAATGTAACAATGATTTGGCTACATTAAAGTGATGTTCATTGCTATGTGCACTCAATCTATACATAGAGAGATAAAGTTGTAGACATAGATATAGGCATATATGACACTATATTAACATGCACAAGCAGTGAAACAGAGAAAAGAAATGCCAGCACATCAAACCATACTTATTATAAAAACAAAAGGATCATTACAACCAGTTGTAAAAGGAAAACAAATGGCATCTTTCTGCAATCTATTAACCAGAACCTCACCACTAACTCTGTCTGGCAGTTGGGACAGAAGATTAAGGACCTTCTTCATCTTGCCACTGCTGCATGTTATTTCAGGGTTTGATGCCCTCATCCTCCATTGCCTAACTTTGTGACTCTCAGTCACTTAACCAGACAGCACTTCCAGGCCGAGTCTGAAAAAAGCCCATAGAAATCAGTGCTCTACCCTTGTTAACAAATACAAGCAAAATAAATAAATAAAACTTCAGACACACTTTGTCTGAGTAGTAGCAGTTTAGAGAAAAGTTTTTTTCATAAGGTAATGAGTAGGGACAAAAGTAAAAGAAATTGCATTTCATTTGCCTTTTCAATAAATGGGTAATGTAAGCAAGCAATGATGCCTGCCAGGGTGTGTGTTAGTGTGTAATTAACACCTGCCCAGTGGTGTTATGAGTCCCGACGCCACAAGTAGAGAGCCTCTACACTCCTTGAAGGGCATTAATTACACATTAACACACACCCTGATGGGCATTATTGCTCTTAGAGAATGGGCACTCTATAAAATTGTTGTTTTACTTATTTTTTATTATTTTTTTTTAATATATTTTTGATGAAAAATAGTTCCTCTACCTTTTAGTTATGTACTTACCATAACTTTAGATGTTTGGGATCCATCTCGCCTACATTCTGTACTGATGGGCTCGGAGCCGATCCTCGGCTCCACGCTTATGCTTTAGAGCGAAGCCTCATTGGCTGAGCTATTCTCTATCCCAGGATGCACCACCACTAATCCCCCAGATCTTGTTTGTCTGCATTCATGCACACACACATAACATTGCCAGATGTTTCAAGATGAAACAATAGAATTCGGACCGTCCGATCTCTTTTGATCTCCAAGGCAGGGGGAAGGAGGGTGGGTTATTAGGAATGTCTGGATCCCAAACATCTAAAGTTATGGTAAGTACATAACTAAAAGATGTTATGTGATCCTATCTACATTCTGTACTGATGGGACAGCGTCCTAGCACCTAATTCCTGGGTGGCTCACTGGAAAACACTCCTGAGCACTGTGGAACCAAATGGAGATGCCACATCCAATTTGTAGTGGGAAATGAAAGTGTGCGGGGAAGACCACGTAGCTGCAGCACAAATGTCACTAATGGCAAGCTTAGAATGGAATGCTATTGAAGTAGCCATAGCTCTTGTAGAGTGAGCTTTGATAGAGGTTGTAAGCTCTTTATTAGAAGAGGAATAAGCCTGACTAATACAGTCCCTGATCCATTTGGCAATGGTGACCTTTGTGACGGCTTTGCCCAATTTATTATCTGAAAAGGACACAAACAGTTGATCTGTTTTCCGTGTTTGTTGGGTCCTGTCTAAATAAAAATGCAATTGCCTATGAACATCCAATGTGTGGAAGATGTATTCCGCTTTGTTTGAGTACTTTGGAAAGAAAACTGGAAGTTCTAATGACTGTTGCAGGCAAAAACTGGAACAAACTTTAGGGACAAAAGATGGATCAGGCCTGAGGGATACTCTATCTTTGTGAAAAACCAGGTACGGTGGTTTTACAGATAGAGCTTGAAGCTCTGAAACTCTTCTGGTAGAAGTAATCGCGACCAGAAAGGCAGTTTTCCAAGAAAGAAATTTCAAATCACATGTTGCTGGGAGGAGGTTAAGGCACGTAACACCACATCGAGATCCCACGGAGGAGCAGGATGAGAAGTCGGAGGTCGTAAAAGCACAGCACCTTTCATGAAGGTTTTACACAATCTGTTGCTCATTAAAGGTGGGTTTATAGATTCATGGAAAATGGAAATAGCTGCGAATTGGACCTTGATGGTAGAGACTGAAGAACCTTGATTGAATAGGGAGGTCAGAAATTTCAGGACTTCCGATACCGGAACAGTGATGGGATCCAGACCCCGGAGTTGAGCCCAAATAGCAAATCTCTTCCATTTGCTAGTATACAATTTCTTAGTGGCAGACTTGTGGGCCGAGGATAAGATATGTATGACTTCCGGGTCTAAGGTATGATTCCTGACTATAGTCGGAAGAGGAGGAGCCAAGCTGTTAACTTCAAAGTGTGAAAGGACTGATGGAGTTGTCCCGACTGATGAATCAATAGGTCCGGGATCTGATCCAGGAACCATGGACCGTCCAGTACATATTTCCGAAGATAGGGGAACCATACCTGACGAGGCCAGTAAGGGGCAACTAAAATCATTTTGCTCCCCAAGTGAGACGCCTTTTGGATCACTCTGGGAAGGAGAACTGGAGGGAAGGCGGATGGGCTAATGCATCCATAGGACTCTCCCGGAGCTGGAGTGAGAGAAGAACTTTCTGCAAAAGGTCGCAACAAGGAGTTCCCCATCTGCTGAAGATCTGAGTTGTCACTGCATCGTTCAGAGACCACAGGATAGTTCTGCTTAGTCTGTCAGCTATCACGTTGGATTTGCCAGGGATATGAGTTGCTACCGCCACTGCCCATTCCCAAACTCTCATGGCCTCTCTGCAAAGAGGGTAGGATCTGGTCCCTCCCTCTTTGTTCAGATACCAGACTACTGACATGTTGTTGGAGTGAACGGCAATTACGTCCTGAGGGAGGTAATCGTGGAGGGCTTGTAGAGACAGAAACACCGCCCTCATTTCTAAAATGTTGATATGAAGGAGACTCTCTTCTGAATGTCATTTGCCTTGGACTGACCTGCCCAGGGAATGCCCCCCCCCCACCCCATCTGGGAGGCGTCCGTTGTCAATGTGGCCATAGGAGGAGGTGGAACAAAGGGTCGTCCCTGATCCAGATTGGAGGGCACCAGCCACCAGCGAAGGTCCCGTTTGCAGGTTTCCGTGATCTGTATGAGGTGACTGAGAGGGAGATCCTGAAAGGACCACTGTGTCGAAAGGAGCCACTGGAGAATTCTCATATGCAATCTTGCTAAAGGGACTAGAAGAACAGTGGCCGGCAGAGCCCAATAGCTGCAGGACCATCCTGGCTGGAGCTTTGGATCTGAGAAGCAAGGCTCGGACTTGAGCCTGTATAGTTTGTATCCTTTCTGTAGGAAGATAGAGTTTGAGTCTATCTCTACTCCGATGAACCTTATACGCTGAGATGGCAGCAACACAGACTTTGACCAATTGAAGGTGATTCCAAGGGAAGTGCCTAGTGATATTGTGGCTTGTAGGTTCTGCAATAGTAGACGCCTGGAGGTGGCAGTTAGGAGCCAGTCGTCCAGATACGGAAACACCTGGAATCCTAGACTCCTCAGGTGAGCAGTCACGACCGCCAAACATTTGGTGAACACCCTGGGGGCTGTGGTGAGACCAAAGGGCAGTGCACAGAACTGAAAATGACCGTCTCCCAGGCTGAAGCACAAATGTCTCCTGGACGCCTGATTTACCAGGATGTGGTAATAGGCGTCCTTGAGATCTATGGAGCACATCCAAACACCTTTCTCCAGCAGTGGGAGAATGGATTGTAAGGTGACAATTTGGAACTTGGACTTTTTGACTGATCGATTTAGGATGCTGAGATCCAAAATGGGCCTCAAGTCCCCGGTCTTTTTTGGCACCAGAAAGAATCTTGAGTAAGTCCCTAATCTAATCTGGTCTGCGGGGACTGGTTGGATGACTCCTTTTTGAAGCAGCTTTGAGACTTCCAAGGCTGCGATTTCCTGTTGACTAGGTGGCGGATCCGGGATTTTCTTGGATGGTGGTGGGGAGTGAGAAAAGGGGATGGCGTAACCTCCGGCGATGATTCAAAGCACCCATCGGTCCTGAGTGATACCTTCCCAGGCTTTTAGGTGCCTCGAAAAATGACCCCCGACTGGCTCCGGAGCTGCACAGTCGGGCAATCCTTCAGGGATTGTGGAAGGCTGAAGAGCCACGAAAGGACTGTCTCCAGTGTTGCGGGGGCCTCTGCCGCCTCTGGCCTCCTCTGCCTCTAGAAGGGGATGGATAAGACTTCTGGGATTCCTCCTCTTTTAGCCTTGGGATAAGGGTGGAAAATCAGTCAAAGTCTTACCTTCTTGCTCCTTGGGTCCAAACAAAGAGGACCCATCAAAAGGAAGACTTAAAGGCTTCCAGGCTTGCCTCCATAGAGCAACAGCTGCATATGAAATGAGCCTCATGGATGAGTTTGATATCGATGACAGCGTAGCCAACTGAGAGCCAACCGTCTGGGCCAGCTGCTCAGGTAGGTTACCCAAGAGGGTATCTGAAAGCTCCTTGATCAGATCCCTCTGAAATCTAGTGAAGTGCATTAAATAGTTCAGGGACCTTAAGGTCTGAACTGAGGGTATCCATGCTCCTAGACTCCTTATTAGGAGGATGGAGCCTCTGCTACATCTTGTTGGGTAGCAGATGCCACCACCAAGGCATCTACAGCCACACCTTTGGTCAAAAACTCCTTCTCTGGGGTGCTGATAAGAACTTATTTGCAGGCACCGGTTCCACAGAGTCTGGATGTTGACAGATCAAATCTAGGAGCTGAGGCAGAGGGCTGAGCCCAAGGCCTTGAGGAACACAGACTCATCAGCGGAAGGGGTTTGGAATGCCAGCCACCTCATTGTTTGAGGGCTTCCAAGATGTCTGCAAAGGAGACATCATCTGAGGGGACCCCTCCGCATCATCAAGATTGGTGTCCGACATGAGAGACTCATCCCTCTTGCACAGTCTTTTCCTTGGGGTTCCACTGAAGAAGCTTCAGAGGGACCTCCAGGAGAACCCCACTGGGGTGACCTCAGGATCTAGGGACAGGGGACTACCAAAGACCCAGTCTCCGTGTGTAGGGAAGGTGCTGGTGAGACCGTGGAGGTAGCCAAAGAAGATTTGGCCCTCATGGCCCTGAAGGCTGGACCGCCAGAGTCCTGGGAAGGTCCAACCCCGTGGCCACAACAGTAGATGGTAGAAGGCTCGGAACCAAAACATCGGTCATCCCCAGGGCAAACCTCCATCGGCTCCACCAGCAGGTGCTGAGGCTGTTGGAGGAGGAACCAGAACTACAGGTGGGCCATCGGCTCTGAAGCGAATGGGCTGGAGATTTCTGGAATACATGAGACTGAAACAGTCTTAGGAGCACCCTGTCGATGTCCGAATCCAACATCTTGGAAGATCGGGAGGAGACCGGACTGGGGACCAATAGACTCTACCAGTATCGGTGCCAAGGGAGATTCCTCATCGGCTCCAAAATCAGTGGAGCTGATGAAGGTGACCCAGCCATCGGCTCCGAAACCAGAGGAGTCGAGACTAACTCCGTGGAGCCGATGGAGAAGCCTGCCTAGATTTCTTACTGGTCGGTTCCTTTCTTGGCTGGAGAGGAAGAGGAAGATAAGGCCTCCTTGAAGGAGGGTTTAATCAGCCCTTTCAAGATTAATTTATTCTTCCTCTCTTGGAGGACCCTAGAGGAAAAAGCGTGACACACGCTGCAAGACTCCTGTAGGTGTTTGGCGCCTAAACAGTATACGCATAAGGAGTGATCATCGGTGATGGACATTTTATAGTTGCATCTTGTGCACTTCTTAAATCCTGAGGGTCTATGCTCTTTGGACATAATGCCTGTAAACCACTCACTATATCAGTAGAAAAAAACACTATGTATGTCACTGAGTAAAGATTTTAAACAATAAAACCAAATGAAAGGCCAAAATTAACAAGTACAAGTACAAGTACAAAGGAGGGCCAAGAACCCTCTAACTTAAACAGGTACTTGACCTCTAAAAATAAGAAGACTCACTAAAGAATAGGGAAGGCCCTCTAACGGAAAACCTTTCCCTGTTCAATCACACAAATTCACCACAAAATTTATCCAAAAACACACTGATACACAACGATAGCTGTTAAAACAGCTTTTGGGTAAGAATAAAGAATTTCTGACAGGAAAACTTTAAGAAAAACAGCAGATCTGGGGATTAGTGGTGGTGCATCCTGGGATAGAGAATAGCTCAGCCAATAAGAGGCTTCTATAGCATCGAGGATCAGCTCCGAGCCCATCAGTACAGAATGTAGGCGAGATAGCATCACATAACATCTAATGTTTCAAACTATCTGTAGTACATGTTAATGGTGTTGAAGGACGCATTTTACATCCAAATATGACACTTTAAAAAATAACGGTATTTACTTTACTTTTGGTCCCTTACTCCTAAATTGTTTGGTTCGTCAGCGGTCATTGGAGACTGAAGTTACTAAACAATGACATACATTTGAGTTTCAGACTTCTATTTCCTTCAGAAAATTCATGCTAGCACAACTCCTTTACTTAAGCAACTTTGTAATTTTATAATAGCAATAATTAAAATCTGTTTGTATTTTAGAGCCTTTGTTCCTCCTTTATTTCAGGCTTTATCCACATTTCTTCAGATGAAAGGTACAAATGTATACAGACCTCTTTACTGCTGCTGCTGCCAGTAGTCATCTCACTCGTTCTCTCTCACACACACCTCTGCTTTAGAAAATGCATGCTAACGGAAACCTTGTTATTCTAACAACTTTGTAAGTTTATAAGAGCAATATTTAAAATCTGTGTCTATTTTTGGATCTTTGTTCCTCCGTTATATTAGTCTCTGTGCAGATTTCTTGTGCTAAGAGTTTGAGAGGTACGGAAATCTCTTAACTGATTGCTGCCAGGGGAGTGCTCAATTGCTCACACACACACACACACACACACACACACACACACACACACACACACACACACACACACACACACACTCTTCTGCTTTTGTGCATGCATTCATTCACACACACAGACAGCAACATAGACACACATACAGACACATACGTTTTCCCTGTTTTACTTATTTTTTTACACTCACTAAACAGCAAAAGAGCTAATTAGCGAGTGTAAAATAATAGGTCAATTGATCTTTGTCTTACTCTCATACACTCTCACACACAGACATAAGCACACACAAACACTTTTTTCTTTTATTTTTTTTTTCTTTTACACTCACTAAATAGCAAAAGTGCTGCTTAGCAAACTAAAATAATGGCAGCCATTAGTTGTTTTCTGCCTGAGCTTCATGGGGGCTCGATATACTGCTGTGAAGTGGCAGACTTATTTTTGAGTGAGCATTACTTGTACATTAGTACCCTGCTGGAGAACACTTGTTCTCCAGTCAGGGTGCTCTTCTACAGTTTGTCCATTCTCTAATGATTAAACGTTCGTAGAGTAGAATGTAATTGTATTTACTAATACTACTGTGGAAATATACTTTTTTAATTTTAATGGTCACTCAATGAATAGTTTGTGGTGAACGGGGAATCAATATGCATGTTACTGACAGTACGTCCTTGATCAATGTGATTATATAGTTGAATTTGTATGTTCTATACAGTATTTATGTATGTGGCACACATGATTAAGTATTACTTTAACTTATGTATGAGCTGATAGTATTGAAACAAGAGCATAATACAATAATAGATAGCAAGACTAGACAGAAGCAAAGGATTTTAAGGAAAAACTAAAAACGTTAATGATATCAGCAATCATGGGTGGTACCACTGATGACAATATACAATAGTAACTACTTTCAATATAATGCTATTTGTGAAACATAATGCATTCTATTATGTACAAATACCACTTCACTTCTTGGAATAAAATCTTTCAATTGCAGTGTGAACATCAACTAACATCAGTATAACATTGTTGGTAATCATTAAAATAATTTAGTCAAGAATTTACACATTTAATTCCCTAGTAAATTAAAGTCATAGCTGTGTAAAGAAAATTGAATATTGCCGGTTTTAAAACAGTAACCTACCCACCTTTGGATCCAGTTCAGTTGGAGATTTAAAAGTACAGTCCTTAGCATGAAGACCAAGTTCTGATAATTTCAACACATTGCTGCAACCTGATGAGTTAAAAACATATTTTACTATTACCTTCATAAAAGGGATAAATGTATGATACTGTTGTGCAGAAAGTTGTTGATAAGTCATTGTTAAATAATCTATGTATTAGAAACTTATGACTTAAACATAGTAATGGTGAAAGCATGTACTGTTCACTGATACTGTCAGTATGTATTTATAGATTTATATTAAAAAGCAGATAAGTAAAACAAAAAAAAACATCATCACCAGACAAGTTCCACATGTTTTATAGGAAGGCAAAATTTCAGATTAGTGGACAAATAAAGTTATGTCTGATCATAATTAATCCAGATACCCAAACTGGGAAATTAAAATTCAGATGATCAGAAATGGTGTCATTTTGCAAGTTAGCCCAGCAGTAATATTTTAGATATTATTTTGAGACATCTCTTATAGTAAGACAGAGCATTCTTCATTCTGTCTTGGACCTGATAACAACAAGAAGAACCATTCACCACATCTGCCTTGCTCTACGAAATAAGAGTATAATTCTCTTAGGTTCAGTAAGGAATATAGTGAAGCTTAGTTTAGATATTTTTCTTTATTTGTCTGAGCCTGTCATGCAATGCTGTTTTAAATATTTCCTGTGATTCTGGACTCTGGTGTCACTGTGAATATATATTTAGCATTGTCTTGTTCTTTTATTATTTATTATTAAATATATTTAAACCTTTCACTGTGGCTGATCTTTGTAGAGATATTTAAGTTTTGAGAGTACTTGCATATTTATTGGGTGACACTGTGTGGGCCTCTCCTAACAACCTTGCTCTTGGTCGAACTACCATTTGTATTAGTATTAATTATACACAGTAAAATTGGACACCCTTTGTTAAGGGCCTTAAAGTAGCTGATAAGGAGTTCTGGTGGCAGTGGTAACTACCTTATAGTCTGGACAGAATGGGGCATAGCTAGTAAACCTGTGCCAGCCTTTCCCAGGTGTGTGTGTGTGTGTGTGTGTGTGTGTGTGTGTGTGTGTGTGTGTGTGTGTGAGCTACTTGGGCAGGGACACAAAGCACTTGTTGGATAGAGAGAGTGTTGGAGGACTTGGCTTGGAACCCCGGCTAAGGACTCAACTTCTTATTGGGGATCTGGAGAGAGGGAGAAATCAGTGCCAGGCTGACTGTGGTCTCTGTATGCTTTTAAGGGAAATTGCACTTGATGCAGAGAGCTGTATCTAGAAATACTGTGTGTGTACCCATCATCCTCTCAGTGAACATCCCCCACTGTTGACAGTGGTGAGGATTGAGGCTCTTTGATTACTGGTCTAGTAGAGGGTTGTCACATATTAATTGGTAGCAGTGGTGAGATATCCACATCACATATTAATTGGCTGGCAGTTGTGGGATCACCACATCACATATTGAAATTCAGTGGTGTGAATATTGAACTCCTGTTAACAGTGGTCACTAAAGAAGGTGTTTGTTCTCTCAAGCAGCCACATGGTAGGCATTCAGAGTTTCATATTGCCATAGCTTTATTTATTTTTTGTTAGCTTAGTTAGTCAGGGTGAGCAGGCAAGGATGTCTGCAGAGGATTATGGCAAGCTAACAAGTTGGCTAAGATGTGCCAAACCAAAGGACTGGTGCATGCCAACCTGACTAAAGCAGAAATGACTGCAGCCTTAACCACAGTTGCAGCACAGACCAGCAACCAGAAAGACAACCAGACTGGCCTTGGGGAGGTACACCTCTCAGAAAATGGACAGTTCAACTTTTCCTCAGAGGACTTAAAGATCCATCTGGAGTTAAAGAGACTTGTACTGGAGGACAAACATTTTGAAATAGAATCAGCAGAGAGGCTGCAGCATTTGGAGGATGAAGAAAATGAGAGACTGAGATGTTCAAAGAAAATGAGAGGCAGAGGCAACATGAAAAGAAAATGCTGATTCTTCACCAGGGTTATGGAGGTAACATGGAAGGGAGTAACCGAACCCCAGAAGCAATAAAGGTCAGTAACTTTCTTCCACAATTTACAGAGAGTGATAATTTTAATAGTTTTATTCATATGTTTGAAAGGGTATGTAAACAGTATAATGTTGATCAAGGGCTCTGGGTGCAGTTTATGACCCCCTTACTCCGTGGTAAAGCTGTAACAGCTGTTTCTAAATTGTCTGATACCGATTGCTTAGATTATAATACAGTTAAAAACTGTTTATTGGAACGCTTTAAGTTAACATGTGACGCTTATAGAAAAAAGTTTCATGAGCATAGACACAAGGCATATGAAAGTATGTGTGATTATATTGCTGAGCTAAGCACTTATTTTCATAGGTGGGTGAATAGGTGTCAGGACACCACTTTTAAAGGGCTGGCAGACCTTTTGGTGAGGGAACAAGCCCTTAGCACTTTGCCTGAGGGCATGAAAATCTAGTTGGCAGGAAGAGAATGCAACACCTAAAATGAGGTGGGGAAAAAAGGAGACCTATACCTAACAAGCAGGGCATCACTGCACAGGAAAGGAATACCCAGTGCTACATACGGGTCTAAGGAAACCCATGGTGGGCAGCCTAAACCACCCCCAACAGAGTCCGCCAGTAACAGATGAAGCCGCTAGTTCAGGTACATGGCTAGGATCAAAGGTTAAATGTTTTAAATGTAACATATAGATGCCCACAGAGACAAGGTGAGGAACAAAAGGTGGGGGATCCACAAGTGGGAATAACAGAATGCCTGGGGTAATTTGTCTGGAGACAACAAGGGTACCATACTACCACAAAAGGTTATATCTTATCTTAGTAGATGGGAAATAGGCCAGTTCTAAGAGACACACAGTCTCTGACCTAACCATTGTGAAACCTGCAATGGTTAAAGAGGAGCACTACTTGCTTGGGCAGTCTACTCCAGTCAGAACTTTAGGAGGGACCTCATTCCAAATACCTTTGGCTACGGTTCACCTTGACTGGCAGGGAGGAAAAGGAAGCAAGCAAGCAGGTGTGTTGGAGGATATCCGTGCAGATGTCCTGATAGGGAATAATTCTGATAATGCAGTACCTTGTGTGCATGCAGTTACATGCAGTCAGGCTTGGAAACAGGCATATGGGTCTGGTAGCCTGGGTGGGACCCAGACAGACTGTACACTTGAAGCCAGGACTGGTGAGGTGGCTACTTCAGGGAAGGAAGGAGATATCCTGTAACAGTGAGAATGAAGGTGAACCACAGCTGCTGATGGTACTGATGTTCCCTTGGACAGAGTGACTACAAGGGCAGAGATGAGTAGTAGTACCCAGGCTGATAGTGAGGCACCGCTGTCAGAGCATACCAGACTTCATGTGGAAGGGGAGCTGGGAAGGGTTACAAAGAGAGAGTTGAGACAGGCTCAGCTTTCAGACCCTACACTACAAGGCTTGAGGAAGTTAGCTAGGGAGGAGCCTGATTCTCAAGGAAAAGGGGCTTCCATATCCTGGAACAAAGGCTTACTGTATAGAGAATGGACCCCCGAGGGAGGGCTAGCAGTTGGCAGTGCCCATAGCCTGCCATCTGGCACTTCTAGCCATATCCTATGACATTCCCTTTGCAGGTCATATGGGCATAAAGTGTACCAAGAGATGCATTATGCAGAACTTTTATTGGCCTGAGATTGCAAGGGATGTAACAGGGTACTGCAGGACCTGTGAGCAGTGCCAAAAGGTAGGAAAGGCAGGAGACAAGGTCAAAGCTCCTTTGGTGATTTTGCCTGTGATTGAGAAGCCATTTCAGAGGGTAGCTATGGATATTTTGAGACCTCTGAGTACCCCAAGTTCCACAGGGAAGACAAATATACTAGTCATAGCAGATTATGCTACCAGATACCGTGAAGCAGTAGCCCTGTCCTCCATTGAGGCAGAAAAGGTGGCAAATGCTTTGTTAGAGATTTTCAGCTAGGTAGGTTTCCCAAAAGAAATACTGACTGACAGAGTGCTGGTTTCATGTCAGACCTGCTGGTTTGTCTGTGGAAGTACTGTGGGCTGAAGCACCTAAAGACAGCACTCTACCATCCCCAGACTAATGGTCTGGTGGCAATGTTAATCTCTACGCTAAAGACCATGGTACAGGGATTTGCAGACCAGTTTAAGAGGGAGTGGGACAAATAGTTGCCCAAATGTTGTTTGCTTACAGAGAGGTGTCCCAGGAATCCACAGGTTTTTCACTCTTTGAGTTGCTGTATGGGCATAGGGTGAGGGGGCCTCTAGATTTGATTTATGATGAGTGGAGGGTGAGTGTTAATCCCACAAGCAGTTTCATAGTTTCATAGTTTCATAGTATAATACTAGGCTGTCTGCCCTAGGGCATTTATAAGCCTAGCCATAGTGTACGTGGCTTTCACCACCCCATGTAATGATACAAAAGTGTACAAAATAAATTTAGTTTACTATGCCTCTGTCTAGTAATGACACAGAGATGACCCCCGGAGTAAACCTACGATCACCCATCCACTCGTCAAGATTTCTCTTGGAGAGTCAGTGAGGGGCTCTGCCTAAAGTGGACTGGGATCCTGTTAGAGTGCGGGAAGCCTCTGGGTTATGAATCTGTCCCTCCAGCATGTCCTATTCATATTTGTGCTGAGATTTAGATCTTTAGCTCTCATGGCTCTGATGGATTTGGATTTTGTGAGGTGGAGCATGTCCATTAATTCCAGATTGGACATGGCCTTGTACGTCAGGCACAGATCACCTCTGAGCAGGCGGTATGCTACTGAATAGAGCTGGAGCTTCTTTAGTCTGGCAGCATATGACATATGTTGGAGACCCTTGATCCTCTTGGTGAGGTACTTTTGGGGTCTCTCCAGCTGCTGCAGGTGCTGGGTGAGGTACATACCAAATGGGGCATTGTACTCAATCATAGGCTTGATAAGGGAGGAATATAGGGGTACAATGACATCCTTTGATTTGGATGTGAATCCCTTCATGATAAGGTGGGCAAGGTAGAAGGTCTTTCTAACCACTTTGGTGACGTGGGTGTCAAATGAGAGGTCACTGTCAACTTGGGTCCCCAGGTCTCTGATTACTTTTTCCGTACTTAATGGATTACCACCTATGTGGTAATTTGTGGGTACTTAGTTTTTCCCAAAGGGGATGACTATACATTTTTTGGCATTTAGTTTAAGGCCATGACTCTGGCACCAGTCGTCTGTTTCTATAAGGCCCTTCTGAAGGATGCATGTGTCAGCTGGTGTATCGACTATGGCGCCTAGTTTGCAGTCATCTGCGAACTTTGTCAGCCACAACCCCCCTATGTTTGCCTGCACATCTGAGAAATAAATGCTGAACAAGAGGGGTCCCAAGACAGAGCCCTGTGGGACTCCACTTGTTACTGGCTTAGAATATGACATAGCTCCAGCTATTCTGACTTTGTGGGTTCTGTCCTTTAGCTAGTTTGCAACCCATCTTGTGACATACGGGTTTACATTTAAGCTGTTGAGTTTGTCTATGATGCCTGAGTGGGGTATTGTGTCGAAGGCTTTTGCCAGGTCCAGGTAGGCTGTATGAACTGCTTTGCCCTCATCGATGGCTCTAGTGACCGTTTCAAAAAAGTCCACCAGGTTCAAAAGGCAGGATCTGCCTTTTACAAAGCCGAACTGGGTAGGGTCAATTGTCTGTAGGTCCCCGATGTCTTTGTTTATGAGTTTCATGATGATCCTTTCCATAGCTTTGCAGACCAGGCTGGTCAAGCTTATGGGGCGGTAGTTTCCAGGGTCTGTAGAGATGCCTCCTTTGTGGAGTGGGACCACTGTTGCTGTACGCCAGTGTTCAGGGACATATCCTGTAGTAAGGCTAAGATTAAACAGCATTCTTAGGTGCGGGTTTAGCTCCTCTAGGAGTTCACGTAGCACGCAACCCGGGACACCATCTGGTCCCATAGATGCTATATTTTTAGCTTTGCTGAGAGCAGCTCTCACCTGGACATCTGAGATGTCAGGGAGGTTGCATTCAGCTGGGATAAATATTTTATCTTTTGGGGGTGAGGGAGGGAGGGGAGAAATTTGCACTGAACCTGTCTGCCAGTATGTTGGCAATATCTGTTGGTTCAGTGTATTTCTTGCTGTTATGAACTAACTCTGAGCATATCTGAGGGTTTCTGCCCAGGTTTCTAACATAACTGAAGAAGGCCTTGTGGTTATCTTTAGTGTCCTTAGAGATTTTTCTCTCAAAGTTGGCCTTTGATGATTTTATGAGCGAACATAGTTTTTTGCTAGTGCTGATCAGAGATGCCTTCCCTTTATGGGATTTTTCTCTGTCTTGCAGTAGCTTCCTTCTCTTGTTATAAAGTTTGTTTATGGCTGGGGTCCACCAGATAGGACGCCTGCCTTTGGTGAAAAGGGTCTTGGTTTTATTTGGGATTGCATAATCCATGCATTCTTGGAGATGTCCGTAGAAAGCATTTGTGAAGGATTCAGCAGTGTGGGATGTGGTTTCCACTGGCCCAGGGGGCTTGAAGGATACCATTTCAGTCCTAAGGAGTGTAAAGTCGGCTTTTGAGAAGTTTTTCACTGTGGTTTTTTGTGCTGGGGTGGAGGTGGGATATGAATATCTAGGGTTATTAGTTTGTGGTCTGATCTCACTAGTGAGGGGTATACTCCTGGTGTTGAGCATTTTGTCCCCATGTTTGTGATGATCAGGTCAAGTATATTATATCCCCTTGTGGGGGAAGTGACTAGTTGTTCCATCGCATTTGAGTTGATGAATTCCAGGAACCTTTGGGCTAGGGTGTTAGGGCTTGAATAATGCACCCAGTCTATGTTTGGGTAGTTGAAGTCTCCCAATATGATGGTATTTGGTGAGACATTCATATCCTCCAGTGTCTTCAGGAAGGCTGAATGGAGTTCCTGAGATTGAGAGGGTGGTCTGTAGCATGCTACAAGTTGTATAGCAGTTTTGCCTACGGTTAGTTGCACATGGATGGTCTCCGATGCTTCATGTGTTGCCACTAACCTGGAGATGTGGGTGTCTTTAATGAATATGGACACTCCCCTCCTTTTGTGGTTTGGCCCAAGTTTTGGGGCCGAAATGCATGATACGAGGTATAACCTGGTAGGGCTGGGGTGCTCTCAGGAGCCTTGAACCAGGTTTAAGTTACTGCACAGACATCGATGCTCTCCATACTGAGGAGTGCTTTGAGAGCCTGCATCTTGAGATTTAGACTTCTGGCGTTGAGCAGCATTACCCTTAGTTTTTTTCCTTTTTTGTTTTCTAAGGTGGTGGGTTTGTCTTTAGAGCCTTGCCTAAAAAAGGCACTATGGGGGTGGCAAGAGCCTTAGCCAATATCCGGAAGCCCAGTGGTGACAGGTGCAAGCCGTCACTTGCGAAGCAGTGTGGCTTGTCCAGCATGTCATCCCAAGCAGACAGACATTGGATCCCCTTAGAATGACACCAGTAATTGAGCCAATTATTAAAGCTGATCATCTGGTGTTTGTATTGTGGCATCATTCTTGGTGAGGGCAAGATGCTGCTCAGGGTCAGGGTCATACCAGCCTGGGCTACATAATCAGAGAGCTCCTCTATGTCGCTTTTCATGTAGTCCAAGGAGGTACGTCTCAGGTCATTCACGCCGGCATGGACAAGGACGGAGTCATATTTATACTTGCTTTGGAGTGACCTGAATGCTTGTGTTATGTGGCGGATCCTAGCACCCGACAGGCAGCTCACCATTACCCTATCTTTGTTCAGCCTGGTAAGAGGAACGTCAGTGTGTCTGACTATAGAGTCACCTATTACTAGTGTATCAGGCATGGTGTTTTGTCTTAAGGGCTGTGATTGTTTGGCACACTGACTTATTGTACTATGTGTTGCATGTGCTGTGTTTTGAGGTGGTGTTTTCTTGGGTGTCTGCTTTGGGAGCCTCTGTTGTTTTGGTAAGTTTTTTATTAGAGCCTCCGAGTATGTCTTTGTGTTTTTATGTGTTTGGTTTGCAGTTGTGGTTGGTTTATGTGAGACTGGGTTTGTTGTGTGTGTAGTTACCTTCTCCTCATGTCTGGTCTTGCTAGTCCTGTGTTGAGAGAGTTCAGCCTCCAGTTTGGCTATATAGTTGCATCTCTCACATGTGTTTGTGTTTGTTGGGAGGAGGAGAGGGTTGTCTGTGTACATGAGACAATTGTAACATTGTCTCTGGATTCCCAGATTAACCAGCTGAACTGGAGAGGATGTCAGTAATATACCACTCGACATGCCAGAATAGTATAAGGGAGTGATGTGAAACTGGGTCAGAGAGGACTTTGAAGGGAAGTGGGTATTAACACAGGTTGTAGTTGGATGTAGTGCTTACGTTAGTTTAAGGGTGCTTCATTTGAAAGAAAGGTTTTAGGAGCAAGTGCTAGGCTTATAATATAGCGAATAGACTGATTTTGTTGAAAGTAGAGCTTTCTTAAGGGAAAAACTGAAGTGCAGACTTGGCGGAGCCAGGAATAGTTTAAGCCTGTTTAACTGGCGCACAATCGTGCAAACGCGGATTTTAAACAGGGAACTTCAAAAGAGCTGCAAATGGTCCAAAACGACCAATTACTACAAGCTCTTGTGCTGAGGTCACTCCTTCAGGGACAGATAGGCTGCTCAAGGCTCCCCACTCCCACTGGTGAGCAAAGAAACTTCCTTCTATCCAAGTAAGGCAATGGACAACACAGGAACTACACCACAGTCCAGAATACAGCAAAGCCTGTATAGTGGTCTAAACTAGTTTGTTGTGATATATGTCCTAAACTTCAGGACAAAGCTCAGGGAACTCATGGGCTTGGCCTAGGAGAACCTGGCAGGAGCCCAACAGCAGAAAAAGGTCAGGTATGACAGGAATGCTCGAGCCAGAGAGTATGCTGTTGGGCACCAGGTTATGGTTCTCATTCCTGTCAGACACAATAAGCTGCAGGCAGCTTGGGAGGGCCCCTTCAAAGTGGTAAGGAAGGTCAGTGATGTTAACTATATGGCAGAACTGCTAGGAAGGAGGCAGGGGCACAACTGTACCATGTTAACACTATGAAACCTTACCATGATATGAAGGCCCTTGTGCTACGTATTTGCAGTAAGAAGCAGGAGGAGACTGAGTGGGATCTATGGCTATAGCAAGCCAGCTAGCAAAATCCCAGGTTATTATGGTGGAGCCTAGGGTTGCAGGGATATGATATGGGAGTGCAGCACTGTAGTGGGGTCAGCAATGCCAAGGCAGCTGGAATCTCCAGACAGGGAATGGGGTCAGGTACTCCAGACAGGCTCATCCCTGTCAAGCAACATTTCTCAGGGATAACTTGAAAACCTAGCTTGAGTCTTCAAAGTGGGAAAGAAGTGTGATGAAAGGAGGTACTGCCAGTAAACCTAGCTGGAATTGTGTAAATAATTATATGTCATTGGTGAATATTGAAATGATTTATTCAAGATGCTTGTGTTACAAATGTATTACAACTATATGTCATGTGTATATCAAACTGCTTTGTACAGACTTGTGTGGTGAAAAGGTATTTGTAAACTGCTGTGTTTAAAATGTATCCACAATGTGCCCTACTGGAAGAGAAGAGAAATGTACATGTACTACTGCAACTGTTTGAATGTATATGTGTTAACAGAGGAAACTGAGGGGTTAACTTCAGTAAAGCAAACTTTAGAAAAATGTCTGAAATTAAATCAATTTATAGGCTAGGCCATAAAGATGCTATCATAAAAGTTTTCAAGGCAGCCAGAGACACAAAGTCTGTACTGGGAAGCTTTCTGTATTGTATTTGGGGTGAACTAATCACTACTCTGAAAGCATGGAGAATGAAATTGTTTTATGACTTCTAGCACCTGCCAAAGATATGAACAAAATCCCTTGTATATGTATTTTTATAGGTAAGTGCCAAGTCCTGCCAGTTTCCAGCAATGGGGGCAATTGCCTGGGAAGTAGAAGTCAGATGACCAGAAATTATGTCATTCTGCAAGCTAGCCCAGCTCTTTCACTAGCTCAACACAATGAGAAGGTATTTTAGATATTATTTTGAGAAGTCTCTTAGAGTGAGACAGAGCAATCTGCATTCTGTCTTGGACCTGACATCAACAAGAATCACCATTCACCACATCTACCTTGCTCTGTTAAGCATGTCCTGCAATGTTTTAAATATTTCCTGTGATTCGGAACTCTGATGTCACTGTGTAGTATTGTCTTGTTCTTTTATTATTTATTATTAAATATATTTAAACCTTTCATTGTGGCTGATATTTATAAAGATATTTAAGTTTTGAGAGTACTTGCATATTTATTTAGTGACACTGTGTGGGTCACTCCTAACATCCTTGTTCTTGGTCAAACTACCATTTGCATTAGTATTAATAATATACAGTGCAATTGGATACCCTTTGTTATGGGCCTTAAAAGTAGCTGATAAATGATTCTGGTTGCAGTGGCAACTAGGGCATAGCTAGTAAACCTGTGCCAGCCTTTCCCAGGTGTGTGTGTGTATGAAGCACTGGTTGGACAGAGAGAGTGTTGGAGGACTTGGCTTGGAACCCTGGCTAAGGACTCAACACTATAGCTGTGCCAGTGGGGAGTCTTACTGGAGAAATGGAGAAAGAGGGAGAAACCATCCCCGGAATGACTGTGGTCTTTGTGTACTCTTAAGGGAAATTGCACTTGATGTAGAGAACTGCATCTGGAAATACCGTTTGTATGTGTACCTGCCATCCTCTCAGTGAATGTCCTCCACTGTTGCCAGTGTTGAGGACTGAGGTTCCTTGATTAATGGTCCAGTGCAGGGTCATCACAATGACCACCAGACTATCATTAACTTCTTCATTTTTCTAAGTCACTGAGGATAATAGTCAGCCAGTAACGCTAGTCATTAGATTTTCATAGTTATTGTTGTTTAGAAAATGCATTTCAAGTTAATTAGAGTTGGGCACTCTGAGCTATTAACCAACGACTTCCTGCAGTCAAAATTACAGGGTTTAATCCCTCCACCTACATTTGCATACTGTTTTCCTTGGGCAAATTACTCAGGCAGTGCTCCTTGATTACCCCTGAAAAGAGACACTTTCCACAGTGAGCTTACCTGGTTCACAAATACATAAAATAAAAGAAATGTTTAACAGTTGAGCTTTTGTTTCCTCATTATTTTTGAATTAGTCCAGAATTCTTCAGCAAGGCAGTTAAGAGGTTTATTGGTCCATTTACAGTAAAATATGTGGTCTTCTGGCAAATTGTTGTGGATTGCAATCTATAAATAATTAGAGGCATGTGAGTTTCAGACTTTGAATCCTGCAGAAAATACTTGTTAATGCAAAACCTTTTATTCTAGCAACTTTCTAAGTATATATGAGACATATTTAAAATCTGTTTCTCATTTCTGGTCTTTGATTCTTGAGCTAAGAGGTTGAGAGGGCAAAGGAAGTCGCAATGGGTGGCACTGCAAGGTTGTGACAGCAATGAGCTGAGACACAGAGATCTGGCCCATTATTTATGAACATATTCATTCACTTGTTCTCAACCTATTATCTGAGGTGTACAGTCATGCCGGTGGTTTTTACTGATGGCTGTTTGTGTGTGTGTGTGTGTGTGTGTGTGTGTGTGTGTGTGTGTGTGTGTGTGTGTGTGTGTGTAAATACTTGGTTATTGCAACTCACAGTAGCTATCATGTAAAGGAAGGAATTAATTGTAACAAAATGGAACATCATCATATGACCAATGTTCATTGGGTAGAATCCTTGATTTTCTTGTTTTAACTGTTAACAATGTGTTTATTAGTAGCTGCAAATAAACTGGATAGCATGAAGTCTGCGGGTTTAATGTTAATATTTTAACTGCACATACATTTTTAATTAATATTGTTTTTTTTTTTTTTTTTGCAGTTATACCTGTAAAATGCAATGTGTTGGGCTACACCGGTTTGTCTGGTAATTAATGTATAATGCCTTCTGTGTAACACTGATCAACTCACTTTGCCAAACAGTGCTCCTTTGTTACCTCTGAAAAATGTTACTTGCATCCAGAGGGCTGTCCCAAGCTGTTAGCAAATGTGATGCACATTTGTCTTTTGAATTCCTGCACCCTTTAAATGGATGTTAATTAGTGCTTCACTATATGCTACTTGACTATGAGTCTCAACATGTGTTTTGTAGTTTAATGGGTTGCCAGATGCATTTTCAATAAATGTTGGTTTCAAGCCAAGAGGAGTTTACTGTTTTAATCCAGGACTTTGGTACCAGTCATTTCTCTGTGTTAGACCCTCTTGTAAGATGTTTGTGTCATGGGGAGAATATATGGTAGCTTTCAGTTTGCAGTCATCTGAGAACTTAGTCAGCCAAAGGCCCTTGACATTAGCTTTTACCCCCAAGATGTAGATGCTGAATAGGAGGGGGTCCCAGCACAGAGCCCAGCTAGTGACCGGTCTCTTAATGGAGGTGGTATCACCAATTCTGTCTTCCTGGTTCCTGTCTGTAAATCAGCTGGTAATCCAGCAAGTTATATAAGGGTTTATAATAAACTGGGAAACTAAGAAAGTAAACAAATACTGTCGAACCCAAAAACCGAACAAGCGTGCAAATAGAGTATAAAATGGATATATTTATTTTAAGCGCTTTTCATTAGCTTGTATCAGCTAACTTCTTCAGAAACAAGTTACAAGTTCAGAGTTCCTATAAGTAGCATTACATAAATCATATGCTGCCAATCAAACGGAACCTGCCAATTAACTTTTAAAGTCACAATCATATATGAATCAAAAAAGTTTAAAAACACTAGGATGGTGGTCTATATAGCGAAGTGCCAGAAATGCCCAGCATTTTATGTGGGCAAAACGGAGCGACGTCTCCGTGAAAGGATATATGAGCACCAATATGCCATTGGGAAATTAAAATTAGAGAATGCCTTAGCCAAACACATTCAGCAGTACAACGATCATATTTTTAGGCATACAGTAATTGACCATGTGAATTTGGATATAAGAGGGGGCCCAGCACCACTTAAATTAGAAGAGCTCAAATTGCTATGGCAGATAAAGCTGAACACGTATAACTACCCAGGGCTTAATGATACTTGCTCCATTAGTAGTGTATTAAAATTGAAAAGCTTGAAACGTTGAGATCAAGAATAGGTATGGATATGTTAGGCATAGACATATTTATACTATGTTTTATATATATATATATATAACTTGTGCATATTTGATATATATATTTTATTTTATTTTATCAACATATTATGCATGTTAACAGTATTTTTAATATGATTTGTTTAAGCGATGTACCTTAGTTATGTATTATGTAAGGTTAATTAATACAAGTAACTGATAGGGGTGTTTTTAAACTTTTTTGACAGTATTTGTTTATATAAGGGTTTATGCCCGGTTTGTTGAGTTTGTCAACTATACCTGAGTGGGGTACTGTATCAAATGCCTTAGCCAGATCCAGGTAGGCGACATGCAGAGTTTTCCTCTCATCCACTGTCTTGGTGACCTTTTCAAAGAAGTCCACCAGGTTTAGTAGATATGATCTTCCCTGGCTTTGCATATTACATAGGCATATTAAACTAGTCAGACTAATAGTTCTGTAGTTTCGGGGGTCGGTTGTTCATCCAACCTTGTGAAGTGGGATAACTGCTGAAATCCTCCATTCTCATGATACAAAGCCTGTTTTGAGGCTATAGTTGAAAAATGAATCAAATTGCCTTTATAGGTCATGTTTCCAGCTATTTAGGCAGCATCTTGAGATCTTGTTGGGACCCACTGAGGCTTTGCTTTTGGCCTTAGTGAATGCCACCAGGACCTGCTCCCTGTCATTAGTTAGATGGGGGTTAAATTAGTAGTTATTTCAAGAAGGGAGGTGGGGGGGAGTAGGGGGATGAATCTTGAGCTGAATTTGTCAGCCAGCAAATTTGCAATATTGTTCTTGGTGAAGGTGGCACCACTAACCACCAGTTTGATTTGTGCTGCCTTTGAGGTTTCAGACATACTGTAGCTGTTGAAGGCACTGTGGTTGGTCTTTAGCCTGTGAGGCTATCTTGACCTCATAATTGGCCTTGTTGGACTTAATTAGCCCTCTTAGTTTCTTGTTTACTTTAATTAGAGAGCGCCTATCATTATAGGAGTTGCTCCTCCTGATTTTAGCCATGACTTTTTTTTCCTTCTGTTTTATACGCTATTAAGGTTACCATTCGACCTGTGTAGTTTATTTTTAGGATTTGTTTTGTGCTTACTTTTAGTAGATACAGCAGCCTCTATACAGCCATTTACATGATTGTACAGGGTCTCTGTGAACAATTCTGCATAGGTTGGGAGGGGCACTGAATTTTGATAAACTATCACTTAATATGATGTAGTTTGGTTTGAAATAGTCCCTAACTGTTACAGAGTTTGCTGGGATTACAGTGTTCATTTTTATTTTGAAGGAGACAGCTTTGTAGTCTGAGTTCACCAGAGAGGATGAGATACTTTGGGGGTGCAGCACTCTCCCAAATTAGTAAGTCCCAGGTCCAGTACATTTGCACCTCTGGTGATGTGTCAATAAAGTCCAGGAATTGACAAGCTCACAATACAACCAGTACAAAACAAACTGAGAATCCACAAAAAGACTGTAGCAGGCTTGCTGAAGAAGAATCTGACACTAAAATGCAACCACGTTAATAAACATTGAGCTCTTTCATTCCAAACCTGAACGGAACTTCATCAGAACTACAAACTGATTAAAAAACTTGGTTTAAATACTAATTGATATAAATCATGTGATTTAAAACCACCACTGAGGTAAATACAATTGTTCTGAATTGGTTACTCTTAAAATGACACCTAACAATAAAAGGGCTAAACATCATAAATTGTAGTGATTCACAACTATTATGCATCATAATATTTTAACTTCAGTAACAGGTGACTGGAACACGTGTCATTTAGACCCAGTGCATTCATAGCATCCAAAATTATTTGCCATTTTAACTCACATTTTTCCAGATGTTGATTCAGAATAAAACCTGAAGGTCATTAATCACTTGATTTATTACTAGGAAACCATACTTATGAGACTGAAACTCTTTAATATGTTGAAATAAGGCATTAGTGTTCCTGCATTTTCTAATATTTAATAAAATATTGTATATCTGTTCTCTAAGTTTCCTAGAGGTCTTCCATATATATAGAAAGTAGGACATGAATCACACACAGCAATATATACTACTTGCTTTTAGTTACAGGAGAATGTACCATTGATAAAGAACTTCTTTCCTTTTACACAAAAATAATTTTCTTGGATGATATACAGGCATTGAGAACAGCACCCACATTTTCTGAATTTGTGAATTAACCAACTGTTTTTTTTTACTCCAATAAATCTTTGAAAGCTCTATCTTTTTTAAAAGTAACGTGCAGATGTTGACCTAAAGATTTTAATAAGGTCCCTTCTGATCTAAACAAGTTCCAATTTTTATTAAGAACATCCCTTATTGCCTTAATCCAACAAAAAAGTCATAATACAAGATCTATTACTAACTGGCTTATCGTGGATTGTAGCACCCTGACATTTGTTATCCAATCCGCCATTACTCAGAACAGGGGTATAAACACCATTCTTTATCTTGATAATAATTTTGTCCTTTATTTCATGGATGAACTCCTTAGGGTAACTCTCTTATAGAACATATCTGCTATAGATTTGCATTTTTTTGTGAAATCTTGCTCAGTCTGAGGCCATGCTAGCCACACATACCAGTCATCTCTTTACAACTAACGCTTTCTGAAGCTTAGGATGCCAACTATTGAAATTCAAGTATACATTTGAGAAAGTTGGTTTCCTGTGAATGCAAGAACTAAAGCACCTATTGGTGCTATCTTTAGACAATTGAGCATCTAAATAAACTATTTTGTCTCCATCATTTTTAGATGTGAATTTTTAAAAAAATCTCCGGTACTGCTGACATGCTCTAAAATTCTGACAATTTATCTTGTGTGTCAGTCTATAATATAAAAATATCATCCAGAAAATGTGTGTCTGAATTCCATGACTTGGCAAATATACTACTGAAAATGAAATTCATTTCCCAAATCACCATAATTATATTAGTGAAAATCTGGATGCATACAACACCATCACTATGACTGTTAATTGTTTGAAAAACTGTCTTTCAAAACACAAATAATTGTTTTCCAGGACCATTTCCATCAAAACAACAGTGCATTCATTTTATCAGTGGACAAGCTGCTCATTTTAAACAACATTTCTTCAAACCATTCTAACCCCACCCTATGGAGTATAATAGATTTTGCACATCTATAGTCATAAAAATCGTGTCATCTAAATAAGCTACATCATTGACCTGACTAAGAAATTGGCAGGAGTCTTTATACAAGCAGGTTAATTTGTTCACCTCTTTTTTGAGAATACTGTCCAAATATTTAGCTATGTAGTAAGCTTTGGACCTAGTTGCATCAACAATAGACCTGAATGGTGGCTTATCCACACTCTTGTGGATCTTGGGGATACCAAACACCCCTGTAACTATAGGTTTCCCATTGACCATATACTCAAATTCACTTTTTGATATCTGGCCCTGTAACAGCATGTCTTCCAAGAACTTACACATCTTTGCATATTCAATATTACTTTCATTTTTTGAAACTTCCATATGTGTCCTCTTATAAAAACAGAATTCATCTGGTTGTTATAATCCTCCGGATTCATGATTATGAGCCCACCCTCCACCCCCCTTATCAGGCTTCACAAGTCTTACACTTCTATCATCACTAATATTTTTAACAACTTGATTTCACTACTTGACATATAAAATCTATCAGCACATAGCTTACTTAACAAATGCCTGATATCCAACTCACAAAGTTTCTCAAACATTGAAATATTGTGCTTTAAGGGGGGGGGGGTTGAAACAACTTGGCCTACATAAACAACTCAAATACAAACCAATTTTGTGTTGTGATTTGTATACCGTACAACCAAATTCAATCTCAATCTCTTAATACACAATTTCAAATCAAATATGGTATCAACGATGTTGGCCCTTCTAGCCGGTACATATGTCAAACCTTCTGATAAAATATTAGTGTGTGCAGTGGTAACATTTTTAGAAGAAAAATTATAAATATTAAAATCTTTTAAATCATTCTGTATTAATTCTAACATTAGAAATTTGGCCAAAGTCATTTACCAGCACAGCATCCATTAATTCTTGTGTTCCATTCACCCGTTATTGAAGTTAAAATATTATGATGCATAATAGTAGTGAATCATTACAATTTATGATGTTTAGCTTTTTTATTGTTAGGTATCATTTTAAGAGTAACCAATTTGGAAGAACAATTAATGCTTTAATTAATGTATGGACCTGAGTAGTGGTTTTAAATCATGTAATTTATGTCAATTATTATTTAAACCAAGTTACTTAATTGTTTTGTAGTTCTGATGAAGTTCCGTTCAGGTTTGGAATGAAAGCATTCAATGTTTATTACAGTGATTGCATTTTAGTGTTGGATTTTTCTTCATCTAGCCTGCTACAGTCTTTTTGTAAAGCCCAGGAATTGTTGTGGCTGTGATTATGAGGCAGTACGTTTCCCAGTCTATAGAGGGTCAGTTAAAGTGTCTCATGAATAGGGTATTTTTTTAATGATGAGTGTCTTCAGTACATCTAGGTACATGCTATAAGATTGTAGGCACATACAGTTTGACCTATAGCTTGTTAGGATATGGTATGGGAATTGTCTGTGGTGATTTGCATGTGGATAAATTCCAAAGCATTGTCCTGTTTAACCAATGTAGAGTTATACTTGTTGCAAGTATGGATTGAGAATCCTCCATCTTTTGTCCTTGTCTGTACAGCTGATGGTCTAAATGTGTGGAAGGCACTGAGGTCTTGCACTGTTGAAGTACTTTCTGCAGATTTAAACCATATCTCAGAAATGGCATGGATGTCTATAGTCTCCAGAGTGAGGAGAGCTTGTAGGGTGTGTAGTTTCTTGCTTAGCCTTCTAACATTGAACAGTAATAACTTTAGGTTTCTTTGGGTTTTATTTACTATGTCAATAGCTTTGTCAACTGGACATTGCCTAAAAAAGTCTCCAAGAGGGCTGGATAAAGTTTTCTCTAATATTCAGAAGCTAAGGGAGACAGGTGCAGGCCATAATTTGCAAAGCAACATGGTCTATTAACCATGTGCTCCCATGCTGACAAATATTGACCCCCCCAGAAAGTCACCAAATGCAATTATTGATGTCATTCATCATTTAAGAATGTAGCATCACCCTTGATGAAGGTAGAATGCTGCTAAATGCAAGACATATACCTGCCTGAGATACATATTCAGAGAAATCAACAATTTCTCTTTTCATGTAGTCCAGGGAAGTACTTATCCACCCATTAACTCCCACTTGGACTAAGATAGAATCATACTGGTACTTGTGGTGCAGTGACTTGAGTGCATGTGTAACTTGGAAGATCCTAGCTCTAGATAAGCAGATAACTGTTATCTTCTCCTTGTTCAGTTTGGTGAGTGGAGCATCTGTGTGTCATACAATGGAGTCCCCTGTGACAAACATCCTGGGTAATGTGTTTGCTTGCCTTATGGGCTTTGCCCCTGGGACTCCACTGAGGGTAGGAGTATGTGTTGTGTTTGGATTTGCTTTCATTGAGCACATTAGAGACTGCTGAGGATAGGCATTACCATTTATAGGC
The DNA here is from genome assembly GCF_019279795.1 of Protopterus annectens. Lineage (NCBI taxonomy): Eukaryota > Metazoa > Chordata > Ceratodontiformes > Protopteridae > Protopterus > Protopterus annectens. The sequence goes on along the minus strand of NC_056727.1, from coordinate 254,945,212 downwards.
TTAGGAGGTCTTTGAGGTTTGGGAATATTGCTTTTTAGTGTCTCAGCATAGGTTGATATATGTGTGTGGTAAACTCTATGAGTGGTGAATGTAGTGTGTGTGTTCTTGACAACCTTGTTTAGATGCAAAATGTTTGCCTCCAGTGAAATTGTGTATGTGTCTCTCGCATAATCTGTTTGTTTTCTATGGATTAAATGGCTGTTGGTGAACATGAAACTATTGCTATACTGTCAAAGAATGGCCATATCTACCAACCTAGTTATGGGGACAATTGCATTTCCATGTTGTCCAGACCTGTATTTGGGTAGCCTATTGTAGGTCATGGACTGGGTTGTACAGAGGTCTCCTTGGATGGTCTCTGGGTTTTGGAACCACACTAGGTTAGATTGTGCTAAGATTTGAAAGTAGTGCTGTTTAATGTGCAGACTAGCTGCTCTAAGCTTATCTCCACACAATGGCTTTGTTTTAGTGACACTAGATTGCAGGTTTCAGTTCTAAGTAAAGTTTTACAGATACAATTTTAATATCTGAGCATCTCTGTCTTCACAGGGCACTGACAGCCTCTTGATTTAATAACACCAAGAAAGAATGGTTGCAAGTGTAATACTACAACAAAACTTAAAGTATCTCGTTAAGGCAATTTCAGATATTAGGGACCTTTAGAATAATTTAAAGGCAACATCAACAAATAAAATAAAATTACAGCAGTAACACTCTAAACACTTAACTGACATGCAAACCAATAAAATAATTCTCTCATCTACCAAGGATGGAGCAGGATTGTCTCAGGAGCCCCCTCAGAATTTGGCTAGGGTGACAAGCAGATGGGAGCTCTGGGAAAATGAGCAGGAGACAATTTGTTGTAAGGGATGTTCACTCAAGTGCAATACTGGTTTCCTAGGTGGGCACTTAGTATTATGGATATATGGAAAGCAATGGAAAGGAAAGCACTTAAATAGGTTACAAAGACAATAACAAAAAATGGAGGAGGGGGCCTTTGGAAGTCAGATTACCACAGGCACAACATTTAGAAATCATGGCAGGAAAAGGATAGGAGGGTTGGCTTAAACCACAACAAGAAAGGGGTGGGAGAGTAAGGGAAAATTTCAAACTGGAGCTCATGTCCTGTGCTTAGAATTTCTGAAACATTTAGCTTAATGCCTCAGTGGGGGTGGGGCAGATTCAAAGAACAGGCGAAAAGCAGCAGCAAGGTAAACAGAAAGGCACTGTAGTGCAACTTTAGTCAGGTCTATATGGCTATAAAAAGTACTGAAGCACAACTCCTGAAGCAGAATTCACAATACTGCCACTACTGCAAGCCCACCACAGATTAAGACATCAGGTTACTGAAATACAGCTTTAAGTAAGTATATATAGCTATAAAAAGTACTGAAGCACAAACCCTGGAGCAGAATTCACAATACTGCCTCTACTGCAAACATACCGCAGACTAAAGCAGCAGACCATGCAGAACTTTACCAGTAATGGTGCAATAAATAGCTATGAGGTTCAGATCTGGCAGCAGATCACAGTTCTGCCACCACTGTGAAAGAAGCTACAAGATTGTCCAGATTGGGCTCAAAATGCAAAAGAAAAAAACTGATAAATCCTTCTAAATATGCTAGGTTAACAACCACCAGAGCCTTTATAAGCCTAGCCAAGCAACCCATCTCAATTGTGTCCTTTTGTATTATGGGCAATTATTAGGAGGGGTGTGTTAAGAAGTTTTTAGAAGTTATGTGTGGGGGATATGTTAGTTTGAGCATTACTATCTGCCTCTGTCCAGAGACATGGAGGCAGACCAGGGGTGAATTTCTGATTTCCCATCAACTGGTCAAGAGTATGCTTAAATAGGTTTAGGGATGGACTGTACTTCACATGGATAGGGATCCTGTTTCAGAGCACGGGAATCCTCTGAGACACATATCTGTCTTGCCAACATGTTTTATTTATGGAAAATTTAAATCCATGGATCAAGTGCTTCTGATGTCGTTTGTTTTGTGGGTGTGCAAAAGGACAATTGGTGATGGATGCAAGGATGCCCTGTATGCCAGGCATTGTTCGCCTCTTAGTAACCTTTAGGAGACCAGTGTACAGAGATAAGAGTTTTAATGCAATCTGTATGGGACAATGTACTTATACCCTGTATTCTCCTGGTAAGGAACCAATGTGAGTGTTCCAACTGTTGCATATGTCTGGAGAGGTACATGCTCATTGGTGGGTCTGATAAGAGCCAAATAAAGTGGCACTATGACTTCCTTGGACCTGGAAGCCATGCCATTACTTATAAGATAGGCAACAGAATTATTTTCTTATTATCTTGTCCACAGTGTTGATCAAAGCCATATTACTGTCTACATATATTCCCAGATACCTGACTACTAGGTCAACTCTTAGGAGTGTCTTATCAATGGAGTAATTAGCCTGGGTGGCAGTTTTCCCAAAAAGCACTATAATGCATGTCTTGGCATTGAATTTGAATCCTCTAAATCAAAAAATACTATCCAGGATCCTTGAGGCATAAGAGGAATAAGGTCTAAATGGCTAGCATTTTTATTTTTTTTGACTTATTGTTTAAATTTGGATAACTCTAGAATTGATCTCTGATTTACATATGTTCTGGAACCAGAATAAAAATCTGAATCCTTTTCCTGTTTTCTGTACAAAAACATCTACAGGCCATCTCAACAGCAACTGATTTGCTGAAGATAGTTTTACTGAAAGTGACTGACTAAATAACACTGCATCAAGGTTCAAAAACTTACTTGCTGTGTGGCAAAGCCTTTCCATACCCCCACTGCAGGGAGCAGCTAACTGCAAGGTCTAAAAAACTTTGAGAAATTATGTGAAAAGCAAAGGAGCCCAAATTTCACTAAGGCACTATTTGGTTGGTCATTTTCCAATGAATAATTTTCAGCAAATTAATCATTGAAACAAGGATAGTCTGATTATCCAGAAGAACTTGCTGAACTGCCTTGTTCATAGAAATCAAAGAAGTAGGTGAGCATATGAGTTTGAACTCTCTGAAATGTCATGTTTCTAATAACAGGAAAGTCTGTGATGGTGCCAAATGTAATTGTGAGGGAAGAACGACTAGGACCAGATAAGGAACAGACTACGAGACAAACTCTGTTGCATAACCTAAAAATATTAATGGAAACAAGGGTATTATGATACAAGATCTGCTATTTCTTAATTCGGTTATTTTTTTCATAGTCATAGTTTAGTAAACTAACTAGCAGGATCCCTTTATCACTTTATGAAATGAGCAAGTGAACATGCATGATGTGTAGGAAGTATGGAAAAAAAAAGCCCTGCTTTTCCAAAATATTTACTTAACATTAGCAACTGTCAACTGAATGAGGAGGTTTAAATTAAGTTTATATCAAAGGATAAACTAGAAGAAGTTTCTGAAACTGCTATGGTACTGAGGAAAACTCAGCATACCAAACTTCAGTGCCCCTTTGCAGTTGCATTGTGTTCTTTTATGCTTATAACAGGCTGTTTGGTTTTACGTTTGATGTTTCCCATTTATTATTCTTTGCAAGATGTAGAAGAAATGAAAGGTATGTACTTACCATAACAATAGATCTGCACTGCTTGTTTCCATCCTTCCTCAATAGATGGATCTTCAGCCACTTCAGACTTTAGGACCCACTGCTCATGCTCCTCCCCTTACCCATGATCCCGTGAAAGCAGCGACATTACTTGACATCGTTTGCCTGTGACCCCTTAATATAATAATAATAAAAATGATAATAATACATATGTAACTCAGAAAAACAAAGAATAGAAATCAATCCGCTCTGGAGCCAAAGGAAGATAAGACTTGGTTCAGAGGGTAGAGCATAGTGTCATATCAGGAGCTATAATGTAAAGACATCCATTACATGGAAGAGGGAAGGAGGGAGGGAAACTGAGGAAGGATAAAAACAGACAGAACAGATATATCAGTATGGTAAATACATAACTTTCATATTTGATGTTGTCTTTTTGATGGGGCGGATAAAGAAAGGGAACATAGTATCCTCTGGTAATAATTCTATGCACCCAGACATTTGTGATAATTGATGTCCAGGGTTCAGACTATAGAGATAAATGCTCCCCAACTGTCTCCAGAATTTAGCAGTTGGGCATCTCTTCAGGATCACTGAAAAGGCCTCTCAGAGAGGCTCTGCAGGTCTCTTCTGCCCCGTAGGTGGCGTTCACTATTAGCATTCCCCCCTATGCCTCAAGGGGGGGGGGTGTCTGCAGAAGTATCTTCAGTAAACCCCTGGGATTTTCTGAACTACAGTTTCTTAACCTCTGGTTTCAAGAGAAGTACCTCTGAGGAGTAGAAAACCATATACCTATGGCAAAAAAGGTTTTCCCATCCTGTTCACTTCTGAAAAGTGTGTTTTTGACCTTATAAAAGGGGGAATTTATAAAGGACATTTTACAAGGCTGAACAAAATTCATCAGCATATCCAAGCATGTCTCCTTACAGTTATGAATAGTGCTGGAGATCAAACTCATGAAAGCATACGATAGGGACTGTAGGGTGGCCAGCTGCTAGTCCACAGATTTCTTGTTCTACACAGACATGGACCCTGAGAGAGATATGGAAAGTTCCTTAGTCAAATCTCTCTGAAACCTAGTCATAGGTTCATAGGTACTTTCTAGGCTAACAACCACAAGGGCCTTTTTAAGCCTAGCCATGCATCCCAAATCTCTGACAAGTTCTGGTACCCTTGATGAGTGTAAACAGGGTCTTGGGAGATGAAACATTTACAAGCAGGGGCCTGGGAAATGAACCATTTACAGGTTGCCTATGTCTATTAGAGACGTACGTGCCAAAGCCAGGGATGAATTTCCTGTTCCCCATCCAGTTGTCCAAGTTACCCTTGAATCGGGTTAGGGGGTTAGGGAGGAACTCTGCTTCACATGGATGAGGAGCTTGTTCCAGAGATGGAGTAGTCTCTGGGATACATACCTGTCTCTGGAGCAGCTGCTGTTTCTATCACAGGCAAGTCACAAGCCTTTCGAATGGGTAATTCTGGTGCTGTTTGTTTTGTGAATATGCAGGAGGTCCTTCAGAATGTGGTCTGACAATGCACTGTATGCCAGGCAGAGATCTTCTCTCAACAACCTGTAGGAGACAGAATACATGGATAGGACATTTTGCTTACACCCTGTTTTCTTTTAGTGAGGAACCTCTATGGACATTCCAATTGTTGGATATGGCTGGTTAGGTACATACCCAAGGGAGTATTGTATTCAGTGATAGGTCTGATGAATGCTGAATACAGTGGAGCAATGATTTCCTTGGACCTAGATGCCATAGCTTTGTTTAGCAACATAGAATGATTTCCTCACTACTGTAGACATGTGATGGTCAAAGGCTAGATTATTGTCTATGTGTGTCCCTAATTCCCAGACTACTGGATCATCTCTAAGGGGTTTGTTGTCAATATGATGGTTGCCAGGAGTGGATGACTTCCTGAAGGATAATATGCATTTCTTGGCATTTAGTTTTAGTCCATGGCTCTGACACCAGTTGTTTGTGTGTGTCAGCCCTTCCTAGAGAACATTTGTGTTGGTGTGGGATTCAATGACAGCTTCTAATCTGCAATCATCTGCAAATTTCATCAGCCAGAGACCACTGACAGTGACTTTGACTTCACAGAAGTAAATGCCAAAAAGGAGCGGTCCCAAGGACTGATCCCTGAGGGACTCCACTTGTGACTGGTCTCTTTGTAGAGGTGGACTCCAATTCTAACCAAGTCTAACTTCCTGGGTCCTGTCTGTCAACCATTTGTGTATCCACTGGGTGACATACGGGTTTGTACCTAACCTCTTGAGTTTGTCAACGATGCCCGAGTGGGGTATTGTGTCAAATGTCTTGGCCAGGCCAAGGTAGGCAGAGTGAACCATTTTGCCCTCATCCATTGCTTTGTTGACCTTCTCAAAGAAGTCCACCAAGTTGAGTAAGCATGACCTGCCCTTGATGAAACCAAACTGGGTTGGGTTCAGTGTCTGGGGGTTTACTATATCACCACTGATCATTTCCAAGATAATTCTTTCCATGGCTTTGCATATAAGACTAGTGAGACTTATGGGCCTGTAGTTTCCAGGGTATGTAGATAGCCCACCTTTGTGCAAAGGGATAAATGTTGCTGTTCTCCATTCAAGTGGTATGAAGCCTGTTTGGAAGCTACAATTAAATACCAATTCCAGATGGCCTGCTAAGTCATGCTATTTAGAAAGCATCCTGGGATATTGTCTGGGTGCAGTGATGCAGTGTTCTTGGCTTTAGAGAGAGCATTAAGGACCTGTTCCCTAGTGATAGAAGGGGGACTTGTATTTGATGGTATTTACTGAGGGAAGGTTGAGGGGGAGAGAGGGGTAAAGTTGCAGCTGAATTTGTTGGCCAGTAGGTTTGCTATATCTTCTCCACTTAAAATGAGCTCTCCACAAAATTGTGTATTGCCTTTGAGGTTGTGGACATAGCTAAAGAATGTCTTGTGGTTGTCCTTGGCCTGGGAGGCTAAATTTACCTCGCATTTGGCTTTGGTAGACTTTATTTGTCCTATAAGTTGTTTGTTTAGTTTAACGAGAGTCCTTGGTGCTGCACCTCCTAATTTTTGTCATGCTTTTCTTCCTTCTGTTATTGATTTTGTGATTCCTCCAGGGTAGCTTGTTTTATGAGTTAGTTCTGTACTTCTTCCTGGTGGGAACAGCTGCCTCTATGCAACTGTTAACATACTTGTATAGGGTTTCTGTGAACAGTTCTGCACAGGCAGCAGTGTTCTCAGGGTTTATGGGGGATTGAAATGTTGCCAAGTTAGGTTATCACTTAAAAGAGAAAGTTAGCCTTAGAGTAGTTCCTGAATATTCTAGGGTTAGCAGGGGGTTCAGGTTTTATTTTACTTAAACAGAGACCATTTTGTGGTCTGAACTTACCAGGGAAGACATTACACTAGGGGTGTGCAGCACTTTTCCATATTAGTGAGGACCAGAACTAGTACAGTTGCATTGCTGGTTAGTGTAATGATAATCTGGTTCAGGGAATTTGTGTTTACAAAATGCAGGAATCTCTGTGCCTGTACATTTGGTGTTGTATAGGATTCACAGTTAATACTGGGGTAATTAAAGTCGTCCATGAATATGGTATTGGGTTGGATGGTAACTGTTTCCTATAAGTTTAAATACATGGTATGGGTTTCCTGGGTCACATAGGGGGACCTATAGCTTGCAAGGAATTGGTACTGGATTTTGCCTATGGTGATTTGAACATGGAGCAGCTCAAGTGCATTGTCCTGTTTGACCAGCCTCGAGGTATATTTATTTTTGATGTGAATCGAGACACCTCCACCTTTAGTCCCTGTCTGTGTGGTAGCTGGTCTAAATGTGTGGAAGGTATTATAACCTTACACTGTCAGTATGCTCTCTGTGGCTTTAAACCATGTCTCAGTGACCACACAGATGTCAGCATTCTCTAGGGTGTAGACAGCTTCAAAGGAGTGTTTTTTTTGTTTGCTATGTAGTTCAGTGACCTCAGGGTAATGGTAGCCGAAGCATAAATTTGCTTCACAAATTTATCCAAAGCCCTAGATTCTCTGTAAGGAGAATGGAGAGATGAGCTGTCCTCAGCAAACTGCTTTTAGTGGCTACCACTACTACTATGACATCCACTGCAGGACCCTTACTCAAATGAGAGTGATCCTTAGGAGCTACATGGTATTTATTAGAGCACTTGGGTATTGGTTCTGTAACATCCATGCCCTTCCATGCCTGCCGAGAGATGAGATCCACCATCTCATCAGCTGGGGAAACCACCCAGGAAGTAGCTGAGCTGATTCCAAAAGCCATAGAGAACACCAGTTCCTCCTGGGAGAGGGCTTTGGAAGACCAACCTCCTTTTTGTCTCAAAAGATTGAGGATTTCCCAGAATAAGGCATCCTCAAGTGGCGATCTGGGGAATCCCTCCCCTTCATTACAATCAGTATCTTCAATGAGTGACTCTTGGAGTGAGTCAACGTATCTCCTCTTACACGTGTTTCTGTGGGGCCTCAATGGGGGAATGTTATAAAGAGGACTCAGAAGACTGACGGTATCTTGAGTAGGTACAGACTCAAGGGTAATAGCTATCATCTGTCCTGATGGGATAGAATGTGAAAGCACATGACCCAGGACTATTTGCTATGGGTTTGAGGACCAAAGAGGGGAAGAGAAGTCTGTTCAGCAACAGTGGAGGGAGGGAGCTCTCATGATAGCCTCAAAGGCAGAAGGCAAAGGGGAACCCAGCACCACCCTGGGAGGCACCAAAACAACATCAAAATGATTTGTGAGGTTTCTCTGACACCACTCTGAGATGATGGAGGCTGATGCTGAGCTAACAATGAGCCTCAAGAGAAAGGGATGACTCAGACAACTTCAGAGTCAAACCCCTCCCCACAGATCTTGCACTGAATTTTCAGTTCTGGGATCCATCTGGATCCAAAACACTCAGAGCCAGTGGAATCAGAGCTGAAGCCAGAGTCGAAGGTGACCACATTCTTGGATCTGACTCAGTCGACTCTGAGTGACATCTTCATAGGTTCATAGGTTCATAGATGTTTACTAGGCTAATGACCACAAGGGCCTTTTTAAGCCTAGCCATACATCCTAAATCTCTGACATGTTCTGGTACCCTTGATAAGTGTAAGCATGGGCTTGGGAGATGAAACATTTACAAGCAGGGGCCTGGGAGATCATCCATTTACAGGCTGCCTGTGTCCATTAGACACATAGGTGCCAAGCCAGGGATAAATTTCCTGCTCTCCATCCAATTGTCCAAGTTAAACTTGAATTGGGTTAGGGAAGAACTCTGCTTCACATGGATGGGGAGCCTGTTCCAGAGACAGGGTAGTCTCTGGGATACATACCTGTTTCTCCAGCAGATCCTATTTATATCACAGGATCCTGTGATATCTTGGATCCTGAATCCACAAAGCTGAGGGTCTGATCAATGTAGGAGCAGCCATAATTGAGGGAGAAGGTCCAAAGCTCACAGATGCAATGGGAGATGGAGCCGGGAGAAACCCCAGCAGAATTTGGGTCCTGAGGACTCACCTTTCTATCCACATCAGCTTCTGCTAAGCTTCTGTAGACTTAATAGATCAAAAGGAAAAAGAAGAAGGTAGTCTAGATGATCTTTGAATGGTTCTCTCTTGCAGAAAAGGAGAATGCAGTTTAGGAGACACTGGTCCTGGTGAGAACCTCAGCTCTGGTAATAGTGGAGTTCTGAATCTCCTTGTGGACAGATCTGAAGGATTGGTAGGATCTGATAATTTTGGTCTTTTGGTGTCTGGAGCTGAAAACAGAGCTGAAGAAGGAGAGTGGTCAAGGGATCACTTTCTCATTTCTTTGTCCTTTTCCTTGGGTTTGTCAGTCTTCTCTCCTCTATGCTATCTGATGGTTTCTTTCCAGAATGGGAGGCCTCAGAAGCAGATTTGGAGGAATCCCCCACAGATGCAGAGATAGGACCCCTTAATACTAATTTATTCCGGCACTCAGTTATGGCCCAGTGCTCAAAGGCCATACAAACTGAGCAGTCCTTGTCCAAATGTGTGACTCTTAAGCAGTAGGCACACTTTTCATGAGTATCTGAACTAGTAAGTTTGTGGCTACATACCACACATTTCTTAAAGCCTAAAAGTTTATCTGCTATGACAGAAACTAAATGCTAAATAAGCAACAAAACAGCAAAGGAACTACCAACAATGGTATTAGCAACAGCACTTGATGAAAAGAATGATAAACAAAGTTGCTATAATAAAAACTACTAACAATGGTATTAATAATACTAACCTGCGGGGAAATGTAGAAAGAGGATAGTAAGAAAAGGGTGCCAACAGTGCAAGGTAAATATGAAGATTTCCCAATTTATTTATTTAGTTTGCGTAAGGGAAGGTAGCAAATACAGTACAATGGAGACAGAAAAAAGGAAAGATAATCTCCCAATGCAGTAATCAAAAACTCTTTGAAAGACAAAAAGCAACTTAGGTGAGGTGAGCTGGAGACAGTGAGTCAACTCTGGACTCAACAAGAAACAAACAAGATCTGGGGTAATGTTGCTGCTAGGAGGGAATATGGGTAAGGGAAGGAGCATGAGTTATGTGGATCCTAAAGGCTGAAGTGGCTGAAGTGAGATCTGAGATCAGATCTGAAGACCCAACATTAGATCAAAGCATTATAAAAATAATTACTTCATGATATTGGTTAACACAACAGTGAAAAGAAAAGACTACCTTGAAACATTATACACTTACCATTATGGATACAGGCTTAGAAAAAAAACATAAGGGCTTCTTTATTTAACACTCTTAGATTAAATGGTGTGTTTAATTTCATTGCTGACTAGCAATGTCACCAGTTAAGCAGAGCTAACATTTGGCTTTCTTTGAACAAAACACCGATTTTTTCAGAAATCTATCTTTTCTAATAATTTTATTTTATTTATTTATTTTATTTTACATTTGTTTAGCTGGAGTGTCAGGCTGGGCCAAAAACCTGTTTTCAATAGAGGCCAGGGAGGAAAGCTGCAACACAATATTTTTAAAATTGCATGTAGAATAATAGAATACACATAATAAGTCACTTGTACAAGATCAGATGTGCAAATGATTGTACAGCAGCAAAACAGGGAAGATATCTGAAGTACAAATATGTAAGTTAATATATAAGCCAATGAAAATAAAAACTAAGACATGGGCAGATTGATTGACATACAGTCACAAATCAGACATCTGTACTGCTTTATTAGTTGTCTTCTGTTTTATGGGAAAATGTGTATAGGAAAGAGAAAGCAGGCTTGGGTTATAGTAACAGGAAAAGTAGAAGCTTAGCCAGGCAAGTGTAACACTTTCCTGAGCAAGGAATTGTCATCCTGGGATACTGCAGGATCAGAGCCACTTGTTGGTTTGGTGTTCTTTGAGAAGCAGTTGGAATTTGGCAGAGTTGGCAGTGTTAAGTACATGCTGGGGAATGGAGTTCCATGTCTTTGATATTTGGTTGGAGAACAGAGAATCCCTGAAACTATTTTTGGCTTTAGTGACCTTTAGTAGAAGTTTGTTGAATGACCACAGGGATCTACTGCTAGAGTAAGGTTGAAATAAGTTGTTGATGGCAGGGCAGCTGTCTGGTTGGTGAATAATGGTGTGGGCTATTGTACGTTGTTTGCGAGATAAAAGATTTGGTAATCTGATCCACTTTACCTGGTGGAGAGCTGAGCAATGGTGGGATATATGTGGGTGATTAGCAGCATATCAAGCTATTTTATTGTAGCAGGCCTCTAATTTGTTTAGGTCAGATTTTCTAAGGTTTGTAAGAATGGGGGAGGTGTACAGCAGAGTGGACTGCAGATGTGTCCTGGCAATAGACTGTCTGGAGGTTTCAGTGAGGAATTAGTTGGCTCTGTACAGTAAGCCAAGTTTGATGTCGACCTTTTTGATGGATAGGGTTATGTGTTTGTCATATTTTAGGGAGTTATCAATAGTGATGTCTAGTAGTTTGGTATGGTCAACTGCTTCAATTTTGGTGTTATTAGAGGTGTGTATTATGAAAGGGAAAGGGAGCTCAGATGATTTTTTTTTATGTGAGAATAGCATTAGTTTTGTCTTGTTTGGGTGAAGCATGACTTGGTTATTAGAGAGATAATGTTCTATATCTGTAACAGATTTTGGGTCCTGTGTAGGAGCTCGGGAAGGGATTGAGCTGTGCAGATGACAGAGGAGTCATCTGCATATTGTATGATGGTAACTAGGTGTGTGGCAGTACTGAGTTTGTTGGCAAAAATTGTGAAGAGTAGCTGCCCAAGACTTGAGCCTTGTGGGACATCAACTGAGACTGGTAGTAGGGACAAGATCTTATCTTATTTGCCACTTGAATGCTTATTGGCATTCAGACAAGTAGCTGTGAAACCATGATATGGCTGATTGAGAGAGATTTATGGTGGCTAGTTCATTAAGACATTTTTGATGGGATACTATGTCAAAAGCCTTAGACATGTCAATAAATATGGATGATAAGAATTGACCATTATTTCTAAACTGGTTCACTGTATCTGTGAAGCTTATATGAGCGGTAGTGGTACTGTGTTTTGGACTAAAACCATGCTGGGAGTTGGAGAGAAGATTATTGTTTAGTAGATAGGGGAGGAGTTGTAAGTGTATGCATTTTTCTAGAATTTTGGCAAGTGGGGGAGTATTATGACTGGCCTGTAGTTTGGGAATTCTGTGGATGCGCCTCCTTTATGCAAGGGGATGATGTGAGAGATTTTCTAAAGTTTGGGGATAGATTGTTCAGGGATAGAATGAATGATCAGCAGGGTGACTGGATAAGAGATGGAGCCTGCTGCCAATTTAAGGAATTCATTGGGGAGTAGGTCTGCAGCAAGTGATGTAGGTTTTAGTTTTTGTAGGAGTTTATTTATGTAGCTAGTTTGAACTGGTTGAATAGAAAAAGACTTGGTATGAGAAGAAGAGCTGGTGGGAACAGTTAGTGGGGTATTGTTGTTATTTATTTACTAGGGACCGTATTGAAGCTATGAAGTTGGAGTAAAATTGGGTGGCTATGGTCTCAGTGGTATTAGTGGGGGTGGGGGTTGGGGTTGTACATTGGCCTGTGTATCTAATAGCTATTTTATAGTGCCCCAGAATTTATGGTGGTTGTTTTGATGTTTTTGTTAGACAGTTGTCCAACATGATTTTTTTGTCATTTTTATGTGTTTTATGGCTAAATTTCATGACTGATGATAATTTAGAAGGGAGGTTTGGTTTTTGGTTATTTTATAGTGTGATCAGGCTCTCTCTCTATGTTTCATTAATAGTTTTGTATCTTTTGTTACCCATGGGTTTGGTTTTGATTTTACATGAATTTTTTAAGGGGTGCCAGGTTGTTAAGGATATCAGGGAATCTATTATTGAAGTATTGGACCACACTGTCTAACTGGAGGTGTTTTGGAGGGGTCCAGTCACATTGTTTTAGGAGGGAGTTGAATATTTCAGGAGATATATATTTTTTTGCTGTGGATATATTTATATATGATGCTTTTAGTAAGGCATGCTCTGTGTCTGAAAGGATAGGTTGGCATATGGTCACTAAGAAAGTCTGGGAAGCAACCAGAGTGATGACATAGGGAGGGCCTGTTTGTAAGTGTCCAATCCAGGATGGAATGCTTGTTGTTGTGCTTGTCAGTTCTGGTTGGGGAGCAGATTATTTGAAAGACACCAAAAAGGTTAATAAAGTTGGATGGGTTGTCAGAGGTGCAGTTAGACCAGTCTAGGTTAAAGTCTCCTAAGATGATTGTTTCTTGGTTAAACATGGAGACAGCCCAGAAAAGAAGGTTTTTGATTATGGAGGTACTGCCACAGCTGGGCGGGGGATATAGGCTGCTGTTATGATTATCCTTTTGTTAGTATTTAGCTGGGGGTGTAGACTAATATTTCTGACTTTACAAGATTGGGGGGTAGCTATCTATACGTTCCAGGGTAAGTGTATCCTTGTAGATAATAACTATGCCACTGCTGCGTTTATGAGCCCTGTGTAGTCTATGGATATTGTATCCTTGGGTTAGGATTTCACTGTCTTGAACATGCAGTTGAAACCAGGTCTTGGTTAATACTGCAATATCTGGAGAGTAATGGGTAATTGTAGCTTGGAAATCATGGACCTTCTTAAGAACGTTTCTTATATTCATATTAATGATTAGAAGATCAGAGCTGTTATAACAGTGGTTGAGGAAGTTTTTAATGACAGAATTTCCATGTGAATGGGATGTGTGTTGTTGGAGTTGATGGCCTGGATTTGGGTGTATGTCCCCACCTAGATTAAGTAGAGATAATCTGAATAGAAATAAGTGTGAGCATTTGAGTAGCAGTTTAGTGTATTTGCATTGTAGATCTGGAGCTGCCTGTGTGTGAATGTATTTGAGTGAAAAGAGTTCTGGGTAGGAATTATTATATATGTGTAGGGATATTTGAATACCTGTGGGGATGGGTATTTTTTGTAATATTGATTGATCTCATAAGAGAGTAGATATAGGTGACTTGTAGATTTTGGTAACAGGTAATTTTATAGTGATTAGGCTGAGTTGTAGTGTGATTAGCAGTAACATATTGGCTGTACTATGTGATGAGTAAATAGAGAGTCTGTATGAGAGAGGAGGTATGAGTTAACTAGGAGGTGAAGTTAATAGGTGGAGGAGCTCCTTGGGGGTTTAATTACTTACTGTGTTATAAGATTTGAGAATAGTTATTGTTGGAATTAGTGCTCAGGTGATTAGGATGATGTTATAGGCTAACAGGATTGAGGGTATGACTGTTAGCTGTAAGTTCAGGTTTAGTGGGGGTTGGTGGGATTTGGGGGTAGGGTAGGGGAGAAGAGTGAGCCCGAGCACAGTGAGGGGGAATGAAGCAAGCTGGGCCATGTCACTGCTATAGACTGTTGGAAAAAAAAAACAATCTACCAAGTAGCTTCAAACTTGTTGCAGTTGTATGTATTCTTAGTAGTGTCTGGAAGATAGTACAGCTCTCCGGTTTTATATTGCACTGCATTCATCACTTATAGGAGATTCACTAGTATACATTAGAGAAGGTAGTCTACAGCAAGGTGACAGTGCAAAGAAACCAGAAGGGGGGTGAGAGGGCAGTAGCATTAAGATTTGGTGATGTACCTATAGCCTTTACTACAGTGAAAAGTACTATAATCCAGGATTTAGATATACATTCATTAAAAGTTGATTTGTTTCCATGCTGTTATTCTGAAGTTCAAGAGGGAGTATTGTGCTTCGGGCTGGAAGAGGTGCATTCCACACTGCAGGTTTGGTCTAAACTGGGAGTTACAGCCTTAATGCTCATCTGTGTAGTATAATTAACTCTGCCTTCTTCTATAAAGCTGATCATTTCTTTAAATGGTCCCCACATAACCAACCTACTCTCATCCAGTCTTATGCTGTGACCATCTGTTCTCAACTGAGCTGAATTCTGTAGAAAGTGATACAAATACATCAACTCCTAAAGAAGCATGTTATCCTTTTATATTGAGTACCACTTTCTGGGTGCTGAAAGTCCTAACTCTTACTCATTCCCTTCAGAAAGAGCCAAAGCAGCTTGCTTTTGGTCCAAAAGACTAATTATTTAGCACCTAAATAGGATTTTCACTTCTAATTATTTAGCACCTAAATAGGATTTTCACTTGAAAGCTTCTGTTATTCCAGTCTGATTCTGCTGGTTGTTCAGCCTGTAAGCTCTGTCCACATTTTACCCTTATGTTACAGGAATATGGGATGTGTGTGAATTCAATCAAGAATTGTACTATAATAGAAGACTACAGTTGTTGGTTAAGAGTGAATACATTAGTGGGTAATGTGTAGGAAACATGATATGTTTCAGACTGTAATACTTATGGCAGAGTAAGTACTTATCTGATCTAAAAGTAGTTCCAACTATAGAAGCACTAAACAGGATGCAGTTTTGTCAGGTAACACCGCAATTGCAATATTTAAAAGAGTTTGAGTATAATGTGTGCAATTCTTTAGCCATTATCTAAGAAAGATGGATATCTCAAGTCTTAGCTGCTGGAACTGAGAACAAGGCACCTCCATGTTTACTACTTCAGTGTGCAACTTTTAGCAGTTCACAATTTGTGAAATGCAGTACTCTATGAGATGTGCGCCACCTGAATAGTGTTGTCTGATGATGAAAATTGGCAGGGGCAACTCATGCTATAGGACTGCAGGACTGCAGCCCTCCCACCTAGAAAACAAAAAAGTAAAAGTAAAGAAACACAAAAACAAAGTAAAGAAAACATATTACGATCACCGCAATTTCCAGAAGTACTCTGTGCATGCATGGGAACATTCCAGGACACTTTCTCAGCATTCTAGATAGGGGGAAAGGCATCTCTGCCCTGCAGATGCCCAGCAGTCTATGTGGTGGTGACTTCACAGAATGGAGGCACTCCGGATTGCAGCAGCAGCAGGCTGGATCAATCAAGGTGCATTTAACTAGCACAGCAGCTGATGAGGTGCACTGGACCAATTGCATTTAACTAGTGCTGCAGCTAACATACACAGGACTTCATTAGCGTGATTTGTTGTCTACAGTATAGGGCTCAATGGATATCACAGAGGACTGGATTTCTTGGCTCAATGGATGTGTTATGCTCAGGCTCATTGGCAGGAAAGAGATGAAGGTGAGCTTCTAGTGTGTGTGTGTGTGTGTGTGTGTGTGTGTGTGTGTGTGTGTGTGTGTGTGTGTGTGTGTGTGTGTGTGAAATGCCCCAGTTGCTATATACTGGTGGCTAGAGAGAACTCATGGTGGTGTGGTAGGGAATATCTCAGGCCTGAACTCTGTACCTTGTATGCAGGTGGCAAAGGCCTGAATTCCCTACCCATCACCATTTGTAAAAAAATTTCAGATTTTTGCCTCATATTTGTTCTATTCTGTTCTTCATAAAATCTGTGGTTTCTATATTTTTGTTAGTCAGTCAGTGGTGCAGTCAGTGGTGCAGGGGTAGCATTGTTGACTGATAGTTACAGCTCCTCTGGTTTGATTCTTGGCTGGGGTGCTTTCTGTGTGGAGTCTGCATGTCCTCCCATCTTAGTACAGATTTTTGCCTTGTATTTGTTTTGTTCTGTTCCTCTTAAAATCTGTAGTTTCTGTATTTTTGTTTCCTTACATAGTCAGTAGTGTGGTAGTAGTATTGTTGCCTGACAGCTACAGCTTCTTTGGTTTGATTCTTGGCTGGGATGCCTTCTGTGTGGAGTTGGCATGTCCTCTCATCTTACAAAGACATGTGTCTGGAGTGTTTCTCCCTGGGCCTGTGCTGAAAATTGGCTTTTGTTCCAAGTCGGACTTTCCTGGTTAACAAATGTTAAATAAAAATGGCAGGCATTTGAATTTCAGACTTCATATTCTTCAGAAAGTACATGGTAACACAAAACCTTTTATACTAGCAATTTTCTAAGTTTATAAGATGGATATTTGAAATTTGTCCCTACTTTTTGGACTGTTTTCCCCTATTATTGGCTTCATCCAGGTTTTTTGTGCTAAGGTTGAGAGCTATGGTGAGAACTGAATTCACTAAATGGTAGCCATTTAAGTTTCAGTCTTCCTATTTTTCACAAAACAGTTGATTTGGCATAGTGGTATGATGCTCTGACTGTTTTGCACAGAGTCCTGGGTTCCAGACTCGGCAGTGATATGTCTGGTGGTAACACGGCATTTTATTCTAGCAACTTTCCAACATTATACAAGCAATGTTTAAAATGTGTTCCTGATTTTTGGGCTTTTGTCTTCCACTCCCACCCCCAATAAATGTTGGATTTTTTCCAGATTTCTTGTGCTGCAAAGTTCAGAGATACAGCTGAGTGTCGAGTAGATTTTACAAGGAGCGGAGAGCTGCAAGGGAACAAAAGATTAGTGCTGCTTATGCTGAGTCTGCTTGTATTGTTAATAGCACAACAGGTAGTGTACTTGCTTTTGATGCAGAACGCTGTTGATTCTACTCCCACAGTAGATAGATGCATTGCTGATACTGTACTGTGTTGTAAAAGGGGTGGATGCTTCAGTCCTTTTTGGCGAAGATACCTAGTAACCATCAACCTGTTATCAGCTTGCCATCCATTCCCTACTTCAATATTACTAGCTTATCATTT
This sequence comes from Protopterus annectens, assembly GCF_019279795.1. NCBI lineage: Eukaryota > Metazoa > Chordata > Ceratodontiformes > Protopteridae > Protopterus > Protopterus annectens. The sequence continues at coordinate 254,927,532 of NC_056727.1, read as the reverse complement.
TTTAATGCAACATAAGCAATTTATTCCTCAAAGGCAACAGGCACTTTATTTGTAGATGAAACAATGAAATATAAAGTTATTTGCTAGCAGCAACCTCTTCATTAGTTACAGATTTCTTTAATGAGGAATTATTTAGATGACTTTTACTATTTCAGAGATTGTGCATACTTACTGATATTGGTGGACTGTAGAAGTCTGAGTAGACTTTTATGATGGAAATATTCTGAATTGGGCAGTTTTGTCATTATTGGTGCATGCATTTTGTTTCATTGTTTACTGGAAAAATGTTCAAAACAATAAATTTAAAATGCCCTCTAACACCTGTACTGTATTATACAAGGAATATAATTTAATACAATCAGGAAGGTGTATCAAAGAGCACGTGTATGTTTCATGTGCAAGAGGCCTATGATTTGAAAACAGCCCAAAGTTAATCTTTATCTGCTACAGGCAAAATTTATTTTCTTCGAATGTGGGTTTCAATGCTGTTTCAATGAATGCGAGTTGCAAGGGCAGAGAAGTTTTAATGCCAAGTCTATTTTCATTGTGAGACTGCATTGCTTTGTTAAGCACATATTTATTAGTGTTTGTGCTGTAAAATGCAAAATAAAACTTTCAAATGAAATCCAAATCATTGAAGAAGTAAAGCAGTATGTACATTAGTGTTTATGGTAAGTGGGGTGAAATAACCAAGGAATGGGGCACTGGAATGGCTGCAGGGGAGAGGCTCCATTCGACCATGATTTTGTGAGGGGGGAAAGGCAGCAAACTCAAGACAGTCCCGGCTAAACTATACCTATTAACTGTCCAGATTTTTGTAGAATGAATAGATTGTTGCTTCTTATTTTTAGTTTGTTCCTCATAAAATTTGTGGTTTTCTGGCAAATAATTTAGGAATTAAGTCACTAAATAATGACAGACATTAAGTTTCAGACATCATAACCTTCAGAAAAATGCATGCTAAAGCAAGACCTGTTATTCTATCAACTGTCTGTTATTCTATCAACTGTCTTAAGTTTATACAAGAGCAATTTTTAGTACTGTTTGTATGTTCCCCCAATATATTTGGCCTTGTCCCGATTTCCTGCATTAAGAGGTTGAGAGGTACGTGCAAATAAATCACTTTATAAAATTAGGAATATCCAAACCTCTCAACTGTCCCCAATTTGGGCTCAAAATGTTGCTCTCCCCCTAATAATCCCTCCGCAAAATAGCAATTTTGGAAGAAAATGTGGAGGGTTTACAATTATAAATAACTGTAATGATCAGAGTTATAGATTACTTTTATTTCAGAAATGCATGTAGATTCTGTAATTTTGTCAGCTGCTCAAGTTAACAGTACTAATATTAAAAAGGTGTTCCTTCTTTGACAGGTTTCCAGCTGTATTGTGTAGCAATTTTATATTTTTGCATCACATTTTTGGTCCATTTTTCATAAAATTGTGGTTTTCTGTCAAATTAGTGGCAAATAATTAAAGACTGAAGTTAGAAAATAATGACAGACATTTGAGTTTCAGATTTTATACCCTTCAGAAAATTCATACTAATGCAAGACCTACTACTATTCTATTATGTTTCTAAGTTTATAAGAGCAATATTTAAAAATTGTCCTTATTTCTGGGCCTGTGTCCCACTTATGTGTATGGCTTTGTCCAGATTTCTTGCTCTGAGGTTGAGAGGTTTGAGTGTCAGAGCCATCACCGTCAGCCAGAGACATTTCAAATTGTGACATACTTGTTGCACCCCACTCCCCCATGTAGTGACTCTTGATGTGTCAAGCAAGGCAAGGAGCAGTTATGCAGTGTAAGTGTGCAGAGTTTTCCCCCATCCAAGAGGGACATAAGTACGGCAGTGGCTTTTCTTGTGTCCTTGATTTTGCAGAATGTTCTGGTTATGTCATATTTTTATACTGTTGATTTATGCTTCTTATTATTCAGAAAATGCATGCTATAGCACAGCCCTGTTGCTCTGTGTTTAGGTAGCAATGCTTTAATGACCATCAGGTAAGCTTGTCTGAGATTGTAAGATGCAAGTAAGTTTTAATAAGCATACTGTTAAAGAATTATCAATATTGAAAGCCTTTTTTATTGCCATGCAGAGAATATTTACATAACTAGATAAGGTATAAGCCTTGGGTAATGAAATGCATGTAATAAAGGACAGGATTACAGTATTTTCAGAAGCTCATCACATTTTGTTGGAGACTTGCAGTCATCTTTGCAGGCTTTACCCATAAACTAAACAGAATGCTAATCTATTATGTGTGGTCCATAACTTGTGCAGTGATCCTTTAAGCAATTTATCTTGCACTTGTTTCTTGTTTGCTGTTCATTTTTTACTTTGATCATGTCTTCCCCATGAAACAAGTAGATAGTTGTTGTCAGGCAGCAGGTTTTTTTTTGGATAAGAAACATTTTTACAAGTGGGGGTATCACAGATTGCTACTTTCAGCATGTTACTTGGTAATTTTATAAAGCTGAATATAAATTATAATTGGAACTGCACTGCAAGGAGAAGTGGTTTGATTCTAGTGCTGCTTGTTTTTTTATACTTGATTTTGACTGGCATTCCAGTAATGTATTTAAAAAGTAATTTATTTTTTCATGCCTCACAACCTTTGTGTTTGCATCTAGGTATTAAATAAGCTGCCATGTAACCAATGCATTGAAATATTTTTTTCTTCTACACTTCATTTTGTCTTGATTGGACTCTCGTAATGATGGTTTGGCACCTAGGACAGTGTATTTAAAGTTCCAGTTGTTGTGGTTTTGACCATAGCCCCACCCCTTTCTAGTTGGCCACACCCATTCCAGTTGGCCACACCCATTCAGCTGTCTTCTGCAGCCCCCCTTTAATTTGAAGTCACCAGCCGCCACTGAAAATCGGTTAAAACAAGATCATTCTATTATTGTCAATTGTGTAGCGTTCACTTTTAAATTTGAGCCAGTCAAGTTTAACATGTTTAAGGGCAATTGAGTCTATAAAGATTAATCATGGATAATTAGCATTGCACTACAAAACACTACACATAAAATATCTAAATTAAAAAATAACGCGAGTCCAGCAACATGCAACACAAAATATCACACATTACAAAAATATAATTTTTTTGCAGGGTGGCTCTACCCACCCCTATCTCTAAATATATTATATCCAGCAAAAGAGGGAATGGAAAAGGTGATATTTATAAATGTAGTAAACCTAAAATAAGGCACACATGGAGCTCAGCAAAACGGACAACTGCTTTAATGAACAAGCACAAAAACAATCCACAGCAAGCTAAATCACAGCAGCAAAGCACAGCAAATGAAATTGCAGAGCACAAGCAACAGCACAATAACGCTGTAAAGTTAATCCACATACGTTTTCGTCACAGTAACTTCATCAGATACCTAACCTCTCTTCCTTTGATGAATAAATAAACTAATCTAATTCAAATGAACCAATGAGTGAACAAATTCAATTACACATGCAAAATGCATTGAAACACATGAATCTTAAAGGTGAATGAATCTAAAAGTTAAAACCAAAAGTATAAGGTTCATGTGTTTCAATGCATTTTGCAAGTGTAATTGAATTTGTTCACTCATTTGTTCATTTGAATTAGATTAGTTTATTTATTCATCAAAGGAAGAGAGGTTAGGTATCTAATGAAGTTACTGTGACAAAAACGTATGTGGATTCACTTTACAGCGTTATTGTGCTGTTGCTTGTGCTCTGCAATTTCGTTTGCTGTGCTTTGCTGTTGTGATTTAGCTTGCTGTGGATTGTTTTTGTGCTTGTTCATTAAAGCAGTTGTCCGTTTTGCTGAGCTCCATGTGTGCCTTATTTTAGGTTTACTAGTTTTTGTCTTGGGCACTCAGACCACTGGATTGGGATATTTATAAATGTCTATTTCTTAGTCATATTGCCTTAGAGAAACCATAACATCACAGTTTAAAAAAAGTCTGACATAATGAAACATTGCCAGCATAAGCAGACACCCACGTAGCAATTGTAATTTAAGTATCAACAAATATGTTTTCAGCAACCTACAGGGAAACCAAGTTAGTTGCATATTTCAAATGGGCTATTAGCAAAAAATCAGCCTGCACTGCTGTTGGAAGTTGATAGCTTGTCCAAGGCATGCCTTAAAATGTCTGTGAGTATAATGGCTCTAAGGAGAGCCAGTGGGGAGCTAGCATGGCAGTGGCAGCTTTTTCTCCTGGACATTTCCGAAAGGGAACAGTTTAACTGGCATAATCTGCAAAGCAGAAGCAGCAGTGTTTTTTATGTGGCTGTATCGTGGAATGTCACAAAAGAAACAGACTACAGTCTGAAAAACTGTAATCTGTATAAATGCTTAGATATTGGGAGTATGCCATTTCAATTTTACTGCCTTTGAATGTGGCATCAGTACCTTTTGCCAAAGCATCAGAAATAACAAAAAAGGTAAACAATGCATTTCTTTTTATTTTATATGTAAGAAATGTTAATTATCAAATTCAAATGCTTTCCCACCTTTTTGATTTCCACGTGCAGAATAGGATATACTAATTGTTTCTAATGACAGCATAAAGAAAATCACAGTTCATTTGATTTCTGCTCTGCTGGTGAGAACATAATTCTGCATATTATTTAATGTATTTGTGACATAGGTAATTCTTGCTATATTAGAGCTCCAGGAACAGCAAATAGATGCACACTTTTTTCCATTTATAACCTTTTCAATAATGATAGTGAAAGTAAATTGCTAGACTATTCAAGTTCTCAGTGCCTTTCAGTCTGCATGCCGAGGAAAAAAACGATTTGAAAGAAGAAAGAAAGACAATGGCAGGAGTCAATCAGATTTTGCACACTGCACCCTCCTAGTTTGAAACAGCTGTAGGAAATCACAGCTTTCTAAGCTGCTCATCACAACAGTAAGAATTCTGTTGAAGGGTTGCGTAGTACCATAATGGTTGTATAATGGGATCTTGCTCATCAGAGTCGGCCATCCTCCCACCTGGCATTCTAAGCAGTAGTGGTTCTCCCAATTGCAAGAGGTACCAGTTATCTTACAGTAGCTCTGGCATTGGACTGGAATGCATTCTATATAAATCTGGCATTTCCCCATAACATCTTCAAAACTTCAAGACAGAAACTAAGTAACACTTGCAAATATACTTAACAATGCTAAAGACCCAAGCACTGAAAAGTAGACATTATTAGCATAGACAAAATTATTGACAAATTAATATTTATATATTTTAATTTATTTATTGCATTTGTTGACCAGGAAAGTCCACTGGGCCTAGAGGAGCCCATTTTCAGTGGAGGCCCGGGGAGAAAAGCTCCACATTGTTACATACATTTAACTAATAAAAACATTGTTGATACATAATTAAAAAATGGACCCATTACAACATACAATTAATAAACACATTACTACATACAATTGATAGGCATAGATAAAATAGCAGATATGATATAGTAATATTCCATTCAAAGCATAAGCATTTTGAAAGTGAGAGCATGAGTGGAAACAGAAAAATGTAGTAACTTAGAAGTGTATGAGAGTTGAACAAGAAAAAAGTATATACATGTGAGTGTATAGGGTTGAAAGTAAAGTGGTGATGAGTTCAGGGTGTAGAAGGGGTGAATAGAGTGTATTAGGCTGCAGAGGCATGAGAGAGCAATTGTAAGACGGTATAGAGAAAGTGGGACAGTTTAGAGAAATTGAATCAGAGAGGTCAGGGTTCAGCAAAGGAAACTTAAAAAAAAATATATATATATATATATATATATATATATATATATATATATATATATATATATATATATATATATATCGGTGTAAGGGTAGGTATGTTGCTGTAACAGTTTCTTTGTCTGAAAGTAAACTGTTATGGTAAGCCAGTCACAAAATATGCCTTATATCAAACATGGTTCTTGTAGTATATAAATTTGCAGAACTATATGTACTTTCTTCTACTGTATCTAAGGTGGTACACATTTTCCATGTTTAGTTAGGTATAAAATGTCACTGTTTGTATCCATCAGCATTATTCCTGGTGAAGAATCTGCACTGGCTTTAAAGCCTAGATGAATGCCTACTTAAGCACTTCTGTCATGTTTATTGCAGGAAGCATGTCCTTGGAGACCATATTCTTTGTATCATGGCAAACATATGGTGGGATCCCCAGAGATGGATTAACAACGGCGTTGATGAAGCTGTGACTCCTGGCCCACATGTCTAAAACAGATGCTTTTGATTTTATTTCTGGTTTGCTTCACACCAAAAAACAGGCCCCTTACAATTTTCAGCTTCATGCCCATGAGGCCCATAATCCAGCCCTGGGCCTCCCCAAACACAGACTGAGGCATGTTGGGCTGGCTATTCCTAAACAGAGTGCATAGCTTCATAAAACTATTTTGCCCCCTACATTTAGTACGCCAGAGTTCATTGTTGGGATTCACAGACAAAGGTCACACTACTGAAGAAAGGTGTACAGAAACCTGTCATCTTTACTGAATGTATACAAGTACGTACAGGACAGTGGTTTACTATATGCACTGGTACACCAGGTGGGGGAGTGCTGTGTAGCATGCTAGCACTAGAAAGCACAGCAAGGAAGAGCAACTTATAAGTTCTAATACACTTTACTTAGTAGCTATTTATGAAAGTTGTTCTCTACTTCATACCTAATAGCTAGTACTAAAGAATTGACATGCATTAGGCTGGAAGACAGAGCTAAGGTCATTACCTTATTATGGTACAGAAGGGATGTGGTGCTGTGGGAGTCCTCACTTGTGGAAGCTTTCCAGCATTACTGTGTGGGAGCAAAGGAAGGTGTGGTTGTGAGCAGGGTTGCCTGCATCACTGGGAAAACTGCTGCTGGCAGGTTTTTCCTACTCTGTAATGGATTTTTTTTATCTTACTTATAGCCAGGGCTGATATGCTACTCAGCACTATATGTTGAACAACCTATCAGAAGTGTAGAGAGATCATGTGGTTAAAGATGGCACAGTAGTGGAGGGTAAGTGGTTCTGGTACTATAAATTATGTAGTTGGGACCAGCCCATACACTGTTGTTTTAGTGCCTCTGAATTATTTAAACACCTTGGGGTTTATTAGTGTGTGCATTCTGTGCATGGAGTACTGTTGTTACAAAATGGGGCAAGAATGTGATTTGGGTCATTATGTTCGGCCCCATTTTATACAAACTTGGAAGGCTTGACTATACCTTTCCACAGTGTATCAGCTGTAATCTATGGTTCACCATATCTATTAGTAGCCCTCACTATATGTGATGTGTGTAAAAATGAAAAAGTTTTTCCCACACTAATGTAAGGTTGTACCTAAAAGTATGATCTTGGATTTTGCACCATCAAGATGCATAAAAACCTGAACCACAAAGTCCTGTCTTGCTGATACTGCTGGGAGACTTACCATATGATTCATAAATACTGTGATCTCACTCATTTTGTACCAATGCAAAATCACTGTTTAAAAAATGGAATCTATGCTTGTTTCAAGAGTGATGTAGTGCTTTTTTGTGTTTACTGTGACCTCCAAGAACAGGAACAGTAGTGTTACTATTAACCAAGTGATGTCTTAAATGTGTGAGTGAACCAGCCATGATGAGGCAGTCTTCCACATAAAGAAATATTTATAGGTTCATAGGTGTATACTAAAGTAAACTAATGGTCCCAGTGGCCTTTTTAAGCCTAGCCATACATCCCAAATATATCTGACAAGTTCTGTTAAAGGTTATTTTAAGGGGTATATGTAGGCTATGGCTTGGGAGGTCAAGCATTTACAGGCTGCATCTGTCTATCAGAGACACAGGTGCAAGATCAAAGGTGAATTTTTGATTCACCATTCACTGATTTAATTGGGATAGGGAAGAACTAGTGTTACAAAGAATTGGTAGTCTATGAAACACATACCTGTCCCTTCAACATGTAGTATTTATGTCACAGGCGATGCTTAGGTCCCTTTACAGTACAGTTGTGTAAGTAAACTTTCAATAACAGCAGCTGTTTGAATGATCACTGCTACAGTAGCCTTAGCTACTGTATATGGGTTATATCCTGCCAAAGATATAATAGCTGGCCAGCTTCTAAAGTTTCAGGGCACCTTCCATGGGCCAAAATTGTCAGGCAGCTCGAGCTGAGCTGACAAAAAGACAAGTTTGGATGCCAAGCCCTTCAGAGCCTTCCTGCCAACAGAGAGAGGGAGGCTGAGCCCTGAAAGGGTAATGCTAGGGACAGCAAAAACTAGAAGTCCACACCCTGGCATAAAAAACATACCAAAAACACGGGGAGGGGTTACTGCAGCAGTGATCGTTCGAACATCATCTGTTATGGTAAGTTTATTTACACAGCTGTACTATGTTCATCATATTGATCACTGCTGCAGTAGCCTTGGGTGAATAAATTACCCTAGCTTACTACATTTGGGAGGTGGAAGGAGAAGAGTCCAGAAGCCCCTGGAGAATAGTCCTACCAAAGCCTAATCTGGATGTAGAAAAGAAATCACGCTTATAGTGCTTTGTAAATCCATGTACAGAAGACCAAGTACAGTAAACTCTCAGTTAACCTGCATCCATGGGGACTGGTAGATGCCGGATAACTGTAGTTTCTGGTTACTTGAGAGTTACTATTAAAAATAGGCCTGACTAATACTGTACCCTATACTATACCATACCATACCATAAACACTGTTTTGATTTGATTTTAATATTGAAGTACAGTAATTAAAAGCCTGGCTGGGGAGGGAAACAGAAAGTGCAACACATGTAAATTGAATTAAATTGTTCATACTGTACTGTATTTCTTCGATTTTTTTTTTTTTTTTTGCCATTTGCTTGAGAGCGCTAGTTACCTGAGTTCATGTTAACTGAGAGTTTACTGTGGCAGCTTTTAGAATAAAAGCCATAGATTCAGCCAAGGCCCCTGATAGAGTGGACCTTAACCTTTCCTAGAATAGATTAGTTTTGGTGAGTATAACAAAAGGTAATAGTCTTAGACAACCATTTTAAATAGTCTGTATTGATACAGGTTGTCCCTTCTTACCTTCACAAGAAATGAACAATTGATCCATAGATCTGAAAGATTTAGTACTGACAGGGTAGTACCTGAGTTGTTTAGACATCCAAGATATAGAATATCCTTTCTCCCTCATTTTCAGGTTCAGGAAAGAAAACAAAGAGATTGATAGTTTACCTTAAACTAAACTTAGATACCACTATAGGCATAAAAGAAGGATTAATTCATAGGTTCATAGGTTTATACTAGGCTAATGACCACCAGGGCCTTGACAAGCATAGTTATGCAAACCCAACTTAGTTTTTCACTCATATCTTTAGATGCCTATATGGTGGGGTATGTTAGTAAAAAAGGTATCTAAGGGTTATAATGGGTGATATGTTAGCTGGGATTAATTTAATAACTGTCAACCTCTGTCCACCAGAGACATGGGGGCCAGACCAGGGATAAATTTGTCATTTTCCATCCAATGATCAAGGTTTATTTTAAATAGGGTCATGGATGAACTCTGCTTAATGTAGATAGGGGGCTTATTCCAAAGGGTGGTGATCCTTAGAGATACACATCAGTGTCTCCAGCACATTCTATTTATGTTGCAGGCAAAGTTCAGGTTCTTGGATCTAGTGTTTATAGTGCTGTTTGTTTTTGGAAGTGCAAGAGATCCATCAGACCTGGATCTGTGGATACGTTATATGTTAGGCATAGATTGCCTCCAAGTAACCAGTAGGAGACTGAGTACAAAGATAGGGCCTTAAGGGGATCTCTGTAAAACAGGGTATTCATACCCCTGATTTTCCTTAACAGGTAGCAATTGACGACATTCCAACTGTTGAAAATGCCTGGTTAGGTACATGCCAAAGGGGGCATGGGGCATTGTACTCAATGATGGGTCTGATAAGGCCTGAGTAGAGTGGTACCATAACATCCTTGGACCAGGATGCCATACCTTTGCATATGAGTTGGGCAACGCAGAATGATTCTCCTCACCATCTTGTCTTCATGTTGGTTGAAGTCCAGATTACTGTCTACATATGTTCTCAGATCTCTAACTATTGGGTCAAATCTTAGGGTTGTTTTATTGATGAGGTAATTAGCTTGAGTGGACAGTTTCCCAAAGGGCACTATGATGCATTTCTTCACATTGAGTTTTAACCTGTGGCTTTGGCACTAGTCATTTCTTAGTGTTAGACTCTCTTGTAGGATGTTGCTGTCATGGGGTGAATCTATGATAGTTCCCAGTTTACAGTCATCTGCAATCTAGGTAAGCCAGAGGGCTTTGACATTAGTCTTTACTTCTGATAAGTAGATGCTAAACAGGAGTGAGCCAAACATGGAGCCCTGGGTACTTTGCTGGTGACTGGTCTCCTGGTGGAGATGGTCTCACTGATCCTGACTTCTTGGGTCCCATCTGTGAACCAGCCAAATGTAATCCAGTGAGTTATGTAAGGATTTATTTCTAGTACTTAGTGTTTATCAACAATACCTATTTGGGGTATTGTATCCATCACCTTGGCCAGGTCAAGGTAAGCAGTATGCACAGTCTTCTCCTGATCCATAGCCTTGGTGACCCTCTTAAAGAAGTCTATAAGGTAGAGTAGGCAAGACCTTCTCTTAACAAAACCAAACTGGGATAGGTCCAGTGTTTCTAGGTTGCTAATGCCCTTGTTGATCATTTCCATGATAATTTGTTCCATGACTTTGTATTTCAGACTTGTCAGACTGATGAGTCTGTAGTTCCCAAGGTCAGGTGATGGTCCATCCTTATGAAGAGGAATGACTATTTTGGCCCTCCATTTACTTGGCATGTAACCTGTTTTGAGGTTGTAGTCAAACAGTGCCTCAAGTGGTGCTGCTAGTTCAAGTTTTAGGCTATTTAGGAGGCAACTGGGGGATATTGTTGGGGCCTACTGAGGCAGTGTTGTTGGCCTAACCCAGCACTGCCAGCACTTGCTCCATGTTTTGATAGCTGGGGGGATATGCTAGAAGGGATTTTACAGAGGATAGTCGGAGAGAGTGGAAAGATAAAGTCTGAGCTAAATTTATCAGCCAGTAGATTCATTATGTCACCCTGGTTAGTTGAAGATTGTGCCATTTACCACCAGTTTTGCAGAGTGATGAGTGTTACCTGTAAGGTTCATGACATTGCTAAAGAAGGCCTTGTGATTGTCTTTAGCCTGGGAAGCTACTCTGACCTTGCAATTGGCCATGGTGAACTTTATTAGACCTCTTAGTTTCTTGTTTAGTTAAATCAGAGGGCTCTTGCCTGTATTATAGGTTCGTAGGTAGGTACTAGGCTATCTGCCCAAGGGCATTTAGCGTGTGTCAGCTTTCGCTGCCCCATTGCTTGATTAACTGATCCTCTGTCAAGCAGAGCCAATGAAGTGATCCCAGGGTTGTATTTTCTGTTACCCATCCACTCGTCAAGGATTCTCTTGAAGAGTGTTAGTGAGGGGCTCTGCCTAGTGTGGTTTGGAATTTTGTTCCAAAGCATGGGGAGTCTCTGTGACAGAAATCTATCCCTCCAGCATGTTCTATTTATTGTTGTGGTGAGGTTTAGCTCACAGGAGCGCGTGGCTCGCAGTGACTTGGATTTCTTTAGGTGGAGCATGTCCATCATTTCTGAGTTGGACATGGCTTTGTAAGTCAGGCAGAGATCATCTCTGGGTAAGGGATATGCCACTGAGTACAGCCGGAGTTTTTTTTCAGTTGCTGCATATAGACATATGTTTTGAGCCAGTAATCCTCTTGGTGAGATACTTTTGTGGTCTTTGCAGCTGTTGGAAGTGTCTTGTGAGGTACATCCCAAATGGGGCATTGTCTATGATGGGTCTGATGAGTGATGAGTAGAGGGGCACTATAACCTCTTTATTTCTAGATGTGAACCCTTTAGTAATTAGATGGGCCACATAGAAGGATTTCCTAACTACTTTGGCAATATAATTGTCAAAGAAGAGATTACTATCTACCTGGGTCCCCAGATCTCTTATTACCTCTTCTGTATTAAGGGGGTCGCCACCTATGTGGTAATTCGTGGGTGTTTTGTTTTTCCCAAACGGGATGACTATGCATTTTTTGGCATTTAACTTGAGGCCATGACTGTGATGACAGGTGTCCGTCTCAGTAAGGCCCTTTTGGAGGATGTCCATGTCAGCCAGAGAGTCAGTTATGACTCCCAGATTGCAGTCATCGGCGAACTTGGTTAGTCATAGTCCTCCTGTGTTTGTCTGTACTTCTGAGAAGTATATGCTGAACAGCAGGGGTCCCGGGACCGAGCCCTGTGGGATACCACTTGTGACTGGTTTAGTCGGACCTGGAGCGCACTGTTCTTACCATGTGAGTTCTGTCTGTAAGCCAGTTGGCAACCCATCTCGTGATGTAGGGGTTTATGTTCAGGCTGGTGAGTTTTTCTGTAATACCTGAGTGGGGAATGGTGTATAAAGCCTTGGAGAGGTCAAGGTAGGGCTGTGTGAACCACCTTTCCCTTGTCTATGGCCTTGGTGACTGTCTTAAAGAAGTCAACCAGGTTTAGTAGGCATGATCTGCTCTTAACAAAGCTGAACTGGGTCAGGTCAAGTGTTTGGAGGTTTCCATTGTCTTTGTTAATGAGTTCCATGATGATGCGCTTCATAGCATTGTAGACCAGGCTAATCAGGCTTATGGGATGATAGTTACCAGGGTCAGTTGTGGCTCCTCCTTTGTGTAGTGGAATAACTGTTGCTGTGCATCAATCTATGGGCACGTAGCCTGTGGAGAGGCTGAGGTTGAACAGCGTGTTTAGGTGGGGGGTTAGTTCATTTTGTAGTTCAAGCAAGACGTAGCCTGGGACAACATCTGGCCCCACTGACACTGTGTTTTTGGCTTTTGGAAGGGCTGTTTTCACCCGTGTGTCTGATTACCGGGACACTACACTTTTCCGGTATTGTTGTGGGCCCTTTTGGGGGTGAGAGGGGGGTGAAGTTTGCACTGAACCTATCTGCCAGGATGTTGGCAATATCAGTAGGTTCAGTATATTTTGTGCTATTTTGCACTAGTTCAGTGCATATCTGCGAGTTGCCACAGATTCATTAACATAGCTAAAGAAGGCTTTTTGGTTATCTTTTGAATCCTTGGCTATTTTTCTTTCGAAGTTAGCCTTGGATGATTTTATGAGGGACCTTAGTTTCTTACTGATACTGATCAGGGATGTCTTTCCTTCTTGGGATTTGCTTTTTTTCTGAACTAGTTTCCTCCATCTGTTGTATAGCCTGTTTATGACAGGGGTCCACCAGACTGGTTTCCTTCTCCTAGAGGAGTGAGTCTTGGTTTTGCTAGGGATGGCACGATCCATGCATCCTTGTAGGTGCTCATAGAGTGCATTTGTAAAGGTTTCTGCATCTTGGGCAGCGTTATCCTTTAGCGTGGGGAATGTGAAACTTACTGCCTCTGTCTTAAGTAAGGTAAATTTGCTTTAGTTGGGGGTGGTGGTGGGGTGTGGACATCCAGAGTGATTAGTTTATGGTCTGATCTAACCAGTGATGGGTTGACCTCCAGTGTGGAACACCTGTCGCCCATGTTGGTGATGACCAGGTCCAATATGTTTTCACCTCTGGTAGGGGAGTTTACCAGCTGATCCAGGGCATTTGAGTTAATGAATTCCAGGTAGCGCTGGGACTGGGAGTTTGTACTTGAGTAGTTTTCCCAGTTAATGGTAGGGTAACTGAAATCGCCCAATATCAGGGTGTTTGGTAGGACCTTCATGTTTTCCAGTGTCTCCAGAAAGATGGAGTGGTGGTCCTGGGTCATGGAGGGTGATCTGTAGCAGGCCACAATTTGCATTGCAGATTTGCCTGATGTTAGTTGCACATGGATGATCTCAGAGGTATCATGCTGTGCCACTAACCTGGAGGTGTAGGTATCTTTGATGAATATGGACACACTCCTCCATTTTGTGTTTTGGTCCGTGTTCTGTGGCTGAAATGTGTGGTATGAGTTGTAGCCCGGTAGTGCTAGGGTGCTCTCTGGAGCCTTGAACCATGTTTCACTTACTGCACAGATGTTGACGTTCTCCATACTCAGGAGTACTTTGAGCGCATGCATTTTGAGATTTAAACTCCTGGTATTGAGTAGCATAACACTCAGTTTTTTGTTAATTGTGCTGTTTACGGAGGGGGGTTTGACTTTTGAGCCTTGCCTAACAAAGGCACTATGGGGGCAGCAAGAGCCTTGGCCAGTATTCAAAAGCCTAGGGGTAACAGGTGCAAGCCATCTCTTGTGAAGCATCATGGCTTGTTGAGCATATCGTCCCAGGCTGACAGACACTGGATCCCCTTTGAATGACACCAGACGCTTAACCAATTGTTGAAATTTATATTTTTTCTTTATACTAAGGTATCATTCTTGGTGAGGGCAGGATGCTACTCAGGGTCAGGGTCATACCTGTCTGGGCTACATGATCAAAGAGCCCTTCCATGTCTCTTTTCATATAGTCCAGGGAGGTACATCTCAGGTCATTCACACCAACATGAACAATGACAGTCATGTTTGTACTTGTTCTAGAGTGACCTGAGTGCTTGTGTCATGTGGCGGATTCTGGCTTCTGACAGGCAGCTAACAGTAACCTTCTGCTTGTCCAGCCTAGTGAGTGGGATGTCAGTGTGCCTGACTATAGAGTCACCTATTACTAGTGTGTTAGGTATGTTATTTCGCCTTAAGGGCTGTGATTGTGTGGCACACTGATTTTGTGTTTTATGTGTTGTCTGGTTTGTGACGGGAGGTGCACGTTGTTTAGGTGTCTGCTTTGGAGGTCTCTGATGCTTTTACAGTTTTTATTTAGAGCCAGTATGATTTTGTGTATTTATGTGTTTTTTTTGCCAGTGGTTTAGTAGGTCTATGAGTGGGAGTGGGTGTGGTGCAAGTGTTAACCTCTCTCTCTTGACTGTCTGTTCCAGTGTGAGGTGAGGCTTAGCTCCAGTTTGGCTGTATAATTGCATCTCTTGCATCTGTTTAGTGTTTTTGTGGGTTGAGGAGAGGTTTGTTCACATGAGGCAGTTGTAACATTGCCTCAGGATATCCAGATTCACCAGCTGGACTGGACAGCATATCTTAAATTGCCCTTTGGTCATGCCTGAATTGTAGGGTGAGCTGCTTAGTCGCTTGGTTGGTGAGGGGTGAATAAAGAGCCTTGCCTTGCTGGGCAGTCAAGTGTCAGAGTATATTAATGCGTGCTATTAGGTCTTAGCAAGTGCTGGGCTGTAGGATGCTTTTTGAGTGCTTAGGTTGAGAGTTAGACTAGTTTCAAGGGAAAAACTGAAGAGGAGACTTAGTGGAGCCAGGAATAATTTAACCGTAGCTAACCGGCACTGCCCAGCACACAAAACCGTGCAAACTCAGTTTTTATAGCATGGAAATGAAAGAGAGAGAAATTAGCCCAAAATGGTCAATAAACTACTAACTTCTGGGCTGCAAAAACATAAAAATACACTTAAAACAGCTTTAAACTACTACAAATGATTAGAAAAGGCTATTGCACTTCCGTGTGTAGCCTACAACAGTTAAACAAATTATTTAAACAAAAAAACAACTTTTTAAAAGTGTAGGCAGTCAAATAAGTACAATATGTGAAAATAAACAAGCTTTTAAATCACAATAAATGCTGGAAAATCAGTGTCTAGGTGCAAAAGAGTTAAGTACAGCAAGAAAATGCAGAAAACTGATACTTAATCACTCCAAAGTCTCTCTTCTAAGCTGGAAGGCTTGTATCAGTTTAAGACTTTCTAGTGCTTCCCAGTAGGTTAGTTACAGGAAAGATGGGAAACAAGTGCAGATGTGGTCTTTTAAACCAGAAAGTTGAAAGAGATGGACAAACTGTCCAAATGGTCAATAAACTACAATTTCTGGGCCAAGAATCACTCCTCTTGTGGTAGACAGGCTACCTAGTGTTTACCACTGCAACTGATAAGCTAGAAGGCTTTCCTCCAATACAGAAAGGCTTAGGGGGCTCAAGAGCTTACCAACAGTCCTGGATACAGCACCTCTGTACCTAGGCTAGTTACAGAAAAGGTGGGAAATAAGCACAAGTGCGGCTTTTAAACCAGAAAGTTGAAAGAGATGGAAAAAAACTGCCCAAACGGTCAACAGCTACAATTTCTGGGCCAGGAAGCACTCCTCTTGTGGTAGATAGGCTACCTTATGCTTACCACTCCCACTGATAAGACAGAAGGCTTCCCTCCAACACAGAAAGGCTTGGGGGGTTCAGAAGATTACAAAGAATCCTGGATACAGCAAATCTGTACCTGGACTAGACTAGTTACAGGAAAGGTGGGGAACAAGTGCAAACACAGGCTTTTAAGCCAGCAAGTTGAAACAGAGGAAAACTGCCCAAACGGCCAATAAACTACAATTTCTGGGCCAAAACTCACTCTTCCCATGGAGGATAGGCTATCAGTGCTTACCACTCCCACTAATAGGCTAGAAGGCTTCCCTCCAACACAGAATCTTACTAACAATCCTGGATACATCAACTCTGTAACCGGACTAGGCTAGTTATTGGAAAGGCGGGAAACAGGTGCAAGTGCGGCTTTCAACCAGAAAGTTGAAAGAGATGGAAAAAACTGCTCAAACAGCCAATAGCTACAATTTCTGGGCCCGGGACCACTCTTGTGGTAGATAGGCTACCTAATGCTTACCACTCCCACTGATAAGCTAGAAGGCTTCCCTCTAACAAGGAAAGGCTTGGGGGACTCAGAAGCTTACAGGACTGGATACAGCAAATCTGTACCTGGACTAGACTAGTAACAGGAAAGGCAGGAAACAAGCACAAACACAGGCTTTTAAATCAGAAGGTTGAAAGAGATGGAAAAGCTTCTCAAATGGCCAATAAACTATAATTTCTGGGCCAGAAACCACTCCTCCTGTGGTAGATAGGTTACCTAGTGCTTACCACTCCCACTGATAAGCTAAAAGGCTTCTCTCCAACACAGAAAGGCTTGGGGGGCTCAGAAGCTTACCAACAGTCCTGGCTACAGCAAATCTGTACCTGGACTACACTAGTTACAGAAAGTAAAAAGAGATGGAAAAACTGCCCAAACAGCCAATGAACTACAATTTCTGGGCCAAAACCCACTCTTTCCATGGTAGATAGTCTACCTAGTGCTTACCACTCCCACTGATAAGCTGGAAGGCTTCCCATCAGCACAGAAAGCTTGGGGCTCAGAAGCTTACAAACAGTCCTGGATACAGCAAGTCTGTATCTGGACTAGACTAGTTACAGGAAAGGCAGGAAACAAGCTTAGATTTTTTTTTTTTTTTTACGGAAAGTCAGCTAAAACAGCAGTAAATACAATTCAAATTGCAGTGCAGGCTAGCACACTTGAATGTGTAGCAATATTACAGCAAATACAGTTTAAATAAATGCAATTAAATTAACAAATGACTAAAAAACAAGTGCAGAAGACAGTAAATTAGAAGGCTACTAAAGTACAAAGTCTTGGGTCCTGCGTCAGATGTTGTCCCTTCTTCCATTACGTCAGGTCATCAGGGGTATAAAACATGCAGCCCACACCATTACATCAGTTTTTCTTGCCCCAGATGTCAGGTGCCCCCCTAATGGGAAGCAATTAAATCTATAATAACAAGGACATACCTCCAACAAAAAAAGCAAATACACCAAAAAGCTTTTTGAGCATAGTAAGGGAGAGTAGAGGTATAGCCAAAAGAAGAAAGGGGGCTGGAGGGAGGATAACCAGGACTGCAACTGTGAATACACTCGAACATATACATTTATGGTAAGTGTACACAACTGTACTATGTTCTTCGTGTTTCACTGCTGCAGTCATTACATTTGGGTAGATTCCCAAAGCTAAGATTGGGAGGAGGAATTTAAATAGAATTAGGACCAGCTATAAGACCCTGTGAGATTGCAGTGGCAAAGCCATCTCTGGATTTAGAGAAACTGGCAAATGATAATGCTTGGTGAAAGTATGTACAGAACTCCAGGTAGCAGCTTCTAGGATGTCCCTGGTAGGAAAGCCCCTGAGAAAAGCTGCGGAGGTAGATGCAGCCCTGGTTGAATGGGGTCTGATGCCCTGTGGGATAGGTTTCCATGGTGCTTATAGCAGAAATTAATGCAGTGGCCTATCTATTTTGAAATGGTTTGCTTTGAAATAGATTTCCCCTCTGTTCTTGCAGGCAGCAGAGAGCTAAAAAGTGACTTTTTCACCAGATATAAGTATTTTTGTGGCTTTTCCACTGTTATTAAGCTAGCGACTGCATTTTCTTTTTTTTTTTACTGCTACTTTGATTTCTGCATTTTACACTGTTTGTTTATTGCACTTTTACTAATTGTTGTGTTGCAATTGTTTCTGTAGGCTACACACAAAGTGCGCTAGCCATTTGTTACAGCATTTATATTTGTCTGTTTTTGTTTTTCTCTCTCTTAAAAACAAAAAAAAAAAATCTCTTGTTTTACTTGACTGACTCAGAGTCAGTTTCAGGTTTTAGTTCCAGATTGCTGATCTTTTTTTGTTATTTTTAGGACCCCTTCTTATTATTATTAAGAAGGAGGGAAGTTTCTTTACCTTTGGTGAAGTTTCAGCCAGAAACTAGTAGTCCCATTTTGGTTTTTTGGGCCCAATAGCTCCCTCCTTCAGCCCCCTGCTATAAAACACACTAAACACACTTGTGTTGAGAGTTGCCACTGTTGCAGCCACAAGAGCGGCGGTTAAGGTTAAACTATTTGGGACATTTGGGACAAATTCTTCAAATCAAATTTTTAGAACTACCTTCCTCCCCAAAATTACTGGGATCTAAACCTTTATATCCTATAACTAAAAAGTTCTCTACTTGATTCTCAAGTTGATTATTCTCTATCTATCCAAGCCTAGCCACTACCCTACAGTACATGCAACCTTGATAAAGCACTCTTTATTATAATACCCCCCCCCCAGTACCCCCCCACCCCCTTCACTTATTTAAGAAAGTCTCTTTGTCTACTACTTAGTAGTATGTCAAGGGATCAGTTGCTAGTGTCTCTCTGTCCCTCCATGAACCTGAACATAATGAATGAGCTGGGTTACAGCTTCACTACCTGCATACACAGACATCTCCTTTCCCAAACAAAAAACACAAATACATGGGAGAGAACTATATTCTCAAACTGGAGGCTGAGCTCTCTCAACATAGGGGACTGGCAAGACCAGACAGGAGGAGAAGGTAACCACACACTATACATACCCAGTCACACATGGTACCATATCACACAACCACAAATCATACACATACACACATACACATACTGAGGCAGAGGTTCAAAAAACAGACACCAAACAAAGCAACACCAACAGACAGACAAAACAACTACAACCACCCCACCAGCACCACCCAACACATGCAACACACAGACCACACAGTCAAACAGTCACAGCCCTCAAGGCACATTCCAAAACAAAACACCAGACACACTTGTCATTCCTTGTCATAGAGAGGGACAGGAAAGCTCACCAGCCTGGGCCAGGGGTAGGTACAAGTAAGGACAACTCAGGTCTCTCATCCGAAGGTGTACACACGGTAACGCAGCACACAGAACTCACAAGGAGGACCAGAAGCACGTCTCTTGGTCTGACTCACCTGAGACATCGAGGTCGCACCTGATTATGACATAAAGGGACAATGAGACCCACTCTCTGATCTCTACCCCTGAATAGATGACCAGGACACCCTTGATTATCGAGCCCAGCAGTTGACAGGCTTAAATTCTTGATGTCATTCAAAGTGGTGATATCTGGATAAGATCGAATAAATGGCAATGAGGGATCAATGTCTGATGAGGCCTGGGATCTGGTGCTGCTAAGCTGCACTTGCATGAGACCGGCTTGCGTTGATCACCCTGGAGGCCCTTGGGCTTCCAATAGTGCCTCTTGGCTCTTGCCACCCCCATAGAAAAAGGAAAAGTGTCTAAACACCAAAAAACAAAACAACTAAGGGAACAAACCAAAAAATGCCCTGGAATGAAGTCTCAATCTCAAGATGCAGGCACTGAGGCCCTTCTCTCAATATGGAGAACATGATGTCTTGTGCTGTGACAACAAACCTGGTTCAAAGGAGCAGAGCCCCACCCAGCAGGTACAGTTTTTTCACATCATATCATGCCCCCAAAAAAAAAACAACACCAAGAAGGGGGAGGTGGGTGTCCATATTCATACAGGACACCCA
The DNA here is from genome assembly GCF_019279795.1 of Protopterus annectens. Classification (NCBI taxonomy): domain Eukaryota; kingdom Metazoa; phylum Chordata; order Ceratodontiformes; family Protopteridae; genus Protopterus; species Protopterus annectens. The sequence continues at coordinate 254,907,333 of NC_056727.1, read as the reverse complement.
CAACTCAAGGTTGTGGGCATACGCGATGCATGGGAGACATCCAGGTGCAGGTACAATAGACTGACTGACTGCAATTTTGTAGCATGTTGCAGGGCACCACTCAAACTCTCAAACCTCTCATGGCCTTCCTGAAAACATGAGGGATATAAATAATGTCAAACACCATCATACTGACTTCAACTTCAACTACTAATACTAGACTGGGACACTACTCAAACACACACTCTAACCCACCCAAAGATTCCTGGGTTCATAGTCACCATCCCCACAGAGGAGAAAACATACTTGATCTCATCATCAAACACAACATGGAAAAAAATGTTCAACACCGAAGTCCTCCCCTCACTGGTGAGAGATCATAAACTAATCTGGCTCCTCATCCCCCCCCACCTCCCCCAAAAAAAAAAAAAGTGAAAAAAAAAAAAAGCCGATTTCATTTCACTAAAAACTAAAAAGTGTGTGTGTCTTCCTTTAAGGCCCTATGACCAGTGGACTCAAAACTCAAACCGCTGAATCACTCAATTACAAATGCCCTACCCAGACTGACTGCATGGATCAGGCAATCCCAAAACTAACTAAAACTCTCTCAAAAAGGCAAGCATCAGTCTGGTGGACCTGGGCCAAAGCAGCTCTACAACAAAAAAGAGGAAGAAGATACTACTAGAAGCAAAAAAAAGCTTGAAAGGTAAAAAGACCTGATCATTCATAATAAAAAAAAAAAACTCTCATAAAAAATCATCCAAGAAAGGCAAAGAGAAATTAAAAAATGTCCAAGGACCAATCACACAATCTTAAGCCAATTACCTTTAGAAACTAAACCTAGAAGGTCAAAATGATGTGAAAAATTACTGAACCTACATTGCTAAACTACTACCTGCTGAGGGTTCAGTGCAAACTTCCCCTCCCCCCCCCAAGGAAGGAGAGATAAGGATTGTAGCCCCCAATCATCTCCATCCCAGCCAGGAACACCCTCACTAAGACAAAACACACAACATATGGGGACGGATGGTGTCCCTGTGTGGCTGTGCTTCTCAAACTCAGTATTAAACCCACAGTTAGGACAGCTGTTTAATCTTAGCCTCATCTCAGGATACGTACCCAAGGAGTGGCCGCCACACGACTGTGGTCCCACTCATAAAGGGGTGCCTCCAGACCCTGGATGAAATTACCCCATTGGACTTGACAAGCCTTATCAAAAGCCATGGAGAGAGGATCATAAGACTCATAATAAAATACATAGGGAAGATCCAACCCAGTTTGTTTTTCAAAAAGCAGATCCTGCCTCTAAAAACTTGGTTGACTTTCGAGACAGTCACCTACCTCGACCTGGCAAAGGCCTTCACACAACCCCACTCCACTCAGGTATCAAAAAACTCATCAGCTTGAATGTAAAACCCATACATCACAAGATGGTTGCAAACTGGACAGAACACAGAACCCAGGGGGTCAGAGTTGCTGGAGCCATGTCAGACCAAAAGCCTGTCACAAGTGGTGTCCACAGGGGCTCAGTCCTGGTCCACTCTTTGTTCGGCACTCTTTTTTTCTGAAGTACAGCAAACACAACATCTGACACAGATATCCTCCAGAAGGGCCTCACAGAAATGGGATAACTGGTGCCAGAGCCATGGCTCAGTTAAACCAAAAAAAATGCTCATACCTTTTGAAAAACAAGAAAAAAACCCTAGCTACCATATAGGTGGCAATCCACAAAAAGAAAAAAAAGTCATCAGGGATCTGGGGACCCAAGTAGCCTTTAGCCTGACACTGACACCATGTTAAAGTAGTTAAACCTTAGTCTACTTCTATATCTGATCATGAATCATGAAGGAGACACATCTAGATCAGGGAGGTCATCATCCCCTGTATGTATCCATCATTAGACCTACCTAGATGTATCTACAATGGTCTGTCTGGAATGTATCTGACCAGACACCTGCTGGCCAAAAAAAGAAAAGAAAAAAGGATAAGGTCAAAAGGATAATAAATGCTGCCCGACTGAAAGAACTGCCTCCCGCTCTATTCAGTCTCATACCGCTTGCTCAGAGGTGACCTGTGCCTGACATATATAAGGCCATGTCAAACCCAGATTTGATGAATATGCTTCACCTCAAAAAATCTAGATCCTCAGAAACCACAAGGGCGGGAGACTAAACCTGACACGGTTATTATATATACGTAGGAGAGGAGGACAAATTCATCACAGACTCCTAGGAGATCGCGATATATACCCCAGATTACTTCAGTTGTCACTGCTGACAGAGGCACAGCAAAATGATAAACTAAAGGGGTGGCGAAAGCCCATAACTATGCTGGGCTAGCTTAAATGCTAAATGCCACCATCAGATTTCCTTTGAAGTTTAGTCCTGTCCGAGTAAAATCTAAATTGTCTGTGCACATATAAGGAGTGCAGTATCCATTCTCCTTTGTTCTGTTAGTTAGGAAAGAAGGTAGGCAAATGAATGGACTGATTAAGAGCCACACTGGATACCACATTGGGCATGAAAGAGGGATTGGTTCCGAGGGACACCCTGTCCACATGAAAGATGATGAAAGGCTCCACTGCCATAAGGGCCTGTAATTTAAATACCCTTCTTGCAGAAGTGATTGCTATAAGGAAAGCTGTTTTCCAGGAAAGAAATTTTAAATCTACAGTAGCAGCTGGATCGAAAGGAGGAAGAGTGACTTTCTCCAAGACAACGTTAAGGTCCCAGGCTGGAGCTGGAGCTCTCCTGGGTTGCCTTAAAATTTTGGCCCCTCTGAGGAACTGCTTGAGTAGTGGGTGAGAGAAGAGGGGAGGCTCTGTGCTGTAATGAGCTGAAATGGCTGAGGCATGAATTTTGATGGAGGAAAAGGACAAGCCCTTATGAAGCATCTCAGTCAAGTATTGCAGAATCTGAGGTAAATTGGGCACTGCTGCGCTCATCCCTTGAGATTGATTCCAGGCACAAAATCTTTTCCATTTTGCAGCACAAGGTTTAGTACTAGGCCTCCTTGCCTCTAAAATGATATCCATCACTGATTTACTGAAGGATGGTAAAGGAGGGATTAGGTAATTAGCCAGGCTGCTAAGTTCAGGGTTTGCAGCTGAGGGTGCAGAATCTGGCTCTCCAGCTGAGACAACAGGGAAGGAGACTGAGGCAGGTGCCATGGGGCCAAGCGTGACACACTGCGCAAGAGGGGGTACCAGTGTTGGTGTGGCCAGTCTGGTGCAATTAAAATCATCCTTGGCTTGTCCTGTTTGATCTTTAGTAGTACCTTGGAGAGTAGAGGCAGAGGAGGAAAGGCATAAACTGATTTTTTTCCAGCTGAAGGATAGAGCATCCAATTTCCAAGCTAGCTTGTGGGGAATCCTTGTGCAGAATTTGTCCAATTGATGGTTCTGGGGGGGAGGCAAACAGGTCTATATCTGGGCTCCCCCACTTGCTTGTCAACATGTTGAAAATCCTTGGTTTCAGTTTCCACTCGTGTGGGTCCATGAGTTTTCTGCTTAGTCCGTCTGCCAGTGTATTTAGTTTTCCTGGCAGGAATTGAGCTTGTAGATTCACTTGGTAGCTCAAGGCTGTGTTCCACAATGTCATGGCTTGCCTGCAGAGGGGGGTAAGAATGTGTACCTCCCTGCTTGTTTATGTACCACATGACAGTGTTGTTGTCCGTCTTTACCATTAGTTGTCCTGGAAGAATGTGGTCCTTGAAAGCTGTCAGAGCATTCTGTACAGCTAACATTTCCTTTTGATTTATGTGCAGGTGCTTTTGACTTGGGTTCCATTTGCCCTGAATGCACTTCCCTGCCAGGTGAGCCCCCCATGCATAGTCTGATACATCTGTTGTTAAGGTTTGGGTGGCAGGGGGTAGTGTGAATGATAGTCCCCTGTTTTGGTGGCAGGCCTGTGCCCATCAAAGGAACTCTAGGCATAGGCAAGGCATGATAGGAATCATTGCTTCTAGATCCTGTGAATGTTGACACCATAGGCTTTTGAGATACCATTGTAGTTTCCTCATATGCAGCCTTGCATATGAAATAAGAAGAATGCAGGAGGCCATGAACACCAAGGCTTGCAGCATTAGCCTTGCAGATAGCTGGGTTTTTGTGGCCACTTGTCTGAAGTAGGTTGTCAAATGAATCTGTTTCTCTGGCATGAGAAAAGCCATATGTGAAGTTGTATTCAAGCTTGCTCCCAGGAATATAATTTGTTGACAGGGTGCCAGGTGTGATTTCTTTTCATTTATGGTGTACCCCAGACAAGTCATCACCCTTTGAACAAAGGCCAGATGATTCAAAAGTATGTCCTGGCTTTCTGCCTTAATTAGACAATCATCCAGGTATGGGTATATTTGAATATTTCTTTGCCTGCAAAATGCAATGACTGGAGCTAGGCACTTTGTGAATACCCTGGGCACAGTAGATAAGCCAAACAGCACTGCAGAGAACTGATAGTGCATGTAGCCTGCTTTGAAGTGTAGGTATCTTCTGCAAGACTGCCTGATAGGGATGTGCAGGTATGCTTCTTTTAAGTCTAGAGTTGCCAACCATGCATCTTTGCCTAGCATAGGAAGCAGTTGGTGAAGAGTCAGCATTTTGAATTTTGGAATCACCAGAAAAGTGTTTAGAATAGAAAGGTCCAGGATAGAACGCCATGTATTGCCTTTTCTGTTTACCAAGAAAAGTCTCGAATAGAAACCTTGTCCCTTTTCTTCTTCTGGTACCAAATGAATAGCCCCCATGCTTAAGAGAGAGAAAACTTGATTTTGGGCCTCTGTCCACTGATTTGGAGATAGATCTGGCCACCCACTTGGTGTTGGTAACGTGTGGAAATGAAATATGTATCCTTGGGACACTATATTTAAAACCCATTTGTCCTGGGTAATGAGTTCCCAGTTTCTGGCCTGCAGACCAATCTTTCCACCTAGAGGAGCATTCAGTTGGGAAGAGATTGGAAGTTTTAAAAGCAAGTAATTGAGACAGTTTTCCATAGGGGGAAGTCGTAGTACTCCCAGATTTGGGTGTGGAAATCCCCCACTGCTTAGTCTTGTGTGTTCCCTGGGACTGAAATCTGGGGTTCCTGCTGTGTCTGGGTTTGGCTTGAGAAGACCTGGAAGAGGCTGGAAAGGACCAATTTTTAGATGGTCAATGCCTACTAAATCTATGAGGCTGAACTTGCAAGAAATCTTTAACAGTTTGCATAGATTTAGCTTTATCTTCCATCTTTTTAAGAACTTCCTCAGCTTTGTTGCCAAACAGGCGGTCCTGATTTAAGGGAGCATCCAACAGTTTAGCTTTAACATGATCAGGCAAAGATTGCTCCTTAAGCCAAGCATGCCTTCTGAGCACAGACCCAGTAACAGCAGCCCTGCAAGAGGCCTTTAATAAATCAGATCCACATTGCAAAATATGTTTACCAACCTGTTCAGCAGAATGCATTAAATCCTGTAATTCTTTATTTTCAGCACAGTCAGGAATCAACATCATTTTCTGTTTAAGCAACCCAATAACATGTTGTTGATACTTTAACATATGAAACTGGCAGTTTAAAGCCCTAATAGCCAAGGTTGCAGAAGTGTAAACCTTCTTACCCCATCTATCCAGTGCCCTGGAGTCTCTGTCAGAAGGGGTAGGATTTTTAGCAGTAGAAGCCTTAATGCCCTTGGCTCCCTGTGAAATAGTCTCTGGATTCACAATAGGATTTTTAAAAAGAAACTTGTGTGAATCAGGAACCCTGTAATATCTGTCAGGTTTTCTGGGAGCAGGAGGCAAAGAATCAGGGGCCAAACTAGATTCCGAAAAGGCATCATCAACAATGTCTAATACAGGAGGTATAGCTAAACCCCTATGCTGAGGCAGGAGTAAGAAATCCCTAAGCCTCTTTTTTGAATCAGAAAAATCCTGGCTTTCCCAGTGGAAATGCTCCCTTAGATTATGCAACATTTCACCAAAAGAAAAATCCTCTGGAGGGGAAACAGAGGGAATAGAGTCCTCTACATCAGAATCCTCATAAGTAGATAAGGGCAAATCCAGATCATCAGAAGAATCAGAAAAATCAAAATCTTGGTCAGAAGATTCATAAACAACTTCAGTCCTAGGCCTCTTAGAAGGGGGAGGTTGGCTTCCCCTGATTAAAGTTATAAGATCTTCAGCCATTCTTATCATTTGTTTTTTAGGCATAGATGCCTGAGCATGCAGCCTGGGCATCAGTTTCTTAGGCATGGTTCGAGATTTAGGCCTAAATGAAGAAGGAGGCGTCGGTTTATTATGCAAGTCGGTAGGCCTGAATACACCCTCAGAAGCCGGTGCCTGCACAGTGGCTCCGGACCCATCCAAGGTAGAGACATCTGCAGGTTCCACAGTTGAAGCATCTCGCGGCATACCAGACTCCGAATGGGTCTCAGTAGAAGCCTGCGAATCAGAAGTAGCAGGTATCAGGGGCTGCGAAAGCACCTCACTGAGTACTGGCGAACTGGCGACTGGCTTAGGAAAAGCGTCGGCAGCTTTGGACCTAGGCGGCCTGTCTCTGTCTTTATCTTTGCGTTTTTTTCGGAATCCTAGTAGTCGGATGGCTAACCAATGATATTTCTGGATAATTCAGCTGAGAATTGAAATATTTAGAGGCGAAAATATACCGACGATGGATAGTGCACTGATTAAATAAAGCACAAAACTGACAGCAAGGAACGTTGTGGTCAGGGCCCAGGCAAGTATTACAGTACGAATGAAAATCTTTGTGAGGTATTTGCTTTCCACAAGTAATGCAATTATTAACTTTTACTGACATCGGTAAGGAGCAAGTAAAAGTTTCCCCAACGGGGTACTTAGCTTTAGTTGAAGATTTCGGTTCTGAAACTCGAAAATGAAAATTTCATGAGTCGGCTGACCGGCACTTGCGAACTGCTTCTGCTTCCGGCACCGCATGGCAAGAAGGACTGATGTAATGGCGTCGGCTGCATGTTTTATACCCCTGATGACTTGACGTCATGGAAGAAGGGACAGCATCCAACGCAGGACCCAAGACTTTGTTAATCAGGCTGATTGAGGGCTACTGCAAGCAGATAACCCAAATGTAATGACTGCAACAGTGAAACACGAAGAACATCAAGCACTAATAAGTGCAAAGTAAGAGCGACCGAACAGATAGCACGCAGAACAGCAACTACGACAGTTACAGTAAGAGCAGCTGAATAAAAAAAATATATATATATCTATATATATATATATATATATATATAAAACATTTATTTAAATTTTTTTTTTTTTTGAGGGAGGGAACAGAGCAGGATTACGAGGCTACAGGGGTTGTCCTTCCCAAATGCTCTCTTTGTACACAGTAGGAGTGCCTGAAATCAAAATATGATCTCACTGCACTCAGTTGAGTGAGCAAATGAGATGGGCCCAGAAGGAGTATCCAAATACAAATTTACAAGAAGGGCGGGCAGTTTCAAAGCCACCAACATTAACACCAAAACAAGAACAGGGAGGGTGGGTGGAAAATTAACTGTAGAGACACAGCCACAACTTAAGTTGAGTTAATATTCAGTGAGAAACACAAATAAATAAATAAAATGCAGTACTATATGAAAAAGAGCAGATAAAAGTGTACTTAAATTCACTTGTATGTCCAGTTGATTTCAGGTAGATCTTCACTGGCCAAAGCTCAGATATTAAGCAGAAATAACCCAAAATGTACCACTTATATAAGGCAGGACAGAATATCAGTGATGAGGTGAAACTACCCCCCACTGCTATCAATGGCTACACAGAAATTCTAACAAGTACTCTGTAGAGACACAGCCACAACTTCAGTTGAGTTAATATTCAGTGAGAAACACAAATAAATAAATTAACTGCAGTACTATATGAAAAAGAGCAGATAAAAGTGTACTTAAATTCACATATACGTCCAGTTGATTTCAGATAGATCTTCTGATTTTGGCCATTACTTTTTTTCTTTTGTTATATGCCATGTTATTTAAGGATTCCCACCAGTGGGGTTTTTCTTTTTGGTGTTAGATTTGGGCTTACATCTGGTAGGTAAAGCAGCCTCAGCTCAGCCATTTACATGTTTGTATAGGTTTTCAGTAAATAATTCTGCATAGATAGCTGTGTTCTTGGAGTTTGGGGAGTCGTGAATTTTGACAAGACTGTCACTTAATAGGATGTAGTTTGTTTAGAATAGTTACTAATTGTTAATGGGTTAGGTGGGCTTTCCATGTTGATTTTTATTTTGAGGATGACAGCTTTGTGGTCTGACCTCACCAATGAGGACGTGACATGGGTGGTGGAGGGGGTTGCAGTGCTCTCCCATGTAGGTGAGTACTAAGTCCAGTATGTTTGAACCTCTGATTGGAGTACACACTATCTGATTCAGGGTGCTTGTGTTGAGAAAGTCCAGGATACACTGTGTCTGTATGTTAGAGGCAGTGTATATTTCCCAGTTTGAGAGGGGTGGTTAAAGTCTCAAATGAATAAGGTATTTGGTCAGATGGTAAGCATCTCTAGTAGGTCTCGATAAGAGTTGTGAGCTTTCTGGGTCATAAGAGGGTGATCTTTACCTGGCCAGGACATGGTAATGAACCTTGACTATGCAGACTTGGACATGGATGAACTCCAGGGCATCATCCTGTTTAACCAACCTGGAACTGTATTTGTTGCTAATGTAGACTCATACACCTCCACCTTTATCACCCCCACTGTGCTGTTGTTGGTCTAAATGTGTGGAAAGCGCTGTGTCCTTACACTGTTGGAGTACTTTCTGTGGCTTTAAACCAAGTTTCAATGACAGCACAGATGTCTACATTCTCCATAGTGAGGAGAGCTTTTAGGGTGTGGAGTTTCTTGTTTAGGTTCTGAGCATTGAGCAGTAGCACCTTAAGTTTTTTTTTGCTGTGTTGATAGTTTTGTCATTTTGACATTGCCTAAAAAAGGCGCTAAGGGGTGGATAAAGTTATATACAATATCTGAAAGCCCAGGGGGACAGGTGCAGACCATCCTTAGTAAAGCAAAATGGACTGTTAGCCATGTCCTCCCATGCTGATAGATACTGGATTCCCCTGTAAGGACACCAGAAACTAAGCCAGTTATTAAAATCAGTCATTTGCTGTTCATACTGTGGCATCATCCTTGATAAAGGTAAAGGTAGAATGCTGCTCCATGCAAGGCATGTACTTGTCTGTGACACATATTCAGAGAGATACATAATGTCTTCTGTCAGATAGTCCAGTAAGGCACATCTCAGGTCATTTACATCCACTTGGACTGTGATACAATCATATTGGTTCCTGTGATGCAGTGACTTGAGTGTGTGTGTGATATTGTGGATCCTTGCTCCAGATAGGCAACTAACTGCTATCATCTCTTTGTCCACCTGGTGAGATGAGCATCTGTATGTCAAACAATAGAGTCCACTATGATGAGAGTACTAGATAAAGTGTTTGCTTGCCTTATGGACTTTGTTCTTGGGGGATTATTGGATGTAGGCTTATGTTTTGTGTTAGGTGGTGCTTTTGGTGTGTACTTTACTGGCTATGGGTGCGGTGAGCAATATATGTGAAGGATGTAGCATGTCTCTTCTTGACAACTGTGTTTGTAAGCGAGATGTTTTCCTCCCAGAAAGTTATTTATGGACATCTTGCATGCTGTGCAAGCTTTTTAATGACTAAAAGGTTGTCCGAGTAAACGAGACAATTGCTACATTGCCTCAGGATGCCCATATCTACCAGTCTGGCCACAAAGACATTGGGAAATTGCAAATCCATGTTGTCAGAACCTGTATTATAGCTGGGCTATAATGGTTTAGGGACTTGGTTTTACAGGGGTCACCTGTGTGGTGTCTAAGGTTAAGCCTAGAAATTAGATAGTGCTATGATCTTATATTAGTGCTGTTTGATGCACTAACTAGCTGCCCTAAGATTAGCTCCATGCAAAGCTTTTCTGTGTTACAGCTCTGTGAAAAAGTGCCTAATTTATAGCAGACAAAAAAAGATGAAAACTAACTCAGGTGCCCTCTGGCCAATAAATGTCTATATGACTATACTTTCAGCTCCCTGGAATGTTTCCCATCTCAGAAAGACCAGATAAATACCTTCTGCAGCAAGATGGCTGATCCTGGAACTTCTTAATGTAAAACAACAACAAGAGTAACTCTCAAGTGCAGATTCACACCAAATAACTAAGTCTGTAAAAAACCCTCTGTCAGATGAAATAATCTCACTTTAAGCTTTACTGTGTGTTTCCCAAACTGGACTGATTAGACTACTTTACTGCAGTCACAAGAATAGCAGTCCCTGTAAAAATGCACTTTGGCTAGCCAAAAGCGAAAGGTACCAACTTGCTGCAACAAGTAATTCTCTCTTTAAGCCCCTTGCATGTTTCCCAACTCGAATAGACCAGGCTACCTTTTTAGTCCCACTAGAATTGCAGTCCCACTCTTTTTAATGCAAAAACACATTTTAATTAGTCAAAAGTGATAAGGTATCACAAACAAATCAAGCAGCAAGTTTCAGCAAGTAATACTCATTTAAGCCTACCTGTGTTTGATCCAACTCAAAACCACAAAAACGAGCGCCAGCAGCCAAATCCAAGGCAAACAAAGTTTAATAGATAATGTAAGCAAGCAAGCTAAAAGGAGAGCTCAGTGTCCTTCCTTCCTCAGACAAATTTTAAAACCAGCTTGCAATCACATTTATACCATTTAACATCAATTAATTAAGTAATCAAACAATTTTTATTAAATACATTAAATCAATGGTAAGCATATAAAAATAGCTTACTTCCACAATGAGTAAATAAGTCAGTATTGCCACACTCTGTTCCTCATCCTTACCATAAAATATTGTGTGCATAAGAATGCATTTAAAATTATGGGCGTGCACGCACTAAAAGATACATAATTCATTCTTAACATTAAGATATGAATGTGTATAAATATAACTATAAATATAAATATGTATAAATATATGTAAATATACCCCCACCCTACACTCACACACACACACACACACACACACACACACACACACACACACACACACACACACACACACATTCACCCATACACTCAAACTAAGGAAAACCTTAAAATATTAAAATCTTTAAAATGAACAGTAGAACATACTTGATAGCAGGAATAAATGCAGAAAAAACTTGCTTTTAACAACACCATGAACTCTATTAAACAATAGGACCACGTTAAATTAGAACAAAAACCAAAAATAAAGCAAGCATTCTTCTTAACATTATGCATATCCAGCAACTAATTAAATTCCACACATAAAAAGTGGGGCTACCTTTCCAACGATAACAATTTCAAAACACAAGATCCAACTCAGCCAGACCAGACTACTTTTCTTCTAATACTAGAATTGCAGTCCCAGTCTTCTTAATTTAAAAACATGCCTTAATTAGCAAACAGTGAAATGGTGCCAGAAAGAAAGCTAACAACTATTTACACATAATTACAAGGCAAATCAATAGCAGACAAGCCAGCAATGAGGAACACACACAATTAAAAGCAATTTCAAAGTACAGTAACAGTCTAAGGAAGGCCTTCCCAGTTTCTTCTGTCAGTAACCAGTAAGATTAGGAGAGGAGATCAGCCTGATCAGCAGGAGCGGCCTTAGGTCAATTGGTGCCCTAGGAAAAAGGGCTCCACGGCGCCCACCACTACACCACCCGTTGCCTCCATCCTGGTCTAACTACATTAAATAAATACTGGAAAAGCTCCCCTGCTAGAGTGGCACCCTAGGCGGCCGCCTAGTTGGCCTATGCCTAAGGCCGGCTATGAGATCAGGCTGGGAGGAGCTTCTAGGGCCAGGTATACAGAAGATGAGTCTGGGAGGAGTTTCCAAGGCCAGATATATAGTAGGGGTAGGCAGCTCAAAATCCTCCAAGTATAAAACCCCAACAGGAATAGGGTGAGTAGGTGGGTGGGAAACTGTCGCTTTCATGTTGGTACATGAATAAACTAGTCTTTGTGGGTTCTGTTCAAGGAGCTTTATTTTATACAACCACATCACTATAGAGGCTTACTGATTATAACTTAAGCAACTTATATACAAACTAACAACTGTGATCATAAATGCTCACTCTCTGGCTGCTTCTACAAAATGGCACTAGGGATTGCATGTGTCTGTAATTTATAAGTGCACGCACAGCCTCGCATGCTTCTTAAAGATATAGCACACACACACACACATTACACTCTAATCTACATCCTCCCTCTTTGAGAAATAGATCATGCAATTTGTCTTGAGATTATTTAGCATGCAGAAATCACAGTAATCTAAAGACATGCATTATACAATACTAAGTACACACACACACACACACACACACACACACACACACACACATATATATATATATATATATATATATATATATATATATATACATACACATATACAATCAAGTCCACATTGCTGCGTATTTCACTCTAGGCCTGGAAACTCAACCACATCATGTGACATAAAACTGGGAATTAGATTTAGCAACTGGGAAAGTTTTTGCAAAATGGTTGACCTGTGGAATGTTTGAATCACTTTCTGGAACAGAATCAGACTTTTGAACACATTTTGGTCTAGAAATAATGTCTGACTCATTCTTTGAGCTTGCATATTAGTGTTGTGGCTGCAATGATGTTGATTCTGGTAGAGGAAGAAGATGTCTGTGATTCCTCCTATACTCCACACCCTCACAGTCTACCAAATAAAATCTCGGCTTGGCACAGATACCTGTAATCTGTCCTATTCGATCAAAACCTTTTGTTGTCTGGATTCATACCATCTCTCCTTCCCTCAATGGACAAAGTAATCTGCTCGATCTGTCGTAACTAGATTTCTGGAGAGTGTGCTTCTTAAACAAGTGTGCCTTGATGGTTTTATTTTTCTTAGGTTTAGGTTGCAACAAACTTGATGAAATGGGTAGCATAGTTCTAGTTTGTCTGGAAAGTAATCTTTCAGCAGGTGAGCCAAGAATATTATCACGGGGTATGTTTCGGAGATTAAGCAAATTCAAAAATACATCAAAATCGTTACGCTTTGACTTTTCAAGTAATTGCTTTGCACTCTGTACTAATCGTTCAGCTAGACCATTGGATTGAGGATATTCAGGATTACTAGTGACATGTACAAAGACCCATTCTTTTGCAAATTTCTGAAACAACTGGCTAGTAAATTGAGTACCATTGTCAGAAAAAAGTTTATGTGGACAACCATGAACAGAGAAATAACGTTTCAACTTGGTAATAACAGCTGTTGAGGTTAAGTTCGGTAGCAGATCAATCTCAAACCAATTTGAATAAGAGTCTACCAAAACCAAATAGTGTTGATTGTTCCACTCAGAGATATCAGTTGCTATAGTAGATCAAAATAGTTCAGGAATTGGACTTAGCTGAAGTGGTTCTCTTTGCAAATGCGGTCTAGTACTATTGCATGCTGAACAAGAAGAAAGAACTCTGTCAATGCCTTTTGATAATGAAGGCCAAAATACTAATTCTTTAGCTCTTCTCTTAGTGGATGATGAACCTGGGTGACCATGATGTAAAAAGTGAATATATTCTTGTTGCAAAGATGCAGGAACAACAATTGTAGTACCTTTGAAGATAATGCCCTCTTCAATCAACAATTCATCTCTGTAAGGAAAATATGCTTCCACCTCAGGTGATACACTAGATTGCTTTAACAGCCGTCTGACACTAATGTAGTGATTAAGCTTTTGTGAAACTGGATCAGTCTTGGTGTGATCTTTTAACTCATCAAGTCTAGTGGTGGCCAAATTATGCACTGACATCACATCAAAGTCAAATGTTTCTGCATCAAGCTGTTCTACTGTACTTCTAGGCAATTTAGATAAGGTATCAGCCAGATAGAGCAATTTGCCTTTAATGTAGACCATTTTGAAATTGTACTTTTGCAATTTGAGCATCATTCTTTGTAATCTTGTTGGAGCAGAATGCACAGGCTTCTTTAGAATAGTAACTAGAGGTTGATGATCAGTTTCAATCTGAACAGCCTGACCATAAATATAATTATGAAACTTGGAACATGCAAATACTATCTCCAAAAGCTCTTTCTCAATTTGAGTAAAATGCACCTCAGTTTGAGTTAGTGTCCTAGATGCATAGGCTACTGGTCTGCCCTCTTGAAGAATAACTGTGCCAAGACCAAATTTTGAAGCATCACAAGAAAGAAAAACTGGTTTATTCACATCATAGTATCTTAATGTAGGTGGGGTGGCACTTTTCTGCTTAAGGCCATCAAATGCCTTCTGATGGTGTTCGAGCCATGACCATGCAACACTTTTGCATGTTAGCTTTCTTAAAGGTGCAGTCAACTCAGTGAAATCGGGTATAAATTTTCCTAAATAGTTAACCATGTCCAGAAAATGGTGTAGACCTTGTACACTGTCTGGTGCTGACATCTCTAGAATAGCTGCTTGCTTGGTCGGGTCAGGTCTCAAACCGGTACTTGTAAACAAATGTCCTTCATATGTAACATCTGGAAGTCTGAATTTGCACTTCAGAGGACTGAGCTTTAAGTTTACGTCATGTGCTCTGTCTAGAACTTTCTTGAGGTTTCTGTCATGCTTTACTTCACCACTGCCTCCAACTAATAGATCATCTACTATTATGGCACAAGGATAACCTGAAAAAATTTGTTCTATTGCACATTGAAAAACTTCACTTGCAGAATTTATTTCAAATGGCATCCTTAGGAATCTATATCTACCAAACAAAGTACCAAAAGTAGTTAGAGATGAGGATTTGCAATCAAGCAATACTTGCCAAAATGAACTCTTTGCATCCAAAACAGAAAGTACACTGGCATATTAGAGCTGCAGCTTCTTCAACTGTGTGTATTGGATGATATGGTCTTTTTAATGCTTGTTCAAATCTCTTGGATCAAAGCATATTCTAATTTCATCTGTGCCTTTTTTATGAGTAGTTACCATGGACGACAACCATTCAGCTGGTTCTGTGACTGGACAAATCACACCTTGCTGCACCATTTTATCCAACTGAGCTTTAACTTTATCTTGCATAGCTATTGGAACTCTTCTGCTGATCTGACTACTGGAGTGATCTCTGGGTCTAACTTCATTGAATACACAACTGGAATCTTGCCCAATTTGTCATCGAAAACATCAGCATACTCTGAGAAAATAGCTTCGGAAAATATGGAACTGCGCTCACTTGATGAACTTCTTTAGCAAAATAAAGCAGATTCATTCTTAAACTACCTTTGAGACCCAATAAAGATTTCACTGGTTGTTGGACTATGTAGAATAATAAGTTGTAACAGTTCTTGGCCAAATAACATGAAAGTATTACTGAACCTTCAGTTTGAATTTCTTCACCTCAATAAGCAAGAAGTCTCACACTGCTGTTTACACTGAGTTGTTCGTTAGTTCTCACTTTTGCAAATGTGCCTGCTGATATAACATTACACTTTGACCCAGTGTCTACATTGAGCTCTGTGGATTTTCCATTAATCTGGACTGTACAAAACACTTCACTCCTCGTTAATAAGTTTACTGCATCAACTCTTTCTCCAAGCACTGATACACCATCTGCATAGAAAGCTGACTGTTTTGGCTCTGCTTGATCAACTTGCTTTTTTGTGCGACCTTTCTTTACAACTGTGTGAGGCTTACTTAATTTGCAAAACTTTTGGAAATTATTCCATTTTTTACACTTGTGACATTGCTGACCAAATGCTAAGCACTTCTCTCCTTTAGACTCAAGATTTCCACCACAATTGAGACAGTTAACAATAAAGTTAGATTTGGGTTTTGCTGACTCATGTTTATGTTGCACTGAGCTGGCAGTGAAGTTTGCACTTTTCCTGGAACTTGCTAGAAAACCTTGTGGCTTCTTTGGAAACCCTGTAGTTGCCACATGTTTAGGTCTGTGCTTGTTTGTCATGTGCTACATACTGCCTATGCTTGCTCTGGAGCTCACTGAAACCACACTCTTGTCGCTTGCAAGCATACTCATATGTCTTTCTGTCACCTCATGGCTCTGACAAATCTATATTGCTTTGCTTAATGTTAAATCACTGTCACAAAGCAAATTCTTTCTTACAGCAGCACTATTAATACCACATAGAAGCCTGTCCTTTATCAGCTCATTTTTTAAATCAACAAACCGACACATCTTAGCTCTGTTTCTCAAGTCAGTTATATAAACTGCAAATGTTTCCCCTGGCTTCTGATCTGGGGGTTGCACACTTCTCTAAACATGCGCTTCAAACACTCGGGGTCTTCCCTTGATTCAGCGTGCACAACAATATTGCGGTCTGCACCTTCTCCTTTATACACTGCTGGTGCATACACAAATGAACACCCTCTTTCTATGGCCTCAGATCCTGCTAGGTTTAACAAAATGAATGCCCTGGTACATGCATCTCTATCTGCCTAAGCTGTTCATATGAAAATATCGTACGCTTGTTCAAATATTCTTCAGTTCTCTGCAATATTCTGATCAAACACAAGTGGTTGGGGTTTTCAAAATCTGTCTGCCATATTAACACATACCAGTGAAGGATCTTGCAACTACGCATGAACACACACACACACACACACACACACACACACACACACACACACACACACACACACACACACACACACACACACACACACACACGAGCATAAGTAACTGCCATAAACAGTACTTGCCCAATGCTTTTGTGCTCTGAACTTATACTTTCTTTTATTGAATTTATCAGATTTATGCAAATTAATGAACTCGTAGTACTTTCAAATAACTGGACCTTGTGAAATAAACTTCTCAGGCATTTTGATACTTTGCTGAACTTTGTGAAATAACTTCTTGGACCTCTCGATGCTTTACTGTACTTTGCAAAATAACTTTTCAAATTTCTCGATACCTTACTGTATTTTGCAAAATAACTTTCTTGGGCTTTCGATGCTTTACGGAACTTTGTGAAATAGCTTTTTGAACTGTTCGATGCTTTACTGAGCTTCAGGCTTTTCAATATTTTATGAAATCTTTTGTTGGTAAAGGCAGAAATGCTAAAGTCATCTATCATCACTCGCTATACTTTTGGAATTAGTAAAGGCAGAAATGCTAACGTAATTGCATGGAATTTTATCGATAAAGACAGTAATGCTACAGTCATGCACCATCATTTGTTAAAGTCATCACTTCAAGAAATATTTGAGAACGTTTATGATGCATCTGAGTAATTCATGAGCACTGTAATACTCTTGTAATCTTTTGTAAGAAACACCTTTTATCAATACAAGAAACATATCAAGCAACTGCACAATGTGAATAAATCGAACATCTGTTGCCCAAAACTCAGTAGTTTTCGAAGTAATTGCACTTTGCGATTAACTGCATACAGCACACTGAAATGTCCCCAAAATGACGGTACCTTGCTAGGCAAATTTTTACAGTACAAGAACCACTCTGCAATGGCAGCACTTTGCGAATAGACACACCCAGTACAAGAACTTTTCTTTGAAATAACTATGCTTTGACTGGATTGAATGAACTAGTTGCACTTTGCACACAATAAGCTCTTTGAAATACATGCACAGTAATAAGCCCACACTACAAGCACTTTTACACATCCTGAGATATTTTGAATAACTTTAATTATGCCCTTGATGCAATATGAAGTTGTAATTATGCCCAAACACATCACTTTGCCCAGATACATACAGTCGCCTTGTTTTATTTTTGAAACAAACAAAACGAAGCCAAAACTTCATTTGTTGTTTCAATTTAAAGTATTGGACTTTGCTTTATTTTTGCTTACTGTACCTTTTTCTTTCTTTATTATATTTGTTTTGCTCATTTAAGCCCTTTTCATGCCCAAAATACTTTTCTTGTGCTCGTTTTACTCTAAACATTCCCGATTCTGCCTTAAACACACTTGCTTTGCTTTAAACCTGCGCATTTTTTGCTTTACTGTTAATCATCTTGTCAAATACTTTTATCTTAAACATTTTTAATAATTTCTTTTTTACTTTCAGCTTGCCTGATAATGTGGTTGGTGCCCTTGTAATGCTCCTTTTTGCCTTCTTTTGCAGCGAGTAAATATTCTGTATTATTTCTCATTACCTTTTGATTCTTTCTGGTTATGTTTGTACTCTTTTTCTCTCAGTTTTACCTTTGCTGTCGTCTTTACATCTCATGGCTCTGAATATTCTTCTCTCTTCCATCCCAGTTCTGACAACATGTCGCTTTCGTGTTGGTACATAAATAAGCAAGTCTTCATGAGTTCTGTTCAAGCAGCTTTATTTTATATAAACACATCACTAAAGAGGCTTACTGACTATAACTTAAGTAATTTATATACAAACTAACAACTGCAATTATACATGCTCACTCTCTGGCTGCTTCTACAAAATGGCAATAGGGATTGCATGTGTCTGTAATTCAAACGTGCGCATACAGCCTTGCATGCTTCTTAATGATATAGCACACACACGTTACACTCTGATTTACAGAAACTACATTCAGAAGAGAGCTAGTAAAAATGCAATAAAATGAGGGCCCAGCAGAGAAAGCAAAAGGCGCTGCAAAAATGCCTTAAATTAATAGCTTTAACTTCAGATAAAGAGCAAACACAACACACAAAACTGATTTAAAAGGTAAGATAAGTACAATATTGTAAATGTAGTTTAAATGTACTTCCCCAGATGTAGAATGTAGTCCAAATGCTTCCAAGCTTCCAGCAGTCCCAAGACAAAGAAACACTGCCCCTGTGGAAAATGAGATATGGTTGATTCACCATAAGTACTTGTAACTCGGATACCTTTCTTGAAGAGGTCATTGTAATCAATAAGACAGCTTTCCATGTTAAGAACCTCATGTCAACCAGGTTAGCTGGTTCAAATGGAGCAAGTGTTAGATTCTCTAACACATAAATAAGATCCCAAGGAGGGGCCACCTGTTTTCCTGAAGGCTTCTTATGCAAAACCCTTTCAAATCAATTTGACATGAGACTGTATTGAAAGAGGAGATATGCTGAAATAGCTGATAAATGAACCGTGATAGAGGAATAAGAAAGGCCATAGGATAGTAACTCACACAAATATTGTAAAACCATAGAGTAACTAGCCTTGAATGGGTGCTGGTTATGTTGTTGGCACCAACTAGAAAACCTTTTCCTTTTGCTAATATATGATTTTCTAGTAGCAGGCTTTCTTGCCTCCATTAGTACCTGCTGCACGTTGTTAGTAAAAAGGTGCCTAAAAGGAATTAAGACCCTATCATCCAGGCAGTCAGCTGAAGTTGACTTGATATCACGGTGTATCAAACACGCCTGTTCTTGTGTGAGTAGATTCAGTCTGTAAGGACGTTTGTGGTAACTGCCCCTGGCCATTTCCAAAAGAAGGGAGAACCATGGTTGCTCAAACCAGAAGGGAGTCACCACAGTGATCTCTGGGGTTTCCTTCTGAATCTACAGAAGTACCCTGGATATTAGTGGAAAGGGTAGAAAAGCATACAGGAACATTCCTGTCCAAGGAAAAGAAAAGGCAACTATCTTCCAGGTCTTCTTGCATGGAGTCCTGAAATAGAATCTTGCCAATTGACTGTTCACTGTTGAGGCAAAGAGCATACTTGAGGAATTCCCCACAGGTGAATTAAATCTTAGAAGACCCCTGATCTAGTTTCCATTCTTGAGGGTTTGCAATGGTCCTTTTCAGCTTGTCTGCCACAGAATTTTGTTCTGATGGAATGTAAGATGCCTGTAGAGTGAGATTGTGCTGTGAAGCTATATCCCAAGCTAACATGGCTAAGGCTGCAAAAGGGTTACAACCTGGTTTCCTCTTGCTTGTTGATGTACCACATGGCTATGATATTGCCTCTAACAACTTGAAGAGGTTCTGGGGACCAACGATGATTCATTGGGTTGAGTGTCTTGATCAGGACAAGCATCTCATTCATGTTTATGTGCTTGTGTCTGTCTTGGTGTTTTGCACACCCTGCCTTTTTATCCCAACTGAAACTACTCCCCAAGCAAAGTCCAAGGCATCGGTGGTGACAGACTGCTTTGGAACAGGGAGAGAAAAGGGAAGACCTGAGTTTTAGGATATCTGTTGCCTTCACCAAATGATTTCTCTTCTGACAAACCTCAGCATTGGGATTAGCAAAGAGAAAGGTTATTGGTGCTGGGACCAAAGAGATTTCAGATACCACTGTATCTTTCCTCATATGGAGTCTTACCGGGGCTATCATGAAAATCATAGAAGCCATTAGACCCAAACTACTCAGGTATTCCCTCTCAGTGACCAACATCTGAGTGGAAAACCTTAGAAATAGATCTAGATATGCATCATTTTTTTCTCTTTGAAATGAGGTGTCTAGGTGACACCCCAGGAACAAAATCCTCTGTGGAAGGAATCAAGAAAGACTTTTGAATGTTCTCTTGGAATCCCAACTTGTGCAAGAGATCTCTCACTTAAGACAGAGATTCCTGATACTTTGAAAAAGCCTCTACAAAGATAAGCAAGTCATCTAGATATGGAAAATGTGGCTGCCCTGTAGCCTGCAATGAGCTATAATGAGAGCTAGACACTTTGTGAACTCTTTTGGTGCAGTGGATAGTGCAAAGTGCAAGGCAGAGAACTGATAATGTGATTGAGATACACAAAACCTTAAGAAATGTCTAAAGTCTGGATGTATATGGATGTGGTGATCAGCATCTTTTAAGTCTAATGTTACCAGGAACTTGAGAGAGAAAGAAGAGGTAACAGGTTATGAAGTGACATCACTTTGAATTAGGCCACTTTCACAAACAGGTTTCGGAAAGAAAAATCAGTAACTGCTCTCCAAGTATTTTCTTTCTTTGGCACTAGGAATATCCCTGGATTAAAACTTTTCCCCACCTGACAAAGAGGAACTAGCTATTTCACTCCTGAAGACAGCATGTGATGAAGAACTGATGGAAAAAAGTCTGATCTGGAGGATGAGGAATGACCCCCTGGAAAAGAATAATTTCCTCCCATTGCCATCTGTAACCTTGATGAATGATTTTCAAAACCCTTTCATCTAAAACTATTGTCAAAGAGTAAAAAAAGGAGATTCAGACTTTCTGGGGGAAAAAAAACAGAGCCCAGGGTGAAAGGGGGTTACAAGTTCTCTTGAAGAGTCATTCATATATGTTGGACTGTCCTTAGTTTTGGGAGGTTTGAGGCTTGGTTTGAAATCTCCTTGCCATTCAAACTTTAACATATGATCCTGACATTTTAAAATTCTAAAAATCAAATATGCAGAAGTATACACTTTTTCCCATACTTATCAATAATTTTCCCATCCTTGTCAGAAACAGTAGGATTGGAATTAATGAAGTGCTTAGCAGAAATGGGATCATCTAAAACTATAACTGCAGTGTTAGGTTTGGGAAGAGTGTATAACAGTGGAAGGATGTTAAGTGGCGCACGCCTGTAATTTAGTTTCTTCTATTGCACAAGTCACTACTCTCTGTTTACAGTGTGTGTATGACCTTGTTGATATTTCTTTCATGGCTATGGGCACTGTTACTGTTTTGAGGAGGTTTGCAAGACTAAGGAACCTTATTCATATTATCTGTCTTTATAGGGGCAGCTGACTGACTATGAGTAAAATTGCAGGCAGTGACACATCCAGAGCCGGATCCAGCACAAGGCTTCCTAGGCAGTTTCCTAGGACCCATTGACTTAGGGGTCCCACTGCCACAAAACTTACATTTCATCTTTAAGAACGCATATGTCCATAGTTGTGTTTGTGTGGTTCCATTTGTCCAATTATGTGAGCAGCTATGGAGAATTGAGAGTTGCTGTTCAAAAAAGTGAGCAGAGGATCTGTGTGTGTGTGTGTGTGTGTGTGTGTGTGTGTGTGTGTGTGTGTGTGTGTGTGTGTGTGTGTGTGTGTGTGTGTGTGCAATGCCCCAGTTAGGAATGGCAGGTTGGTTAACTTATTCAAGCTCAAACCCTGTACCTTGCTTACAGGACACTAGAGCCTGAATCCCCTACACCAAACTAACAAACTATTAACAACTGGTGTATTTTCAAGAACGTTTAACTTTCTGTGCATTTTCAAGGAATATTGATTTTTAAGGGAAGAGAAGTTTATTGGTTCTCATGCTAAGTCTGTTTTCAATGTGCAACTGTTTTGTTTAGTGAATGGCCATCATCAGAGTTTATGCTATCAAATTTGAAAGCAATGTTAGTAGCACAACAGGTAGCATACTTGCCTTTGATCAGAAGGCTATGGGTTCTACTCCCACACCTTGTCAATGGAGTGCTGATATTGCAGTGCCCTTTTAGGGTGATGGGAGTGCTGCACTCCTAAGTTTGTCCTCCTTTGGATGAGATGCCTACTATGAACCTGTTGCCAGTTTGACAGCCATTCTCTATTGCAATGTTACCAGCTTACCAACTTTTTTTTTTAAATGTCAAATGGGGAATTTATTCTTCAAGGGCAACAGACACTGAATTTGTATATGAAACACTAAAATGTAAAGTTATTTGCCAGCAGCAACCTGTTCATTAGTTACAGATCTCTTTAATTGCAGAATTATTTGGATGACTTTTACTGCTGCAGAGATTGTGTATAATGACTGATATTGGTGAATTGTGATGACAGAAGTTTGAGTTGTCTTTTGTGGTTGAAATGTTCTGTAATGGGTAGTTTTGTCATTATTGGTTCATATTGTTTATTGGCATTTGTTTACCAGGATAGTCCACTGGGCCAGAAGAGCCTGTTTTCAGTAGAGGCCCGGGGAGAAAAGTTCAAATAGAATACAAGTAAATAAAAACAAAAACATAGAAACATGAACAATTAGTAAAATTATACACAGCAAGTAAAAATAATAAGCAAGCAAACCCCACAAGAACATGATACATAGATGAAAACTATTTCAGAACTGTGAAATGCACATGATTAATCAATATATAGAAATTAACAATTTCTAGGAAATGTAGGTAGAACAAAAGTAGAAGTATTTCACCTTGTAAAATTGTTACTAGCTAATAATACTGAGTAAAATAGTGATGAGGTTTTAAAGTAGAGTGCTGGGGCTATAGAGGGAAATATTATAGGCATATATACCTATAGAGAAATAAGAAACAAGTAGAATATAAGTATGTATGTGAGATTAGCTATGGAATAGAGGAGAGCAGGATTTAGAAGTTGGGGGTGAGGTACAATTGCAATTCCATATGGAAGAGAAGTATGTATGTAAGGAAGTTTTAAAAGCTGCAAGGTTTAGGTTGGATCTAAGTGTTAACAGGGGAGAATTCCAGGTTTTGACTACAGAGCATGAGGCAGACCAGTGAGCATAAAACCAAAACAAAAATAAAACTATGTTTTGTTTCATTGATTGCTATAGCAATAACCCACGCCTGGGTGTGGGTAATGCTGGATTTACCCACTGTTGGTGTGGTTTGGTCAGGAGGGCAAAGCCCGAGTGGCCAAACAAAGACAACCGTGGGTAAATCCAGCATTACCCACACCCAGAAGTGGGTTATTGCTATTATACAATGACATTATTTAAGAAAAAAAAATACTTTTCTTAAATAATGGCATTGTATAATGCCTCCTTGCTGCCCTTCCGCAGCTGTCTGGTATTCTGCGGCAGTTCTGATGTACTCCACATGCATATGCTTATGCAGTACATCAGAGCTGTGGGCAAAAGCAACGGAGAAAGCAAGATCCCCGTTGCTTTTTACAAACTGTCTCGCTATGTTAAAGGAGTTTAACATAGCGAGACAGCTTTAAAAAAGGCAACAGAGAATCTCTGTTGCTTTTTTTAAAGCTGTCTCGCTATGTTAAACCCATTTAACATAGCGAGACACCTTTAAAAAAAGCAACGGAGATAGGAAGATCTCCATTACTTTTTTTAAAGCTGTCTCGCTATGTTAAACTTGTTTAACATAGCGAGACAGGTTGTAAAATGCAACGGAGATCTTGTGTTCTCCATTGCTGTAAAAAAAAAAAAAAAAAAGTGAGTTATACTAATGGAAAAATCCGGGCGACCGGACCTTTTTCCATTACTATAACTCTGATTTACAATGTGCACGCTGTCCAATCAGCGTGCACGTTTTGGAATATTAATGGGGGGTTGTTGTATAATGGAAAATATACTCTAACAAGTAGTGCTGTATTATACAAGGAATATAATTTAATACAATCAGGATAGTCCAGCAAAGAACACATGCATGTATGCATGGTCTTAAAATGTGTGGAAGGGGCTTATGGTTTGAAAATAGCCCAAAGGTAAACTTAATCCACCACTGGCCAGATGCATTTCTTTGAATGTGGGTTTCAATGATGTTTCAATGAATGTGAGTTTCAAGGTAAGAGAAGCTTACTGTTTATGCTAAGTCTATTTTCATTGAAAGACTGTATTGTTTTGTTTAGAAAATGGCTATCAGTGTTTGTGATATAAAATTGGAAATAAAAGTATTAAACATCTCTAATCATTGCAGAAGTAAAGAATATCTGTAATCATTGTAGAAGTAAAGATGAAAATTGTATGCACACTGACAGATCTGAACAGTGTTTTATTGTAACTGAGGAGAAATAGTTAAGTAATGGGACACTGGAATTGCTGGGGGTGCCCTGATCCATTACTCTGCCTAAGGCCCCATTCAACCACGATCCAGCTCTAGACAAACAGGGTGTGTCCTTCTGGAAAATCCTTCTATAACAACTCAGTATTTTCTGAGGGACTGAACAACCTCAGTGTTTTCCCCACTGAAAACACTGGCACATTTGCATAGTCTAGCAACAGTTTCAGAGAAAGAGAAGCCCCCACAGGTAGAATCATAGACAGAGTTATCCTCCGATTCTGAATCAGAAATCTGAGGAAAAAACATGTATCTGACCCTTCATCGTTCTGCTCATATTCAGAATCTTGAATCTCTTCAGGAAAAGAGGTATCCATCTTTCTTTTATCAGAAACTACTTTACAAGAAGGATCAATAGCTTAAATTAAACCCTGAGCCAGTCCCAATAAACTACTCCTGTTCAAAGAAATTTGAGAAGAAGTAGATATATGCTTAGTTTTCTGTTTCTTTTTGGCAGGAAATATGAGGCTAACCATGTTACAAATGGCTGCAGCAGCTTCTCAAGGGATGGGCACAGATCCCTCTTCCTACCAACAACAGTGGCTTTCCCTTGCCCACTGAGGGAATTACAACAGCCACAGAGGATGTGGCTAACCCCTGGTCCATATGACTGTAGGTGATACACCAGAGGGATCTGGGGTAAAAGATGATTAGTCTGATATACAACAAATGGCCACAGCAGAATCACCCACCTGTGGCTGAGGCAAATTGCTAGCCTGCTGTGGTGGCAATGGCTGTTTGCTACCCTTTTTCTTTCTGTGGCTGAAATAAGGACCTACAATTGGACCAGTAGTTTATTCCACGGTGAAGCCAACAATGGTGCTTTTTTCCCAGAGAAGACAAGTAGCAAATGCAGGTAAAGATTATGAGTCTTTAAAAGTTACTTTTTTGACAGAAAAACACAGTGAAAAGCATTTTAAAACACTTTGCCATCCCCAGAAGTGTAAAATAAACACAACTTCTCCACAGAAAAAAGTGGTTTTCAGTTATTTTACACAACTTTTAAAATGACAGGAGAAAAGAGTGCTCCCATTTAAAAGTGTTATAAAGCCTTATGCGCTCTATTAAAACACAAAACTCCTAGCTTTAAAATAACTTTCCTGAAGAAGAAAGTGATAAAACAGCAACAATTTAAAAAAAAAAAATGGAAGTTTTTCCCA
This sequence comes from Protopterus annectens, assembly GCF_019279795.1. Lineage (NCBI taxonomy): Eukaryota > Metazoa > Chordata > Ceratodontiformes > Protopteridae > Protopterus > Protopterus annectens. The sequence goes on along the minus strand of NC_056727.1, from coordinate 254,881,596 downwards.
AAGGGAACTTATCTCACCAGCAAAGGAACAGCACATGCCAACCATTGATCTTCAAAAACCTCAGAGAAGCATATTCATTGGCAACAGTAATGCTCTGAAGGGGTTGGCGCCCAAACTTGTCCTTTAGTCAGCTCAGCTTGAGCTGCCTGACAGTTTGGTTGCATGGAAGGTGCCCTAAAACTTTGGATGCAGGCTGGCTGTTATATCCTTGGTAGGATATAACCCATATAGCTAAGACCATTACAGCAGCGATTAATATAATGAGCACTGGGTAATTTTGATGCTGTTTGTTTTGTGGATATGCAGAAGTTCCATCAGAACAGAGTCTGAGGATGCCTTGTAGGACAGTATAGGTGCCCCTCAACAGTCTGTAGAAGACAGAGTATAGGGATAGGATTTTGAGATGATTGGCATATGACATGTTGTTTATGCCTTGTATTCTTTTTGTGAGGAACTTTTGTGGACGTTCCTGTTCTTGCATGTGCCTGGTCAGATACATATGAAAAGTGGCATTGTACTCAATGATCAGTCTGATGACAGCCAAGTGCTGTGGAACAATGACTTCTTTGGACCTAGATGCCATACCCTTGCTTATAAGTTGTGCAACACATTGATTTCCTTACTACCACAGACACACAATAGTCAAAGGCCAGGTTACTGTCTCCACGCTTCCACAAATCCCTGACTACTTGGTCTACTCTTAGGGGTGTGCTATCAATGTAGTAGTTTCCAGGGATAGCTGACTGCCCAAAATATACCATTATGAATTTTGTAAGAATTGATATAACTGCAGAGTACTGGAATGAACTGGAAATAACTGGAAGATACTAGAATGAGACTGGAATGAACATCTTTACACAAAATTGTGCTGAACAGGTGTCAGTCTCTCCTTTACTGGCCAAATCTTCTTGTACCTTTCAAAAAAAAAAGCCTGCACAAACTGCAGTTCAGTTAAGAATGTTTTATTATGTACAGTGGAGGTAGCTGCTAACAATATCTGAATTAAATCTTAATGTCTGTAGCTTCTGTAGTCATTGTACTGTCTGTAAATTCTGTAATCAGAAATGTACAGGTTCCTGTTACATGATGGAACTTCAACAAGTTCGAACCCTATATGGTTGAAACCATATAGTCGAACTTGCTGAAGTTTGAACACAGAAACAAAAAATAAAAGATGCAACAGTAAACTAACTGTTGCAAGCAGGGAGGCAAGCCCCCTGCACCCTCCACACCCCCCACTCTTTAAATATACTAACTCCGAGATCGCACTACCAATCTTGGAGTTGGCATATTTAAAGAGCGGGGGGTGGGGTCACAGCCCCCACATGGAGGGTGCAGGGGTGCTTGCCCCCCTGCTTGCAACAGTTAGTTTACTGCTGCATCTTGTATTTTATTTTTTTCCCATGTTCAAAGTTTTGAAACTTCGAACAGACAAGTTCGATATTGTCATGTTCGAAGTTTCAAAACTTAGATCACTTAATAGAAACCCAAAATGTACTGCCTCCAATAACAGCGCTGATAATTATGTCCGTAGTTTCTGCACTCATATTGTGATAATTAGGTCCATAACTTCTGCTCTCATATTCTGATCTTCCTGAATAATATCATTAATATTCTGTAATGCTTGATATTTGACCTGACTTCTGCACTCATACTCAAGTGTCTCTACTGCAATGACTTTCTGCATATCAGTCCAAACGAACTAACTTAACTGTGTCTGAAATATCACCTAATAATATCAAAAGTAAGTTTCTGCACACCTCTTTAACCTCAGTTCCCAAGCCTTGTACCATACAAACAAGTGTTTGTACTCAATGTATTGCACATTCTGTTCTTATCAGTATTCTTGACTGAAGGTTATTTTTACTGATTGAAAGTGCATTTACTGAAACTGTATGCAAACTCTAAAGGCCTGCTTTAATATAGCTGCATTTCTAGACGTATGCAAAGAGTACTGCATTTTTGTCTAAAAAATACATATAAATAAAACCTGATCTTACCAATTTCTTGGCATTGAGTTGTAAACTGTGGCTCTGACACCAGTTATCTGTCTGTATCATGCCTTCAGAGAGAGTATTAGTGTCTTGGAGGAAATTCTATGACTGCACCTAGTTTGCAATCATCTGCAAACTTGGCCAGCCAGAGGTTCTTGATGTTGGCCTTGACTTCAGAGAAGCAGATGCCAAAATGGAGTGGACCCAGTACACAGCCATAAGGCACTCCACTACTAACCAGCCTTTTTGCGCATGTGGATTTCCCTATCCTAACCTCTTGGGTCATATCTGTAAGCCAACTAGCTATCCAGTAGTTAACATAGGGATTTACACCTAATTCCATAAGTTTGTCTACAATGTCCAAGTGGGTACTGTTTCAAATCCCTTGGCCAGGTCAAGGCTGGCAGTATGAACCATTTGCACTCATTCATTGCTTTGGTAACCTTCTTGAAGAAGTCCACCAGACAGAGTAGGAATAATCTATCCTTGACAAAACCATACTGAGTTGAATTCAGTTCAAAACAACAAAACAGAGCCATGGCAGCTAGTGCAGTATGGAATATTTGCTCTGGAGTGTTTGTGTTAACAAAATCCAAGAATCTGTCTGATGTCTGTGGTGGTGTATGATTCCTAGTTTATAGTGGGGTAGTTAAAGTCACCCATGAATGTGGTGCTTGGTTTATTGGGGAGTGTCTCCAGTACATTTAAGCAAGAGTTATGGGTTTCCTGGGGATTTTGCTTATGATAATCTGGATATGGAGAAGATCAAACTTGTCATAGTGTTTGACCAACCTTGAGGTGTGTTTGCTTTTGATGAAAATTGAAACAGCTCCTCCTTTTTTCTCTTCATGTGCAGTAGCTGGTCCAAATTTGTGGAAGGCGTTATAGCCCTGCATTGCCAGGGTGCTTTCTGCATCTTTAAACCATTGTTTACATTCCCCGGGTTCATATTATAACACCGAACTCTGAAAACAGTGAACGGTATTACATCGACACATATTCAGTGAACGCTGAAATGTTGAAACCACAGAACAGCGATTTCTTTCCTATGGAAAGGAATCGCTGTTCCAACCCCCCCCCCAAAAAAAAAAAAAAACATTAAACACTTCCAAACACATGCACACATACCCTAACCCTAATTATACACCCCTCAAAAACCAGTAAACAACTAAATTCACATATGCATGTAACCCAACCATACATCTAACAAAAAAAGAAACAGTAAACATTTTAAAACATATGCATTTACCTTAACCCGCACCCTAACCCTAAGGGCAGTAATTCTCGCACATTTAGATAAACAGTTCCAAACACAAACACACTTACCTTAACCCTAATCCTACCCCCCCAAACAAAAGTAAACAGCTAAAAACACACACACACGTAACTCAACCATACATCTAACGCAAAATAAAAAAAACAGTGAACACTTTCACACATACGCACTTACCTTACCCGCACCCTAACCCTAAGGTCAGTAACTGTTGCACAATCACGCTCAGTAGCTATACCGGACAAGGGACCAGACTACACTCCAGAACATGCAAAGCAATGAAGTGATCAAGCGACTTCTTTCCCAGGGAAAGAATTAGCTGAACAGCCACTTTGCTGTTTTGCCTGTTCTCCCTACATGTGTCGACGAAAATGCATTCGACAAAATGCGTTTTCATCATTCTAATATGAACCCCATTCCTCAGGGTAAGGAGGTTTGCATGGAGTGGAGTTTCTTGTTTAGACTCCTGGCATTATCACCTTTATACTTCTTTGGGTTCGTTTTCCTATGTCAGAAGGTTTATTAAGTTAGCAGTGCTTAAAAAGGCACTATGGTTGTAGACAAGGTCAGACAAGTAAGCAGTGGCTTTAGCATTTTTATTAAGATAGCAGGAACTGTAGACGGGCTGAATTGCAGGCAGAAAACAGGGAATAAAAGAGGTCAACCTATGCTCTCGAAGACTTTCTATCAGACGGGTTTATCAAAATATGTATGACAGCAATCTTTAAGTCCAAAGTGGCATGCTAGGTTTTCTGGTGTATTAACTGGATTGGGTTTATTATGGTAAGCATATAATACTTTGTTGAGATAAACTTGTTCAAGTTTGAAAGATCCAGAAGTAGTTTATATTTGTTTTTCTTCTTTTGAACTAACTAACTAACTAACTAACTAACTAACTAACTAACTAACTAACTAACTAACTAAAAACTGAGCAAAACCTTGGACTGCTGTTTAAGTGACTTGATTCCCATTGAAATGTCTTCATATTACAAGTTTAAGGTTAAATCCAAGGCTATATAAAATTGTGGTGGGTAGGGGGTATGTGAAACATGCCCTTGTGTAGGTTTATGGGCACATTCTGTTAAATATGTCCTTGAAGGACTTTGCAAAATCCACTTGTCTGAAGTAACCTGCTACTAATTTTTGATGTACTATAACCATCCTTAAATACTTTACAGAATGGAACTGTAGAAGAAATGGGGAAAGGGGGAGTGGAAGAAAAGTTGGCATTCATTGTGAGGTTTGGAATTTCTTTTAGGTTGTCTTATGTTGCTACTCTGTAATTTTTACCTCTTTTGTTGTTCACCCTGTTGCTTTCTGTAGCATGACCTTACAAAAACTGGGACATGAGTGCCACACTGACAGATAAGTATGATGTATCTGCTTTACAGTAATCCAAGCTTTATTATTTTCCTGTCCAGAACCATAATGATCTCTTCAGCTAACCACTTAAACAGTGTCAGTATTCAAAAGTGTTTATAGCATCACTGCTTTGATATCATCATTTTGGGTTTGCAGTCAGTCATGCACTGTTATAGTTATTGTAGCTGCTTCTGATGCCATGAAGAGATCTACAGGATTGGCAAGTTTAGTAATATCCCAGCCACATTTACTGGCTGTGGAGACCAGCTTAAGTAAAGTGTGTGGTATATGTTCTAAACAGGATCACTGGTACTGCATAAGTGTGAATCATTTACAACCCTATTAGATTAGATGATATATAAACTATCTTGACAATCTTTTCCACAATTTTGGAAATATCCACAGGATAAGCATGTTTAGTAATGTGCGAGCCACCTCAGCTGGCAGTACAGACCAGCGTAACTATTTTCTCTGTCTGGTATCTGATTCACTGGAGATTACTAAAGTGCCTGGTATATGTTCTAAACTGGATCTCTGGTACTGCATAATGTGTGAATCATATATAACCTTATCTGAAGCTCTCTTAACTTAGTCCCAAACTTTTGACTCTTTGACTGATGGCATGTTTGCAATAACAGTTTTATATTATTCTAATTCTACAAAAAAATAAGTGACTTTTAGCTGGGCCTGCCTTTAAATTCATTTTATAGTATATCTGTACAGCAGAGCCATATGCAACAAATTAGATTTTTGGGAAGCATGGAATTTGTTTGTATCTGGAACTTTAGCAGTTGCTTAATGGGTTTCCAAGGATTCCAACTGCTACCAGTTTGCTCATTATTGTGGCTTCTCTGATTTCATCACTACACAAGTCTTTTTTTTTAAGAAAACCACTGCAGCAGATGGTCAAAAGTAATTCTTTATCCAAGTTAAAGTTCAGAATTCCATTTTTCTTATCTTCTGGAAAGTTTTATGAATGCAACCAAGCAAGCTCCTCATAACAGTTCCAGGGGCATATTAAAATTATGATTATTATGTTAAACAGGTGGTGGAAGATATAATAAAAAGCAGGACAGAATGAAAAATGGAAGTTATGTACTTACCATAATGATAGATCTGTTTGGCTTGTCGAATCCAATTTGATCTGACTTTGGCACCTTCTTCCAGAGCTTTGGAAGTTTTGACTCACCTTTACCCACAATTACCTTCTTCTACTTAATTTATGTTAGACTGAGTTTGCTGACTCTTGCTAACTATACAGAAGTCTAGTTGAAAAGTATAACAACTTCTATAGAATAAAGTCAACAGATTACTAAGCATGTCAGTATGTGTGATGTCACCTAAAGCATACAGGGTCTTGACTGAGGCCTGTCTGGGCACCAGATGTTTATAAATGGCAATTTGGAAGGGGGAAGGAAGGAGGGATGTTGAACCAGATGAAAAAGAGACAACATGGATCTATCGTGATAAGTACATAACTTTAATTTCTGATGTTTCATTTTCATCTGACTCAATGTTTGTAACAGATTCACAAGCTGTCTAAAAGGACCTGGGTGGAATCAAGTTAGGACATTCCTGAGAATGTTAGAAGTAAAGGACAAATGAGCTCTGGATTGCACATCCAGTTTATAATGAGATATAAATGTATGGACTGTTGACCAAGTTGCCGCTGCACAAATATCATCAATGGGAATTCTTTTCATGAATGCTCTATAGGTAACCATTGCTCAAGTGGAATGGTATTTTTGGTTTCAAATGTAGGAATCAACCCCAATCCTTATATACAAAGGAAACACAGTCTGAAAGCCTCTTGAAAATTGTACCTTTTGATACATATCTTTCCAATTTTACTTTAGAAAAGGGCACAAACAGTTGATTTGACTTTCTGATATCTTTGTTATAGTATTAGAACCTGAGCTGTCTCTGAACATCCAGAGTATGTAGTAGACGTTCACCTTTGATGGAGAAATTGTGAAAAAAATACTGGCAAATCAATAAACAGATTTAAACTTGCTTTGGATGACACCTTTGGGAGAAAAGAAGGATTTGGTTTCATTGACACTCTGTCCTTATGGAAAATGAGGAAATGTAGTCTGCATGAGTGCACTTGTAATTCAGAAATCCCTTTAGTTGATGTAATTGCAATTAGAAAAATAGTTTTCTAAGAAAGATACTTAAGGTCTGCTGATGCTACTGGTTCAGAGGGTTTCTGAGTTAATGACTGAATCATGACTCTGACATCTCATAGGAGAACTGGGTAGTACCTAATTGGAGGCCTCAGCAAGAAAGCTCATTTGAGGAAAGCTTTAAAGAGTGTAAGAAAAGCAATAGGAGTGTCATTCTGAAAATTGGATATAGCAGCCATTTGTACTTTGGTGGAGGAAGAACTATATCCTTGGAGAAAAAGTTCCAAAAGAAAATCCAATATCAATGGAAGGGGAGCAGAAAATGGCTCCAGTCTATTCGGTGAGGCTCAGATGGAAAATCCTCTCCTCTTACTTTTATAAATCTTTTTGGTTGATTATTTTTATAAAGTAGTAAGCTATGTGAACCACAAACAGGACAGCCTGGCATCTCTGGCATTCATTAAAACTGGAGAAATCATGTAGTTAATTTTAGGGCTTGTAGATCCAGTAGAGGCATCTTGGTGGGTGACTCAGAAGATCTGGACTGGGATCCAGCACCCAGGGTGAGTGTAGCAAGGCCAAAAGAAGGGAAACTAAACTTGCAAGATCCAGAAGACAGCAATGAGGACCACCATAGTCTTGCATCTCTTGGCTTTCTGAATGAATTTCATCATGAGGGGTATTGGTTTGAATCATACATCTCAACTTCTTAGTGAAAGAAATCTGGACAAAGCCAAAAATAACGGAGGGATAGTAGCACAAAAATAGGGACAATTTTTAAATATTGCTCTTATTAACTTAGAAAGTTGATAAAATAACAAGTTTTGCATTAGCATACATTTTCTGAAGGGTTTGAAGTCCAAAACTCAAATATCTGTCATTATTTCCTGACTGATTTGTTAGAAAAGCACAATTATTATGAACAGATCAAAAATAAGAGGCAAAAATCTGGACATTCTGTGAAAATCTCGATAGTTGAGAGGTATGGGGGAATGCATAGTGGAGACCCGGGGCCAATTGTGGACTAGAGCATCTTTTTGGTGACTGCCCCTGCAGAAGGATGAGGGCAAAGTAAGTGCTGCACTTGTTTATGTATGAGGCAAAAAGGCTGCAGCAAGGTTGGCACCAGTGGCTGAAATTCTCCATTGCCACTGTCTGGCTGAGAGACAACTCATAAGGCAATAGGATCAACCTAATCAATTTGTCTGCTAGTACATTCACTGTCCTGGGTATGTGCGTTGCTACCAGAAAATGATGGGAAGACATCTCCCATCTCACGGACTCCTGGCTAAGTGGATATGATCATGTTTCCTTTGTTTGTTGATGTACCATACCATCGATATATTGTTTGTTTGGATGGCTATCACACCCTTGGATAAGTAGTCCTGAAAATCCTGCAATGCTAGGAGGACAGCTCTCATCTCCAAGATATTGATGTGAAGGTTGGCCTCTATAAGTGTCCAAGTACCATGAACTATCTTCCCCTTGAAATGCCCCCCATCCTAGAAGGGAAGCTTCCGTGGTTACTGTGGACTGGGGAGATGGTGGACAGAAGTGTCTCCCTTGTGTAACTGACAGAGAGGTTATCCATCACTTTATATTGTCTCTGCAGACTTGAGTGACAAAAATTTTGGCATGGAGAGGTTGAAGATTCTGTGACCACTTGATTGAGTGAGAGTCTACTGTAACAGTGGAATTAAAGTGATGGAAGAGGCCATCAGACCTAACAAATGAAGAATCAATCTTGCTTGTGTATGAGGATAATGAATTACCTGAGAAGCCACCAGTCTTGATTACTGCACTCTTGCTTCTGGGAGTTTGTCAATTTGTAGAACTGTGTTGATATAACATCCTATAAATTCTATCTGCTGAGTGGGAGACAGTTGACTTTTTACATGATTCACTGCAATTCCTAACAGGTCTGAAGATGTAGTAGTAATGCTTGTTGTTGTAGCAGTAAATCCCTGTAAGTAGCAGTTAGAAGCAAATTGTCTGGATATGGGAAAACCTGGATCCCTTGCAGTTAGACATGAGCTGCTGCCACTGCCATAATATTCATGAACACCCAGGGGACTGTGGAAAGACAGAACTGTTTGGGTGTAATGTCAGGAATCTTTAATCTCTTCTTTGGAGGATACAAAAAAGAATGGTGCAGTCTCTGGTGATTATCCTTAACACACAGGAATCAAAAGTAATGTTTTGCCAGGCTTGTGGGTGTAAGGTTAAGTGTCCCCTAACTGCCTCCAATGTGAGGCAGCCAGGTAACCCTTCAGGGGCACTGACAGGGTTTCTCAGTGACGTATTTAAGGAAACCTTGATTATGCGGCCCACCTCTGCCTCTAGGACAATGTCTATTTGAGTTACCTTCCCCTATACCTGGGGGGGGGGGGGGGGGGAGCTGTCCCCAGGAATGCTATGGTGAAAAACCCTGTGATTTTCTGAACTATATTTTCTCACCATCCCTTTGATTCCTGGAATAGGATCATTGAGGGGTGGAAAAATGGATTCCTACAGCAGATAGGTTCATACTGTCTTGTTCACTCATACTAAGTGTTCATAGTTTCATAGGTGTTTACTAGGCTAACGACCACAAGGGCCTTTTTAAGCCTAGCCATGCATCCCACATCTCTGACAAGTTCTGATACCCGTGATAAGTGTAAGCATGAGCCTGGGAGATGAACCATTTACAGTTTACCTGTTTGCATCAGAGACATAGCTGCCAATCCAGGGATGAAGTTCCAGTTTCTGATACAATTGTCCAGGTTGGACTTGAATTGAATTAGGGAGGAACTCTGCTTCACATGGATAGGGAGTCTGTTCCATAGAAGGGGTAGTCTTTGGGATACATACCTATCTCTCCAGCAGGTACTATTTATATCACAGGCAAGGTTTAAGTCTTTAGAACGGGTAATTCTGGTACTGTTTGTTTTGTTGATATGCAGGCAGTCCATTAGAGTGGGGTCTGACAATGCCCTGTATGCCAGTTTTAGATCTCCCCTCAAAAGCCTGTAGGAGACAGAATACAGGGATAGGGCCTTGAGGCAGTCAACACAGGACATATTACTTATGCCCTGTATTCTTTTAGTGTGGACGTTCCACTTGTTGGATATGCTTGGTTTGGTATATACCAAAGGGGGCATTGTACTCAGTGATAAGTCTGATGAATGACAAATACAGTGGAACAATGACTTCTTCCTTGGACTTAAATGCCATACCTTTGTTTATAAGTTGCACAACAGAGAATGATTTCTTCACCACTGTAGAAACGTGATGATCCAAGGCTAAATTACTATTTATGTGTGTCCTTAAGTTCCTGACTACTGGGTCAACTCTAAGGGGTGTGTTGTCAATATGATAGTTACCAGGAATAGATGACTTCCCAAAGGATACTATTATGCATTTCTTGGCATTTAGTTTTAGTCCATGACTCTGACACCAGTTGTTTGTCTGTGTTAGCCCCTCCTGGAGAACATTTGTGTCAGTGTGAAATTCAATGACAGCTTCTAATTTGCAATCATCTGCAAATTTAGTCAACCAGAGACCACTGACATTGGTCTTGATCTCTGAGAAGTAAATGCCAAAAAGGAGTGGTCCAAGGACTGATCCCTGAGGGACTCTACTTGTGACTGGCCTCTTTGTAGAAGTGGACTCCCCAATTTTAACTTCTTGGGTCCTATCTGTAAGCCAGTTGGCTATCCACCGGGTGACATATGGGTTTGTACCTAACCTCCTGAGTTTGTCAACAATGCCTGAGTGAGGTATTGTGTCAAATGCCTTGACCAGGTCAAGGTAGGCAGTGTGAATGATTTTGCCCTCATCCATTGCTTTGATGACCTTCTCAAAGACGTCCACCAGGTTGAGTAGGCATGATCTGCCTTTGACGAAAACAAACTGGGTTGGGTCCAGTGTCTGTAGGTTTACTACATCTCTACTGATCATCTTCATGATGATTCTTTCCATGGCTTTACATATAAGACTAGTGAGACTTATGGGTCTGTAGTTTCCAGGGGTCTGTAGATAGCCCACCTTTGTGCAGAGGGATGACTGTTGCCTTTCTCCATTCATGAGGTACAAAGCCTGTTTGGAGGCTACAGTTAAAAAGAAATTCCAGAGGCCCTGAAAGGTCATGTTTCATGCTATTTAGAAGGCATCCTGGGATATTGTCTGGGCACATTGATGCAGTGTTCTTGGTCTTAGGCTGAGCATTAAGGACCTGTTCCCTAGTGATAGTAGGGGGAGTTATATTTGATAATATTACCTGAGGGAAGTTTGAGGGGGAGAGAGGAGTAAAGTTGGAGCTGAATTTATCAGCCAGGAGGTTTGCTATATCTTCTGGCTCAGTATAGATGGCTCCATTTACAATGAGCTCTGCACACAATTGTGTATTGCCTTTGAGGTTGTGGACATTGCTAAAGAATGCTTTATGATTGTCGTTGGCCTGGGAGGCCAAACTTACCTCAAATTTGGCTTTGGTAGAGTTTATTTGTTCTTTGAGTTTGTTTAGTCTAATGAGAGTGCTTTTATCCTGCTGGGTATTGCACCTCCTAATTTTTGCCATGATTTTCTTCCTCCTGTTATACATCCAATTGATTTTGTGATTCCACCAGGGTGGCTTGTTTTTTAAGTTAGTTCTGTACTTCCTCCTGGTGGGTACTGCTGCCTTGATGCAGCTATTAACATGCTTGTACATGGTTTCTGTGAACAGTTCTGCATAGGCAGAAGTGTTCTCAGGGTTTATAGGGGCTTAAAATTTTGCCAGGTTCTCACTTAATAGCAGGTGGTTAGCCTTAGAATAGTTCTTGAATATTCCCGGTTTAGCAGGGGGGGGGGGGGTCCAGGTTTTATTTTTACTTCAAAGGAGACCATATTGTGGTCTGACCTTACCAGGGAAGGCATTACAGTAGGGGGTGTGCAGCACTCTCCCATATTAGTGAGGACTAGATCCAGCATGGTTGCACCCTTGGTTGGTGTATTGACTATTTGCTCCAGGGAGTTTGTGTTTACAAAATCCAGGAATCTCTGTGCATGTACGTTTGATGTTGTATAGGATTCCCAGTTAATACTGAGGTAATTAAAGTCACACATGAATATGCTATTGAGTTAGATGGTTAGTGTTTCTATTAAGTTTAAATATATGATTTGGGTTTCCTGTGTCATATATGGGGACCTATAGCTTGCAAGGAAGTGGTATTGGATTTTTACCTATGGTGATTTGAACATGGAGCAACTCAAGTGCATTGTCCTGTTTGATCACCCTTGAAGTATATTTATTTTTGATGTAAATAGAGACATCTCCACCTTTGGGGGTTGCTTTAACTTTTGGTCTGAATAGTGCAAAACTATCAAAAATGGCATTAATAAAGGATGCCTTGAAGCTTTCTGCAAAACTGCACAGCTGCATTCAAGCATGGTGACTCATGGTAATGCCTGTGCCAGCTACTCTTGCTGTATCATTTCCTGTGTTGGATAGCTGGTGCATGGCTACAGTAGAGGTGGATTGTAGGGTTGCCCACTGTTTTTTTTAACTTCTGAAGGCAAGTTACTCAAGAGGGACTTGGAAATATCCTTGGTCAAATCCCTCTGAAAACCAGTTAAGTGTGCATGGTAGTTCAGCACTCTAAGTGCAAAGATCACTGAAGAATATGCAAATTTCCCTAGTCTGTTTAATGTCCTTGACTCCCTGTTAGGGAGATGGACAGAAAAACTCTCATTCGACAGTTCTTTCTTCATGGCTGCTGCTACTACCATGGCATTTACTGGAAGCTCTTTTCTCCAGTGCTTTCTACCTTTCAGGATACTAGAATCTTATCAGGTTTTTTGGGAATAGGTTCTATGATGTCAGGGTCCTTCCATGCCCTTCCATGCCTTCTGTGCCATATAAGGACATCTGGAGGAGGAACTACCCAGGACTCAGAAGAGCCAGTCTTGAAAAATTTGAGAAACACAGATTCATCTGAGGAAAGAGTGGACTAACACTCCCCCTTCTGCTTAATTAATTCCAGGATGTCTCCAAAGATGACATCTTCTGGAGGGGATCTAGGGGATCCTTCATCTTCATCCAAATCCCTGTCTTCAGAGACTGACACAAGAGTGGAGTCTAACTGCTTCCATTTGCAAGTTCCCTAAGAACATGCCTCTCGGGTTTTGGTGGATGCAAGTCAGACTAGTAACCTGAATGCTGAGTAGTCTCGAAGCTTAAGGGTTCTGACTTTCCTTGTCGATCTGAATAACAGGTATAAGGAACAGGTTCCACTGAGTGTGAGGATGGATCTGAACTCAGTGCATGCACCTGCTTTCTAGGCCCAGTCAAAGCCCTTTCTACAGCTTCAAAAACCAATGGTGCAAGTGAAGCCATGGAAGTAATCCCTCTGTCAAAAGACTCAACAGCTCTTCCTGTTCCAACTGAGGTCAGTTCCCAGGAAGGCCTCAGACCCAAGCTGTCAAGTGCTAAGGCTCCAACAGGATGAGACAGCTCAGAGAACTTTGGAGTCAACTCCACCACCGTGAACCTAACACCAACTCTTGAACTCCAGGACTCACCTTGATTCAACAGCATAGGAGTTAAGATAGCAAGGGATGTAGTCGATGCTGAAGTTCCCTGGACTGTTGGATTAGAATGAGGTTTACCGGAGAGGTTTAGACCCATGGGAACTGGTTCTGAAAACTGAACCAGTACTGGAGAAAAATGTATTGAGGTTGATGGGCCTGTACCCGGACCTTCTTTTGGGGATGATGCTGAGAAGACACCCAGTTGGATCTGTGCCTGCAAGAGTTTCCTCATCATTTGGTCGGCATCCACTTCCATGAGACCTCTGATGAAGCCAACCGACCTTGATGATGATGCTATATAAGAAGGTCTGAAAGTGCGTTTCTCTTGTAAAGTGGGTGAATGGAGCCAAGGGCTTGCCAGTTCTGGAGAAAAAGTAGCTCAAGGAGAAGGAACTTGGAGAGAAAAAAAGAATAGGTTTAAAAAATTTGGGAGCAGCAAGATTTCTTACTGTGTATTTTGCTTAATAGATTACCTGTGAAAGTATTAATGAAGTAGAAGCAAATATGGGAAAGGAAGTGTAATGTGTATGTGGGTAAAGGAAACTTATAATGTAAATGGACAAAAAAGTTCTGGGGTAGTAGTCAAAGATATATAATGTTCAAATAATTAGTATGAACATGACATTGCACAGTTAGTATCAACTTATGAACAGATCAGAAATTGATGGTATAGATAAAATGGACTTTACACATGTATGGTATTTGTGGAAAGCTATATGTGAATTATTATATAATTTAAAAGTAAATTATTGTGGATATTAAAAAGAGTATTAGCATTTGGTTATGGAATAAAGGGTGGGGAATAACTATATAATAACTATATATATATATATATATATATATATATATATATATGTATATATATATATATTTACGGATCTAGGACTGTTGAACGAAAATCCACCGAACACACTTTAACTAAAGTGTTTTCATCAAAAAAGCACTTTCGTTAAAGTGTGTTCAAAAAAAAAAAAAACCTTACATTTACGTTTTTGCACGGGGGCAAGCCCCCCTGCACCCCCCCACACCTCTACTTTTATATTCTCACTTCGAGATCGCACTACAGTGGGGAAAAGGGAATTTTCCCTTATCCTCACTATAGTGTGATCTTCGCAACAGGCATACTTACGCGAAAGTGCTTCTTCGGTGGAAAGCACTTTCATGTAACTATGCCCGGACGTTTCACATTCGGTGAAACGGCCGCTCGAGTATCAGTCCTGGACCCATATATATATATATATATATATATATATATATATATCTATATATATATATATATATATATATATATATATATATATATATATATATACATATATATACACACACACACACACACACACACACACACACACACACACACACACACACACACACACCGTTTAACAAAGAATTTGAACAAATAAAGTAAAAAACTTCAATAACTATAGGAAAAACAGATGAGGCAGGAATGTATTTTAGCACTCTGCGCTGGTTAATGTAGGTCCCTCCCACTGTATTTTATTTTCTAGTGACACTAATAATTATTTCATTCACAGGGCTTCCACAGGTTATTTCCAGTTTTATGGCTGTTGCTTGTTGCTTACAGTTTATATATTGTTTTTGAATTATTTTTTATTTAGTTTCTGATGAAGTTCTTGCACAAAAAAGAACGAAAGTGCTAAAACACATTATTCCTATAGTCATTGAAGTTTTTTATTTTATATATATATATATATATATATATCTATATATATATATATATATATATATATATATATATATATATATATATATATATATATATATATATATATATATATATATATATATGTGTGTGTGTGTGTGTGTGTGTATAATTACTTTGTGTGTATAATGCATAAAAAGCTGTAAATATTCAATATTCTATTCTAAATAGGGTTCCCCTACATTTTTCAATGAATGCTTTGGAGTCTTTTGCACCCAAATGAGCTGCCACCAACTCATGTAGATGGCAAATTTAGGAAGTATTCACACTTCCTAGTGGAAATGTGGGCAGTGTGAAGTTCTCCTACTATTTCAATAAGTATTATTGGGTCTTTTTCATCTTTTCTGGGCAGATAGATCTCAGTATAATGACTCCTATAAAAGGATGGCACACTCAGGAATTAATCATACTCACTATGGGGAAATTTTCATACTCTGTTTAATAAGTGTCATGGAGCTTTTTAAATCCACCTGAGCAACTACCAGCTCATGCAGATGAGACCTCAAGATATAATGTCTTATACAAATGATGGTACACTCATAGGGTCATAGGTTCATCGGTTGGTACTAGGCTATTGGCCCTAGGGCCTATACAAGCCTAGCGATAACAATTCCCTGGATATTTCTTCCCACAATATTTACTTCCCAATCAGCACTCACTATCTGCTGCTCTGCAGCATTAGTACTGGGAAATTAATAAAAGTACCTAATGTGGGAATAGAACCCACAGCACCAATGGTGAATCTGTCATCTGTTGAGACATTGACAATAACAGATGGATAATATACATTGTTACATTGATTTTGGAGATTACTTAGTAATAAGTGTAATTTTCATTCTAATACATAATTTTTTATCATAAAATCCACTAGAATACTTCACCTTTTGGGAGAAGCAATATTGTGGTTCCACTGTACTTTGTATTAATGTGACTGATACTGAAGTATATTGATGTATGTTGTTATTATAATAATTCTCACTTGATTAGCTTGAAAAAAAGCTGAAGGATTAGAGATGAAAGTTAGGAATCTAGATTGCAGCAGGTACTATATTTTCTCAATTGCTGATTCAAAAAATTAGGTTTATTTTAGAATGTTATAATTTAGAACTACAGACTTCTTTTTGGAAGAAGAGACATTGTGGCCCCCTTTTAGATTACTAACATTCTTCAGTAGAAAAGGTATATATCATGTTCAGTTTAGTTCTCCAAATATTGGCATAAGCTTTCTCAGTCCATCGGGATTCCTAAAAGTTTACATAAATTCAAAATTGTTTTTCACATTCATAAGGGTGACAATAACATCTTTATGATCTCTGGTCCATAACTGCTTTAGTGTGAACAAGTCACACAATAATGAAACTGTGAAATATAAAATAAGTACAAATCTTTCTTTAACTATGTTAGAAAGTTAAGAACTAACACCCAACAGTGTTCGGAGTTAGTAGACAATAATAATAAACTCTCTGACCCAAAGTAAATAGCTAATATCCTAGCTGACAAATTTAGTGCAAATTTTATTCCACCCACTGTTAAAGCTATCCCACAAGTTCCACAATCCCAGCCACCACCTTTAATTTAATTGGAAAAAAGTTATCTTATCCCTTTCAGAAACTAAGAATACTTCATCCATGCGCCCTGACAGCATATCAGTTGCACAGTTATCAGTGCCAAATATGGCCTTTCTGAACCCCCTACTTAATCTCTTTAATATCAGCCTCTCCACTGGTTACATTCCTGAAGCCTGGAAAACAGCCATTGTAATGCCACTACAAAATTATGGTCCAAACATAAACCCTTGTACCTACAGTCTTAGTAATTTCATATGTAAAGCTATAGAGCACACTATCTCAGACTTCAGTAATCTGGACATTGAAAACCTTTTACCCTGGATGCACTGTTTATGATATTGAACACATACTAGGCATGTCGCATGTGGTCTAGAAGACCACTGAAGATCCCACTTTCCCAGTTGCCCTAAAGCACTGTCAGGTTAAGTGACATACTCAAGGTGACACAGTAAGCAAATGAAGGCTGAGGGAATCAAACCCTGTATTATTGAAAGCAGTTTATTAACAGCTCATAGCCTTTTATCCTCAATGCTAGCTGTCAGATGTCGCTATACTGGGAACCTTCAAAGGTGCAACATTATAGAACCAGAGATGAAATAAATTCTAATTTCTGCCTCCTTTTGACAGATTATCTGTGCTTCTTGTAGTCTACTTGACTTCCTGAACCTTGTAACATCATCTGTAAAAGAAAGACTTTCAAAGCTTTAAGTCTGATTATATGTTCATAGGTAAGTACTAGGCTAACTGCCCTTGTTGGTCATTTTACGCCTAGCCAATTTTTCTCAAAGGTAAGAATCAAGCCTTGTGTCCTGTATCTCTGAGGTAAACACCTTAACCATTATGCCAACCCCAACCGCCATATCTTTAGATATGTTACATCTCTTACAGAGTTACAAATTATCAGTATAACTCAGGGTTCCAATTCAAAAGAAAATACATAAACTAGCAGTGATAATTTTAGAAGCTACCTGCTTTTCATAAATGTACTTAATTACTGACTTCAGAGAGGAATGCACAGCACAAATATCATTTCAAATGACCGATCTTATTACCTTTTTTAGCTGTTATGAAAGAAGCAGTAAAATGTTATGATACATTTCAAAAGGAAAGTAGGCTAGACTTACAAATGAAAATGTAATCTTGCAAGTGACATATCTGAAATAGTGAGAAAATCTAGAGATGGGACTAGTTACTGCTAATTTTATATTGGACATGAATCAACTGATACCAGAGAAGAAGCAGCAAGAGAAAACTATCACCATCTCATGGAAGGGGGACATGTTACATCTTGAAACTGAAGCTGCACAAGAACAAGGGATCCAGTATCTGTCTGCCTGGGATGACATGGTCGACAGACCACGATACTTTGCCAGAGATGGCCTGCACCTGTCACCCCTGGGATTCCAGATACTGGTAAGGTTCTTGCCGCCCCTATAGTGCCTTTTATAGGCAAGGTTCAAATGACAAATTCACCACTGTAACAGGAACATGCAAGCAAAAACTGAGAGTGATGATACTCAATGCCAGAAGTCTAAATCTCAAAATGCACTCACTCGAGGCACTCCTTAAAACGGAGAACATTGATATCTGTGCAGTGACTGAGACCTGGTTCAAAGCTCCAGAGAGCACTCCTGCACTACCAGGCTATAACTCATACCACACTTTTCGGCCATGTAACCTGGACCGGAACACCAAAGGCAGAGGTGTATCCATATTCATTAAGGATATCCATACCTCCAGGCTAGTTGCTCAGCATAATGCAGCCAAGGTTATCCAAGATCAACTAACTCAGGGTAAAACTGCAATCCAAATTTTAGCTTGCTACAGATCACCCACCATGCCCCAGGATTCCCACTCCTCTTTTCTTGATGTACTGGGAAATATTAGGGTTCAACCAAACACCCTAATAATGGGTGATTTCAACTACCCCACCATTAACTGGGAAAACTACTCATGTACCAACTCCTTCACTCAACGCTTTCTGGAATTCATAAACTCCAATGCCCTGGATCAA
Organism: Protopterus annectens; assembly: GCF_019279795.1. Classification (NCBI taxonomy): domain Eukaryota; kingdom Metazoa; phylum Chordata; order Ceratodontiformes; family Protopteridae; genus Protopterus; species Protopterus annectens. The sequence goes on along the minus strand of NC_056727.1, from coordinate 254,862,984 downwards.
CTTATCCACACCCCCACCAGGGGCAACAATATCCTAGATCTATTCATTACCAATATGAGTGACCGGTGTTCCACATCTGAAGTCAATGCCTCATTGGTCCGATTCAACCATAAGCTAATTACCCTAGATATCCACATCCTGCCTCCACCCCCCATTAAGGAAACCATAATAAAAAATTTCTCTAAAGCCAACTTCATGTTTCTTAAGACAAAAGTGGTGAACTTCATGACACCCATGCAGATGGACAATACAGTTACGACTACTGAATCCAACACAATTGCACTTTATAAGCACTTACATAGGTGCATGGATCGTGCTATCCCAAACAGAACCAAGATACTATCCTTCAAAAAAAGGAATCCAATCTGGTGGTCCCCTGCCATAAACAAACTGTACAACAGAAGGAAGAAACTCTTGCAAAAGAGAGCAAAATCCCACGAGTGGAGGAGCTCCCTGGTCAGCCTCAGTAAGAAGCTGCGATCCCTGATAAAATTCTCCAAAGCTAGTTACAAAAACAAAATTGCCACTGATTCTAAAGACAACCAAAAAGCATTCTATAGCTATGTCAAGAATCTGAATGGCAACACTCAGATCTGCTCTGAGTTACAGCACAATGGCACTAAATATACAGACCCAACTGATATTGCCAACATCCTGGCAGATAGATTAAGTGCTAACTTTACCCCGCTCTCACCCCCTAAAGAGCCCGTCTCTATACCGGAAGAATGCAAAGTTCCTGTAATCATGGCTACACAGGTAAAAATCACACTCTGCAAAGCCAAGAACACAGCATCCATGGGACCAGACAACATCCCATGCTGCGTTCTACATGAACTACAGAACGAACTGGCACCCCACCTAAGTTCCATGTTCAATCATAGCCTCACCTCAGGCTTTGTGCCTGCTGAATGGTGCACAGCAACGGTTATCCCACTCCAGAAGGGGGAGCGACCATGGACCCCGAGAACTACTGCCCCATTAGCCTGACGAGCCTGGTCTGCAAGGCCATGGAACGTATCATCATGGAACCTATAAACAAAGACAGTGGTAATCTCCAAACTCTGGATCCCACCCAGTTTGGGTTTGTAAAAGGCAGATCATGTCTCCTAAACCTGACAGACTTCTTTGAAGCAGTCACCAAAGCCGTAGACAAGGGTAAGGTGGTTCACACAGCCTATCTAGATCTTGCCAAGGCTTTTGACACCATCCCCCACTCTGGAATTATAGATAAACTCACTAAACTAGGTATAAATCCCGATGTCACAAGATGGGTTGCCAACTGGCTCACTGACAGAACTCACACTGTTAAAGTAGCAGACTCCAAATTTGACTTCAGACCAGTGACAAGTGGAGTACCACAGGGTTCAGTCCTGGGTCCTCTTCTGTTTGGTATCTACTTCTCTGAAGTACAGGCTAACACAGAAGGTCTTTGGCTAACGAAGTTCACAGATGACTGCAAACTAGGAGCCATAATCGAAGCTCCTAACGATGTGGACATCCTACAAAAGGGCCTCACTGAGACAGATGTCATGTGTCAAAGCCATGGCCTCAAGCTCAATGCCAAAAAGTGCATTGTCATCCCCTTTGGTAAAAACTCTGTACCCATGAGCCACAACATAGGTGGTAGTATACTTAACACTGAAAGTGTGATAAGAGACCTTGAGGCACAGGTGGACAGTCGTCTCTCCTTTGATAATCACATCACCACAGTAGTCAGGAAATCCTTCTACGTGGCACATCTCATCACAAAAGGTTTCTCATCCAGAAAAAAAGAGGTCATTGCTCCCCTCTACTTATCACTCATTAGACCCATTATAGTTGTTTTATTGGGCCCTCTACTTATCTCTCATTAGACCCATTATAGAGTACAATGCCCCTTTTGGTATGTACCTCACAAGACATCTCCAACAACTGGAAAGGCCGCAGAAATACCTCACAAAGAGGATTACCAGCCTCAAACAGATGCCCTATGCTGACCATCTCAAAAAACTCCAGCTTTACTCCGTCGCATATCGCCTACTCAGAGGTGATCTCTGCCTAACATACAAAGCTATGTCAAACCCAGAGCTGTTGGACATGCTCCACTTAAAGAAATCCCAATCCCTCCGAGCTACATGCTCTAGGGACCTAAACCTTGTCACCACAATAAACAGAACATGCCGGAAGGATAGATTCCTGTCCCAGATACTTCCCATAATCCGGAATAAACTACATATCTATATCAAACAAAGCTCCTCATTAGCACTCTTCAAGAAAAATCTTGATGATTGGATGAGAAATAGGAAATTCACCCCGGGGATCACTTCTGTGGCTCTGCTCGACAGTGGCACAAGAAAATAATTTTCTTGGGTGGCAAAATCCAGGGTACCTTTTTGGCTGGGCTTGTATTGGCACCAGGGCTGATAGCCTAGTACCTACCTATGAATCCATGAACCTATGAACAGATGTCTGTGAGCAGAAACTCGTTTATTATAGACAATGCTAGAAGAGTCCTTGCTGAAGAAAGATTTCTGCTGACATTCCAGTTATTTGAGTCATGCTCTGATGAGAACTGTAGGGGATAATAGGATCATTTTTTGAAAAATATAGTTTGAAAGTAAGCAGGAATAAATGCAATCTTCTTTTAAACAATAGACATGGTAACACAGCTAAGTAACGTATAAAAATGATTTAAATACAATATTAAACCCTGACTAGCAGCTTTATTAAACATCACTGAATATGCAGTTCTTTTTAAAAGACTTTTTCATCATAAAACAATTTGATTCCATGTTACCGTCATCATACCTCTGTATGCATACATGCACTGAACAGCTGCTCTAGACATTTTCTTATCTAATTCATACTCATGAACTTTCCAGTTATCGTCAAGAGGTGTTTCATTCAGAGGGTCAGTCTTTGACCTTCGCACAAGGAAATCAATACATGGAGCAGAAAAAATGCTCTTTGGATCACTGCCTCAAAAAACAAAAAGGAACATAAATCAAGGTTATACTTTTTTCAGTTTAGCACAGCCTGCTCATATTGTAAACACTGACTTATTTCTTTTAGTACCCATCCACAGTTCAGCTACAGTATGATCAGCTGGAACAGTCAAGTAACACATTACTGATATTTTGTAAGATATATTGTCTAATTTTGAATATCTACCTGTGTAGACTGCAAAATGCAAGCTAATAAAAGCTACAATACATCTTTCCCACTGTACAAGGTAATTGTACTAGTTTTGGTTTGCATTTTCATTCCTCAAACTTCCTGGGGAATCAGATTCTCCATCTGCCCAGACTTTTCATCAGTTGAGAAGTAAGGCACGGAATAATGTAGCTTGCCTGAAGACAGAGCTTGCAATATCAATGTGAAAATGACTCCATGTGAACAAACACTTGAGTGATGCAGTTTCAAAGCATGACAAATTTCCAAGCAGCCATAAAGGATATGGACAACACATCACACCTAAATGAGACTTTCACCATAACATTGATTACTACATAATATGCATACCTTCTGCTTTGCACAGTCCTTAATACTGGAATTAACTATCAATCTAAAATGACATATCACTCAGAAGTAAAACAGTCCTTTTTTCACGTGTTGCACTCAAAAATCATTTTTTGTTCCCTTCTAAAGCAGTTCTTTTTGTTGTGATGAAATAACCAAAACTGTGATAATATAAAAATGTTACCAACTGAAGCACATTAAAAAAATGATAGCAATAAACTAAATCAAGTGATACTAGGAGCTCTGAAAATACATCAGCATAACTATTCACAACATAAAACTTTTAAAGAAAAAAACATTTAAACAACTCTAACATATTCAGCTATATAAAAATGTATGAATAACAACCATTATAACAATCAGAAGGTAGTCACATAGAATACTGATCAAGAAGTTATGTTTAGAGCACCTTATACAATTGCTAAACCACTTGCTACTGTGTATATTCCTTCCTTTCTTTGGTATAGAGTAGCAAACAATGCAGCAAGTTACCCCAAGACAGGAAAGGGTGATGGTACCAAAGAGAAGAACCATGCAGCACTGATGAAAAAAAAAATATCCTACTTTTGAACTTATAGTCAAATTTGCGTGACATTTAAATGTCACATTTAAATGTATGTGAAGGCCCAGACAACAGATTCATAAATATTCTGAGCAAAGTTATTTATAAAAGTTATTTATAAAAAGGACAGCAATAGGATTGTGCCTTGTAGAATGAGGCATAAGTGAGCACAAGTGAGTTCCTGTTGAAAGTCTGAGGACTCTGACTACAACTGAATATCCATGTCTATATCTATATCTGTATATCTATATATATATATATATATATATATATATATATATATATATATAAATGTATATACACAGACACACACACACACACATATGTGAATATATATATATATATATATATATATATATACATATATATATATATATATATATATATATATGTGTGTGTGTGTGTGTATCTATCTATCTATATATATATATATATATATATATATATATATATATATATACATATATATATGGAATCACTATGTAATTTCAAAATACTGAAATCCCGAATTTCAGTATTTCGAAATTACATAGCCAAACACACAAAGCAACTTAACCCTAAAACCCTGAAATTCAAAATCCTGATGGTACACTACAGGTACAGCAAACACAAACATATACACACAGCTCCCCCCCACTCAAACGTAATATCCTGCACTACAGATAAGCAGGGGGGCAAGCCCCCCTGCACCCCCCATGTGGGGGACTGCACCCCCCACACGCCCTTACTTATATATATACTAACTCCGAGATCGCACAACCAGACACACACAGGTACCTCACTCCCACACATTGTACACACCCTCGCACACACACATCACACTCAAAACACACACTGACATACACTAAAGCCCCTGTTCCGGGATTTCAAGACTTCACTATTATAATTTCAAAATACTGAAATTCGTGATTTCAGTATTTCAAAATTAAATAAGGAACCCATATATATATATATATATATATATATATATATATATATATATATATATATATATATATAAAATACTGTGTGTGTGTGCGTGTGTGCGTGTGTGTGTGTGTGTGTGTGTGTGTGTGTGTGTGTGTGTGAGAATGCACATGTATATGTAGGTACTAGTATCAAAATTTCAATGTTATGTCCATTTGTGTTGCTGGCTTTGCTGGCACATGTGCTAGCAAGATCAATGTACATTAGAGAATGGGCAACCTGAAGATCAACACCCTGAGTGGAGAATGAACAGGGTGTTAGTATAAAGTAATGGCTGCTGAAAAACGAGTCTGCCACTTCAAGGCAGCAGTAGCGGAGCTCGGACTGAAAGTAATCTAATGGTCACCATTATTTTACGCTCACTAAGCAGCACTTTTGCTGTTTAGCAACTGTAAAATATATAAAAAAAGAAACTTAAAAAAGTATGTGTGTGTTTATGTCTGTGTGTGTGAGTGTATGTGTGCATGTGAGTGAGAGCCGCATCAATCAAGCCATTATTTTACACTCATTAGTAGTGCTTTTGCTGTTTAGCAGGTGTAAAAACTAAATGAAACAGAAAAGAGGATTCTGTGCATGTGTACGTGTGTACGTGTGTGTGTGTGTGTGTGTGTGTGTGTGTGTGTGTGTGTGTGTGTGTGTGTGTGTGTGTGTGTGTGTGTGTGTGTGTGTGTTTGTGTTTATGTTTCTGTCTGTGTGTGAGAATATGCGTACTTGCATGCATGAAAGCGAGGTGTGTGTGAGTGAGAGAGAGAGAGAGAAATGATAGCGACTGAGCACTGGCAGCAGCAGCAGTTAAAAGGTTTGCATATATCTTGACCTCTTAGCTCAAGATATCTGGATAAAGCCTAAAATAAAGGGGGAACATAGGCACAAAATAGGAACATATTTTGAATGTTGCTGTTATAAAAATCATAAACTTGCTTGAATAATAGGATTTGTGTTAGCATGCATCTTTTGAAGAGCAAGTGTGTGTGTGTGTGTGTGTGTGTGTGTGTGTGTGTGTGTGTGTGTGTGTGTGTGTGTGTGTGTGTGTGTGAGAGAGAGACAGAGAGAGAGGCAGACAGATTGATTGAACGACCACTGGCAGTAGCATTAAAGAGGTTTGCATATCTCTTGACCTCTTAGCTCAAGAAATCTGAATAAAGCCTGAAATAAAGGGGGAATGAGGTTCAAAAATATAAAAAAAAAATAAATATTGTTCATAAAATTACAAAGAAGCTTAAGTAACAGTATTTGTGTTAACATGAATTTTCTGAAGAAAATAAAGTCTGAAAGTCAAATATATGTCATAACTTAATATCTATTATATATTTCAATCTCCAGTGCCTGGCAATAAACCACACATTTTAGGAGTAAGGGACCAAAGAATAAAGTAAATATCTAGATATATTTTTTAAAAATGATTTTTGGATGCAAAATGTTCCCTCCAGCACCATTTGCATATACTAGAGCAACTTCAAAACATTAAGTAGAGGAACTATTTTCGAAACATTAGGTGGAGGAACTATTTTACATCAAAAATATATAAAAAAATAATATAGTAATTAAAAAAATAAATAAATATGTTATTAAAACACAACAATTTTACAGACACCCCATTCTCTAAGTGTAATAATACCCTCCAGGGTGTGTGTTACTGTGTAAATTATGCCCTCCCAGGAGTGTATAGGCCTTCCACCTGTGGGTTGGCATTATTTACACAGTAACACACGCCCTGTTTGGCATTATTGCTTGTACAGAGAGTGGGAATTTGTCATTTCACCCCACTATGCAATCATGGAGTTGGTTTATATTAGTTGCAGGGGGGTTGGAGAGTGTTGGGGGCTTGACCCCCTTTGACCCACTGCATAAAATAATTTTATTTATTTATTTATTTATTTTTAATTTCAGTCCTTTGAGATAGACGTTTTGCATCTGAGATGTGTTTTTCGATGTTAGCCGACATACACACACACACACACACACACACACACAGAAACTCAAAATTCATGCAAAAACTCGAACATAAAAAAAACACTAAAATTTACCATTTTTACATTTTTGAAAGGGGTAAGCCACCCTGCACCCCATCCATGTGGGTGGCTGTTCTTCCTACACCCCCCAAAAATTAAATACACTAACTCTAAGATCGCACTACAGTGAGGAAAAGGGTAAATTTCCCGATCTGCACTGTACAGCAATCTCCATTCAAAAGCTTTGAGTTTTCATAAACTTGATCATATGGTCTCGAGCATATGAATTTCAAATTTCTGAAAACCTGATCAACTGATAGGGACCTATATATATATATATATATATATATATATATATATATATATATATAGATATACATATACACACACACACACACACACACACACACACACACACACACACACACACACACAAACACACACACACATACACACACATATCAAAACCTCACTTCAGTGAATGACTAGATTGCTGAATCCATTCTCAGGGTAAGTAACCTCTCATACCACAACTAACGAAAACAAAACCATACCATCCCTATCCCACCCAGATGGGGGGGGCTATACCCCTCACACACCCCTAAATAAATATACCAACTCCAAGATCATTTGAAAGTTTTATTTTGCATTTTACTGTGCAAACACTGATGGATATCTGCTAAACAAAGCAATGCAGTCTCACAATGAAAACAGACTTAGCATTAAAACTTCTCTGTCCTTGAAACTCACATTCATTGAAACAGCATTGAAACCCACATTCAAAGAAAATACATTTTGCCAGTGGCAGATAAAGATTAACTTTCGGTTTGGGCTGTTTTTATATCACAGGCCCCTTGCACATGAAACATACACATGCTCTTTCATACACTTTCCTGATTGTATTAAATTATATTCCTTGTACAATACAGTTTTTTTAGAGGGCATTTTAAATTTATTGTTTTGAAAAAAATTCCAGTAAACAATGAAACAAAATGCATGCACCAATAATGACAAAACTGCCCAGTATAGAAAATTTCCATCATAAAAGTCTACTCAAACTTCTACAGTCCACTAGTATCAGTACATATGCACAATCTCTGAAGAAATAAAAGTAATCTAAATAATTCCACATTAAAGAGATCTGTAACTAATGAAGAAAGTTGCTGCTAGCAAACAACTTTATATGTCATTGTTTCATCTACAAATAAAGTGCCTATTGCCCTTGAGGAATAAATTGCCTATCTTACACTAAAAAAATGATAAGCTAGTAATATTGCAATAGGGACTGGATGGCAAACTGATAGCATGTTCATAGTTACTAGGTATCTTTACCAAAAAGGAGTGCAGCATCCACCCCCTTTGCAACACAGTACAGTATCAACAATGCATTTATCTACTGTGGGAGTAGAACCCACAACCTTCTGCATCAAAAGCAAGTACACTACCTGTTGTGCTATTAACAATGCAAGCCGACTCAACATAAGCAGCACTAAACATTTGCTCCCCTGCATCTCTCAGCTACTTATAAAATCTACTCACTCAGCTGTATCCAAAAAGCCAACATCTATTGTGGGGTGGAAGGCAAAAGCCCAAAAAACAGGTACACATTTTAAACATTGCTTGTATAATGTTGGAAAGTTGCTAGAATAAAATTCTGTTTTACCACCATACATTTCACTGCGAATTCTTGAACCCAGGACCCTGTGCAAAACAGTCAGAGCAGCATATCACTTTGCCAAATCAGCTATTTTGTGAAAGAGAGGAAGACTGAAACTTAAATGGCCACCATTTAGTGAATTCAGTTCTCACCATAGCTGTCAACCTCTTAGCACAAAACACCTGAATAAAGCCAATAATGGGGGAATACATCCCCCAAACATATTCAGTAAATTCAGTTCTCACCATAGCTCTCAAGCTTAGCACAAAAAACCTGGACAATGCCAATAATGGGGGACTACAGTCCAAAAAATAGGGACAAATTTCAAATATCCATCTTATAAACTTAGAAAATTGCTAGAATAAAAGGTCATGTGTTACTGTATGCATTTTGAAGAATATGAAGTCTGAAATTCAAATGCCTGTCATTTTTATTTATTTAACATTTGTTAACCCGGAAAGTCCGAGTTGGAACAAAACACAATTTTCAGCACAGGTCCAGGCAGAAACATTCCAGACACATGTCTTTGTAAGATGAGAGGACATGCAGACTCCACACAGAAGGCACCCCAGCCAAGAATCAAATCAAAGAAGCTGTAACTATCAGGCAGCAATGCTACCACTGCACCACTGACTGTGTAACAAAAATACAGAAACCACAGATTTTATGAGGAACAAAACAGAACAAATATGAGGAAAAAATCTGCACATTTTTTACAAATGGTGGTGGGTAGGGAATTCAGGCCCTTGCCACCTGCATCCAAGGTACAGGGTTGAAGCCTGAGGTATTCTGTACCCACCACCATGAGTTCTCTCTAGGGACCAGTATATTGCAACTGGGGCATGACACACACAGACACACACACACACACACACACACACACACACACACACACACACACACACACACACACACACACACACACACACCCTATGGGCAATTTATAGTTGCCTATCCACCTACCACATACCACTGGGATGTGGGAGAAAACTGTAGTGCCTAAAAAACTACCACAGGATCACAGGGAGGACATGGAGCATCTCCAGAGAATGCAGCCCATCTGAGAACTGAAATGGAAAACCTCTTGCTGTGAGGTGATGATGCTACTCACTTTCTCGCCATCAAAACACATACGCTTACTCCACTTCATACACTGCCAGCTGTTGAAACAGAATAATAAATCTCTTTATTTGAATTAAATATAACTAAGCACAGCACTTTATAAAAAACAAGTATATCAGAGATTATTAGAACTTAATGTAAAGTTCTAATTATGTAAAGAAAGTAAATAACCTGACTAGGCTAACCTTTCGTCTGAACTATAAATACAACTGTAGTGAAATTACAAAGAATTTGGATTACAATATTGTTAAACTGGGAGGTTAAATCTTCTGTCGAACCTAAGGGGTCGACATACACAGGAGATATGAAATAATAGACAAATGGGACCGGAAAGCTGATGTGGAATGACAATACTGAAATAAGCTGGCAGACGTTTTCTAATTTTATAGATACCATTGTTGAAATAGGGGTATGTTTTATGCCAATAAAACATAGATCAAGACAGTTTCCTCAACACTTAGGTAACTAAGGGTAAGTTTCCATCTGCAACAAACCCAGAGATTGGCTGAAGTTTTAAATATACTTTAAGACATTGTATCAGGATATGAATCCGAACATATGAGTTTACTTTGGCATGGAACTATGTGCTCAATAAAGAATAAACATATGCAATCTTACTGAAGATTAGCAATAGCATAGTGACACTGATGGAGAAACATTCTGAGTTACCTGAGAATAACGAAACCCACACACACACACACACACACACACACACACACACACACACACACACACACACACACACACACACACACACATGTTTGTCTTGAACGTAAATTCGAGTGTACGCACTTACCTGATAGGTGAAGTCCCATTTGAAAGTACACACTCCAGTCTGCGAAATACATACATCCAAAGTCAGTGAAACAGTGCATAAATCCAAGTCCCATTTGAATAGAAAGTACATCCAACGTACCGCGCACAAATCCAAGTCCCATTTGAATAGAAAGTACATCCAACATGCACAAAGTCCCATATGAATAGAAAGTACCGTGCACAAATCCAAGTCCCATTTGAATATAAAGTACTGCACACACACAGTAAAGTCCTAGTCCCACCTGCGAGAGCCTGATTGGTACCACGCACACACAGTAAAGTCCTAGTCCCACCAGCGAGAGCCTGATTGGTCCAGCCTGCAGAAAACTCACTTCCTGACTGGTTCAGCCTGCAGATGATGCAGTCTGAAGTTGCTCTGTTCTGTGCGGTCATAACCGCACAGACTTCTGGGCATCTGCGGGGCATCTCTGCCTTCCCCCCTATCCGGACTGCTGTCAAAGTGGTCTGGAGTTGTATCTGAGTCCACAGTGTGTGCGCATGAGTGGAGTTCCAGGATGTGTAATTTTAAAGTTTTCTATTTTTCATTTTCTTTTTACATGTTTTTTTGTTTTTCTACAGAGGTTGGAGGGCTGCAGCCGCCCCTGCGATTATCTTTTGTTTTTACTCTCATATGTAGTACATTTTGACTACTGCTATCAGTGCAACCCTTAATGTTCATCATTTTTTTCCTTTGTCTTTGTCTTTATAATTAATTTCATATTTGCATTGCTGTTTTTAATAGTTTTTGTCCAGTATGATTACCTTTGCTTATGTTTGCTGGGACTCTTTCCCCTTGGGTCTCCAATGAAAATGAGTTGCTTACTATCAATGCAATGCAAATAGCTAATAACCTTTTCTTTTTATAATTATTTTGTATAGTGATTCTTATTTGTATATTGTCACTTTATCTTTATTTATGTTTGCTGGGGTTTTTCCCCTCGGGTCTCCACTGAAAATGGGTTTGTTTTCAAACTCAGTTGGACTAACCCGGTTAACAAATGTGAAATAAATGAATAATCTGTGTGTGTGTGTGTGTGTGTGTGTGTGTGTGTGTGTGTATATATATATATATATATATATATATATATATATATGTATATATATATATATATATATATATATATATATATATATATATATATATATTCATCCATCCATCCCCAACTCCTTTTCCCATTTTTACACATTTGCACACGGGTCAGGGTATCACTTCAACATTGACAATCATCTACAGCCAAGGTTCACACCACTTCATAGTGTTTACTAGGCTAATGACCATGAGGGCCTTTTTAAGCCTAGCCATGCATCCCAAATCTCTGACAAGTTCTGATACCCTTGATAAGCGTAAGCAAGGGCTTGGGAGATTAAACCTTTACAAGCAGGGACCTGGGAAACAAACCATTTATAGATTGCCTGTGTCCATTACGGACATAGGTACCAAACTATGGATGAATTTCCTGTGCCTCATCCAACTGTCCAAGTTGTACTTGAATTGGGTTAGGGAGGAACTCTGCTTCACATGGATGGGGAGCCTGTTCCAGAGATGGGGTAGTCCCTGGGATATATACCTGTCTCTCCAGCAAGTTCTATTTATATCACAGGCAAGGTTAAGTATTTAGAATGGATAATTCTGGTGTTTTTTTTTTTGGATATGCAGGAGGTCCATCAGAGTGGGATCTGACAATGCTCTGTATGCCGCACATAGATCTCCCCTCAAAAGCCTGTAGGAGACAGAATACAGCGATAGAGCCTTGAGGAGGTCTGCATAGTTCATTTTATGTATGCCTTGTATTCTTTTAGTGAAGAATCTCTGTGGATGTTCCATTTGTTGTATATCCCTGGTTAGGTACATACCAAATAGGGCACTGTACTCAATGGTAAGTCTGATGAATGCCGAATATAATGGAACAATGACTTCCTTGGACTTAGATGCCATACGTTTTTTATAAGTTGCATAACACAGAATGATTTCCTCGCTACTATAGACACATGATGGTCAAAGGATAGATTTACTGTCTGTGTATGTCCTTAAGTCCCTAACTACTAGGTCAACTCTAAGGGGTGTGTAGTCATTATGATAATTACCAGGGATGGATGACTTCCCAAAGGATACTATTATGCATTTCTTGGCATTTAGTTTTAGTCCTTGGCTCTTAAACCAGTTGTTTGTCTGTGTCAGCCCCTGCTGGAGAACATTTGTGTCAGTGTGAGATTTGATGACAGCTCCTAATTTGCAATTATCTGCAAATTTAGTCAGTCAGAGACCATTGACATTGGCATTGACTTCACAGAAGTAAATGCCAAAAAGAAGCTGTCCAAATACAGATCCTGAGAGACTCCACTTGTAAATGGCCTCTTTGTAGAGGTGGACTCCCCAATTCTAACTTCCTGGGTCCTGTCTGTGAGCCAGCTGGCTATTCACTGGATGACATACGTGCTTTTAGCTAACCTCTTGAGTTTGTCCACTATGCCTGAGTGGGGTATTATGTTGAATGCCTTGGAAAGGTCAAGGTAGGCAGTGTGACCTGTTTTGCCCTCATCCATTGCTTTGATGACCTTCTTAAAAAAGTCTACCAGGCTGAGTAAGCATGACCTACCCTTGACAAAACCAAACTGGGTTGGGTCCAGTGTCTGCAGGTTTACTATATCACTATTGATCATTTTCATGATAATTCTTTCCATGGCTTTACATAAAAGGCTAGTGAGACTTATGGGTCTGTAGTTTCCAGGGTTTGTAGATGGTCCACCTTTGTGCAGATGGATGACTGTTGCAGTTCTTCATTCATGAGGCACAAAGCCTGTTTGGAGGCTATAGTTAAATAGCAATTTCAGAGGGCCTCATAGGTGATGTTTCATGCCATTTAGAAGGCATCCTGGGATATTGTCTGGGCCCACTGATGCAGTGTTCTTGGACTTATAGAGAATGTTAATTACCTGTTCCCTAGTTATATTTAATGGTATTTCCTAAGGGAAGGTTGAGGGGGGAGAGGGGTAAAGTTGGACTTGAATTTATCGACCGGTAGGTTTACTATATCTTCTTGGTCAGTATAGGTGGCTCCATTTACAATGAGCTCTGCATATAGCTGTGCAAATTAAGCTAATTCATATGCATGTCTATGAATCATATTATAATGCAAACGTGTTAAGAAGTACATTGGTATATTCTGGATTTTTGCCAGTTATGAATACATGTGACATGCTACACAAATGAGTCTGAGAAGATGCGGATGTGCTGTAGACATTATGAACTCTGCAGCACTCAGCAGCTATGCCAAGATATACTTGGCTAAATTTAGCTAACATAGAGATATACTGCTAAAATTCAAAATGGAGTCATCTAAATGTCAGGTTGCAATGAATGTGAATGTTAATCCCTGGCCATCCAGGTCTGTATATCACACCCTAACGAGTAATACATATACAAGCATCCTAGAAATGCTTTATCACATTAGTAATGACATTTTTTTCTCTATTACCTGTTAATAAATTGAAAGAAAATAATGAAGATAAAACAATGATAGGTCACACATGAATGCATGAAATCAAATGCAGACATAAGAAAAAAATGTAAAAATGTTATGAAGAAATATTACTGGCAACATGTAATTGATTAGGATAAACTTAGAAATAATCTGTTAGTAATTGTATACTCTGGTAAATGTTTACTTTTAAGAAAGAACAGGGTGTGACAAAGCACACCCAACTGGGAGTGGTTCAAAAATATACACACACACACACACACACACACACACACACACACACACACACACACACACACAGACATATATATATATATATATATATATATATATATATATATATCTATGGGTCCCCTTCAGTTTGCCGACATTCCAGAATGCCGACAACCATATTGCCGACACCATATGGTCAACATTCAGAATGCCGACAATGCAGAACTGGCATCTCACTATAGTGCGGAATGGAAAGATTTCCATTCCTGCACTGTAGTGCGATCTTGGAGTTGGTATATTAAAGTTACGGGGGGTGTGGGGAAGAGCCCTCAGGGGTGCAGGGGCCTGAAAGGAAATTTTATTTTCCTTTTCTATGGACCTCTCACAATATCGGCATTCTGAATGTCGATCATATGGTGTCAACCATATGGTTGTCGGCATTCTGGAATGTCGGCATTGTGTAGGGGATCCATATATATATATATATATATATATATATATATATATATATATATATATATATATATATATATATATATGTATGTATATTATATATAGATATAGATACACACACACACACACACACACACACACACACACACACACACACACACACACACACAGTATATATGGATGGGTCAACCTGTTGTTATCGCAATTTCACTTACTCAAAAGTCACATCCACGAAACAACTTCACTGACAACTTTAATGAAAACCCAGATCACTCTGGGAAACTAACCACTTGGCCACCATGGTGAACTTTGCCCTTTCGCCCACTATAGTGCAGTCTCGGAATTGGTATATTTAGTTGGGGGGGGCATCCCCCCACTTGGGTGGGTTTGATTTGCTTCCGTTAATTTGTCCTTTTGTTTTTTTTATGGTAGCTGAATGGTTAGTTTCCTGGAGTAAAACTCCACTGATTTGGATTCTCGTTGAAATAAAGTTTTCGGTGAAGTCATCTCGTGGATGTGATTTTTGGGTAAGTGACATTTCAATAATACAAAGTAGACCCATATGTATATACATCCCACAGTCAATAACTATATATTACCCCTACCAAGAAAAAAAACCTACTGAGAAAAAATGGGATAATACCATAAATAATTTGAGGGGACCCATGTGTGGGCTAAAGCATTTTATGAGGGACAGGGCAAAAAAATGGTGGGAAACCAAGGGCATTCTGCAAAGCTTTAAGCTAAGTAAATGACAAACTACTGTTGCCTTCTTCCACAGCCAGGCCATAGCCCCCACAACCTTATTTAGTGACAGCAATTGCCAAAACTATATCTGGTTGCCTGTCAGCCTTAAAACAATACATACCTGACATTACCATGATCCTGTACAGCCATCTGCAAATCTCTACTATACTGTTAGGAAGCTTTCTGGTCACTGCCTTCCAACAATTTATGGAGAAGACAAGGAAGAGAAAACTGTGCTCATATGATCACTGGGTTGTCATTCATGTTTTTTTAATTTATTTATTTGTTTGCCATTTGTTAACGGGGTTAGTCTGGCTGGGCAGGTGCCCTTTTTCAGCAGAGATCTGAGGAGAAAAGCTCCAGGTTACAATGTTTACAATTAGTTACAAAAGTGAATTACATATGCATAAAATAGGAAACAACAATACAGCTATAGACAAATACAAAAGGTGAGGATATAGATTATGGTTAAACATTCATAAGGAGCTGCAATTTCATACTTTATAATAACAAGTGATTGAAAAAGTAGTTAAGTGTTAAGGAATAGGTGAAAGAGGAAAGGAAGGCCTGGCAGACATACAGGATTGTAATTGTAACATATAGATAATTTTGGGAAAAAAATGTGGGGGAGGCAGGATAAGTTCAGGAGTGGCCAAAGTGGAGGTTGTGAAAAGAACTAGAGAGTATTTAGGAGACTAATTACATAGGTTACATAACAGGGAGGTAGATAACAGAAAAGCATTAGGAGTGGGGGGTTAGGATAGAGGAGGGGAAGGAGTGGGGAGAAGGGGGTAGGGGAGGAGGAAATTTTCAAGTAGGGTCTTTATAGATGCAGGACCAGGAGTTGCGTAAGAAGTCCTTTAGGGCACATTTGAGGTTGAGTGACTTAGGGAGGGATCTGATGGAAAGAGGGTATGGAGACTGCATGGCTATAAAGACTTTTTCCTATGGATTCGTTTGGTTTGGAGATGTGGAGTAAGTGTTGGTCTGAGCTATGAAGCTCATGGTTGGGGATGTAGGGGGAGATGAGAGTTTTTAGGGAGGGACAATCTTGGGGTTGTAGCAAGATGGAGTGTATCATGTGAAGTTGAGGTGAAAGGAGTTGGTTATGGAACTCTAGCCAGTTTATTTTTTTAGAGAGAATCAGTGGTGAGAGTGATTGGGGAGATTTGTGGAAAGTCTAGCAATCTTACTGTGATGCCCGTGCCCTGGCCCAGCAATCAAGGAGCCTCAATCCTCACCACTAACACCAGAGATGGGCATCTCATATAGGAAGAAAGGTTAACAAATACACACAATAAAGTTCAATTTCCCTTAAGAGCACACAGAGATCACAGTCAGTCTGGGGCTGGTCGCTCCCTTGCTCCCCAGGTCCCCAATAAGACTCCCCACTGGCACAGCTATAGGGTCCAGATCTCAGCCTAGCTGGGCAAGCTAAAATCTCCAGCACCCTCTCTGTCCAACCAGTGCTTCATGTCCCTGCCCAAGTAGCTGACAAACACTCACTTTCCGATAAAAGTTTAGACAACCACACAGATACTTCTGGGGAAGGCTGGCACAGGTTCTCCAGCTGTGCCCCGTTTACCCAGACTATACAGTAGTACCATTTGTCACCACCCAGCTAATAATTATCAGCTACAAAAAGGCCCTTAAAAAGGTGTCCAATTATTACTGTGCAATATTATTATCCAATTGGTAGTATGACTTCAACAGTCTCAAGGCTTATTCGAGTGACTTGGTCAGAAACTGTATAAATATGCAATGTACTCTATAGCTTAAATTATCTCTACACAAACCAGTCACAGTTAAAAGGTTTTAAAATATTTAATAATAAATAATGAAAACCACAAGACAATACTTTCTACTACACAGTCAGTGCTAGTCAACAGTTCAGAGATCACACAGAAATACTTAAAATAAATCAGTAGTACATTTCTGACATCACAGAAAAACACGTAGTCTAATCTTTATAGTCCTAGCTATGTCTACAAGAAAACACACTTCTAAAATAACTTACATAAGAAAACAGGCAGAGTGCTGAGTTGGATGTTCAGACAAAAATGCTTAATAATCTCTGGTTCTCACTGTTTAAAATGAAACTGCAGTTCTTATAAAACATTACATCATTTCACACTTTCCTGGTGTTCCCAGGCTGACAGAAACTGCATTTACATTCTTTTACACTTAGAACAATAAAGGACATTCCATATGTAAATTCTGGTCATTAACTTTAGCCTTAAAACAATAGGCAGGAAGCCTTCATCTAGCCAGACTGGAGCCAACTTGTAAACATCAAAGGCAGCCATGAAATAATTTTAATTTCAAAGGACCAACAATAAATGCTTGACTTAGCTTTCTTTACAGCAGAGGGCAATGTTGCCTCATTGTTTTAAGTTCAACATTTCACAGTATTTACAAATTATAGAATTATGTACCAAATTCTATTTGACTAGGCTTGCAGCCTTCACCCATCTCTACCAGTCTTCACACATATTAAAGGTTTGTTCCAATTTGTTTAGGAGATTCTTTTGGAGGTTGGTGAAAATAGGGGAAGCATAAAGTAAGGTAGGCTTGGGCAAGGAATACTCTGGATTCTTGGGTAAAGAAGTTTTTATTTCTGTATAGCAATCCCATTTTCTGGTGGGTCTTTTTGATGCAGTTGTTGATATGGATATTGAATTTTAGTTCATCACCTATGAGTATGCCAAGTAGTTTAGTATGTGATTCAGCTAGAATAGTTGCATTGTTTAGTGATGAGATAGTGGAGGAAGATTTCAGGTGATGGAGAGATTTGGGGAGGAAGAGAAGAAGTTTAGTTTTGTTGGGGCTGAGTAGGAGCTGATGAGTAGTGAGCCATCTTTCAACAGAGTGTAGAGTGTCTTGTGTGCGGGTATGTAGGCCACATTGTCATAGATAGAGATGATTGTGGAATCATCAGCGTATTGAATACATTTGGAGTTGGGGCAGGATTAGAAGTGATCATTAGTCTTCTTCTTCTTCTTTCGGCTGCTCCTGTTAGAGGTCACCACAGTGGATGATCTGTTTCCATTTCTTCCTGTCCTCTGCATCTTGCTCTCTCACATCAACCACCTGCATGTCATCTCTCACAAAATCCATAAACCTTATCTTAGGCCTTCCTCTTTTCCTGTTACCTGGCAGCTTCATCCTTAGCATCTTTTTCCCAATATACTCTGCGTCCCTCCTCAGCACTTGTCCAAACCAACGTAATCTTGCCTCTCTGGCTTTGTCTCCAAACCTTCCAACCTGGGCTGACCCGCTAATATACTTGTTCCTAATCCTGTCCACCCTTGTCACACCCAGTGCAAATCTTAGCATCTTTAATTCTGCCATGTCCAGTTCTGACTCCTGCCTTTTTGTCAATGCCACTGTCTCCAACCCATATAACATAGCTGGTCTCACTACCCTCTTGTAGACCTTCCCTTTCACTCTTACTGGTACTCGTCTGTCACAAATCAATCCTGACACTCTTCTCCACCCACTCCATCCTGCCTGTACTCTCTTCTTCACCTCTCTTCCACACTCACCATTACTCTGAACTGTTGATCCCAAATATTTAAACTCATCCACTTTTGCCACCTCTACTCCCTGCATCCTCAACATTCCTTTATCCTCCCTCTCATTCACACACACATATTCTGTCTTAGTTCTGCTGACCTTCATTCTTCTTCTCTCTAGAGCATATCTCCACCTCTCCAGGGTCTCCTCCACTTGTTCCCTACTCTCACTACAGATCACAATGCCATCTGCAAACATCATAGTCCACGGGGACTCCTGTCTGATCTCGTCTGTCAACCTGTCTATCACCATTGCAAATAAGAAAGGGCTCAGAGCTGATCCTTGATGTAATCCCACCTCCACCTTAAATTCATCCGTCACTCCCACTGCAGACCTCACCGCTGTCACACTACCCTCGTACATATCCTATACCACTCTTACATACTTCTCTGACACTTCCAACTTCCTCATACAATACCACAACTCCTCTCTAGGCACCCTGTCATATGCTTTCTCTAAGTCCACAAAGACACAATGCAACTCCTTTTGACCTTTTCTGTACTTTTCCATCAACACTCTCAGAGCAAACATCACATTTGTAGTGCTCTTTCCTGGCATGAAACCATACTGCTGATCATTATTCATCACATCCCTTCTTAACCTAGCTACTCTTTCCCATAACTTCATGCTGCGACTGATCAATCTAATCCTTCTGTAGTTACTACAGCTCTGCAGATCACCCTTATTCTTAAAAATTGGTACCAAAACACTTTTTCTCCATTCCTCAGGCATCCTCTCACTTTCCAAGATTTCATTAAACAATCTAGTTAAAAACTCCATTATTAGTAAAAATGTTAAATAATAGTGGACCCAGGATGGAGCCTTGGGGGTACTCCAGTAAAGACAGTAAGAAATGAGGAAGCAGCTGACATCCATTTAACTGATTGAGCTCTATTTGACAGATATGAAGAGAACCAGTTAAGGGTGGAGGTAGAGAGGTTGAAGGACGACAGCTTAGAGAGCAAGATATTATGTGAAACAGTATCAAAAGCCTTGGAGAGGTCTAAGAAGAGGGAAGATACTAATGTGTTGTTGTTGAGTGAGGTGGAGATGGAGTTAGTGAAAGACAGTGAGGCAGTAGTGGTGGTACTATGGTGTGGGCGGAAACCATGTTGAGTAGGGGTGAGGAGATTTTCTTGAATTATATGAGGCATGAGTTGTTTGTGAATGCACTTCTCTAGGATTTTTGCGCTAGGGGGTAGGATAGCGATAGGCATAAAATTTGAGGGGTCGGTGGAGTTACCGCCTTTGTGCAGGGGAATAATGTGTGATTTTTTTCCATATTTGAGGGACAAGGTTTTCCTGAATTGACCTGTTAATAAGTATGGAGACTGGATAGGCTATGAAAGGGGCTGCTGTTTTGAGGTAAAGGGGAGGTAGATTATCTGCTGAAGAGGAGCAGGGTTTGAGTTTAAAGAGTAGAGATCTGATAACAGTTGTGGGAATAGGCGGTGAGGTTGGAGGGAGGGGTGGGGGTATTATGATTTAGATTTGTGTCAGACTTGATTAGTTTCTGTATGGAGTCTATGAAGAAGGAGTTGAGGGTAGTAGCAGTTTCTACTGGAGAGGAGAATATATATTTATAAGTAAATAAATCACCCAGAGGTGAACAGTGTCATTTCCCCATGCAGCATATGAGGCTTGTTCATACTGAAATGAACTGAGGAGGGCTACCAGCCACGACTCTGTGCTCTGATAACAGATGACTAGAGGCCTCTGAGCTTCCTAAAAACATAAGTTGCATATTTTCTTGACTATTTTTGACTATTTATTGCTTATTCTAACTATTTATTGCACTTTTATTGTCTGCTGCCTACTTTGTTACTGTATTTTATTACTATAAACTAATATGTGCTGTTGTACTGCAAATGTTTGCTTTATTGGGCCTGTTAAATTGCTTTTTGTTACTATTTTCACTGTTTGCAAAGCTTTTTGCCATTTTCAGTGTTTGTAAAGTATTTACTGGAAAGTTTCTCTGTTTGTAAAGCATCTGTTTGTTCTGACTTTCACCCCAAGGAGTGCATTATATAACTAAATGGTTTGCAGTTAAAAGCATTTTTGAGTCTCCTTGCTCATTTTTACTGTTTAAAACATTTATTTAGTGTCTCACTGCTGTTTTTCTGCTGTGGTAAACTTTTCTTTAGCGTTTTCAGCCTAAAATAGTGTAGCTAGTAGCTGTAGCATAGTCCAGATAGAGGTTTTCTGCATCTGGGCCTGTTTGTAGTGGCTGTTTGCTCTGAGCACATTCTCCATGCCATCCTGGATTGGAAAGGGGCCTTCTGCACTCTAGTGAGAGGATTGTTTTGATTGGTTCCTGGCTGGTAAAGGTTGGCTGGTCTAGGGCTTGGAGTAAACACATCACAGGTTCTTTTGAGCTTTTTTAATTTTTTTTTTAGGTTTTAACCTTCTGGTATTTAAGCCCCACCTTTGAATGGTTTTCTGCTTGTTTGCACATTATGCAGCACCGTGCACTGCTGCACAACTGTGTGCCATAGCTGGACAGATAATTTCAACAAATTTTCCCTTAGATATAGCAGTATCCCTTTAGTGTAGTCCTCATCTTTAGCAAATTTTGGGGCATTACTAGTGAAGCTGTGTAAGCACCTATTGTGATAACAGCCCTAAGCATTTTTCTGCAGCCCTGCTCTACTGACTAGTATAGCACTAAGCCTACTCTCTGAGGTACTAACACACCTCACCCACTAGTTATTCTACTTATGACCCATTTTCCTGCCATATTATTGCACTATGGATGGACAACTTCCCACAATTTCTCCAGTCAGCTTGGTCAACATGGGCATCCTCAGGGAGTGTAGCAATTGCCTCATGTACACAGACAACCCTCTACTTCTAGTCTACACAAACTCAACATGTGAGAGATACAACTATATTAAACATCTTGAATCCATGCTTTCTCACACGCCAGTCAGTACATCTGGGTTGTGGGTTGTCAGCATGCACACCTCACCACCTACTTCATCCAAACCCACATCACACATAGCTACATATGCACATGTCTTCACCAGAAACTTACCTAAACACCAGAGACCTCCCAAACACAAACACAAGTACGCTACACATAACATTTCTTCTGCAAAACACAATACACACAATAGCTCATGCACCAGTGTCTCACCTGTCAAGCCCATAAGGCTAAACACTAAACCTGGCATATTAATCATAGGTGACTCCATCATGAGACACTCAGATGTCCCTCTCATCAGACTGGATAAGAAAAAGGTCACGGTCAGCTGTATAGTAAGGTGCCAGGATCCACCATATCACACATGCACTCAAGTCTCTCAACAACAGGTACTGTTATGACTCAGTCATAGTCCATGTTGTTGTGAACGACTTGAGATGTACCTCACTGGGCTATATGAAGAGTGATATGACTGAGCTCTTGGACTATGTATCTCAAGCAGGTATGTCCCTAGTTTTAAGCAGCATTTTACCTTCACTTAGAATGATGCCTCAATACAAACAGAAAATGACTAACTTCAATAATTGGCTTATTTTTTGGTGTCATTCTAAGGGGATCCAGTATCTGTCAGCCTGGGATGACATGATTGACAGACCTTAATGCTTTGTCAGAGATGGTCATCATCTGTTACCCCTGGGATTTCGGCTACTGGCTAAGGCTCTTGCCACTCCCATAATGCCTTTTTTAGGCAGTGTCACAAGGACAAAACTCCCAGTGTAAAAATACCAGCTAAAAGCAAACTTGAGGTAGTGTTGCTAAATGCTAGGAGTCTTAACATGAAACTGTACTCACTGGAAGCAGTCCTCTCCCTGGAGGATGCAGACATCTGTGCAGTCATGGTGACTTGGTTCAAGTGGAGAGCACCCCAGCCATATCAGGTTACACCTCCTTCCACATGTTCAGACCACAAACAGGAGACAAGAAAACTAAAGGTGTAGCAATATTCATCAAAGATAAATACACCTCCAAATTGATTAAACAGTATGATGCCCTAGAGATACTTCAGGAGCAATTAACTGTTGGTAGGACATCGATTCAAGTCATTGCCAGCTACAGAACCCCCTCCATGAATCAGGACACCTACTCTGCCTATTTGGATCAACTTGAGTCTATGAAGATACATCCGAACACCATAGTTTTGGGTGACTTTAACTATTCTAGCATTGACTGAGTGAATTACTGGTGCTCAAACTCACCTGCCCAAAGGTTCCTTGACTTTGTCAACTCCAATGTCATGGACCAGCTGGTTGACACTCCCATTAGGGGTGCTAACATCTTGGATCTGTTGCTTACAAATATGGGAGACCAATGTACCACCCCCACTGTGAGGTCATCCCTGGTGAGATCTGACCACAAATCAGTCTCATTTGAAGTAACTATCACACCAGGCCCCCACCCAGCAGCACCTAGACTAAAAAACTTCTCTAAAGCAGATTATAACCTCCTACAGGATGGTATAAATAAGTTCACTGCACCTCCCCCCTCAAACAGAGTTGGTAACTATGCCGAGCTCTACACCAGTGCCCTATACAAGCACCTGTATAACTGCATTGACTCATCAGTACATGTTAGGACCAAAACAAGCTCTTCAAGGAAGAGCAAACCTTCCTGGTGAGCAACCGCCATTAACAGGCTTTACAATAAAAGGAAGAAACAGCTGTCTAAGAGTAAAAAGCAGGCTTTAAAATGGAGGCACTCCCTCCTCAGCTTAAATAAGCAAATAAGATTTTTTGTGAAGTCCTTCGAGGCAAACTTCGAATCCAAGTTAGCTTCCTTAACAAAGGATAACCATAAGGCACTCTTTAGTTACATCCGTAACCTAAAGGGTAAGGCCCAGGTTTGCACCGAACTGGTAGTTAATGGTAACACATATACTGAGCTGATGGACATTGCTAACTTGGTAGCTGACAGGTTTGGTGAAAACTTTACTCACCTGTCCCTGCAACACTTACTTCATGACATCCCTACCTCCTGTCCCCCTACCTTGTATCTCTAAAGAGCATATTGCGAGCGCTCTCTTCAAGGCCAAAAACACAGCATCAATGGGACCTGATAACATTCCAGGCTGGGCTGGGCTACATGGGCTCAAACAAGAATTAGCATCACCATTGGGTACTCTTTTTAATCACAGTCTAAGCACTGGATTTGTCACAGCTGAATGAAAAACACACCATTATCCCCTTACACAAAGGTGGTGTTTCTACTGATGCCAGGGGCTACAGACCTATTAGCCTGACTAGCCTTATCTGCAAGGCCATGGAGAGAATCATCATGTACCTCTTTATAAAAAAGAGTCTACAATTCTATTTAGATATGCTACCAATACATGTAATTTTCAAACACTAGATCCTACCGAGTTTGGATTTGTCAAGGGGAGATCATGCCTATTAAACCTGGTGGACTTCTTTGAGACAGTCACCAGCGCCTTGATTGAGGGGAAATCTGTGAATACAGCCTACCTAGATCTAGCCAAGGCATTTGACACTATCCCTCACTCAGGCATCATTGATAAACTCTCCCAGCTAGATATCAACCCTTATATCGTAAGGTGGGTTGTGAACTGACTCATTGATAGAACCCATACAGTCAAAATAGGGGAATCCACCTCCAAAAGCAGACCCATAACCAGTGGCGTTCCACAAGGATTGGTCCTGGGGCCTCTACTGTTCGGAATCTATTTCTCTGAAGTACAAGCTAAAACCAAGCCACTGTGGCTGACAAAGTTTTCTGATGACTGCAAAATGGGTGTGGTAATAGAATCTCCAAACGATGTCAACATCCTTCAAGAAGGTCTTATGCAAGCAAATGACTGGTGTCAAAGTCGTGGTCTCAAACTCAATGTAAAAACATGTATTATCACCCCTTTCGGTAAGAGCAATGTTCCTGCAAATTACCACATCAATGGCAATACCCTAAGTACGCACACAGTGGTGAGAGATCTGGGCCCTCAGGTTTACAGCAACCTTCCCTTTGATCACCATGTTTTCATAGTGGTAAGAAGGGCATTCTATATGGCTTATATCATAAGCAAGGGCATTGCCTCCAGAAAAGGAAAAGTTATCAGTGCCCTGTACTCTTCACTCATTAGGCCAATAAATGAGTACAACACCCCTTTTGGATACTTTCAAAGCACCTGCAGCAATTGGAGAGACCAGAAAGGTTCTTCATAAGGAAAATTTGAGGTCTTCAGCAGCTATCCTAAGTGGATCATCTGAAATCACTGTCACTTTATTAGTTTCATACAGACTACTCAGAGGCGATCTCTGCCTTGCATATAAGGTGATCTCTGACCCTGCTTTATTAGAAATGCTGCACATCTGCAAGTCAAATGGCACACAGGTTACTCGGTTTAAGGACCTTAACCTGGTATGTGACATTAATAGAACCTGCAAGAGGGACAGATTTGTCTCCCAGAGGTTACCACACCTTTGGAATAGAATCCCACTTCACATCAAACAGAGTGCCTCATTGGCCCTCTTCAAATGCAGTCTGGACAATTGGATGGGTAACCATAAATTCACTGTGGGGGTTCCACCTGTGCTCCTCTTGGACAGGGGCAATAGGTGGTAACAAGGGTAAATTTGGCTTGGCTTGTAAAGGCGCTTGGGCCATTAGCCTAATAACGTCCTATGATCCTATGAAATGATAGGAACTGTGATTATACAGAAGAAATACTTGCAGTGTGAGTCATTTAACACTTTTTGTAAACACATTTTGTTAATGATTGGTATATTTAATATATAATGTAACTAAAATGAGTTAGTAGATCTTAACATTACAAAACTTTTTTAAAATTAAATTATTTTGTTGGGTAGCCATGGGCCCTGTAGAGCCTAATACACCCCAGATGGCCTTTCTTATCAGCTCTATATAATCCACCACTGCTGAAGACTGACTTAATAAAATCATATTCTTCAATGTTCAGTTACTAAATATTTTAGTGCCAATGTATATTTGACAGTTTTTTATTGTAAGCTTTTATTGATAAAATTCTCTCTCTCTAGCACCTCAGCTCTTAATCCTTTTCAGAGTACAAAGTTACAGAAGAAACTCATTATCTTAAATACTATCATTAATTAACACATTATTAAACAAAATAATTATATAATTAAATAATTAAGTTAAAAACCTAGACTAGCCAGAAAACAACAGAACCAAAAGCACAAAACAGACGGCTCGAGCTTTGCTTGAAAAGCTTGAAAAAATTCAAACTTCTTAAAATTGTAAATTTGTATTAGACCAAACAGAAAAAGGAGTGTTGAATGGCGACACTAACAATAAATTAGAACAGAAGGAGACTTTGTGGCAGTTACTATTAGGGGCTGATTCTTCCCCAGGGCTAAACGATACTATCAACATTAAATGTTTTTTACTATATAGGTAATACAGTTAATAGTATTTTCACTACCTTTTAAGTTTAGATGTAGGTTATTTAGCTCCATTTGGAGTTATGAATTTTAAATACATCAGTCAATAATGTATTTATATTTGTAATTTAAATTCATAATTTATATACAATTCATTAAATGCATGTATTTTTTAAGTACATAAATTAGAGAAAGTTTATGACTACATAAACATTTGATACGTAACACATTCACAAAGAATTTATTTTGGGACTTTGTATATTTAACTAATTAACTTTTTATTTCATTTTTCATTTTTCAAACATTTAAACAATAATAACAAAATATATTTGCTCTATTTAGAGTGTTCATAGACAGATCTGAGTTTAACTAGGTGATGTATAGATCTTTGGAACATTCAAAGATAAATGAATTATTTTTCATAAATTCGTCACAATTTTTGATAATCACACAAACATAATAATTCAATATTTTGTAAATAAATTACATCAAAATATGTTTACAGAAAACTGTCACAAAGATAGAGTATAAATAATGGTTTCAATGATGGTTTCATAATAATTTAATGAAGTTAAAATGGTTTATTTTTCATTTGAAAAAACAAAGACATTTAATTTCATGTATTGTTATTTTACATCACTTCCTGTTACATGTATAAAAACGGGAACATGGGAGAGTTCCCGTTTTTCTGAAGAAGTCCATGGTTTTAAATAAAGTAAATCACATCTACTTGCTTGTCATCTTTTCGCAAAGCTCGAGCCGTCTGTTTTGTGCTTTTGGTTAAGTTAAAAACCTTCCAATTGCACTCTACATTAATACCTTCAGGAATTAATGAATCAAATTTCACTATAAAAGTCGATTTCTTAAACAGCAGTTTATTTTTCACATTTAAATTATCAAATTGTCGAACATACAGTTGTTCTAAAAATGTGACTTGTATCCCTTCCCCATCCATATGATGATAATTTTTAAAATGCGTGGCAACAGGACTCTCAGCTCTAGTCTTTCTTATATCCCTCAGGTTTGCTTGTAGTCTCACTTTAAAAGCCCTTTTGTTTTCTCCTATATAAAATTTATTCCAAGGGCATCTTAGGGCATATATCATCCCCTCTGTATCACAGCTATAGCTGACTTGTATTGTATACTTCTTTCCATTAATTTTGTTAAAACCTCTCACTGTGTACTTAGAGCTACAGCATTTATCAGAGGGTCTACTGCCTACATTCATGATGTTACTTACCATCAAAGCTTATTTTGGATCTGCTGGCTTTGTGGTTTCCTGGTGCAAGTCTAAACCTGGACAAGACAGGCTAGAAAGATCAACTAAGTCATCATCCAGAAATAATTTCTATAGCTGCATAAAGTTGTAAGAAATTTAGCATGAAATGGTTTGCTGCAAAGAGGTGTGCACCAAGAAACAGAAATACAGGCAAGGTACACACCATTCAACTTACTGAATTCCACTCACTGCTAGTTATTAGAAATATGGAGGTGCAGACATGCAGGCATGGTGGAGCCAGTTGTCTGAATTCTCCAACAGTATCAATATTTCAGTGCTGTTAATTAATCTCACAACCTGATGAAGCGCTTGTTTTTTCTGTTAAAATAAATCTGTTTTTTTCCATCGTGGTGGTTCCTTGCAGTTTTTGACATAATCTCACAAAAATACAAAACAGCAAAATAAACACCCACATTTTTGTTTTCTTACCTTCCTCTGATTGCAACTGGTCTGTATAAAGCTGTTAAAGACATAGGGCATTCATAATCTCTCTGATCTACAGGATCTTTAAAGCTGACTATACTTGGTAGTGGCAAGCGGGTCACGATGATCTGATACACCTGAAAAACAATAAAATAAATGAAAATTCTCATGCCAGTATACAGTCATGATGGAAATAACCAAACATTATGTAATATATTTGTTCATTTTCCAATACCTGCTTGGTCTTTTTCAGTGTCACAGCAGAGCCACAACCAATCCTTGAACTCAGCAGGACTAAGACAGAACTAATTCTGAATGAGAAACTAAGTCTCTGCACTGGTAGCTTATTTCCATATTTCTGTTACCCCACACATTCTTATAACAAGTTATGCCTGCTTTTCTCTTACCATATCTTCAGTATGCATCAGTGTTCTTTCATTTTGCTTCAAGTTATCTATTGTATGGTACCATCTATACCAGCATCCACTGACTGCCATATTGTTCCCATTCATTTCAGACCTCAACACAGCTCCTTCTTTTTGAATATTCTTCTCCCAAATATTTCAGTTTCTTCTCTGATTCTGGCATATATTTTTAAATTCCTTCTCTTTCTGCTTTCCTTTCTGATTTATACTTCTTTCCTTGTCATTCATTTCTGCAATGGCACCACTTATTTTCTTTTCCATTTTGTTTATATCCCTCTCCTCCCTCCCTCTTAATATACTCATTTAATTTACACCTAACCTTATATATGGCACAAGTCCCTGTCTTCTAATCCTATTCCTCTCCATTTTCCAGGAATTTGCTCATTTAAAATCCTGCATCACATATCTGGCTCACTCTTTGGATTCTTGGCACTTTCCACCTGTCTAGTAATGATCTATCAACTATTTATGCCGTATCTTTGCTTCTTGTTCTTATTCCATCTGATATGCTCAACCTTCTGCACCCCCTATTGTTTTTTCTTCTAGCTCCCTTAGAGGGCTTACTCCTCCTCTCCCACTTGTTGCCACAGTTCTTCTTTTAATTTCTTTGCTGATACTTTCTAGCCTAGTTCTCTGTTTTGAACTCTCCTCACCCAGTACAGCATAAAGAAAGCTGGTATGTGTGTGTGTGTGTGTGTGTGTGTGTGTGTGTGTGTGTGTGTGTGTGTGTGTGTGTGTGTGTGTGTGTGTGTGTATAATGTGGCGTCTCCATTCCTCTGGTGTCTTACTTTCCATTTTCCTTAGTCTCTCCCTTTCTATCCTATGTCGCCCCTCTTTTCCACAATAAATTGTCATTTTGGGTCCCCTTAAAGTTACAAGGATAAGAATTTTAATTCCTCATAATGTGTAAAACCATGATTATTTTTGAAATTTATTTGTACACTTACTATAAGATGCACTAAGCACAGAATATGTATATATAGAGGAAGTAGATATGTAGGCAAATCCATAACAAAGGAAGTTTAGGAGTACCGTTCCCCTGTGAAAATAAATAAATAAATAACTAAATAAATAAATAAATACATGACCAAATAAATAAATAATTCAAAAAATTCTAATTTTTGCAAATTATTGGAGCTCAAAATTTTCATCTTAACAATTCCAGTAAATTACATTCTTACAAGACTTCTACTAACATCTTGTTGCTCTACTTACTGAGAATATGCCTTCATGTATATATTTCCTTAGAACCCACTATTATTTTGTTTATATGACCCATCTGTGCTCTAGCTTTTTCCTTTTAGAATTTTCCTTTTTCTGATAATAATCATCATCTTTGTTACTTTCTTTCTGTGTTATAATTCTACTCGACCATCTCTGATAAAGTTCCTCTGTTTTCCAACTCCTGAACCTTAGTTCCTAATTCTCCAGCAGTATCTTGTCTCTCAATTCCCCATTCTGCCCTAGCCATAGTAGTGCCATCATTTTTAATGTTGCACTTGAATCTTAATTCACATTGAAATTCCTCAAATTCTTCCACTAAAGGCAGGAAATACTTTGAAAAGAAGGCTTTCCATCCTTCCTTCCTATCCGTTATGCATGATCATTAAGTCTCCATCTCATTCTACCTCTCAGCTACTGAGTAAACCCATTCTGTCTCCCTTCGGGAAACAGTCCATTGGGTTATTCATTCCCATTTTGGACAAGACTTGACCTCACTGAGAGTGGTGTCATCATCCTCTGTGGGAGTAGAGCTTTTTTGTTTAAGCAACTATGTCCCTACAACATGACTATGACTTTTGTTAATGAGTTTTGTGTGAAGGAGATGCATGTTTTTATATATGCAGGCTCTGGTTTGGAGTACTATGTGCTGCCTGGGCAAACATGGAAGGTACAGTCCTCCAAGTGGATGAAAGACAGCCCTTCTCCCAGAAAAGGACAAGCTGGAGACTACCACTCCTTCCCAAGCCCCCAGTGCTATCTCCTACAGCACTTGGGCCAGTAGTCATATCTGCATAATTTCAGACAAAAGTCGGGGCTTTATCCCTCTAAGTCAGTAAGCTAGCAATGTTTGTTGACTCTTCTTGATTTCATAGGTCATAGGTTCTTGCTAAGATTACAACCAAGGATACTATCAGGCATCTCAGCCACATCACTCAATGCTGGTTAGAAAATAAAATGTCCCATTAAGCAAATTTTCTCCAGATCTCTTTCATGAAAATTTGCAAGCATCAATTCAGTCATCCATATTCTTCCAGTCGCTCTAATCTCCAGCTTCTGTTTATAGCACATGGCATTTACTTTACTGCTTTGTTGCCTAACCCCTATAATCTTTAGTGCCTTCTTGAATAATATCCATTCTTCCAAATCATAAGCCTTATTTATGTCAGAAAGGACTATGCCTTCCCCACTACATGTAGTTTTCCAACCTAGCTACATAAATGCTTACCAGTCACAAGTTATCTATATATTACCTTCCTTTACGAGACTGTACTTTCTCCTCTCCATTACTTCAGATAAGATGTGTTCTAGTGTTACTACTAGAATGTTAGCCATTATCATAACATCAGCATTTATCATCAATACTGAGATATTTCTGACCCCTTTCTCTTCCTCTGGCTGTAGTATTTCTGTTTTCTTTCTCACTGGGTCTGGTATCTCCCCTGTCCTCATTCATTTATTATAGGCTTGCTAGCCCTCCTTTACCTTCGCTATTACCAATTTATAAAAGTCCATGGGATACTGAGCTATGCCCAGTACTTCCCCACTTATATTCCCCTTAACTGTATTCCATACTCTCTCTTCTGAGCTATCATTTCTATCTTGTGCACTTTCACTTCACTTTCTACTCTCATTTTTCTTTTCCTTATATAAATCACTAAAACTCAGTGTTTCCTTTCAGATTCTCTTCTCGTTTTAATTATCTAACTTTCCTTGTAAATTAATCTCTCCAGTTCCATTCTCGGCTGGGGTGCCTTCTGTGCGGAGTCTGCATGTCCTCCCTGTGGTCCCGTGGGTTTCCTCTGGGTGCTCCGGTTTCTTCCCACATCCCAAAGACATGCTGTAGGTGGATTGGACACTCTAAAATTGGCCATAGGCATGAGTGTGTGCATGTGTGTGCCTTCTGTGGAAGGTTGGGCATTGGGCTGGCAACTTGACACTGTAAAACACCCCTGCCAATCATGAGCGGACAGGTGATCCACTGTGGCGACCCCTAACCGGGAAAAGCCGAAAGAAGAAGAAGACTACATTTACATTTTTCTTCTACTTTAAACTCCATGACAGATACTTAAATATCTTATTCCCAGATCCTCCACACATTCTTCTTTCTCAACACTTGCCAATTTCAGACAGTTCCATCTCCTCCAGTTTATACCTCATTTCCTGTTTTTCTTACCTTCTCCATTCCCAGTTCACAGATTATCCAGTCCTGTTTTCACTTCCCTCAATTTTCTTTCCAATGTTTCCTGCGCTTTCCAATCTCACTTTTCCTTACTTACTCTATCTGTACAACAATTCATCATACTCCCCCTCATTTTCTTCAAACATTGTTTCAGTTAACATCTTATTAACTCCCTCCTTTATGCATTAATTCTGTACTTACTCTTATTTCACTGCCAGTACATTTCATTCCCCTCTTTTTTAATTCTTCAGAAAAGTTACTGTTACTAGCCAATGATCTAAAATTCCCCTTTCATATATTTCAATATTCACCAATCTTTCACACTGTTTCCAGAGGGGGGAAAATAGTTAACATACCTTATTGTTCTCTCCACGTTCTTGACAAATTATATCACCTGATCTTCTGATGTCCCTTCCCCTATACATTCACTTGTCCTCCTTCCTCACTGTCTTTCCTGGCAATTCCTCTTGCATCCTCATTTATATTCCTTTCTGTACTACCTATCCACGTTTTCTTATACTGTTACATTACAATCACTTCCAACTGCCACCATCTGTGACTCTCACTCTGTATTTCCTCCCATTTTCTAAAAAATTTTATTCAGAAACCCTTTTCAATACATATCTATATCTATATTTTTCTATCTGTCTATATGGTTACCATTTGAAAAAGTGAATACTCGTGAGTGAATGCTTTTTCCTGGTGTAAACAAAATTGAATGCTCATATGAGTGAATGTTCATTCAAATGTAGTTTTTGATGGCAGCCTTTTGTATGAGATCGTGGTGCAGCAGGGTAAGGGAATTTGCCCGCACCCTGCTGTTGTGCAATCTCATTGTTACTATATATAATTAGTGGCAGGTGTGTGCATGCAGCGGGTTATGGGAAATTGTCCTTACCCCACTGTTACGTGATCTCAGAGTAAGTATATATAATTAGCAGGGGTGTGGGGGCTACAGGGGGCATGCCCTCTCTGCAAAAAAAAAAATAGGAGTTTTTTTTTTTTGCATTTTCAATCTCTTTAGATTCATTTCAAAGTGATTGCTCTTTGAACATAGTAGTTAATATTGTCAACT
Source organism: Protopterus annectens (assembly GCF_019279795.1). NCBI lineage: Eukaryota > Metazoa > Chordata > Ceratodontiformes > Protopteridae > Protopterus > Protopterus annectens. The sequence continues at coordinate 254,829,988 of NC_056727.1, read as the reverse complement.
GCTCACTTTGTTGATTACGTTAATTGCATATTATTTCTGATAAACATTTGCTTTACTGAACACCCACTTGGATGAATGTTTATGTTGATGAAAAAGGTAAGTGGTGGGTATGAGTTTAGGAGTGTGTGTGTGAGTGTGTGTGTGTGTGTGCTTGCAGGTTAGGGTTACAGTTAGGGTTAGGTAAGGGGATAGTTTGAGGGTATGTAAAGGGGTTGGAGTGTATTTATGGGAGTACTTGCTTTTAGGGTTAGAGTTAGGGTTAGGTTAGGAAATAGTTTTAGTGTAGTGTGTATGTGTGTGTTCTGTGTTCAAGTGTCTTGATTAGTAGTACAGTTAGGGGAAAGTTTTTTCTTAAGGTAATGTGCAGGGTTAGGGTTAAAGCTGGGGCAGAGTTAAGGTTAGGGTTAACATACAGGAGCAAAGTAGTGCAGGGGAGTTGACCCTTACCATCGCAAATTACTTCAAGAAAAACCCTTTCCTTAACAGTACCACCATTCAGACAAAGCTTACCTAGTGGTGATGTTAGTTTTTTTTTTTTTTTGGGGGGGGGGTGAGATTCCCATATTGGAAAATGAGATATTTTTTCACCTTTATTGAATTACCACTTTTGACACAGGTAAACCTATATTTATGTAAAGGTAATCAAACCATATAACAAGTTCACATTTACAGATATTATACATCATATATATTGCTCTACACCATATAATCAATGCAACATTACATAAATTGTTAAATTCCTGCCTTCTTTTAAATCTCATTCCTCCTCCAAAACATTTTTTTGCAAGTATTGTTCCCATAATTTCCATTTTTTCTATGCAGTTTTCTCCTACCCTTTTTTAAAGATCCCACTTCCTGTTCTTTTATCTCTGTTACAATATTGACCACTTTAAGTATAATTGATTTAGTCTTTGACTTCCATTTTCTAGTAATTGCTTTTTTGACAGCCACCATAATTAAACGTAGCAAGGCCTTACTATGTCTAGACAATTCAAATCCTGTATCCCAACTAAAAAAAATATATAATTTCCTTAGTTACACTCATTTGCTCACCCAGTATTCCTGACAGAGTACTCTGTTGAGAATTTTTTAATTCTGCCAACTCATTACACTCCAAGAACATAAAATACCAAGTAACTCTTTCTCCCCCATTACACCTCCAACATTTGCAATCTAACTAAGGAAATAATCTTGTCTTCTTGGGGTATAAAAGTATTTATACAAAAACATTTCCAGCCAAAAATCCTAAATCTTCTAGATAGTGTTGCATATTTAGGAGCCATATATATGTCCTTCCATTGTTTCTTTCTGAGTTGCTTACCTAATCTCTCTTCCCAATTGTTTTTGACCTCCTCTGATTGATTCCATTAGTTACTGTGCAGTATTTGAAATGCCTTACTAATTATCACTTTTCTGATGCAGTTTTTATCGTAGACTCAACTAAAATCTCAACCAGTGCAGGTGTTTCATTCAGGATCCCCCTATCTTGTTCTTTTTGTCCACACTCTTATATGAGTCCCTGATATAGCCTGCAATCCATATGTCTTCTTGGCCTCTTCCCATTCTATTACCTTTCTCTCTTTCTCTCTCTCTCTCTCTCTCTAATTATTTGTTCTCAGTACCTTCTTTTATTTGTCAGCTTCCTCCAGTACATTCCGACTCCCATTGCCTGTTCTCTGTACCCCTAATTGCAGTCATCCCTATCGGCAGAATCTCCTTTCTCCATTCCCATGTTGAATTAGTTCTTAGTATACTTTCTGCTACTTTATGACTATAATACTCTGTATGACTGTTGTTATTCTCCTTAGGGATATGTGTCTAAACCCCTCTCTTTCCTTATTTCTTGAATTACATCCAACCCCACTTCATCATCATCATCCCTTTCCACTTTGAATTGTAGTTTTCTACCTGTGTTATGTATAAAATCCTTAATTGTGTACCTCCAATCCTTTCAAATCAGGGATTCATAAATGTCCTTGTTCTATTGGGAGGATCAACTTATCCCACTTGACTCTTGCCCTCTTCCCCTCACAGATAAAATCTTTCAACTTTTTATTAATTACTATCCACAAATTTTTCTCCAGTTGTTAAAAATATGACTGACCTATGCATAAAACTAAATGGACTTAAAACTTTTTACTGCTTATATCTTGCTATCCATATCCTTAAGCAAGAGCTTCCAGTTTCTCAGCTTTTGTATTATCTTTTGTTTAATCTCTTCTCACAAATCCTTAGCTGACATAACAGAATCCTTTTTAATCAATACTCTGAAATAATTAATTTTATCATGTCCCAAATATGGGTATTGCTGAACAAATTCATGTGTGGGTACGTAGTTTACAGCTATAACCTTTGTTTTGTCTTCATTCATTTTATATCCTAAAAAAAAAAAACAGAGCTGACTCAGGATGTTCCACAGCACTGAGATGACCTTTTCTGGTTCCATCAGGTACAAAATAATATCATCTGCAAATAAAGTCAACTTTTCTTGAACGGTTTACTCTTGAAATCTCGAAAGTAAAAAAAAGGTACTTAACAGTGAACTAATTTGCCGAAATTACACATAACCTAACCGTCCTAATGTCGAAAATCAGCTGTTAATGCCGAAAATGTCAGACACGACATTTTTGGCACTTAAAAGCAATGCCACCCTTGCCGGTACTCCCTAGCTAGCACACCTAACATCCAGATTATGCAGGGGGGCAAGCCCATCTGCACCCCCACACACCCCCTAACTATATATTCCAACTCCGATATCACACTACAGTGAGGAAAGGGATGTATTTCCCTAACTGCACTGTACTGTGATTCCTGTATATCCCTTTGAACGTTATATTCGCGAATGCACTGTCCATTCACAAATATAACGTTCGCTCATTTAGCCTGCACACATATGAAGTATTCAAATATCTGTAGCTTGAATACTTCATAGCCATGCAATGGTATGGCGACATTCCAATGGTAAACCTTCTTGAATACTATACCTATTATATGCTTGAAATTTTGAGTCCCTTATTTTTATTTGCCAATGGTTCTAAATGTTACAAACACAATTATCCACCTTGGTAACCTCTGTAAGCCTGAAATAAATGCTCCGTTGATTGTTAATCAAATGATTTGATTCAAAAAATTAAAAAACAAGATAAAAAACAGCTGAACACAGCCTGAGGCACAGTAACAACTCCAGTAAGGTGAACAGTTGGGTGTAATCAGTCTGCAAATGGAACAGTAATGGGAAAGTCATTAACTGACCAGACTGCAGTTAGCTTCAAGTAGCTACTCCCAACACTCAATAGCGGCAACTGAAGCTTGAAACTGTGCAAACTGCATGTCCCAGTTGACCGGACAACCCTCAGGTATCCAGAATACGTAAAAATAACAGCAAACTAGCAGCAAAATATAAAAAAATTGAACAATACCAAGGAAATAGTTCCCAATAGTCACTGTTGTCACTTGTGAGTGTGATAACTGCCAAATATAGCAGCATCAACCAAATCCAAGGAAACAATTCCCAATGGTGAAAAAGGTAGCTGAATGTAAAAAAATCGAACAATTTCAAGGAAACAGTTCCCAATGATCACAGTTGTCACTCGTGTATATAATAATAGCAAAATGTAGCAACACTGAACAAATCCAAGGAAACAATTCCCAATGGTAAGCGCTTTCGTCCACTTAAACGTGGACTTTTTTAAACCTGAATATCTCACCATTTGGACGCTATACCAATTATATCCTTGAATTTCTGAGTCCCTTGTTTTTATTTGCCAATGGTTCTAAATGCAATGCAAATAACAAAGGAGAAAGAGGACACCTCTGCCTAGTACCTCTGTTCAGATACAACTTATCAGAAAGGAACAGTCCCACTTTGATTTTTGTCTCAGATCCCTCATGTATCTTTCTAAGGAACCTTATTATTGTTTCAGGAAATGCAAATGCTTCCATTGCCCTTCCTCAAAAAATTCCAGATTATTCTGTTGAATGTTTTCTCTACATTAAAATCAACCAGCAACAATTCTGCTTCCCTCTGGATCGTCATTGTTCTATTAATGTTGTCAAATGTTTGCCTCCTCTCCACAAAACCACATTGAGCAATACATATCAATTTTGGCATCACCTTTGCTATTCTTTTAGCGATTATAGACATAAACACTTTATAAAATAATAGTTTCAAATTGAAATGGCCTATATGAAGCTGGACCTGAAGGATCTTTATCGTCTTTAGGTATTACAGCTGCCACAGCTTTTTTCCAGGATGTTGGTGCCTCCCATCCTTTTGAAATACTGTTAAACAAAACCTTCCAGATCTTTATTACTTTTTTTCTCTCCTAGCTTCCAAACTTCCACCAGAATACCATATATTCCTGTAGATTTTCCTGCAGATTGGTTATACATCATCATTTTTATCTCATCTCCTCCTATTGAGCCTCATCTACCTGTAACCTTGGCATATTTAAGTCTTCTATAAATATTTCCATTTGTGCTGTTTCTTGATTGCCCTACTTCTCGGCTTTACACAAATGTTCATAAAATGTCCAAAATATGTTTAATAATTCTGCAGGAACTCTGGTTATTTTTCTTGTTACAGGGAAGAGGAGAGGTTTTGTTTTCTTTTTTGATCAGTGCATGTTCAGGAAAATACATTTTCAGTGAGCGTTGTTGTTATGTCAATTTGCTGTGCTTAATGAATGTGTTGTAAATATTTTGCAGGTCAATGCTTTTATATCGCGAAAACGAAATACCCGAATGGCAAATTTTTCCCAAAGCAAGTAAACCCTAGCCCAAACTTCAATGAAACACATCCAAGTAAATAAACCCCCGCAATGTGGAGGGCTTCACCCCCTCACTTCCCCTAACTATATATACCAATTCTGGGATCGCACTACAGTGTAGAAAAGGGCATGTTGGGCAAGTGGAAAAAAAAAACAAAATGGCCGCCATTATTTTACGCTCGCTAAGCAGCACTTCTACTGTTTAGTGATTGTACAATGTAAAAAAAGTAAAGTAAAATAAAAAAAAATGTGTGTGTATGTGTTTATGTTTGTGTGTGAGAGTATATGTTTATATGAATGTGAGAGAGATCGGTTGAGCTACTATTTTACACTCACTAGGCAGCACTTCTGCTGTTTAGCATGTGTGTGATTATGTGTGTTGATCTTGCTGTCAGGTTTGAAAAGGTCCACGTTTAAGTAGACGAAAGCGCTTACCATTGGGAATTGTTTCCTTGGATTTGTTCAGTGTTGCTACATTTTGCTATTATTATATACATGAGTGACAACTGTGATCATTGGGAACTGTTTCCTTGAAATTGCTCGATTTTTTTACATTCAGCTACCTTTTTCACCATTGGGAATTGTTTCCTTGGATTTGGTTGATGCTGCTATATTTGGCAGTTATCACACTCACGAGTGACAACAGTGACTATTGGGAACTATTTCCTTGGTATTGTTCAATTTTTTATATTTTGCTGCTGGTTTGCTGTTATTTTTACATATTCTGGATACCTGAGGGTTGTCTGGTCAACTGGGACATGCAGTTTGCACAGTTTCAAGCTTCAGTTGCCGCTATTGAGTGTTGGGAGTAGCTACTTGAAGCTAACTGCAGTCTGGTCAGTTAATGACTTTCCCATCACTGCTCCATTTGCAGACTGATTACACCCAACTGTTCACCTTACTGGAGTTGTTACTGTGCCTCAGGCTGTGTTCAGCTATTTTTTATCTTGTTTTTTAATTTTTTGAATCAAATCATTTGATTACAATCAACGGAGCATTTATTCCAGGCTTACAGAGGTTACCAAGGTGGATAATTGTGTTTGTAACATTTAGAACCATTGGCAAATAAAAAATAAGGGACTCAAAATTTCAAGCATATAATAGGTATAGTATTCAAGAAGGTTTACCATTGGAATGTCGCCGTACCATTGCATGGCTATGAAGTGAGTCAATGCGTGCACGAAAGCAGAAGAAAGAGAGAGACTGTGTGTGTGTGTGTGTGTGTGTGTGTGTGTGTGTGTGTGTGTGTGTGTGTGTGTGTGTAGAGAGAAAGAGAAAGTGAAGAGTAAGACCGAACGAGTGATCTCTGGCAGTGTCACATAAGAGCTTTGCTTACCTATTGTGCTGAGCACAAGAAATCTGGATAGAGCCACAAATAATAAGGAAACAAAGAGCTAAAAATAGGAATGGATTTTAAATATTGCTCTTATAAACTTAGAAAGTTGCTAGAATAACTGTTATCATTAACATGCATTTTTCTGAAGCAGAAATGCGTGCGTGTATGAGAGTAAGTGAATGAGATGACAACTGGCAGCAGCAGCAGCAATAAAAAGGTTTGCATACCTCTGCACCTTTCAGCTGATGAAATCTGGATAAAGCCTAAAATAAAGGGGGACCAAAGGCTCTAAAATAGGAACAGATTTTAATTATTGCTCTTATAAAATTACAAAGTTGTTTAAGTAAAAGATTAATGCGAGCATGAATTTTCTGAAGGAAATAAAAGTCTGAAACTCAAATGTATATCATTACTTAGCAATTTCAATCTCTAGTCAGTACCAACAGAACGATTTAGGAGTAAGGTACCAAAAAATAAAGTAAATACCTCGTTATTTTTTTAAATGTTATATTTTGGATATAAAATACTTTCTCCAACACCATTAACATATACTACAGCAAGTTTGAAACAATAGGCAGAGGAACTATTTTACATCAAAAACATACTAAATATATATATAGTAATAAAAAATATATGTAAAAAAAACACAACAATTTTACAGAGAGCCCATTCTCTAAGCACAATAATGCCTTCCAGGGTGTGTGTTAATGTGTAATTAACGCCCCTCCATCTGTGGTGTTGGGCCTCATAATATTCATTAGATATTAACATACACCCTATTGGGCAATATTGCTTGCATATCTACTGTATTTATAACACAATGACACTGAAGTAGGTCCAGTGGGATCAGTGCTCTACCCGGGTTAACAAATTCAAAATAAATAAATCAATAAATAGATACAGAGGGTCAACATGATGACTGTGTGTAGCTACATTTAATCCTGAAAGAGATCAAGGAAGTAAATAAAGCAAAACATGATTACATGTTAGAGTCCGAACCAACAATCATATATAGTGCAATCACTTATAGGCAAGAATGCAGAACTCAGTGCGCAGGGAGAAGTGACTGAGGCCCAGCTAGACTATACTGAGCATAAACTGAAGGAATATGGGGACTAAGCAATTCGCAAAAATATTCACTTGAATGGGGTTCTCGAAGTTATCGAAGATAGTGACTGTTCTCCATTTATAAAGCAATGAATCTCTCTCTCTCTCTCTCTATGGACTGGCATACCATTGGATGTTATTAAAACAGAGAGAACTCATAGATTCTCATGGAGGCCTCAGATAGGTAATGCAAGAGCACCAACAGCTGTCTTAATAAACTGGAAACATAGCTTCAAAAAGAAAAAATATTGTCAGAGCTGTGGAAACCTGGGAAAATCTTCAAAAATTGGTGATCATAGCATATTTATTTATTTATTTATTTATTTATTTATTTATACTTGTTTACTAGGGTTGTGACACCCGTGCCCTGGACCAGCATTCAAGGAGCCTCAATCCTCACCACTAACACCAGTGAGGGGTGTCTCATATAGGAGGAAAGGATAACAAATACACACAGTAAAGTGCAATTTCCCTTAAGAGCACACAGAGATCACAGTCAGTCCGGGTCTGGTCGGTCCCTTGCTCTCCAGGTCCCCAATAAGACTCCCCACTGGCACAGCTATAGGGTTCAAATCTCAGCCTATTGGGTAAGCTAAAACCTCCATCACCCTCTCTGTCCAACCAGTGCTTCATGTCCCTGCCCAAGTAGCTGACACACACACACACACACACACACACACACACACACACACACACACACACACACACACACACACACACTTTGAGAAGAGTTTATACAACCACACCAACACTCCTGGGGAAGGCTGGCACAGGTTCTCCAGCTGTGCCCCTTTTTTACCAGACTATACGGTAGTACCCTGCCACCACCCACTAATATTTACAGCTACTCAAATGTCCTTAAAAGGGTGTCCAATTATTACTGTGCAATATTTTTATCCAATTGGTAGTATGACTAAACAGTCAAGGCTTATTAGAGTGACTTGGTACAGGATCCTTATATACATGCAATGTACTCTTAGAGCTTAACTTATCTCTACACAAAATAGCCACAGTTGAAAGGTTTTAAAATATTTAATAATAAATAATAAAAACACAAGACAATACTTCTTACTACACAGTGCTAGTCAAGAGTTCAGAGATCATAGAAAAATACTTAAAATAATTCAGTAGTACAGTTCTGACATCACAGAAAAACACTTAGTCTAATCTTTCTAGTTTCTAGCTATTTCTAAGAGAAAACACAAGTCTAAGATAACTTACATATAAAACAGGCAGAGTGCTGATGAGTCGGATGGTCAACATAAAAATGCTTAAAGCTCTCTGATTCTCTCTGTTTTTAAAACCACATTCCTGGTTCCCATTACATCATTCTTCACACTTCCCTGTGTTCCCAGGCTAACAGAAACTACATTTACATTCTTAACATCTCCTTGTGTTATATTGCAGCTGGTCAGGAAGCAGAGCAATAAAAATACATTTGCATGTTTAAATCTAGCAATTTAACTCTTGATTAGAACAACAGAAAGAATTTCTTCATCTAGACGGGCTGGAGCCGACTTTAGATCAAAGGGTTACAACATGCTTTTACTTGGTCAGTAGAGAGCACTGCTGTGACATTTTTTTGCAGTTCCACATCTAACAGCAGTTTTTCCATTTAAGATAACAACTCTGTGTCTTACATTAATATTTACAAATGATAGAATTATCTATAAATTTCTATCTGGCTAGGCTGGCAGCCTTCACAAGGGTAGTACTCTGATCTCAGTGGAACATTTTGCAGGCACAGCCTGAGTGAATAGGGTCACATAAATAAACAAAACATATTTACAGGTACTAAGATATAAAATAAAACAGATTCACTTTAAAATCTCAAAATACTGAAATCTCAAATTTCAGTATCTCTAGACTATAAAGCTGAAATTCAAAATACCGAAACCCCAAAAGAGCGAAATTCAAAATCGCGACTTTTAAATACACCCTCCACCACACAAACACACATACACCTTCCTCCCCACACTACAGCAAACAAACAAAACACACACAAACACAACAACACAAATACATAAACCTACCCTACATATAAGGAGCAGGGCAAGCCTCCCACACCACTGCTATTTATATATACTAACTCTGAGGTTGCGCTAAAAAGATAAAAAGACTAAACCTATCACTACACACTCTACATTCCCCTCGCACAGACACACATCATATACACACAAACACCACCATTTTCAACACTTACACACTCACACTCTTACCTACATACCGTAACCTACACCTACAACTTCCCAACACACTAACATACACTAAAATCCCTACCCAAAACCCTTAAAATATGAACACTTACCTGAATCTCCAGCTATCCATTAACACAGCACACCACCACAACCACTGATTCAACATTTCTAGATTTAGTTATGTGGACTTTCACATAACTGGGCTTTCAATATTTTAGTCTCGAGATACTGAAATTCGAGATTTTAGTATTTCGAGAATGTGAAGTACACCCGCAATAAAACATATACATATTTAAAGATGCAAAAATAAGCTACAGCATTTAGATACACTGATCATGATTTTTCTGTTTTGACTAGAAAGAGAACAGCTGCATTCTTACTAGTAATTCACACATATAGAGCCAAAAATATTAAAACTCGTCTTCTTTACCCAACGACCCCTAACCTAATGCTTCCTGTGGGTCTTAAATCTTTTACAGACTAGAAACAATTCAGGCTCACATAGTGTATACCTTCAAAACAGAACTGTTAGATCATAAATTCTTCAGAAAAGGTCTCCAAAAACTAGAACAACTGAATGCTGATAAAATATTCATTTATTAAATGTCAAAATAAAGGTTGAGTGCTTTTGTCTCTAAAACAGTACAGGACTTCATCAGAACCATACTATCATTTCTAAGTCACTTTAAGTATCCTTTTCAAACAATCACATGATAACCTTTATCCAATCACAAAACTGAAGCCATTAATTAAAATTATTAATTAAAATAATTGATTAAAATAAGGCTGCTGTTATAATGACAATAAAATATCAAACAATTTTTCAAAACATACAAAATATAGAATGATTAATAAAAATCTTGATCTGATGTTGTTAATCTTCATTCATTTATTCATCACTGATGGGTTGTCAGTTCCGTCCTTGGAACTGAGTCGGCCTTATACCAAGCTTGCACCAGCCAAAAACCCTCCAGCTAAGCTTTTACCCATAATACCCTTCTCCCTGTTCAAGCCAGCCATACGGGTAAAATTTCCCTTAAGATCAGACAGAGATCACAGTCAGTCTGGGTCTGGTTTCTCCCTTTCTCTCCAGATCCCTAATAAGACTCCCCAGTGGCACAGCTATAGGGTTTAGATCTCAGCAGATTAGTCAAGCCAAAACCTTCAGTACCCTCTCTGTCCAACCAGTGCTTCACGTTCCTACCCAAGTAGCTCACACACACACACACACACACACACACACACACACACACACACACACACACACACACACACACACACTTACTTTGAGATTTGATTTATATGCAAACACACAGACACTCCAGGGGAAGGCTGGCGCAGGTTCAGTAGCTATGCCCCCTTCTGCCCAGGCTATAAGGTAGTAGTCACTGTCACCAACTACTCTTATCAGCTACTATAAAAGGCCCTTACCAAATTGTGTCCAGTTCTACTGTGCACTGTTATTATTATCCAAATAGTAAGTGTGACGAAGAGCAAGCTATTGGAGTGACTTATACAGTATCACCAAATACATGCAAGTACTCTAAGAGCTTAAATGATCTCTACATAAAACAGCCACAGTTAAAAGGTTTAAAAATATTTAATAATAAATAATAAAAACACAAGATAATACTCATTGATTCAACACACTGGCAATAGAAAGTTTAGAAATCACATGAATACTTTAAAACAACATTGTAGGACAGTCTGACATAAATATAGAAAACAGCTACACTAATCTGGCTATATTCCTACCTATTTCTAAGAGAACTACTAAGATCTGGTTTTTACTTACAGAACAAAGCAAGTGCTGGTGAGTTGTTGTCAGCTTCAGAACAAAATACAAAATGCAATCTCTTTCTCTCTGAGATAGTCTTAAATTGATAATACACATTACTGCTGAGTCATTTTAGATTACATCATTCTTGTCACCTCTACTTAAGTTCACAGGCTCGCAGAACTTAAAATGTAATATTTTTTTGTGATCTTGCAGCTGCCAGGAAGCCAGAACAATAAAAGACACTTTACATGTGAAACCTAATAATTATCTCTGTTTTAGGACAATAGAAAACATTTCCAGCTGTCTCCATTCTGCCTCCGAGCTTGAGATCACACACAGTTTTAAAATTCTTTACTTATCAGCTTTCTTCCAGCAGGGTGCACTGTGGTTACATTTTTGAAGTTCAGCACATAACACAGTTTTCTTACATTTGTCAAACAAGCATGTGGATCACATTAATATTTACAATGACATAGAATTATTTACAAAATTCTATCTAGCTGGGCTGGCAGTCCCTCAGTTTATTACACTTTTGTGGCAGATAAAAATTTCATTTTGTTCCCATTAAATTACAGCTTTCATTTTAATTAAAGTCTCAGAAAAAGATAGGTCTTCTGGAGGGAAATCTGAAGCAACACTTTGCTCAGAATCAGAATCTTCAGTTTTTGAAGAAAACACTGAAAACACAACATTTGCACTTCGATCGCCATTCTTCTGACTGAAAGTCACAGTCAGAAACATGGGGAACTATTTTTTTCTTTTTCTGTCAGAACAGAAGTCAGTCAAATTAAAAGCAGAAATTAATTCCCTAGAAAATCCTAGCAAGACTTCTCTGTCCATAGAAAATGGCACAGGAGAAACAGAATGTGTTATTTTTGTTTACTTTTTCTGGGGGGTTCCATAGAAAAAGACCAACCCAGGCAGGCATACTATCCCCAGGACTAAGCACTCTTTCTTGGTTATGCGGTAGACCTTCACTGACACCCTTTCCCTGAAAGTGACAAGAGTGGTTCTCCCTTTCCCACAAAGGACATCTCTATAGCCACAGGGACATATGTGGCTCCCAGCCCCAAAAATATTTGAAGAGAAATACAGGCAAAGGAATCCAGATATGGAAAATTTTACAATAAAAAATAAGATCACAAAGGGGGAACATAGAACAGAAGATCAGTAAAGCAGAAGTTAAAAGTTAGAAGTTGAAGTTATGGAATACTTGTGAAATGAAGGATTTAGTATAGCAAATCTAACACAGATTACATCACAGCATGATAGAATAAAATGTTCTCAAAGCAAGGAGAAACAGAGGATCAGGAGACATCTGAAGAAGAAATATGGACATGGGAAAGAAAAAGTGATTTAATATGATGTAATATTTATCAAAGGAGAAAACAAAACTAATCAATATAAAAAGAGCAGCGCCAAAGATATTTGAAGAGAAATATAGGCAAAGGCACCCAGCATACATCTCAACCATACTGAATTCCTCGGTATTTACTGGTTTTGAGGTCAAAATAATGGGGTGCCACGAATTTCCGAGTGGCCCCTTCAATTCCCGATTTATATTTTTATATTTTATTTACAGTTTTAAATTATAGCTGATGTCGCTTTGCATTGTTAGCATATCCCGCAATGTGATCATCTTGCAGGAGCATGCGTGATGACATCAGCTTTATGAGGCAGTGCCTGACTGCCTGGTGTACTCGGAGACTGGGGCAGGAGTTTCATAACACCAAAACTGATTGCCATTACATCAAAGATCATCACACATCATTAACAAGAGAAACATTTGAAAGGTGGGGCTCACTGAAGAATAAAAAGATGTGTACAGATAAATAGAGAATTAACATCTAAAAGAGCACACGTGGGTTTCCACAACTAACAAAGATGGACGCATTCACGACACAACATCGAACGTCAAAAGGGACCAAAAACACTTCAATCACTCTGCACGGTTCTGAACACTAACTGCAAGCAATACACTCCATAACTCTCAACTGTCTCTGATTTTTGAACCAAATTTTATCTGTTCCTCTTAGTCGCTGCTAAAACTGGTGACCTTTGGAGCAAAGGTGGTGAATAACACTTAATAAGTAATGACAATAATTATAGAATTATAGAGTTTTTGTTATTTTTGATTTACTTAATGAAATGTATATGATTCTCCATTCTCTTATTATGACACTGTCTCAAGTTAATAGTATTAATATTGCCCCTTATTCATTGAGAGCTATAATCCACATACATTTCAGCAACCTTATTGACACATTGACACACTATTTCCAGCTTGCATGTTTTCTGTAACTAGATAAGGAGATTACGTCCTGCCCCAAACTTGCAACTAGAATGTTGTGTTTACTACATGCAAGTCTATAAAAATAGAAGTTATGTTCTTACCCATAGCATTCCATGTTATGTCTTTTCTCTTCTTCTTCTTCTTGCGATGGGTTCGGCGACCCGACGGCTCGAGCCGGTCCTCTAAGCTTCGAGTTGGTTCCACACCTCCCATCCTCCCCCTTCCCCACATCTGGCGAGAATTGGCGAGAGATAATTTGTAAGCTAACCCCAGTAAATAATAGTAACAAATTAAAACAGAATTCAGAAACAACAGAGTCCACAAATACAGAAAAGGAAGAAAGAAAGGTGACCTACATCCTGAACCAGGAAATATGCAAAATCTAGAGGGAGAGGTGGGAGAAGAGTGGTAGAAAGAGTCTAGTCTGGGGTGCTGTCAGGCCAGGAGGGGATGGGGCAGAAGAAGAAGAAGAAGACGAAGAAAACAAAGAGAAAGAACAAGAAAGGAACTGGTATATGTTAAGTTGTATTTGTTATTCATTCTTTTATGATTCTAGACTGATCCTAGCACCTTGTCCCGCGTCTGGCGCTAGACAGAGGACTGTAACCAACGGAACCAGGAGAAGTGCTCTATAAGCCAGCTCTAAGCTCTAAATCATGGAGCATGATCCATGTTATAATGAAGTAGCCCAGCGTGGCTGCTAGCCAAGTAGCACAATAGGCAGTCTGTCTCAAAGTAGCTGAAAGCTCCAAAAGGCTAAAGAATGAGGTTTTATCCAGGCATCAGGCTTAGGCTTATTTCATATCTTTGATGCTCTAAAGATGTTATATGGGGAAATGATAATGATGTTATGAGAACTGAGAATTACTCTCCGTCTCTCCAAGTCCACCCTCCTCTGAACTGTTCCAGACACAGCTGATCTTTTTTTTTCTGAACTGTTTGGTATCCTGTATCCGGTGTAACCTAAATTTGTGATTTTTTTATTCAGAATTCTTTTGTAAGACAGGTAGATCAATGCTTTTCATTAGATTTGATCAAATTTGATTTTTTGCGAGACCACTTGCAGCAAAAGAAATGGGTTAGTTCGTAGATATGCTCTGTTGTAGAGAAAAAAAAAAAGAGAGGACATGAAGCTCTGTGGCGAGCTAAGCTCTGAGCTCTGCTGCTGAAAAGAAAGCAGAAAAAAAGTTTCCAAAAGAAGGATAATAAGGAGAGGAGGAGGGAGGAATTCGGAAAGAAAAGAAGAAAAAAAGAAGGGAGCAAGAAACAGAAGGAGCAAGGAGGGAGGTCATTTCTTAGGGGGTAGGAAAAGAAAACTCTTTTCAAAAACTTTACGGAGCTTTTGTGGGACATGCAGGCGGATTCAGAAATACCCCAGACAAGAAATAATAACTGTAATTAGAGAAATTAGATGAACCTGCATGGAAGAAGCAGGAAAGAGTTCAAAATGAAGGACAAGGAAAAAGGAGATGGATCCATCCAAAGGATCTATGAGAAAGCATATGTGGTGAATCCAAATGAACAAAATAAATCTTTTCAAATTAGGAAATTAGATAGCCAAAGAACTATCAAAACATACAGGTGAAGAGAGTGATGGATCAAACCTGGGACTGGGTCTGGAGGAAGGTGGCAGCTTCAGAGAGAGAGGGGAGGGCTGACTGACCGACTGATGGATCAGATCTGGATCAACCCAGATTCCATTGAGTCGCCTCCCAGAGAAAAAATGATGTAGAAAGAAACACTCGTCGCCAGTGAAGGGGTCGAAGGGCGGGGATCAAATGAGGCCTTGGAAGCGATATTCTGATGCTTGAGAGATCAGTGTGGGGAGGAAGAGCAATACGCGTGATCCCGGGGCCAAAGGACTACTCGTCTCTGTCTGCTGGGCTGCCTGGTAAAGAGAGAGTGAAATATTCTCTCTCGGCACTGTTGTGGGGGTGGGCAAAAGATCGCAGCAAGCAAAAAGGCTGAGCAACTTTTCTCCCACTCACTACTCTTCTCTCTTGAGGAAAGTGAGGCATGAAGATAGCTAGTGGCTCTCGTTCTGTGATTGTTCGTGAATGTTGGACTTCCGCTATGGGAATGTGCTGAGAATGCGCCAGCCCGAGAAATGTGTGCCCCATTGCAGTCTGAGTCTTATGACACCAGGGGGCCTTGATCTTTGACCTACTACAGACATATTGTCTGTACAGAACCTGTTGTCGTCTGATTAGTTGTCGTTGCCAAAAGAGAGACAACTGTTCAGCTGCTCTCTTCTGCGAACACATTTATGCTCAGAACATTCGTTTGGTTGCCATGCAAGTGTTTGGTCCTCCCCTGATAATGCCCCCCCCCCCCTCCTGCATCCGTTCCCCCAGTAGCCCACAAATAGAGGAGGTGGAAGGTCTCTCGACAAGAACTGAGGGAGGAAGACATCCACCACATTGAGATTGATTGGGGATGCATCATCGCATCATGAGAGACATTGGAAGTGTTGAGGGTCTGGTATGACCAAAGATTGAAGCTAATCCATCCAATGTGGTATCTGGCTAATGGAAGGAGAGAAATGTCAGTTATGCTGCTGCCGCAATTCCCAACACCTTCAGACATAATTGAGTTTTGAAATTTGTGTTGTTGTGATTGATACTGATGTGTTGTTGTTGAATGTTATTCTTTATGAATGTCTGTCTTGCTTGACTGTGTATTTGTAGGTATGAAAGTTACCTATGTAGGTAATAATGCCTATATAAGCGACCAAAGCGACACAAGCGA
Source organism: Protopterus annectens (assembly GCF_019279795.1). Taxonomy (NCBI): domain Eukaryota; kingdom Metazoa; phylum Chordata; order Ceratodontiformes; family Protopteridae; genus Protopterus; species Protopterus annectens. Next base: position 254,813,757 of record NC_056727.1, on the reverse strand, counting down.
ACAAAACAGACTTTCGTTTTTTTGAAAAAGAATGGTGGGAGCTGGGCATCAGAAAGTGTAATATGGGCCATCCTGGAGGCGAGGCCAGGGCTCGGGTCCAGAGCTGGAAACAATAATTTGGAGGTAATTCTCCTGCGGGAAGCTGCATGTGCCTACAAGGCACCGGCCATTTTATGAGACAGTGTGGTTCAAAGGGCCAGGACAGAGGGGAACAAGCTGGGCGTCTGATCGAAGCGGTGGGATCCGAATTCTCATTCGTCTTCTTGTTCCCTGTCAGGTCTATTGAGCCATGGTTTCCTCCAGCCACATCAGGAGGCGTTTTTTCCCGAACCTTTGTTTTCTCTTGTTTTCTGTTCAAGACCTGTCAAGACAAATTTGATCTCCATTGGTCTTTCTCCCTTGATAAAAGTGGAACATCCAGATTTTCATTTTGAACTTCCTGATCCTTCTGCTGGGGATGGACTCCTGGCGAATATCGCAGGGTGAAATGTTTAAAACTGCTAGAACTGTTCAGCCGCTGCTCAATTGGGCAAGGATCCCTGATTTTCCTGAAGCGGAGGGCTTTTTGACTGATTTGGGAAATGATGGGGAAGGCCCATTTGTGAAGAATCAGGGGACCCCTCCGGTCTGCCTACGGTCTGGGACTTCTAGGACCCTCATCCCTCTGGCTCCGCCCCCAGTTCTCAGGATTCAGGGATGCTGAAGGCTCCTCAGGAAGGCTGCCTTGGGATGCCGGGAAGGCCCTGCTAGGCGCTTCTTGTTTCCCGATTGCCCCACCTCCTCTACCTCTCTGTCGTCAGAGCGTCCTCTGTCATGGAAATGGAACCTCCATCCCACCACCTTCACTTGAGGACCAAAGAGCCTGGGAGGAATATGGAAAGGTAGAAAAGCCAGACCAGGGGTCTTAGGAAGGGTCTTGCCGCAGGTCTAAGGTTAGGAAGCAGGCCGGACCAGACTTGACCAAGAGGGATGATCATCAGTGAAGGCGTCTTCGTCTGTCACGCAAAAGTGAGGTCCACAGGCAGGGCATGTGCGACAATGGGTGTTCCCTGTCCCGCCTGCTCTGCTCCCTCCATCAACGCTATGCGCTCAGAGGTTGGCCTGAGGAGTTGGTTAAAGAGTTAAGTGCGTGAGCCAACTATCTCAATGGAGTTCAGGGTTAGGGCTGCTGTGATTCACTTATCTCACCTAGATTCCTTCTTAGGCCTTTTATTAGGAGTAGAATTAGCAGCTCACTCAGTAGTTGAGCAGCCATGGTATCGCTTTCGTGGAGGAGCATCTTCGCCGTTAAAAACCATGGTGTAAAAGCAGCTGTTATGTTAGGCCGCCCATGCCAGGCCTTCACCGGCTTCTAGGTCTCTGTCCAGTGGGCCATAGCATCAAGGAGCCATCCATTTGTTCTTGTTTAGTTCACCAGGCTCTGGAAGGGAGAGGGCCAACTTGAATCAGGGCCAGGGGAGTGGGCCTTCCTGGATCCTTGATCCTCAGCACGGGAGCTGTAACCACCTGAATGAGGGGTCGAGAGGGGGCCACAGAGGGAACGGGGAACAGGGGCAAAGGGGGGGGACACCTGCAGATTCCTCCTCCAAGGGGTTGAAGGCTACCTCCCATTCCCTCTGTTTCAGGAGGCCCAGAATGTCTCCTCAGGCTACATCTGTTCAGAGAGGGAGAGGAACCTCGAGGAATCAGGAGCATTGTGTCCTGGAGGGATGGACTCAGGTGAGTCAATGTGCACGGGAAGACGGAGGGACTTATGAATCTCTTTCTGTTCCTGGAGAAGACGGTCTCTGAGAATCCCACAATCCCACAGGAGAAACCTGAGGGCTCGTCGGGAATGAGGGGGCGGTTCAGCCTGAGGCACCGTGAGGGAGGCGGGGAGCGGGGAGACTGCCGAGGCCACTGCTCTCAGAGGCCAGCATGACAGAGAGTGCACCCTGTCAGCACCGGAGAGGAGAGCCCTGGCCGGAGGCGGGCTGATGTCGACCACCTCGGCCCGCGAGCCCGAGAGCCCCGGCCGCACCCGAAGAAACTGTCAGCGAGGGGCCGGCGGAGGGAGTCTCGGGACCGACCGAAGTCGGCCAGCTAAAACCGAGCCGGCAGGGGGATGCCAGGCACGAGTCGACTCACGCTGAGAAGATGAGAGGGACAGCGGAGCCGAAGACAATTGTATCGGCAGAAGCCGGAAGGGATCTCGACTGGAGGACCGGGCAGGAGATCCAAGAGTCGTGAACGAGATATGATGGCGGTGCCTGGGCTTCCGACTGATGAGTCGGCTCCTGAAGCATCCACACCGACAGAGATGACTTGAAGATGAGTCACTGGCTGAGCGTCATGAGCAGGGACGGAGATGACACGGAGGTCCCATCTATAGTGCCGGCTCGTTCAGGTTGCTCAAACCATCCGGGGCCAGTGAGGATCAGCGGCCCGGACGGAGACTTCTCAGGCGAAACCTGGAGGGCTCAAGGTCTCTCTTCGACTGTGGGACTGGAGCCCTATTACCCAGGCTCCTGCGGGCAGGGAGCCAGCGGCTCGAAGTATGAGACTTAATCCCCTGCGGAGGGGCTTCCTTTTTTTGATGATCCTTGGGTCTCGGCTCAGTGAAACCTCCATAGACCTAGATACATAGGAAGGGCTTGAAAGTTAAGCAAGACAGCTGACAGCAGGAGTGAGACTGAGTGTCAAACCATTTTCTTTTGCCTCTGAGGAATCCTGGCGTTATCTTTAGACACACTTTGCAGGCTGCCACACACACACACACAACAGTGAACAGGGGGTGTGTCAAGTTAAATTATAGGACAATCACTAACAAGATCACACAAAATAAAATAAAAGACCTTGCACCACACTAGACAAGAGAAAAAGGCTCAGGAGAATTTTCACACACACAAACAAACACTGAAAACACAAACAATTTTAGGGAAGGATAAAATAACTAGGAAAAACAAAAAAAAATAAAAAAATAAATACACACAAAATCAACTAGGAACCAAAACTAGTGTAGAAAAGGCCTGACTAAGAAGGTTCTTAAAATATAAACAGAGAAATTTTTTGAAGGGATGAAATTTCTTCTATAAAACCTTGGTTTATGCCCTGCACTTTTTTAAAAACTTAGTAATGGGCAGTAGTGGGCAGTGTAAAGGCTGGCACAAAGTTCAAACGTATGTATAACCACAGTAGAGAAGGCAGATCACAGCAAAAATGTCTAAGAAGACCCACCCTTACATTTTTACTTGAAGTTTTATTGGTAGAAATTATGCCTTTGATGTGTTTTGCATGCAGCAGACTTTTTGATTTGGGGCAAAATGTCTGATGTTTGTGGTAGTATTAAGAAGTTCTTTTATAAGGCTGCTTGTGTTATATTTTTTTTAAGTCATAATAAGGTTAATTGAAATGTGAAGGGATATGTACATCTGTTTCAGATTTGTTAGATGATTTATGGTTTACGATTGTTTATTTCAGTAGGCACTGACATACAAAAATCAATCTTTTGCAACAAGTTGTCAGTACGCTACCTACCTTCTATAGGTTATGTAGCTGCATTTTCTTCAGGTAAGTGTATAATGGTTGCTGAAACCTGTGATGAAGCACATTCTTACATTGTTGCATTAATACATTGAAGACTGTTGCTCATGGTGCTAGTAACTTTGATGGCATAGCTTTCCCTTACAGGTTAGGGCATAATCAAAAGTGCCCTTCAATCTCTCTCAGGTCTCTCACCAGTTAGGAGTGTGTTCGGCATTTTCGCCTGAATTTGCTCTGTCTGTTTTAAAACTAATTTAAGTGGGTACATGTGTTAAATCTTTGTAGCTGGAGTTTTTATTCCTGATTTATTTCTGCTGTGATCATTTACAACAACTTTATTATTGTAATATTCTGCATATAGAGTCAACATTTTATGATAAATTGTGACATCTGATAATGTTGTGTACCATAAACGAGTTGCATTTAGCCATAATTTTTGCAATGGTGGTTTTATCTGTTCGGGATTAACATCTATAATCTATAGGTGAATTTAGCAGAAATAGCTTGTTTGATTGGGATGAGGTGTTAGCCCATTTTGATGCCCCTTTTTGTATACAGTTGTGGTGGTACCTGCAATGCAATGATTGTTTTTGTGAAATTGAAGATAACCTGGTCTCAGAAAATCCGACATTTCTTCAGGCAGATGTCTCGAGAAGTTAATGGCTAGCATACCCAACCATTTGCAAAAACATTGCTGTGCGGATTCTGTGCGATTCTTCCAAGAGAAGAACCCTTTAGTGTTGCTATCACATTCTTTACCATGATGACATTTTGCTTTCTTGCTAATACCGTGTATGTTCCTGAGTCTATCGCTTGGGCTATCTTCTGTTGCTTCATTTGTTTTGTGATCTTTTCATGATTTGGGGTACCTTGAATTCAACATGTCTGTTCCCGTTAGCATATGACAAAATAACCCTGTTTGAGTGTGTTACTTTTTTGTTTTAAAGTTTCTCTGCAGTGGCATCAGAGCAGTGTGTTACTGTTTCCATACCTGTCAATCTCTCAGAGCAAGAAATCTGGACAAAGCCAAACATAATGGTGGGACAAAGGCCCAAAATAGAGACGGATTTTAAATGTTGCTCCTGTAAACTCAGATAGTTGCTAAAACAACAGGTTTTGCATTATTATGTATTTTCTGAGGGATATGAAGTCTGAAATTCAAATGTCTGCTGTTATTATTTATTATTATTTATTGACATCAATCTTTATGTTGGTATCCCACAATTCCATTGGCAGGGTTGGGTTACATGATGATATATGCAAATTTTTTCTTAATCATTGCCCCGATTTTTGGCCAGTTGTACCTACTTTTCATGGTCCTTTGTACAAATTTTTAATGTTTCCAGGTTGAGAGGTATGGCACCCAGATATGGAAAATTTTACAAAACAAAAAATAAGAAAAGAAAGAGGAAAAATAGAAAAGAGGATTAGTAATAGAGAAGTTAAATAAATAGAAAATGAGTTTATGGATTACCTGCAAAATGAAGGATTTAGAATAGAAAATCTAACTCAAAAAACATCACAGCAGGATAGAAAAATGGATCCCCAAATTAAGGCAAAACCAGAGGAATGGGAAACATCTGATCAATTGCCAGATGAAGATACTTTGGAGCCTTCCATATGAACCCAGCACAAACGTTCAGTTGGAGTTTCACAGCAAGGTGAGGAACAGGAAACTGTGGCAACTATAATGTAACCAATGTTGTGGGGTGATAGGCCAGTGAGTTCCCATATGAAAGAGCAATTGATGACCCAGGATGAAACTGAAGAGAATGTGTCACAGGAAGATGCTGTGGACTTATCTATAGAATGCCCACAGGAACCTGAGAACAAAGAATATGCCCACAGTTTAGAAGAAAATGATCTAAGAGAAGAATTGCTTGATTTAATAGAGTTGGACAGACATATTAAGATCAATGAAAGAAATAGAATACAGAAAGTCAATAAAAGTCAAAAAGTTAGAAGTCTGATAAAACAAATGAACACAATAATTAGTACTGTCCATAGAGATTCATGTGATATAACAGAAATAAACAGAATATATTACTGTGCAGCTAAATTAATAACAGATAAAGTCTTAACACAAAACCACAGGGTAGTAAGAGAAAGGAAGGGGAGAAATTGAATGCCACCATGGAAGTATCTAATAGAGAAAATAATAAAGCAATTAAATCAAGAAGTGTCAATGTTACAAAAGTGTAAAAGAGTGAACAGATCAATAAAAATACTCAGAAAGATAAATGTGATAAAAGCAATGCACAGTATCAGAACAGATCAGGATATATCATGCATCATTATCGCAAATAATAAACTAAAAATATCAGCACAGGCAGAAAAACTTAGAAGGTATGCAGATAAATATAAAGGGAAAGTACAAAATAAGCAATTTATTGATGGCCCAACAAAGGTTTATAGAGAATTGGGAAACAAGGCAAAAGGAATTGAAAGACTGCCAAAAAAAGAAGAAATAGCTACATTTTGATTTTGGAGAAGTATCTGTGAAGACCCTGTGGAACATAACAAAGATGCTAAATGGACAGAAGAAGTAAAAGAAAGAATAAGAAGTATAAATGTACAGGATAGACAATGGGTTGAATAGCCAGAGAGATTGAAACAAAGTTAAGAAAGCTTCTTATTGGAAAACCCCAGGCCCAGACGCTGTACCTAACATCTGGTTAAAAGTGTTAACATCTTTACATGAAGATTTAGCCATGCGTAAGATTATGCACACCCCGAACAGACACTAGCCTGACCAACAACAGAAAAAACAATGCTCCTACTTAAGAGTGAACCTGCAAGTTATCCTAAAAACTATAGACCAATAACTTGCCTTTTGATGATGTATAAACTATACACTGGAATTGATGCCGACAGAGTTTATAGTCATTTAGAAGAAAACTCAATCATGGCAATAGAACAAAAGGGTAATAAAGAAAATCATATGGAACAAAGGATCATTTTATGTTAAATAAAGTCATAATGCAGAACTGTTAAAAGGGAAAGAATCTAAGTATGGCATGGACTGACTACAAAAAAAAACATTTGATGGTATCCCATATTCATGGATAAAAGAGTGCTTAAAATGTATAAGATACACCTTACACTAATAAACTACATCACAGCAACCATGAAATAGTGGCAAATCACTTTGCAGTTAAGCAACGATAAAGAACAAATTTTTATTTCAGGGATAAAAATCCAAAGGGGGATATTCCAGGGTGATTCTCTGTCACAGCTGCTCTTTTGCCTTGCATTAACCCATTAAGCTATCTGCTTAACAGACTAGGTCATGGCTATAATTTGGCTCCCAGAAAACAACAAAGTGTAAAGACTTCTCATCTTCTCTTTGTAGGTGATTTAAAACTGTATAGCTCATCAAATGAGGAACTGAAAGCATAACTGCAAATAGTCAAAACTTTTTCAGATGATATAAGAATGTCATTTGGTCTTGATAAATGTGCAAAATCAACCTTTAAAGCAGGAAAACTGTAGCACCAAGAAAGCATCAGTTTGGGACAAGAATGCGATATAAAAGAACTTGAGCAAGAGGAAGTGTATAAATATTTGGGAATTGATGAAGGATCAACAATAAAACGTGAACAAATGTGATAACAACTTAGTAAAGAATATTTTAGAAGACTTAAATTAATACTAAAAACAGCACTGACATCTAGGAACAAAGTCCAAGCTATGAACCAATTTGCTCTTCCTGTTCTAATTTACAATTTTGGAGTGATTGACTGGCCCCAAAGGTGTTGGATAGTTTGGACAGGAAAACAAGAAGGATGCTTCATGCTCATCAAATGATTTATAAAAATCAGTGTATACCAAGACTATATACTCCCAGTTCTGAAGAAGATATGGGCCTCCTCGAAACTAATTACATGTATAGATCTGCAATAGTGGGATTGCATACATATTTGTTGACCTCACAAGACCCAAAAGTAGTGAAAGGTTTGAAACATGAGTACAACAAGTCTAAGATGACTTCCTTGCTTAGTTTAGCATAAGCATATTGGCGTAAAGCAGGAATGGAAATCAAACCAGAAATAGATAAAAATCAGGCAGCAACTGAATGTGCCAAAAAACAAAAGAAAGAATATAAAGTGAAAGATCAGATGAGAAGGTTAAGAAGTGTGGAAAATGTATAAATATAGTTGGAAGTATAGAAAACTCTTGGAACAACATCATGATCAGGATCAAATGCAGGAATGGTTGAGGAGAGGCGAATTTAAACCAAAAGACGAAAGGCTGATAATGGCTGTCCAAGATAGTGGACTACGTACATGTTGGTTTACAAAGTCCATTGAATGTGTGGGAGAAACAGACAAATGTAGGCTTTGTAAAACAGAATTGGAAACAGCTGCACATCTTGTTGTGATATATATATATATATATATATATATATATATATATATATATATAATGGCAGAAGGACTATATTCTGAAAGGCATAATAACGTGACAAAACTGTTGCATTGGGGATTGTGCAAACATTATAACACTGAAGTAGCTGAAAGGCACTGGAAACATAAGCCACAAAGCATCATAGAAAATGATGTTTATATCACATGGGATCATCCAATACCAACATTTCATAAAATATATTCAAGAAAAACAAATATAGTAGTCCATGAAAAGAAGTCAAAAGTAGCATTGATTATTGAAATCACTATACCTAGTGACTATTATGTCTTACATACAGAGAGACACAAAGTCATAAAATACAAGGATATGAAGGCAGAAATGAGGGTAATGTGGAAGTAAGATACCAAGACAGTTCCAGTAGTAGTAGGAGCAATGGGTATTATAAAAAAGAATTTACAGTCATACTTAGATATGTTACCATTGCATGTAACTCTGTACGAATTGCAGAAGGAGTCATTACTGGGCACATTGCGGGTTGTGAAGAGCAATTCTGACTAACATCAAAGATAGAAACAATACTAATTTCTTGAACTTTAATCATACTTTGACTTAGGAAAGGGATCCATTCCTGTCATGGTGTTAGAAACCCAAATTACTTGGAGAAATTAAAAAAGTGACATATTTGGCTACCAGTCCTTAGTGGCTGTAGGTGCTACACCAGTAGGAATGTGAGAATACAATGAATGGTCCAAGGCACAAAATCTGTCCAGAGCCATCCATCAGCAGGTGAGGCAAAAAAGTATCTGGTCTGACACCCAAAGACTCCCTATTAACTTTAATTTCTTGCAGATAGGGAAAGGGAGAACCAAGGAGACCAGTACTGTTTCATGGGTTCAGCTGAGAAAGAAGCTTTGAAAATGGTAGCCTGGAAGAGTCAGTAAACCTTAAGATAAGAACAATGGTCTTGAGGTATGTTAACAGACTGTCAGTCCCATAAAAGCACACAGTCTTCCCCATGATGCATAAAAAAATCTATAATATATGTAAAAACGAAAGTAAAAAATAGATTTGTACAGTTTATTCACACACGCATCCACAAGTGAAAATCTCCTGATAAGTAATAGCCTGAGAAAATTAATTTTCTTAGCTTAAAATAAAAATTTCACAGAAAAAAATGTTTTTCTCATAAAAACAAACTGGTGGAAGGTTTTTCCCAACAGGGGAATAATCAGCCCAGTGTTGAAGTATCACTAGCTGACCACCAGTATTGTGAAGCCTGCTCAAGGAAAGCACTTCAGCAGCAAGAAACATATGATGTTTTGGTTTTGGGCATTCTAACTGCCTTTTATATGAAGCTCAGCTAGATATCCTGGCAGTTAGATCATGTGAAAATGCCCTTAAGCTTTGAAAAGCTTGACAGTTGGTCATATCCTTGGTAGGATATAACCCTAATAGCTTAGGCCACTGCAACAGTAATCAAATGTTGGACACCCCCCCTACAACCCCTCACAGCCTAATAACTTTAAATATATCAACACAGAGACCACATTGCAAGTAGAGAAAAAGACAAATTCCATTAACCCACTTTGTGCCAGTGTCAAAAACACACTGCACCAAATGTAAACAGCATAAGTGAACATAATGTAGCCGTTCACTTACACAGCAATAGTCCCATGAACAGCTAGTCACTGATGACATGTACCAGTCGAAGAGTTAAACTTTGATGAAATGCTATAAAAGTGATCTTCAACATAACCACTACATCTGATTGACATATATCTATATCTGTGTGAATATACCCACATACCGACCCACACACACAAACACACGCACATATATAAACACACATGAGTCTATTTGTATTTATATATGTGTGTGCATGTGTGTTGTACGATGCACCACCACTGGCCCAGTAATCAAGGAGCCTCAATCCTCATCACTAGCACCAGTGGGAGACATACATAGGGAAGATGACAAGTACACACAGTATTTCTAGATGCAGCTCTCTGCATCAAGTGTAATTTCCCTTAAGAGCACACAGAGACCACAGTCAGTCCAGGGCTGGTTTCTCTCTCTTTCTCCAGATCCCAAATAAGACTTCCCACTGGCACAGCTGCAGAGCTGAGATCTCAGCTGAGTGACCAAGTCAATACCTCCAGCACCCTCTCTGTCCAACCAGTGCTTCGTGTCCCTGCCCAAGTAGCTAACTCACACACTCTTTGATGTTTAAATTATACAAACACACACACACACACACACACACACACACACACACACACACACACACACAACTGGGAAGGGCTGGCAAAGATTTACTAGCTATACCCCCTTCTGCCCAGACTATAAGTTAGTTTCCCCTGCCACCAGTCACTCCTTATCAGCTACTTTAAGGCCCTTAACAAAGGGTGTCCAATCTTACTGTGTAATGTTACTAGCAATAAAAATGATAGTTTGACCAAGAGCATGGCTATTAGGAGTGGCCTACACAGTGTCACCAAATAAATATGCAAGTACTCTCAGAGCTTAAATATGTCTAGACAGACCAGCCACAATGAAAGGTTTAAATATATTTAATAATAAATAAAAGAATAAGACAATACTAAATATACATGTACAGTTATATCAGAGTTCATAATCACAGAAAATATTTAAAACAACATTGCAGGACAGTCTCAATTAAATAAAGGAAAACATCTAAGCTAAGTTTTGCTATATTCCTTACTGTATCTAAAAGAATTATTGTACCTTAATAACTTACTTCAGACAAAGCAAGGCAGATGTAGTGAGTGGATCTTGATGTTGCCAGGTCAAAGACAAATACAGAATAGTATCTCTCACTCAGAGACTTCCCAAATTAATATCTCAAATATTACTGCTGGGATAGCTTGCAGAATGACATAATTTCTTGTCATCTGACTCTATCCCAAGTAAAACCCCTGCTGCTGAAAGCTAGCAGTATTTAGCATCCACCTGTGAAAATACACAGACCTCAGATCTTTTGCCAAATGGTGGAAGTCATAAAATAATTTACATTCCTCTACATTTAAAGACAATGCAGAAAACTTCATTAGCACAGATATTATTCACTGAGATCACAGTACAGCAGGGACTAGGTTTTTCACTTTCCCCATGGTAATGTGATCTCAGAGTTGGTATATATACTTAGCAGGGGTGTGGGGACAGCACATGAGTTATGTTTTTCTGTCTTATAAGTTTAAAACTTTTGTTGTCGATCTTTTTTGCCATTTGGCATTTCAGCTGTTTGATATGTTACATGCATTCCATATGCGGACAACAATACAGATTTCCATACTGGATTGGTCAAGGCCTGGGTTAACAATGACCGCCAGCAGTACTGTTAGCCAACAGGGTGCTGTCGGAAATTGGGCTACTGTTGGCTGAAGGAGAAAAAAAGGGGGAAGGCATGCCCAAAGGCAGGAAGAGAGGAGGAAGGGTATGAGTGTAGTAGTGAGGGTAGGAACTTTGAATGTTGGCAGCATGACTGGTATAAGGAGAGAGCTAGCTGATATGATGGAGAGAAGGAAGATTGATATATTGTGCGTGCAAGACACCAGATGGAAGGGGAGTAAGGTCAGGTGTATAGAAGCTGGGTTCAAATTGTTCTCTCATGGTTTGGATGGCAGGAGAAATGGGATAGGGGTTATCCTGAAGGAACAGTATGCCAAGAGTGTTTTGGAGGTGAAAAGAGTGTCGAATAGAGTGATGTTTATGAAGCTGGAAATTGATGGTGTAATGATGATTGTTGTTAGTGCATATGCTCCGCAAGACAGGTGTGCGATGGATGAAAAAGAAAAATTTTGGAGTGAGTTGGATGAAGTGGTGGTGAGTGTACCCAAAGGTGAGAGACTGGTGATTGGAGTGGATTTCAATGGGCATGTTGGTGAAGGGAACAGAGGGGATGAGGAAGTAATGGGTAGGTATGGTGTTAAGGAGAGGAATGTAGAAGGTCAGATGATAGTGGATTTTGTGAAAAGGATGGACATGGCTGTGGTGAATATGTATTTTAAGAAGAGGGAGGAGCATAGCATGATGTACAAGGGTGGAGGAAGATGTACACAGGTGGATTATATCCTATGCAGGAAGGCCAGTCTGAAGGAGATTGGAAACTGTAAAGTGGTAACAGGGGAAAGTGTAGTTAGGCAGCATAGAATGGTGGTCTGTAGTATGACGGTGGTGATCAAGAAGAGGAGGAGGAGTGTGAGAGCAGTGTTAAGGATTAAATGGTGGAAGTTGAGAACGGGTGATTGTGAGGTGGAGTTCAGGGAAGAGTTAAAACAGGTACTGGGGGACAGTGAAGAGTTATTGAATAGCTGTGTAACTACAGCACAGCTGGTAAGGGAGACAGCTAGAAAGGTGCTTGGTATGACATCTGGGCAGAGGAAGGAGGTCAATGAGACCTGGTGGTGGAATGAGGAAGTACACGAGAGTATACAGAGGAAGAGGCTGGTGAAGAAGAAGTGGGTTTGTCAAAGAGATGAAGAAAGTAGACAGGAGTATAAGGAGATGAGGTGCATGGCAAGCAGACAGGTGGTGAAGGCCAAGGATAAAGCATACAGAGAGTTGTATGAAAGGTTGGACACTAAAGAGGGAGAAAAGTACCTGTACCAATTGGCTAGACAAAGGGACTGGGTTGGGAAAGATGTGCAGCAGGTAAGGGTGATAAAGGATAGTGAGGGAAACATATTCACAAGTGAGGAGAGTTTGTTGAGCAGATGGAAGGAGTACTTTGAGGGGCTGATGAATGAAGAGAATGAGAGAGCGAGAAGGTTGGATGATGTGGGAATAGTGAATCAGGAAGTGAAACAGATTAGCAAGGAGGAAGTAAGGACATCTATGAAGAGAATGAAGAATGGGAAGGCTGTTAGCCCAGATGACATACCAGTGGAAGCATGGAGGTGCTTATGAGAAATGGCAGTGGATTTTTTAACTAGATTGTTTAATACAATCTTGGAAAGTCAGAAGATGCCTGAGGAGTGGAGAAAAAGTGTTTTGGTACCTATCTTTAAGAATAAAGGTGATGTGCAGAGCTGTAGTAACTACAGAGGGATTAAATTGATCAGTCACAACTTGAAGTTATGGGAAAGAGTAGTGGAAGCTAGGTTAAGAAGGGAGGTGATGGTTAGTGATCAGCAGTATGGTTTCATGCCGGGAAAGAGCACTACAGATGCGATGTTTGCTCTGAGAGTGCTGCTAGAGAAATATAGAGAAGGTCAGAAGGAGTTGCATTGTGACTTTGTGGACTTAGAGAAAGCATATGACAGAGTGCCTAGAGAGGAGTTATGGTATTTTATGAGGAAGTTGGGAGTGGCAGAGAAGTATGTAAGAGTGGTACAGGATATGTACGAGTATAGTGTGACAGTGGTGAGGTCTACGGTGGGAGTGAAAGATGTGTTTAAGGTGGTGGTGGGATTACATCAAGGATCAGCTCTGAGCCCTTTCTTATTTGCAGTGGTGATGGACAGGTTGGCAGACAGGATTAGACAGGAGGCCCCGTGGACTATGATGTTTGCAGATGACATTGTGATCTGTAGTGAGATTAGGGACCAGGTTGAGGAGACCCTGGAGGTGGAGATATGCTCTAGACAGGAGAGGAATGAAGGTAAGCAGGACTAAGACAGAATATATGTGTGTGAATGAGAGGGAGGATAGAGGAATGGTGAAAATGCAGGGAGTAGAGGTGATGAAGGTGGATGAGTTTAAGTACTTGGGATCAACAGTTCAGAGTAATGGTGAGTGTGGAAGAGAAGTGAAGAAGAGAGTACAGGCAGGGTGGAATGGGTGGAGAAGACTGTCAGGAATGATTTGTGACAGACGGGTACCAGTAAGAGTGAAAGGGAAGGTCTACAAGAGGGTAGTGAGACCAGCTATGTTATATGGGTTGGAGATAGTGGCACTGACAAAAAGGCAAGAGTCAGAGCTGGACGTGGCAGAGTTAAAGATGTTAAGATTTGTACTGGGTGTGACGAGGATGGACAGGATTAGGAATCAGTATATTAGTGGGTCAGCTCAGGTTGGATGGTTTGGAGACAAAGCCAGAAAGGCGAGATTATGTTGGTTTGGACATGTGCTGAGGAGGGATGCTGGGTATATTGGGAAAAGTATGCTAAGGATGGAGCTGCCAGGTAAGAGGAAAAGAGAAAGGCCTAAGATAAGGTTTATGGATGTGGTGAGAGAGGACATGCAGGTGGTTGGTGTGGCAGAGCAAGATGCAGAGGACAGGAAGAAATGGAAACAGATGATCCGCCGTGGCGACCCCTACTGGAGACAGCCGAAAGAGAAGAAGAAGAAGATATATATATATATATATATATATATATATATATATATATATATATACATATATAAAATATACATATTGGTATATATAATATGATTGAAAACTCATTAGTAAGAGTGATGAGCAGAGTTACAAACTATCCCTCTTTCCATAGGACATTCCCTATTTAGACAGTTGTGTGTTGCAAAAACAACTTCACACGATATAAAAAATACTCAAATTCTATGAAAAGAAGCTTTTCTTTTGACAACAAAGGGAATTCCAGTCCTTTGTCCTAGACATGGATATGGTTTGTCATGCAAAGTATTACATTTACATAAAAAATGTCACACTTTGGGCATCAGAAAAGACAATAACTCTAGCGATGTGTAATCTGTATCAAGTAAGCAACTGTGTGCAGTGGCAGCTGCTCCTTTATTTAACTATATTATATTGCAAAACGTTGAAATGCTTTACTAGTCATAGACTATGTGTTTACTGGAATTTTAGTTTATTATTATTGGTTTGATGAGAGCTGAATAATGGTTAGACTGAAGTTTTAAAATTAGTATTGACTGGGAGATCCTGCAGGAATCCAAAGTGGTACATAATGCCTTCTCTCGCTGAAAACATTGAATGTACTTCTCCTTATCAATGTACTTCTTCCTTGGGGGAAAAGGTAATACCCATATGCAATTTTGTGACAAATAGCCCAATTTTGCCAATAAGTCTAGGATCTGCCATTCTAGTGGGCAAAATACTTTTATGTCACTTGCAATTACCATAATAGTAGATGTTCAAATTCCTCACTGCTGCGGTGGCCTTTGGCTAAGTGAATTGCATCCTGCCCAGGATACAACAACCAGGAGGTCATCACAAATCTCTGGCTCCACTCCACACCTGCATTTTGACTGCTGATGCATGATCCCAGGGAGGGAAATCAGCTTCCAGTGCTTAAACAACTTCAGGACTTTTTCACCCAAGAAAAAGAGAAAGCTTAGTCATCTTGCAAAAAATATATATAAACGTATATCGTTTTACCCCCAAACTGACTATGTATAGAAGAAAGGGGGATGGAAAGAAGGTGCGGCTACTGCAGCAGTGAGGAATTTGAATATGCACAGAAATTTTAAGTACAACTTACACAACTGTACTATGCTAATCATGCTCACTTATGCAGTAGTATTTGGCTAATTGCACTGATTACCAAGCTTATCCAACCTGGGAGGAGGAAGAAGAATAAGGGTCCAAGATCCTCTGGAGAATGGCCCTAGCAAAGCCAGTTCTGGAAATGGAGAAGGACTCTAGTTTGTAATGCTTTGTAAAAATACATACAAAGAACCATGTAGCTGCTTCAAGAATGATTCTAGAGTTCACCCCTTTTCAGTATGCCATCATAAAAGCCAATGCTCTATTAGAATGTGCCTTAATCCTGCCTGGAATAGAGCTGCCATGGTAGGAATAAGCTGAGGACAACCAACTATAACTAGTCTGTTCTGATATGTGTCATAATTTCTTTGTCCTATCATATGAAATAAATAGCTGACCAGCTTTTCTAAAGGAATTTATTCTGCCAAGGTGCTCCCTGAGCTGCCTATGTTGGTCCAGACTATGCAAAATCCTTTCTCCATGGTTTTGAGGTTCTGGATAGAAAAGAGAAAATTTGATGGCTTGATTCAAGGTTGACTCAGAGTCCATTTTGGACATAAATGAAGGATTTGTTCTTAATGTGACTCTATCTCTATGGAAGATCAGATAGGTTTCATCCAACATGACAGCTTGCAACTCAGCCACATGTATTGACGAGTTCAGAACAATAAATTCAGTCTTCCAAGTAATGAACTTTAGATCTCTTGATGAGCTGGTTCAAAGGGAGACATAGTTAACTTTGTCAGCGTAAAGTAAAGATCACAACAAGAGACACCTATTTTCTAGGTGGCATATGATGCACACCCCACTTAAGAAACTGTTTAACTAAAAACAAAGAAAAGGGGGGGGCTTCAGGAGCAAACATGCTGAAATGTCCACCAGATGAACCTTTGTAGAGGAGTAGGACAGGCCAGAGGACATTAACTCCCACAAATATTTAAAAACCAGTGGTACATAATCCCAGGTAGGGGCATGGTTATTAGATACGCACTATCTAAAAATTGTAGCAGGCTTTCTTGCTTCCTTTAGCACCTGCTGCACTCCCTCATGAAAAAGGTGTCTAGAAGTTATCAAAACTGAAGTCAGTTCATGCCTTCAATGTCTGAGATGGAGTGTAGCAAACTCCCTCTTTTTTGTGTTAACAGATCCACTCTGTGAGGAAGTTTGTGGTAATTGCCAATGGCCAAATCCATATGAAGGAAGAACCAATGTTGCCTGTGCCAGAAGAAAGTCAACACAATGATTTTTAGAGAGTACTTGTCAATCTTCAGAATGACTCTGAATATCAGTGGAAAGGATGGAACTGCATAAAGAAACTTTCATGTCCAAGGGAATGAAAATGCATCTGTTTTCCAGGCCTGCTTGCAGGGAGTCCTAGTGCAGAATTTGCTTTGCTCTCTATTGTAAAAAGAGGCGAACTGATCTATTTGAGGTGTTTTCCACAACTGGATCAAACCCTGGGAGTTCCCATTTTTAAATTTCCATTTCTGAAGGTCTGTCTTAGTCTTGCCAATGCATTCCGATCCTACAGAATGTAAGATGCTTGAAAGGTTAAGGAGTGCTGAAGAGCTATTTCTCAAGCTATCATAGTCAGCCTCCACAGAGGGTACAACCTGGCATCTCCTTGCTTGTTTATGTACCACATCACTGTGGTGTTGTCTGTAATTACCTGAAGAGGTCCAGGGGACCATAGATGATAAACACAGTTTAAGACATGAATCACAGGCCACACCTCCTTGACAATGATGTGCTTTGGTCTGTCTTAGGAGGTCCACAGGCCTTATACCTTTACCATCAAAGAAACTGCTTCCCCAAGCAAAACCTGAGATAGCTGTAATTACAAATTGGCTTGGAGGTAGACGAGACAAAGAAGACTAGATTTGCTTGCATTTGCAGTCTCCACAAATACAGTTCCTTTTTTTTTTACAAAAAAAAAAGTCTTTTGTAGCAATGATTCTATGAGACAGCCTAGAAAGACAATCTTGTGTGACAGAGTCAAGGAGGATTTATGAACATTTATTTGGAACCCCAGACTGGTCAGAAGAGAAGAAACCCATTCTAATGACTCTTGGCGTATGGGAAAAGGCTCTGCAAAGATGAGCCAGACGTCTCAATAAGGAAATATATGAATGCCATTCAGTCTGTAATGAGCTATGGCTGGGGAGAGACACTTTACAAATACCCTTGGAGCTGTAGATAACCCAAATCATAATGCAGAGAACTGATAATGTGACCCAGACACAAATAACTTGAGAAATTTCCTGAAACCTATGGCTATGGGAAAGTGACAGTATTCCTTTTTTAGGTGTAATGTTACCATAAAACTTCCTTGGGGCACGAGAGGAAACAAATTGTGAAAGAATGTTACCATGAAACATCCTTGGGGAATGAGAGTTAACAGACTGTGAAAGATCAACATCTTGAATTTTTACACTTACACATGCAGATTTAGAAGGAAAGATCCAGAAATGGTCTTCAAGAAGACTCTTGCTTTACTACCAGAAGCATTCTGGAATAGAAACCTTTGACCCTCTGATTTAATGGCACCAGTTCTATGACTCCTAAGGGTGAGTAAGTGCTCAAGAACCTAAGGAAGAAACTCTGTTTAGTTCAGAGGTTAGGGAAGATCTCTCCTGAAGAGAGGCATTTGTATCTAGTACCAACTGTATCCCTCCTGAACCACTTTTAGCACCCAAGCATCTAAAACAAACTGCATGAAAGTTCTAGGGAGAGCGATTGATAAATGAATACAAAGAATAGTAGAAAGTAAGATGGGAGATGAGCAGTTTGGATTCTGATCACAATGCAGCACAACTGATCCAAAGTGAGACAGATAGCTGAGAAAAAGCTAGAGATGAGGAAAGAGTCCAACCAGGCATTCCTAGAATTAGAGAAAGCATACAATAAGGTCCCTAGTTCAAAGTCCTAGAAACATTGGTAGAATTAATGCAGGCTATGTACAAGGACCTAATGACTCAAGTACAAATAGTGTTCAGTCTCAGACAGGGGTTCCCAGTGGGAGTGGGCGTGCTTCAGTTTTCACCTCTGAGGCCACTGCTGTTCATACTGGTAATGGACTACATTAGCAAACAGGTCAGAGGGGACAGATCAACAAAGGTGCTATAGGCAGATGATGTGGAATTACAGGTAGACTCTGAGCAAGAACTTCAGCAAAGGACAGGCGGAATAGAAAGCAAAACTAAAGGCACATGGGATGAAACAGAGTGCAGGTAAGACAGATGTAATAGCAGCAAATGGGGGAAATCAGAAGAAGCTGAGAATTGAGATAGCAGGGAAAACAGTGGATCAGGTTAGAGGCTTCAGTTATCTGGGAGAAATGGTTGAGGAGAAGGGAAGTCTGAATGAGAAGGTAAAGGCTGGGATCAGAGTGTCAGGGATATTGTATGACAGTAGAACCCCAAAAAAGCTGAAAATTAAGGTGAACAAAGCTGTGTGACCAGTGCTAATGTATAGTACAGAAACATGGGCAGTAAAGGCAGAGCAACTGAGGAAGCTCGAGGTGATGGAAATGAAGTGCCTGAGATAAGTGGTAGGATGTGCAAGAACCAAGTAGCAAAAAGGTCAAAGAGAACAGACTACCGTGACTTGGACTTGTGCAGAAAAGCAGAAGACAATATGGTGAAGACGATTTGGGACAGACAGGAAGAAGGCAAGAGGAAACAAATGCATTTAGCAGAAAGGTGGATGGATTGTGTGAGAGAAGATCTGCAACAATCAGGCTTAGATGTTGAAAAGGGTAGGAGAATGGCACTGAAGAGAGAGAGTTGGTGACAGTTGATACAACACCCTGACCTCATGTAGAAAAATGGGAAAAAAGGGGGTTGATGATGATGATGAGATGGAAACATTTTGTTGCAAAGGAGAATGTGCAGGTTGTTTCAGTCGGTTTCTGGGACATATGTGGCTGGAGGGGTAATGGATGGGTTAAGAATGCTGGTATAGTCATTTCGAAGTAGCAGACTATTTTTTTTTTTTTGGAAAAGATCCTTGTTTTTGTTTTCATTTTCTCCTACTGCCATCTCCTTTTCGGTTCCTTGTTTGGCTTGAGAAGGCAGAAATTGTTTCTCTTGTTTCTTGGATAGAAAAGAGGATTTGGGGGATGTATAAGGGGAGGGGCTGGAAAATCTGTGAAACTCCCTGTATTCATTTCCTTCTCTCATGAAATTATTTGTGGACTTGAGTAGCAGATGAGCGATAAAAAAACTTCCTTGTCTAATGCTGAATTTAAAATTTCAACTTTACCTCATCAGAAAACTTTTGATTTTGTACCCAGGCAAATCATCTCAATACTGTGGCCCTGGACACAATATCTGCACAATCATATACTTGAAAATTGTTAGAAACAATGCAATTCAGATAGGCACTACCTTTAGGGGAAGTGTAGTAGATAATTCTCTCAAACTGTCTGCATTTTTTGGAAATGAATGTTGATACTCAGGATTGTTACTGGCAGCATTAAATGCATCCTCCAAGGCTGGTACTGTTGGAGGTATGGTAGTGGAATGAGGCACATCTACATCTAATATAATGCAATATCTCTTCAGTTAAGGGGCAGGCATCTATTTGTTCCCATAAAAACACTTCATTCATCTTGGCTATTTTTTGAGGAAAGGAAAATCCCTCCAAAGGGGATTGTGAAGACTAAGTTTTCTTCTATCTGAGTGTAAGAAGCTCTGTCTATGTCAGAATTCTCTTGACATGTTTTCCTTAGGAATATCTTCTTTTCAGGTAAGGGTTTCTGAGCATCAAGACTGACAGCTTGTAACATCTTCTTAGTCAAGTTAAGCTAATCATCTTTTCTAACAGACACAATGTCTTCAGATTAAATATGTCTGACCTTTTGTTTTTTACTTTACAGTTTTAACTGAAGACTGACTCAAAGAAGGAACTTCTGCTTCATCAAGAGGTCTCATTCCTTGGCTACACTGAGCATCTCCCAGAGAAGAGATGGTTCTCCCATACCAGGATTGGACACTGGAACAGCTGAAGATGATGTGGCTTAACCTTGGTTCATGGTGGCTGAAAGAACTACACCAGGGGAAGCTGAAGAGGTAAGTGAGGGGTCTGAGGAACACCAAATTGCCTTTGTAGAGTCACCCACCATCAGCTGAGGTATTGACTAAGCCCACAGAGTTGGCAAGGCCTCTTTGGTAAGTTGTTTTTTCTTTTCAGGTGCAGCGAGAGATGGAGAGCAGGAGCTGGGTAGGTGCCCATGCTGTGACTGAGGAGAATGATTTTAAATGCTTAAGCTTCACTGAAATGAGTTGGTGGGAAGGTAAGTTGTCAAATAGTGTTCACAAGTAGCACACTCACACTTACACTCACTTAGACGTTCACCAAATACAGTAATGCATAAGCAGCACACTAAATTCCTGTCAGAAAATCCCTGCTCTAAAAGCTCAGTCTGAAAAAAAATGGCAGAAAAGATGTCACATATTAAACACAATCACAAATTTACCCTGTAATGCTCCCGGCCTAAATAAAATACTTCCTGATACTAAAATTTTAATTCAAATATATGAAGTTTATACAAGCAGTACATTTTATCACAAAAATAGCCCTCAAAATAGCTTGCTGTTCCTGACAGGAAACTTTAAATATTAGAAAGGTACCAGATTTCTTAAATGGGAAATACTGCTAGAAAACCCATTAACAAAAATTGCATTTTTTTCTTAAAAGGACAATATTCTGTCTGGAAGGGTTCCCCAGTGGGGACTTTTCTACCGAAACTGAAGTGGAGGATTGGCTTCTGCTCCTGTGAAATATCTGAGTTGCTTCTTCATGAAGCAGTAAGAAAGTACTGAAGAATCTTAACTCTGGCTTCTGATTTTTCATGCAGAGTTGCCCAAGCAGCACTAAGAATGAAGGTGGGGGAGGTAGACAGACCTTTTTGGAAGTTAGCCAGTTGCTGTGTCCTGGGCAGGAAACAACTCATATAACCTAAAAGTTACTGCAGCAGTGGAAATGATGAACGTCTGCTACTTGCTTACCATAAGATATATATAAGAACCAGTGCATGGCAAGATTATTTATCCCTAGGTTTGAAGGAAGGTATTGGCCATCTTGAAGCTGTAGAAGTAGACAAAAATACGGGGAGCAACTGAAGGTGACAAAAAGTAAAAGAAAATAATATAAAGATCATGGCCAGAAGAAAAGGGAGGAAACCTGTAAAGCCCACAATTATATTGCTAAGGACAGAGAAAGTACAGCTGTATAAAAACTTGTAGTGATTGTACATGTCTAACTGATCACTTTTGCGGTATTACTAACAAGTGAGAAAGCCCACCAGGGATTGCCATATGTCTGAACAGACCATCAAAGCCTTAATGTATCCCTCTTGCTCTGTATGTCTGAAACATGTCCAAAGAGTGCTGAGGCTATTTGGTACACAAGGGATGTACAGGCTCAAAGAACCTCAGGACTTTCTTGCCCTAGACCTGAAACCAGCAAGGCAGCAAAGAAAATAGGCCACCAAAAAACACATGTCAACAAAATGAAGGGAGAAGGAAAGGATACCACCTCAGTCAAAAAAGGACAAAAAAGGGTGGGTAGAGGGTGGGATGCGGTACTGCAACAGTGATCAGTCAGACACTGACTGTTACTTTTAAGTTCTTACAGAACTGTACTATGTCCTTCTAATGATTACTGTTGGGGTATTACTAACAAGTGGGAAAAGTCTTAAAGCTTTCCAAGTGTCCGGGTGGAGGAATGCATACTTGAGCAGGAATCTAAGATTCCATGCAAGATGGACCCAGCAAAAACAGCTCTTGCCCTAGAAATGGCATTGATCTTATAATGCTTGTTAATAGCATATACAGAAGACCAAGTAACAGCTTCTAGAATATATCTGGAGTCTAGACCTTTGAAAAATGCAACAGAAGATGCTACAGCTCTGGTAGAGTGTGCTGTAAACAAAGCTGGAAGATCTTTACCATGGAAGGAATACTGAAAGGAGATAGTAGAAGAAAACCATTTGGAAATATTCTATTAGGAAACAGGAAGATCCAATGTTTTGTCCTGAAAGGAAAATAAGAGCTAGTCTGAGTTTTTGATAGTCTTGGTTTTCTCAAGATATAATCTCAGTTGTCTGTGAACACTTAAGAAAGCAAAATTCTCTCTCTCTTGCTCCCCTATTTTGAGAGGAGGGGAAAAAAGGTAGGGTGACTGACAGTCTGTTTCAAAGACAGTTTGTTGACCACTTTAGGCATAAAGGGATGGGTTAGTCCAGACAGGAAGCAGATTCAAAAAGGGGAAGAGTTACACAGCTACTATTTGTGCACCTCACTAAACAATCCAATCAGTAGTAGCAATGGGCGGTGTGTACAAAGGCCAGAGACTTAATCAACACGAGCGTATGACCGGCACTTACTGGGAATTCCTCGTTCTTGGGGAATAACTGCAATCTCTGGTCCCTATCACGAATGGGGTTCAGCGGATTATCTGGACCTGCCAGCCAAGGATAGACACATACTGATCCATTATTGCTCAATCTGGTGTGGCTGAAAGCCACTTGTCCCTTTAAGAAGTTGGAGGTGACCGAATGGGGACAGATAACTACCTGCATGCAAAACTATGCAGCATGGCTTCACCTTCACACCCCATCATAGTACATCTACTGCCCTACTCTCCTTTATTGAAACTATTGCTGAAGCCATGGACAAAAATTTACTGGTTTCTTGTCCCTTTCTTGACCTTTCTAAAGCATTTGATACCATATCACACTCCAAACTTCTCAATAAACTATCACAACTCATCTCCCTCTACTATTAAATGGTTCACTAGCTATCTCACTAATAGACAACAATCAGTAAGCTGGCAGGCTACCAGCTACCTTTACTTACCATTCCAAACTGGGGTACCACAAGGATCGATTTCTGGCCCTCTACTCTTTAATATTTTCATAAACCAACTGTATACTTCCTGTACAGCATCCTCCCTAACACAATATGTGGATGACTCTACCCTTGTTATCTGTTCTGACAGTTTCTCTAACCTCCTCTCTACTACTCAACATAGCTTCCTAGTTGTAGAAAAATGGCTAACCAACATCCAACTAATTCTAAATCCAAAAAAAAAAAAACAAAGCTACTACTCTTTTTTCCAAAAACCCTCTCTAACCTCAAAACAGCCTTCACCATTTCTTCTCTCAACAATACCATCATACAACCTGATCCACATAATAAACATCTTGGTATTATTATCAATGACCAATTAAAATGTGATACTCATATACAGCACTGTATGAAAAAGACCAATCAAAAACTCGGCTTACTCTACAGACATAAAAAATATCTAGCCCTTGACTCTAGACAGAAGCTATCTCAGACCTTCCTCTTTCCGTGTCTACTTTATGCCTCCCCCATCTTTTCACATCTACAGTCTACCCTTCTGGCTTATCTCTGTCAATCATACTATAGTGCAACCCTACAAATCTCATCACTGTCAAGCACTAAAACAACTCCAGTGGCTTGATTCCCCCAGCACCTACTTCACTGCAAGCTGCAAGTGACTCATACTCTACTCTTAAAACCCCTTTCCTGTCCTGCTCTAGCCTCACTAATATCACATTATACCCCCCCCCCCCCAGAACTCTTCACAGCTCTGACCAGCTCCTTCTGGAGACCTATAAACCAAACAAAAACATTGGTAAACTTCTTTACGAATATAGTATTTCCAATGCATGGAACAAACTCCCCCTTAACATCTGAATCATTTCTAAGATAAGTTTCTTTAAATCTGAACTTAAAACTTTTCTCCTAAATGCCAAAACCTGTCACTGCAATGATCTCACTTAAATCCCACCTTACCACATTACTACCTCTCACACTTTTAACACCTGCCTATTGCAAGTGTCCTATCTCATTTGCATCTCGAAAATATGTAATGTTTGTACTGCATGTTATGCACATTATTGTAATGTTTATGTGAACTTCATTCTCAAGCCTTTTGTAAATTTCTAATGTTCTCATGTAAAGCACATTATTGTAATGTTTGCATAAAACTTCATTGTCAGATGTTTTTCTTTTTTGTAACTTTGTAATAACTGTCTGGAGCTTTTCTCTTCAGGTCTCCACTGGAAACGGGCTACTGGCTCAGTTGGACTAACCCGGTTAACAAATGACAAATAATAAATAAATAAGAGTTAACTTTTCTAAAACATAATTCAGGTCTCAAGGGGAGGAGGTACATTTTCTAGGGGATCTGAAGTAAAGGATGCTTTTTAAAAATGTTTTAACCTCGTATCTTTATTAAATTTTCATGGAGAACAAAGGTGGATCAAAAGTAAGGCAGACAGAAATGGCTGACAGATGTGCTTTTAAGGAAGAATATGTCAGCTCTGAATTGAGTAGCTCACACAAGTAAGAAAGGATGACAGGAATGCCCATGTTCTTGATTCTTTTTGGGGCACTAGAAAGAAAATTGTTTCCATTTAGAAATATACGATCCCTTTGTATCAGGTTTTCTAGTTTCCTGTAATACCTGCAATGGTTTGCAATCAAATGGCAGAAAATGACTTACGCAACAGGCACCTCCTCAAACATGGTAGGAGCGACAGGCAGAATGTCAACGTTCAGATGTATGTCTGTTCGCAAGGATGTACAGAAGTAAGGGTTAGGAAGAATCTACATCTACGGTAACTGTCGACTTTAACATCGACAAATGGCTGTCGATGTTATGTGTCGATGTTCCAACCTACTTAATATGCATGAGGTCAATCAAATGCATGGCGGATACGATCATTCACAATTTTGAATTTCAGGCTTTTGATAGTAATCCACCTGTAACATGTCCTCTGAGAATAAGTGCCTTATGGGAATTAAAGTCTGGTTATCCAGAGAATTAGATTCAGAGTCTGAAGGTCTGGATGAATTAGAGAGCCCTTTTGTTATGTCAGCAAGTCCATCCTATGAGGCAACTTGTTATGATTGTCTTGTGTCAGATGTAAAAGAAGGAGGAACCAATGCAGTCTGGTCCAGAAAGGAGTCACCGGCAAGATTTTTGGTTTGTCCTTCTTGATCTTCAGACAAACCTTGGGAATTAGGGGTAAGAGATGGAATACATAGGGGAATCTCCCCTTCAGTGAAAAAGACATGGTATCCATTTTCCAAATTTCTGGGCATGCAATCTTTTAAGAAAGAGCCTGAGCTGTCTGTTCTGATTGAAGGCAAACAGATCTATCTGAGGGGATCCCCACTGATGGAAATTCTGCAGGAAGGTATCTCTGTTTAGCATCTATTCATGAAGGTTTGCCTGGGATCTGCTTAAGTAATCTCCCACTGAATTGTTCTCTGAAGGAATGTAAACTGCTGCCAATGACAGATTGTGCTGTATGGCTATGCCTCGAGTAGTCATTGCTAGTCTGTAAAGGTAGTAGGAGATTGTCCTACCTTGCTTGTGTATGTAACAAATAACTGTGGTATTGTCTGTACGTATTCAAAGAGGGCCTGGGGACTAGAGGTGATTCAGAGATTGTAAGGCTGGTATCACTGCATTAATTTATCTAATTCTTATCCAGTTCTTTCTTTTCTGGACCATATGTCCTGGACTTTTACATTCATAGCTCAAGCTCCCCAAGCCGGGTCTGAAACATCTGAGTAAAGGTCCTGACAAGGGAGAGGAATCAGAGAGGGCAATCCTGGATTGAGGGATATATGATTGATACACTAATGAAACTCCTTCTTGATGAATGGCAAGAGAGGAAAGGTGAAATTCAGAGGATGGCAATGTTGTGTCCATATTTATCTGACATGCCACTGAATCTTCCTGATATGGTCCAAGGAATCATTGGATAGTGGCAGCCATAAACCCAGAGCACTCAAGATCTCTTTTGCTGAGGTTACATCTAGAGGAAGAAGAGATTAGAAGTATTCCATTAAGAACACCACTTTGTCCTGAGGAGGAAAAGCAGTCATTGACATAGAGTTGAGCCTGCAACCCAGAAACACCAGATCTTGGAATGGAACCTGCTTGGACTTTTTTGAGGTTTAAGGTGAACTCCAGACAGTGCAATATGTTTTTTTTTTTTGGTAAAACTGAAGTCTAAAAGCAGTTTGTCCAGGTAAGGGAAAAGTTGTATTCCCTGGAGCCTGAATGCAGCAACTGGACCTAAGCACTTGGTTAAAACTCTTGTTGCAGTAGAGAGTCAAAAAGGTAAAGCACAAAACTGAAAATGATATTCCAAAACAGAGAGTCTTAAAAACTTCCTGTGATCTGTATGGATTGGAATATGAAATTATGCAACTTTAATGTCCAGGGTTATTAAGAAAGCCTAAGGCAGAATCATGGGATCATGAGGCATCATCGAAGGTAATAGCATTAGACATACCTCTCAACTGTCCAGATTTTTGTAGAATGTCCAGATTTTTGCATTATATTTTTGGTCTGTCCCTCCTAAATTTTTGTTTTTCTGGCAAAACACTGAGGAATGAAGTCACTAAATAATGACATTCATTTACGTTACAGACTTCATATAATTCGAAAATGCATGTAAATACAAAAAAAGAAGTTATGTACTTACCATAACGTTCCATGTTTGTAGTCCATCTCACCTATATTCTTGATGGATAGCTCTGACTTGGCTGATACTAAATCTTGAGAGCTTTTACTGGCTCTAGGCTAGCCCCTATCCCATAGTGCCTCATGGCAATTCCCCAGATCTAGTTTGCAAGAAAGCACAGAATACCTATCAGGTAAGAATAAGAAAGAAGCTGTATAAATACAGCAAAGGATTAGAAATATAATCCATTCCAGGTGGACAATAAAAGAACATTGTCAGGCATCACCAAAAAAGGTCCACCAAATCCCCCAGAAACAGGAAGTTGGTTGGAGGGAGGGACGCAAGAATATAGGTGAGATGGACTGCAAACATGGAACCTTATGGTAAGTACATAATTTAAGTTATGTAGTCCTATCTCACCGTAATTCTTGCTGGATGGGACAGCGTCCCTAGCACCTTTATCTCGGGTGGCTCAAGAGAAGAGACTCTTTAGCACAGTGGACCCAAAGGATGACCTGTCCCGGGAGGCCAAATCCAATTTGTAAGGAGTGACAAATGTATGTGGTCTTGCCCAAGTATCTGCTGCACAAATAGTATCAATTGAGAGTCTAAATCTAAAGGTACATGAAGTAGCTATAGCCCCAGTAGAGTGACCTTTAGCTTTGACAGGTAATTGTCTACCAGCTTGTTGATAAGCAAAGGATATGCAATCTGAAAGCCATTTCGAAAGAGTAAATTTAGAAACAGGCAAGCCTTTCCTTTAGTCAGAAAAAGAAACAAAAAGTTGATCAGATTTCCTGATTTTAGTCCTGTGCATATCAAACCTGAGTATCCTGTGGACATCTAGCTGGTGTAGTCTATACTCTGATTTATTAGAGTGGTTTGAAAAAAAACACAGGTAACTCAATGGTAGTATTCAGGTTGTGTTCTGAGCATACCTTAGGAAGAAAGGAAGGATTTGTCCTGAGAGAGACTCTATACTTGTGAAAGATAATGTAAGGAGGTTGAATAGTTAGGGTTTGAAGTTCCAAGACTCTCCTAGCCGATGTTATGGCTACCAAGAACAAGGTTTTCCATGATAACAACTTTAAGTCTGATGACGAGGATGGCTCAAAGGGTGCAGACATCAAAGATGAGAGGACTAAATTTAAGTCCCAGGGTTCTAATGGTTGTTTTATTGGGGGCCTAAGAAGAAGAACTCCTTTTAAGAAAGTTTTACACAGGGAATGCTGCATGATTGGATTTCCCATGAAACCAAAATGGAAATTGGAAATGGCAGCTAATTGAACTCTAACTGTAGTGGCTGCCATTCCTTCATGAAAAATTGTTGTTAGGAAGGATAAAATGGATTCTAAAGGAGCTGTATATGGATCTAAGCCCTGATTCATAGCTCAAAGGGAAAACCTTTTCCATTTGCTAGAATATAGTTTCTGAATGGAAGGTTTATGGGATGAAATTAAGATGTGTTTGACCACTGGGGATAAGGGAATACACGTGGCTATTTGTGGAATTGGAGCTGCCATGCTGTCAATTTGATGGTGTGGATGGAGTAATGGAACTGTCCCGAATGATGAATCAGGAAATCTGGAGATGGGTCCAGAATCCATGGTTCCTCTAAGAGGTAGGGCCACAGGAAAGAAAACCAAACTTGTTGAGGCCAATAAGGAGCAATGAGGATCAAGGAACTCCTAAACTGTCTTGCTTTCTGTATTACTTTGGGGATGAGTGGAAAAGTAGGAAAGGCATAAAGAAGTCCCGGGGGCCAGTCGTGAACTAGAGCATCCCTGGGTGACATCCCCAGATGGGGAATGAGGGCAAAGTAGCTGCTGCATTTGGTGTTCAGGTGAGTGGCAAATAGATTGCAGCAAGGCTGGCCCAATCTGTGAAAGATCTCTTTCGCAACCATTGGATTCAGGGACCACTCATGAGGCATCAGAATTGCTTGGCTGACTTTGTCCGCAATTACATTGGATTTCCCCGGGATATGCATTGCTATCAGGAAGCATTGAGTATCCATCACCCATTTCCAAACTCTTAAAGCCTTTTGGCAAAGCGGGTAAGACTTGGTTCCCCCTGCTTGTTTATGTACCACACGACAGACATGTTGTCTGAATCGCAATCGTCCCGGTGGGAAGGGAGCTGTAAAGTGCTTGCAACACATATAGCACCACTCTCATCTCCAGAATATTGATGTGCAAGTGGTTCACGTGGTTCTGCCAAATACCTTGGACTATCAATCCCAGATAATGCCCCCCCCCCCTATCTGGGAAGCGTCCGTGGTCAAAACTGCTTTCTCTTGGGGAGGAACAAGTGGACGACCTAGGAAAAGTTGTTTCGTGTGTAACCACCATGTCAGATCCTTTTTGCATGTGTTTGTTATTAATATCTGGTGAGACAATGGAAGGTCTTGCATCGACCATTGTGCAAATAGCATCCATTGGAGAATCCTCATATGTAGGCAAGCAAGAGGAACTAATTGGATAGCGGAAGCCATAGTCCCTAGGACTTGAAGGACTACTCTGGCCTGGACTCTTTGTTTGTTTATTAAGGATCTGACCTGACTGCATAGAGATTCCATTCTTTCCTGTGTTAGCTTTACTGACATGGTGGTTGTGTCTATTTCTGAGCCTAGATATACAATATGCTGCGAGGGGGATAAGACTGACTTTTGCAAGTTGACAGTGATGCCTAGACTGGCGCACAAGGATATAGTCTCATCCCTGGTCCTTATGAGTTGATGCTTGGTGGTAGCAGTGAGGAGCCAGTTGTCTAGGTATGGAAACACCTGGAATCCTTGACATCTCAGGTGAGCCATTACTACTGCCATGCATTTGGTAAACACTCTGGGGGTGGTAGTAAGGCCAAAGGGCAGTGTTTTGAACTGAAAATGACTGGCTCCCAGCCGGAAGCGTAAGTGTCTCCTGGAGTGCCTGTACATTTTGATGTGGTAGTACGCATCCTGGAGATCAATTGAGCACATCCAGTTGTCTTTCCTGACCAAGGAAAATATCAACTACAGAGTGACCATTTGGAACTTTGATTTTCTTACATGCTTGTTGAGCCTGCTGAGATCTAGAATTGATCTCCAGTCCCCTGTCTTTTTTGGAACTAAAAAGAATCGAGAGTAAGTTCCAGATCCTACTTGCTCTGCGGGGACTTCTTGGATGACTCTTTTTTGCAGCAACAAGATGACCTCTGATGTTGCACGGTCTAGTTGGATGGGTGGTATGTCTGGAAGAGACCATTTTGTTGGGGGTTCAGAAACAAAGGGAATCAGGTAACCTCTGGATATTATAGTGTGTACCCAATGATCTTGAGTGATAGTTAGCCAGGCGCTTCGGTACAGTGATATACAACCGCCGACTGCCTCCAGAGATGGACAGTCGGCAACCCCTCAGGGTCAATAGAAGGGACGATCAGAGAAAGCTTCTCTGCCTCCCTGATGTTGCAGACCTCCTCTACCGCGAGGGTGGCATCTTCCATTATATCCTTCCCCTCTGCCTCTGCAGGAGGGTTGACCTTGTGCCTGAGGAAAATCTTTTTGGGATTTGTGGAACCACATTTTCCCTCCTGTATTACCCTTGGGATAGGGTCTGGATGGGAGAGAGAAACGGACTCCAATGGCAGATAAGGTTTTGCCTTCCTGCTCGCACCTAGTCAAAGTCTCTTTCACTTGGGGTCCAAAAAGAGATGAACCATCAAAGGGAACATTAGTGAAGGAAGACTTGAAGGATTCCATATAATTACAAAGATGCATCCACAAATGTCTTCTAAGGGATATTCCTGCTGCGGCTGCCCTACTCACTCCATCTGCCACATATGAAATCAGCCTCATGGAGGAGTTAGCTATGGAAGTAGGGGTGGAGAGCTGTGTAGAAACCTTATCCATGGAACCCGGAGCTACTGAACCCTGGAGGGTATCTCCTGACTCTTTCAGGAGAATCCTCTGAAGTTGAATAAAATGCGTCAGATAATTCAGTGATCTTAATGTAAATGTCACTGAAGAAAAAGTACACTTCCCACACCTATCCATCATCCTGGACTCCTTGTTAAATGGATGGATATTCAAAGACATCTCAGATAATTCCTTCTTGTTGGCCGCTGCTACCACCATAGCATCAACTGGAACTCCCTTACTAAGAAAAGACTTGCCCTCTGGTGCTGCCATAAATTTGTTTGGCCTCCTTGGTACGGCTTCCACTGAATCTGGAGAGGTCGAGGCTTTCCGCAATATGACCCCCAAAAGTTGGTTATAAGATGGTGTCACCCAGGAGGTGGAAGGTCGGGAGCCAAAGGCCTCAAGATACATTGATTCATCCTCAGTAGGGTTAGAGGTCTTCCAGTCACCCCTCTGTCTAAGGATTTCTGGGATGTCAGAAAAAGATTAGGCAACAAAAATAAGCCAGCAAGAATGGGCCACAGTCACATCCAAATTCCTTTATTGAATAAGGTGAAAAAGATATCACCTTATAAGTCCATAGTGGAAAAAACCACAAATATTCAAACCGGTTTCGGCTCCTAGGAGCCTTCTTCAGTGAAATACAAAGAATAATGCAGAACCAGAGTATCAGGATACATACATATATAAGTAATTAGACAATATCTTAAAGCCAATCACAACAAGACATGGAAATTAGTTATAATTGGTCATTAAGACCAGGTGGAAACAAAGCTCCAAGTTTTATAATCCACCTTCTTTCCTTGGAGCTAAGCAATTGTTGCCAAAAATGTTTTGTTAAGCAATGCTTGTATAATGCATTGCTTATTCGTTTATTTTTAATGTCGCTCAGATGCTCACAAATTCTAAGTCGGAAAAAGAGACATCCTCAAAGGGGGATCTAGGGGACCTTTCTGATTCCTCTAAATCAGTGTCTGACATGACAGACTCAGGGGAGTCAACATGTTTCCTCTTACATAGCCTCTTCTGAAGGAGCTCTCCAGTGGGATAATCTGGGGAGGTCTCGGAAGAGGGAGCACCTCCAATGGGGGCTACGTGGGCCTCTGGTTCCCTACGCTGTGAGGATGGCAGGGGGGAAGAGGTTGCTGCCTGCTGCTGGTGGAACATAGGTTCCAAAGGAATGGCTTTGGCAGAGTATAAAGCCTTCTCTATAGCTTCAAAAGCCTCACCCCCCCACTCTGAAGAAGACCTCCGCTCTGAGAGGGTGGATGGTTGACTCCTAGCAAGATGGAATGGCTCCAAATGTAGAAGTGGGAGCTGAGCTGAGTCGGGCTGAGGCTCCAAGAGGGAGGGTCGGTTCTGATGAGAACCCAGGGTGATTGTCCCCCTCAGAGTCGACACAAGAGTGTCAGATCCCAGAACCCTCGGCTCCAGACTGAGCCATTGAGGATAGAGTAATTGGCTCCAAGGAAACAAGTTGAATCCCCGGAGCCAAAGGGTCAAAGACGGAGGAACCTAATGTAATGGGCTCCGACAGCAAAGCAGTCAGAGGAGGAACAGTGGTCGGTAAGGGGGTCAGCTCTGAGACCTTTGTGTCTGGAGGGGCCAATTTTCTAGCCAGAGTTGGATCCAACAGCAAACTCTTCACCACCCTCTCGATGTCCTCATCTGATAGGGTCCTGGAGGATCTGGTAGAAACAGGAGACCTCCTTCTCTCCAAAAAAGGAGATCTCAATGTAGGAGATACAGTCTCGATGTCGGGCAAAACTTTCGGTACCGAAGACTGTCTTGGAACCGATGAAATAGACGGCATCGAAGATGAAGCAGAGTTGGAACCGGAACTTCTTGGTAACGACACTTTAGTCTTTTTGGTCAACTCCGAAGCTGGGGCCGATGATGTTTTCTTTGAGGATTTTGGAGCTGCCTGACTAAGATCCAGCTGTTCCTGGAAGGAACTGGCCATGAGACCCCTGTCAATGAGTTTTCTCTTCCTTTCATTCAAAACTCTTGTGCTAAAAGCATGACAGAAGGTGCAGGGCTCCAGTAAATGGACTTTGCCAAGACAATATACACAACTAGTGTGGCTGTCTGTAAGAGACATTTTCTGCACACACCTATCACATTTTTTGAACCCTGAAGGGCGATGATCCTTGTGATCTTTATCTTTATCTTTCGACATTCTTAGACTCTAAGACAAAAAGATAATAACAGTAAAAGTACTGACAACAAGAAAGGTAAGAAGAGAAAGAGATTTTTTTTTTACAACAGTCACACACACACACACACACACACACAAACACACACACACACACACACAAACACACACAGGGAGGAAAGGTCCTCTAACTTTAACGGGCACTATGGCCCTCTAACTTAAACAGGCAGTACAGTCCTAAGGGGGGAATAGGGGTTGAAAACTTTCAAAAACAGTCGCACAAGACAGAAGAAACTATCTCTATATATATATATAACAAGTAGAAAAAAGGTAGAAAAGGACTACATATAGTAAAAAATCATTTTACTTAGCCAACGAGCCAGTAACACACAACCTCGAAGCTTTCACAGCAAACAAGATCTGGGTATTGTCATGAGGCACCATGGGATAGGGGCTAGCCTTGAGCCAGTAAAAGCTCTCGAGCTTTAGTATCAGCCGAGTCGGAGCCGAATATCGGCTCCGAACCCATCCAGCAAGAATTACGGAGAGATAGGAATACATAACATCTGTTATTTTAGCAACTTTCTAAGTTTGTAAGAGCAATATTTAAAATCTGTCCCTATTTTTGGGTCTTTGTTCATCAGTTCATAGGTAGGTACTAGGCTACCTGCCCAAAGGCATTTATAAGCCTAGCCAGAATGTGTTGACGTTCGCTGCCCCCTTAGATTAGTTCCTTGTGCCTCTGTCCAAAAAAGCCACTGAAGTGATCCCCGGGGTAAACTTTCTGTTTCCCATCCACTCGTCAAGGATTCTCTTGAAGTGTGTTAGTGAGGAGCTCTGCCTAATGTAGATTGGAATATTGTTCCAAAGCATGGGAAGTCTCTGGGACAGGAATCTATCCCTCCAGCACGTCCTATTTATTGTTGTGGTGAGGTTTAGACCCCTAGAACGTGTGGCTCAAGGGGATAAGCTTTTCTTTAGGTGGAGCATGGTTCCCCCATAATTTTAGGCTTTGTCCAGATTTCTTGTGTTTAAGAGGTTGAGAGGTATGGCATTAGACAACCATTTGGAAATAGGCTGTTTTGACATGGGTTGTCCCTTTTTCCTACCTTCACAAGAAATTAACAATTTATCTGAAGATCTGAAAGATTTAGTTCTGCCATGATAGTACCAGAGTTGTCTGATGACATCCAAGGTATAGAGTACCCTTTCTCCCTAAATTTTTTTAGGTTCAGGAAAGAAAACAGGGAGATGGATAGTTTGGGTAAAAGTAAATTAAACTACCACTTTAGGCATAAAAGAAGGATTAGTTTTGAAAGAAACTCTGTATCTGTGGAAAATGAGATAGAGTTGACTCACCTTAAGAGCTTACAACTCAGATACTGTTCTTGCATAGGTCACAGCAATCAGTAAAACTCTTGTTAAGAACCTCAAGCCAACCAGGTTAGCTGGTTCAAATAGAGCAGGTATTAGCTTCTCTAATGAAAAAAATAAGATATGAAGAAGGATCCACTGATTTACTTGGAGGCTTATTGTGAAAAACCCCTTTCAGAAACATTTTAACATGAGAGTGCCTTGAAAGATGAGGATCCATGGGAAGACATGCTGAAATGGCTGATAAATAAACCTTGATAGAGGAATAAGAAAGGCCATAGGATAGTAACTCAGACAAACATTGCGAAACCAGAGAACAACTAGCTCTGAATTGGTACTGGTTATGTTGCTGACACCAAATAAAAAAAACGTTTCTGTTTGCCTAATATATTATTTTCTAAGAGCAGTCTTTCTTGCATCCATTAGTACTTGCTGCTTGTCCTCAGTAAACAGGTGTCTAAAAGGAATTAAGATCCTATGAACCAAGCAGTCAGTTGAAGTTGATGGATGTCAGGGGGTATCAAACACCCCTGTTGTGTGAATAGATCCAGTCTGTGACAGAGCTTGTGGCAACTTTCCCTAGCTATTTCAAAAAGAAGGGACAGCCACATTTGCCTGGGCCAGAAAGGACATACCACCATGGTCATGTGGGATTCCTTCTGGATTTTAGCGGAAAGAGTTGAAAAGCATCCAGGAACATTCCTGTCCAAAGAAAAGAAAAGGCATCTGTCTTCCAAGCCTTCTTACATGGAGTCCTGGAACAAAGTCTTGCCAGTTGATTGTTCAGAGAGAAGGCAAAGAGGTCTGCTTGAGGAACTCCCCACAGATGTACCAAATCTTGGAACATCCCCAGATCTAGTTCCCATTCATGAGGGTCTGCTCTGGCCTTGCTCAGCTTGTCTGCCACACAGTTTTGCTCCAAGAAAATGTAAAATGCCCGTAGAGGGAGACTGTGCTGTGAAGCTATATCCCAAGCTAACATGGCTAGTCTGCAAAGGGGTTATAACCTAGTTCCACCCTGCCTGATGTACCACATGGCTGTGGTATTGTCTGTAACAACTCGAAGAGGTCCTGGGGACCAAATATGATTCCGAGTTGAGTGCCTTGATCATGGCAAGAATCGCATTGATATTTATGTGCTTGCCTCTGTCCTTGGTGTCCCACACACCCTGCATGCTTATCCCTCTTGAAACTGCTCTCTAACAAAGTCTGAAGCATCTGTGGTGACTGACTGCTTTGGAACAGTGAGGGAGAAGGGAGACCTGTATCTAAGAATACCTGTTGTCTCCACCAAATTAATTATATTCTGATAAACCCCAGCACTGGGATTTGAAAAGACAAAGAGTGTTGATGCTGGAGACTTCTGATACTACTATGTCTTTCTCATGTGAAGTCTTGCCAGAGTATCATGACAATCATAAAAGCCGTAAGACCCAAAATCCAGAGGTATTCCCTCCCAGTGATTGAAGTTTGAGAGGAAAACTTAGAAACAGGTCTAAAAGTCGGTCTATTTTTTTTTCCTGTGGAAGAAAGGCTCTTTGAACTGAGGTGTCTAATTGATGTCCCAAGAGCACAATCCTGTGTGAGGGACTCAAGGAACACTTTTGAATGTTCTCTTGGAATCCTAGCTTGTGTAAGAGATCTCTCCCCAAGACAGAAAGAGAGAGAGAGAGAGAGAGAGATTCCTGACACATTGAAAAATACTCTGCAAAGATAATCAAGTCATTTAAATATGGAGAAATGTGAATACCCTGTAGTCTGCAATGAGCTCTAACTGGAGCTAGACACTTTGTGAACACTCTTGGTGCAGTGGATAGTCCAAAGTGTAAGGCAGAAAACTGATAATGTGATCCAGACATAAACAAAGCCTTAAGAAACACCTGAAGTCTGGATGAATAGGGATGTGATGATAAGTATTTTGTAAGTCTACTGTTACCAGGAAACTTGAAAGCAGAAGAACAGATAACAGGTTGTAAAGTGACATAATTTTGAATTTGGGCACTATCATTAACAGGCATAGGAAAATAAGATCCAGAACTATTTCCCAAACATTTTTCTTTCTTATGCACTAAGAATATCCTTGAATAAAAACCCTTACCCACCTGAGAATGAGGAACTGGTTATAACACTGCTTAGGGCACCATGTGATGAAGAACTGGTGGAAACAAAAGAGTGTGATATGGAGGATAAGGAATGACTCCCTGAAAGGAGGAATTTCCTCTTATTGCCATCTGTTATGAATGATCTTCACAACCCATTTATCTGAAACTATCTGTTGCCAAAGAGAAAAATGGAGATTCAACCTTACTGGAAGAAAAAAAGGGGGACCAGGGTGGGAGGGGGGTCACAAGGTCTCTTGAATAGCCATAAGACTTGTTGGACTGTTCTTGCTTTTGGGAGGTTCCAGACTTCCTTTTGGAGTCCCTTGCCATTTCTTTTTGAACTTCTGTTTACCTGTATTTTTATTGAGACTGTTTATTCCGCTGTTTGATAAAACTGGATGAGGAGTTGCAGAATCCCTTAGAAATTTTAGAAAAGGAGGGCTGAAAATCTTAGATATTCGGTGGATCACTTTACCCCTTTCATCACATTTTTGATCACCTCTGCAGCACAGGGGACAAAAACAAAATCTCTATCCAAGGAGGAAATTAAAATCTTATTTTTAACATCATCTGGGATATTCTGAGAATGCAGCCATAAACTTCCTCAAAACAGTACTAGTGGCCATAACCTTGGAATAAGTAATAATAGAGTCATATACACACTGTAAGCAGTGAATAGTGATCTGTACAAAAGAAGAAACTAAATCATTTAAAGCAGGTTTGTCCAGACATGAAGAAACTGCAGATAAAACATTCAGCATACTTTCACAAATAGTCGAACAGACTTTAATATTTGAGCCTGGCAGTTCAGATTTCTGAAAAGTTGCAGAAGTATACACATTTTCTCTCATGCTTATCAATAATTTTCCAGTCCTTATCAGAAAAAGTAGAACTGGAGTTAACTAAGTATTTACCAGCAGTGGGCTCAACTAAAGCTATAGCTGCTGGGTCAGGTGGGAATAGTATAAAAAAAGCTTAAAAGACTGAGGAACTTTATACACCCTTTCTGCCTTTTTAGGGGGCAGCTGACTGACTATCAGGGAAACTGCAGGCAGTACACACATCCTCTAAAGCAGACAGAACAAGAATAATGGGTGTTGGTTATGGAAATTACTTCTGTAACAACTCATAGTATTTTCTGAGTGACAGAGAAACCTCAGTGTTATCCCACTGAAAACACTGGTATATTCTAGTAATAGTCTCAGAGAAACAGAAACAACCATAGACAAAACTAGAAACTGAGCTATACTCTGAGTCTGAATCAGAAATGTTAGGACAAAACCCTGCATCTGTCCCTTCATCTTCCTGTTCAGATCCATAATCTTGAATCTATTCAGGAAAAGAGTATCTCTCTCTTTTACCAGGATGTACTAAACAAGAAGGATTAATAGCCTGAATTAAACCCTGAGCCAGACCAAGTAAACTACTCCTGTCTAAAGAAATTTGAGAAGTAGAGGCATGCTCAGTTTTCTGTTTCTTCTTGACAGGAAAAATGGGGGCAACCGTGTTACTAATGGCAGCAGCAGCTTCCCCAGGGATGGGCACAGCATTTTGACAGAACAGGGAAACCTTCCTTCTTCCTTCTCCCAGGACTGACAAGAATGTCTACCCTTTACCCACCAAGGGAACCCCAATAGCTGCAGAGGAGTGGCTAATTTTCAGTCCACAGCTGCTGTAGGTGCTACAGCAGGGGATCCGTGGTAAAAGATGAGTGGTCTGAGGAGGTATGACAAATGGCCACAGCAGAGTCACCCACCTTTGGTTGAGGCAAATTGCTAGCCTGCTGTGGTGCCAAAGCCTGTTTGCTTAACTTTTTCTGTTTGTGGCTGGAAGAAAGACTGGCCAAAGAACCAGTAGCTTCTTCATAGATTCATAGGATCATAGGCAAGTACTGGGCTAGCTGCCCTTGCATGCCTTTTTAAGCCTAGCCAATTTCTCCAAAGTGTGAATCCAACCCTGTATCTTGTATAAATGAGGTAAACACCTTTACCATTAATTCACCCCCCAACTCATGTTCCATGGTCAA
Source organism: Protopterus annectens (assembly GCF_019279795.1). Lineage (NCBI taxonomy): Eukaryota > Metazoa > Chordata > Ceratodontiformes > Protopteridae > Protopterus > Protopterus annectens. Next base: position 254,775,368 of record NC_056727.1, on the reverse strand, counting down.
GATGAAAATGGTGCCGCTTTCCTGGGGAAGACAAGCAGCAAATGCCAGTAAAAGGTATAAGTCTTTAAAAGCTACTTTTTTACAGAAAAACACATTAAAAAGCACTTTAAAACACTTGGCCAGCTCCCACAAAGTAAAATAAACAACGTTTATCCACAAATAAATGGTTTTCGGTTACTTTACATAACTTTTAAACTGTCAGGAAAAAAGATCAATCCTGTTTAAAAGTAAGATACAGACTCATGATAGTCCATTAAAAGAGAAAATTCCTACCTTCAAAATATTTTTCCTGAAGAGAAAAGTGATAAAATACAAACAATATTTAGAAAATCGAAGTTTTTTCCCCAAAGAGAAATTATCTGCCCAGAGAAAGAACAACAGGTTTATTTTTATAGCCCCACAACTTTTGCTCTTCTCTAACAGATTTTGTCCAGATCTTCAGCAGTAGTACTGACACACAAATCCCTCTGTTTGGTATCTTAGCCTCTCTCTCTCCTTCCCTCTATACCCCCATCTTCATGGTATGTTTCTGTTGCCAGTGTGTGTACATTGAATTTTATTTGCCTAGCATTGTCCTCTTTCATATCTGTAGCCTCCCTGTCACAGATGGCATAAAAGCTCTGAAGGAACTGGCACACAGACCATTAATTTTGCACAGCTCTGCTCAAGCTGTTAATTATTTGGGTGTGCAAAAGTTTCCCCTTAAGCTTTGGAAGCAGGATGGCTGTCACATCCCATGTAGGATACAACCGATATAGTTAAGGCTACTACCACAGTGATCATTTGAATGCCTACTGTTAACGGTGAGCTTACTTACACAACTGTACTTTCTTACACAAGACATCTCCCACAAACTAAGGGATCACACACTGTCCATTAAAGTACCAAATGCTTCTTGAAGTTCTGGTGTTACATATATTAAAACTTAAATCAGCAACATCATCAGTACCTACATAATTTTTTTTAGTATCATATTTCAGTCCAACATAAAGTCCACTGTTAGTTTGTCTCCCAAACCAACATATTTTAGTAATTACAGAGAATAACGTAAGGAATTTTGTAGGTACTGACAAACATTTCAAATTCTAGAAAGAAATAGAGCTGGATCCTCCTCTTAGTTTAGAATCTTGGCTTCATAACTAAAGTTTGATACAAGAGTGACTGACATTCAAAAAAGCAATCACTAAGCAGTGAATTGACAGTTAAGCATCCACATCTAAAATTTGCTGTTACACACTAAAGCATTTTGCCTGCTTGCATCACGCAATAGTGTTCTGCTTCTGATATACACTAATTTGAAGATCACTGTATCTTAGAGGAAAAATTTATTTTCTGAGATACTGCAGTCTCAAGTATTTTCATACAAGCAACTCAGCATTTGTGATCACTCTTTAGAATGTCAAGTCAGTCACTCATGTCAAACTTTAGATTAGTACACCATGGTCTCACCACCATATTATGCCCTTACAGTTTCAGATTCATCTTCACTGAGCAGTTTTCTTGCAAGCTTTTTAAAACTATAGAAGATAGTCAAGCTTCCAAAATCAAAATGGTCAGTCATTCATCTACTGGCTACTCTTCAATGTGTCATAAAATTTAATGGTCACGGAAGGATTCACAATCACAACCAAAAATGCCTGGAAGAGTTAAAAAAGTGCTTAAAGCATTCAGGTACAGGCAATATTTACATAATTGCAAAATACAAAAACTGTCCTTTGGCATCTTTACTCTTGAATAAGGATTCCAGATTACTAGCTAGATATGAGAATAAGATGAATACTATAGAACTTTACTAGAACTCTGTTTTATTTGTCTGTTCTGATAAAATATCAGAATGTTTAGTTTTTCTGGTACTTGCGTATTATCGTAACCACGCATTCTCGCCAGCACTTTAACTATGTTATCGGAACCATTCATTCTTGGCAGCACTGTAAATCAACAAAAAAAGCTCCTGCCTTACGTTTACAGCTAAAATATTGCTGGTGTGCTGCAATTACTTAAATTTTATGAAAGATGGTTTAAGACTGTGGCTTACTTACATAACAACCAGGCATTCTTCCTTTATATAGCAGACACTGTATATTTGCTGAAGTCATATATAAGCTGCTAATAAAAATTACAGTAATGTTGGTGATGGGACACTGGTTTACGGTTCACAAAAATGAATTTCCGTTTTCATGAGATTAAATTATGACATTGATTTTTTAAGTGCAATTTACAGTCATTACAGTTTGTAATCCTTATGTAATGTGCAAAATGAATCTCCGATGCACGACAAGATGGGATGGTACAGATGCTCATGATCTGACTGTCACTGTCCCTTGCAAAATGGTGTATTAAAGACAGTGAAATTGAAGGGATTTCTTATTTGTAAGTACCGTTGTTCGTTTTCCGATACTTGGAGGCATCATCAACAAATGGTAGTATGGGAAAAGGAAATCAGTGTAGCTGGTCTGTGGGGCCTTACTGACACATTCAAAAAAATAATGGATAGCTCATACCCCTCAACTTCTTAGCACAAAAAACCTGAACAAAGCCAAAAAAATGGACAGATATTAAATATCACTCTAAAAACAAATGGTACTCGCATATAAGAAATCACTTCAGTTTCACTCCCCAGGATTCATGAAGCTTGCACCAGGCTCAGGCGTAGCATAGGCAGTATAACGCCAAATATGGCCGGCGAGCGATTCAGGTACGATCCAATTCCACGTGCACTACCAGCGTATGCCGGATCTGTGCAGCTCTCGGCTCATGTATGCTAATCACCCCATGCGCAGTACTGCAGCATGCAAATGAAGGTACATAGCGATTCATGAAGTGGTGCAGGCATAGCGTAAGCATACAGAAATGTAAACCAAAAGAAACGGTTTACATTTTTCCAAACAGGACATTGGAGCCATGAAAGCGGACCAAACTTACGTATTACAAAGTTAACATATGCCAATGGCTAAATATACAGCCAATGGCAAAAAGAACATGCACAACACATAAAAAATAACATTTAATGTCATGGCCACAGTAACGCAAAGTACAACTGCAGGGCATGTGTGCACAAATGGGAACACAAGGAAAATATATACAGATGTCATAAAATTGCAATGTAACACAAATCATGATTTCACCATAATAGTCAATGGTATGCATGCTACACCACAACCAAGCTGCAAGGGTTGCTAAGGGTCTGTGACAGTGTTCGGCGCGGTAACTATGAATTAGTAGTCAATGCCATGCAAATGAGGCAAGTAATACTGAATTGCAAATGTCCCGCTGGCCTAAGGATGTACCATACGGCACAGCGCTACAACACCGAGGAGTGGTCTGGAGGTATACATGACATCAGCAGTGGGGTGTGCCACCATAGCTGTAAGCACATTGGAGCAATGCAAATCCGGGTTGCCCATTGCTAAGCAAAGCCGCAGGATAGGGGTGTGGATGTAGGTATTGCTTTGCTTAGCTGAGAGCCCACATGGTGCCCGAAAGCGCATGTGTACGTGGATGACAACGTGCCTGAAATCCAGTAAGCGGATGCATGCGTCGTGCACCACAGTTCAAATAGGAAGTTTATGGGAAGACAATAAGGAAATGCCACAGTAGGGTAATTGGAGTACAACTGAGTAATTAACACCTATTAACTCACAGTGAGCCATTGACGGCAGCTAACAAGGCTGCTAGTAGCAACCTGCAGAACAGAATAGGGGAGGTGTCGGATTGCAAAGAAAAGAGAGCTGTCACCGCAGAGCAAAGCAAACCTGCAGTAGATCGGCTATAGAACACATTTTGCAACACAATCTTGGTTTGGGAAAGTACAAAACAAGAAAGCAGGCTGTTGGATGCATGCCTGACATTGGGAGGGGAATCATTAAGAAAAGTGAAGGCAAGGGCAAGAGGTGATCCACAGCAGCTAAATGTAATTCAACACCAAGGGCACCACAATAGCAGTACCTGTGGTAAAACACATAAGATACCCTGCAGCTCTGATTGTATATACACACCCTATGACATCATCGGTGTTCAAAGCACAATAGTATAAAGTGTGAAGGCATCTCACACACACTCGTGTATTCCCAAACACTGCACCATCAGTGTAAACAGACGGGGAACTTTTACAATGTACTTGGGAGCTGCCATAGCTGTGATTCATCACCATGTGTTGGAGACTGAAGGTGGTGTGGAGGTTGATGCTGACAACCACCTCAGGCCCTGGAGGAGGAGAAGAGTGTTCAGACCAAGGGTAACCTACCAGGGGCTACATGATCTGGAGATAGTAGAGCATTACAGGGTGGACAGGGACATCATACAGCAAATTGTTGAGCTGTGCCGGCCACGCCTCAGATCCAGGAACAACAGAGGGGAACCTGTCTGTGGGCTATAAGTAATTGGTGTTGTGTTTGGTGATGGGGGCTACCTGCGTTTCTGCTTCATAGTCCTCTGTTGCCTACACAGAGTAGTATTGAGAGGCTCTGCAAATGTTGTAGTCTTACTATGTGTGGCCTGTGGTGGTGGAGATCTAGTGAGACTATGTGCTGAGTGTGGTGTGGTGCAAACGTTTAACATCCCCACATGATTGTCAGGTTCTGTCTGGGTTGGAGAGAGCATTACCTCCAGCATGGCTACATATGTGCATCTCCCACAGGTTGTAGTGTTGTATGTTAGAAAGTGATCATTGACTGTGTACATGAGACAATTGCTATATTGCCTCATGATGCCCATATTCATCATATAGGCAGGCAATAACACTGGGAATTGACACTTGGACATGCCTGAATATTCAACCATTTCTCACTAGATATGTGCGGTAAGTGTGTACAACAGCTGTTTTACTCTAAGCAAGCTGGAAATGTAAGTAGAAACAGTGTTTACCTCTAGGAAATAAGTAGGATTGAGTGCTATAGTAATTAGTAGCTCATGAAGTGCTTACATGTTCTGAACAAGTGCTGAGCATGAATAAGCAATACAGATAAGGTGTCGGATAACATAAACTCACTGCCCCCCCCAACAGGTACACAGTCACATATCCAAGAACACTACAGAGCCCCTGTAACCATAACTATGGTGGTACAAGGTGCACTCAGGCTGCATGTGACCTGTCCACATCCCTGGTTGTATCATACACATATGGCAAAACAGTTTGCTCTGCACATACACATCATGTAAAACATAGGTTCATGTCAGTCTGTGAAAACACTGAATGGTGCACACCAACAGTTATCACAACCCACAAAGTGGAGACACCACTCATAATGGGAGGCACTGCACTATTACCCTGCTGAGTATGGTCTGAAAGTCCATGAACCTTAATCAACGTATATGTTGTTAGCAGTACAGATGTAGATGACAGTACGGATGACTTTACACTGCATATCATACCTGTGACAGGTCATAGGACATCATCACCCATACTGTGTTCCACCTACACTCAGTATACTAGATGTACCTTTGTATGTCACAGAACTGTTTTGCCAGTGGCCTGTTGAAAGAACAAACACTACAAAAGGTGTCTGAGTGACATGTGCATATCACACCAGTGGCAGCTACAGTAAAACAGGGTTAATGTTTTGCACTCCCCCCTCATTGTAGCCTATACCACACAGACAAATGGGAGGCATCTGCATATGTAAGTATGTGAATGGCCATGACCTAGGAGCAATAGCTTACTCAGTGTTGTGGACAACATACAGAATGGGCTTTGTGTGTGAGGTGCGTGACATATGTGCACAATTTGACAGGTGCATATTGCATTGTTAGCGCTAGGTTAATAACCCTGTACCCATGAACTCCACCTAGGCAGTGGTCAACATAATGGACACTGTGTGTAAGGGATGGTGCTGTGCAGTTTACCTCCCTGAGCTAGTGACGTCACCATAGGTTCATAGGTTCATAGGTTCATAGGTTTATACTAGGCTATCTGCCCTAAGGCATTTATAAGCCTAGCCCAAATTTTTGTGGCTTACGCCACCCCTTATATGAAAAAATACTTGGGGCAATGGCTAGCTGGAAGGTATTTGCAGGGACAGTTATTAACTATAGCATGTACGGCCAAGGTCATGTAGTAGTGTGTATGCCCTGGCCCATGTATGAGCATAGGATGTAAGGTTTTCTAGCTGTATCCGACAGCCATGTTCCCGCTGCCAGGTGAATCAGTGCCACATAACTGATCCAGACAGTTAATGATACATCTACCATGCAGTCATCACAGCATGTCTGACAGAGATGACATGTGCAGCTTTGCTGGACAGGGTTGCATTAGATTAGATTGCATTAGGTTGCATTGGACAGGCCTATTAGGTAGTCATAAGAGGCAACCCTAGTCATGACAGGGTGCCATCCATGAGCATGGTGATCATTGCACAACCATACTCATCACTCAAGTGACCAATATTGGATCACATATCACCTTTAAGGGGTATTGGCCATGCTTGGATGGGCAACACCAGCCTTCACAATCCTCATCTCCACTATGCAGCATGCTGCCTACCCTGCATAAAGACATGCCGAACACTGTGATGTTGGACATGTTACACGTACATATCCTGATCTGAAAACATACGTCATGGACAGCCACCTTCCTAGTACAAGGATCACCACATGCTGGACAGATCCCTGTACCATACACATTACATACTCCTGCCATACTATGCAACCCTGTCCAGCAAAGCTGCACATGTCATCTCTGTCAGACATGCTGTGATGACTGCATGGTAGATGTATCATTAACTGTCTGGATCAATTATGTGGCACTGATTCACCTGGCAGCGGGAACATGGCTGTCAGATACAGCTAGAAAACCTTACATCCTATGCTCATACATGGCCCAGGGCATACACACTACTACATGACCTTGGCCGTACATGCTATAGTTAATAACCGTCCCTGCAAATATCATCCAGCTAGCCATTGCCCCATGTGTATCACATGTGCAACACAGGCGATACGTGGCAGGATGTTGAACTGCTGTACAGTGCCATGTAGATGTATATGGCAAAAAAAATGCATGTAAAGGTTTCTGTGCGCATGTCTGCATTGTCACAGGTCATGTCCGTTAAGGCAGTGTATGTGTTGATATGTGACATATACACAGCATCAAGGTCAACAGCATTAATGTGGACACATCCAGGCATGTGCTGATAGGTAAGAACACCAGTACAGGCAAACAGAGATGCCCACATCAACACAGCATTCACATGGAGTATGAGCAATGTAATGAGGTGACACACATATATGGTGATAATATCCAGTCCCCATCAGGTGTTACATGTGTGTGACACAAACATGTCAGTGGTGTCAGTGTCATGAAGATTTGCAAAGACAACAGTTCATATGTACTACATATAATACACATGTATGTGCAGCTGTATCTCTGTGCATCTCTAAGATACTGTGACCTGTCTCCATCATTATGTCTTCCAGATATGCCTCGATCAAGACTGCCAGCATATAGCCGCTTGGAGGATAAGGCCCTCATACCTTACCTCCAGGATAACTATGAGGTATTGTTCAGCTATGTGCCACAGCATGCCCAGCAGCATAATGACCTGTGGCAGGAACTTCGCAGGAGGGTTAATGATGTGAGTGGCCACAACCGCACCTACCAGCAGGTGCACAGACACTGCACAGACCTGATCAGACATGCAAAACAGCGTGCAAATGCAATCGCCAGGGAACAAGGTACAACAGGTGGTGGGCCACTAACCCAGCCCCTACTCACACATACCGAGGAGATACTGGGGATGCCATCAGAACAGCATCCACAAACTCTATCTGCCATCATGGAGGTGGGTGTCTCCCAACCACCATGCCTGGAGTTGCCTAGTAAGTCACTACTGCACATATAACTATTATATCCCATTTAGTTGCATGTGTCACTGTACAATATGTGATGTAACATCATATGCAAGGTATGTTTACACACATGCTGCATACTATAGTATGCTACCCTGTGTATGCACACATGTGCATAACTCCATAGTATATCCTATTGTACTGGTGAATTTGTTAACATGCACATTGCACCCTGTAGCTGTCATACAGTCATGGATAATGATCACACTGCTGTGTCACCCCTATATAGCTACCTTTGGCATGCTGCAGAGACAGCAGGCCTTTGCAGGTGAGACAGTTATCAGTATCAGGCATGTTAATGCACAGATCTATTCGCCATGTGGCCAGTTAACACATGTACACATAATGTATGGTCCAGTCACAATATACAGGTCGCATCATTAATCAATCACACTGGCTACCCATGTGCAATACATACAAACTAAATGAAACACCGACATGAAACCACAGAAACTGTCATTGCTAGATGTGTGGACAGCTGTGCATACAATGGTGGAGGTATTGTTCAATGTAGGAATATGTACTATACATCAGAACAACACATGTGGGTTATGCAAACAGTACTACACAGTGAGCTGGAGTATGGGCAGCCCACAGGATTCACCATTGTGGAATATGCCCCTGCCATGCGTGCACACATTGTGATGTGCCATCTGACGTGTCCATGACATGCAGTGGTCCGGCTGCAACATTGTCTCACTATCCCATAAAACATACCCCACATACCAAACATACAACCCTTTGTCTGCATAACCCTGTGGACAGTGGAGTATCTGACATCTATGGGTGTATGTCATATGGGACAACACAGACATGTGAGATAGATGGCCATCACAAACATTTGGCCAACACATGTTCACACATGACCATGGAGGATAGCCAGAGACATGTAGTGACACACAGTAGATGTGATGTGTATGTGTGTACACCCTGTTGTACATTGTCTACACATGGTCCAACTATAGCCTTTGTTGAATGGTTATATAGTAGATGTGGAACACTGGACATCCTAAAAGCCTGTGCACAGCTTGTGGAGGTGTCACTTAATTCGACCACATAAGATGTGTTGGACATCATGACTGTGTCACAGCATGACAGTAGTCACCTGTACAGCATCCACATACATACACAGACACCACATCAGGCCACAGATACCGTACATTTCCCTTGCTGCTGTTGGACATCACTGTCAGCCGTGCACTTCCTGTGTGTGGTACATAAATGTCATGTGGGACATGGTGTATTGACAAGTCTGCCATGTGTGGACACAGTTGCTAGGCAGCTAAGAAATGTTAGCAGTTGTACAGGGGTGTCATCCGTATGTCTTTCGGTGACCTGTCACACATGACACATCATGGTTTAGTGTGTATACACCTCAGTGATGTGGGTCACAGTCCACAGTATTTATGTATTGTGTATGCACACAGTCATGGTTATGCACTGTGTGTGTATTCCACACTGTATAGCAATAGAGACACCTCATGATTCCATGCAATGGGACTGTGTCTGTACTTCACACTGTATAGCAATATAGACGCCGCATAATGCCCTTCAATGGTCATGCACATCTGCTAAAAGGGCATTCTATCTGTAGGGTTTACAGACAACACTGCAATGTGACACCATTACACCATTGTACATGTGTCAAGACACCATTGTGTCAAACATGTATGCATGTCAATGTACACGTCAGCAGATTACATGTCATACTACATGTTAATGTCAAGGACATATGCCTCACATCAGCCATGTGTACTGTTAACCTGTGCTGGTCCACATGGTGTATCACAGGGATGCATGCTTACTACCATGATTGTGTGAAATGCATGGCTTCTGCTATGACACATATTTGCTGTTGTGTGCAACCAAGTGATGTATGATAATTACCACTATTAATGTCTGAGCTGCATGACATCTGCTGTATCACATGCATGTTGCATGCCTTCTGTCAAATCACATGCATGGTGTGTGTGTGTGTGTGTGTGTGTGTGTGTGTGTGTGTGTGTGTGTGTGTGTCTGTGTGTGTGTGTGTGTGTGTGTGTGTGTGTGTGTGTGTGTGTGTGTGTGTGTGTGTGTGTCTGTGTGTGTGTGTCTGTGTGTGCGTCTCTGTGTGTGTCTCTATTGTAATGTAGAGTCTTTGTTTGCCTTCACAGGTGATGTAGGTGCGTTACCCTCCTGCAGTCCATCTGATGTTAGTGTCCCCACAGACTCTAGCAGTGATGATGAGCATGTACTTGAGGTACAGGCAGGGTTGTTAGGGGATGAATCTGTGCCATTGGTTGCCATTCCACCTATATCCCCCTCTTCCCTGCACACAGTTTTCATGCCAACACATACCCCATCTCCAGTGGCCATAGAGGAAGGACAGATAGAGTGTGTTAGCTTGGAACAGGAATGTGTGGTGGCTATGGAAGGTGTGTCTTCACAGCATGGTGTCAGTCAAATGACTGCAGATGTGCCACACAGGCATGTGGCCAGTGCTGCTCGTAGGAGGACCTCTGGCCGACATGCACCTGCAGGACAGAGCGCAGCAGCTGGTGTCACCAGACGCATGTTCCAGACTGTAATGGCGGCAGAGGCATGTGCTGAACAGCAGAACAGAGAAGGGCAGAGGCTTCAGAGGGCTGCTATCCGTTCTTTAAATGACAACATCCAGGCATTGGCAAATGCTCAACAGCAGATTGCTGAAGTTTTGGACAGACGATTGGGTGACATGGTTGGAATCCTTGACCATGGCATGACAATCCGTGAGCATGAGCTGTCTGTGCTGGAACATCTAGTAGGAGTGAGGCATAGGCCATGTGGATGTAGGCCAGCTACACCACCTGGTGCAGGTCTATGTGAATGAGCTACCTCACATGCCCACTCCCATAGTGCTGGTAGCAGCAGCAGCGCAGCTGGTGCTGCACTGTCCACACCAGGACACAGCAAGCCACGTGGACTTGGTCCTGGATGGTCCCAGCGGGGACACAGTTCCAGTGGACATGTGTCATCAGACAGTACCCAATCTGTACCTCTGTCTGGTAGTGCCCATGCAACCCCTGGCAGGCACAGGTCACGTGGCCGTGGCTGGACACAATGTGCTGTAAATCCTGGTCTGTACAATCTGGAGCTGTCAATAATGCCCCTGTGTAGGCCGGACACATGGCAGAACTGTGTGCACACATACACGCACACACCAGAAACATCTGTAGGACACCGCAACACTCACATGCATAACAACCACACATGGTCAATTAGATCACAGGCCCTAACCCACACACATGATGTCATCCACTGGTGCAGCTTAGGCCCCTGGCAAACATTATCACCCTGTGCATATGATGATGCCTGTACTGCATCCCTGTCATCCACACCATCGGTGCAGGGACATGCTCATATGGTCTGATGCACAGGATGAACATAATAGGGAGATAAGTGTATATTACAATTGTTGTGTACTGTTGACACACAGCAGACATACCATGTAGTACAGGTTTAGAATGCATTGTTTTATGTTCACAGTATGTGTCTTGGTAACAACAGTAACAGCATGTTGGTAATGATGCCCTGCTTCCCTCCTTAAGGTCTAATTGCATGTGCCATTAAGTACCAGTGTTTGCAGTTTCCCATGTGTAAATGTGGAGTACTCACAGGCATGTATGGCAATACCAGCATGCTATACATAGCCTCAACCTCACTGTTAGAAAGGCTGACATTCCAAAGATGTCTACACATCTACTGATCCAGGAGCATGTGAGCTGTGTACTAAGCTACAGTGGTTAGAGACGTGACATCCATACTGGGTGACATCACAGGTACAGTTACATGGTGCAGGGGGTTTACACAGCGGTCTAGCCGATGTCAAGGGAAAGTGGCCAGTTGATAGCATGAGGCCTCACTGTGTAGCAGTAATACACATTCACATTACAGGATGAGAACACACAACTACACACAGACACACACAGACACACACAGACACACACACACACACACACACACACACACACACACACACACACACACACACACACACAGGTATTCAGACACAGTAACACACCCACACTCACGGGGTCAATGACACTATAACATGCACACTTGATAGTGTTGAGGTGAGGACCCTTGCCTATGTGGTAATCACCATTACAGTACTGTGCACCCACATGATGTGACACAGAGAATGAACATGTACAGGTAGTCAGTAATGCCTAAGACCGACGTCGTCAACAGGGTAGTAGATTGCATCACCTGGAGGGGTTAGGGGTCATATCTGTTCACTATGGTAGCATACATCCTCACTCCATGCACCATACAGCCATACATACATACACACACACACTGTGGAGTCCACAATTGAATTCACCTATGTCATGCACATACAGATAGCTAACATGTGTGTGATACACACACCACCCCTGCCTATGTCTTGCTTTCTACACTGCAGTATGTACAGATCTCTACAACAGTGTACAGGGGTGTGTAACAATTGGGATGTATTCCCCACCATACGTGGCATATATGGACACACAAGCAAACACACATGGCAGTACTGTGAATCAAACACCTGCTATCTTATGATACATCTGACAGACATGCAGCAGTATTGCCCGCATTACAATGTGTACCGATGCTACATTCGGCAATTGTGCTGCTATATGCACACAGGCGGGCTTAAGTGTTACAGGTGTCAAGTGATTTACAGTCAGTGACACCCTGACCACTGTGTAGGTTGTATGTCTTCACCTTCAATTAACAGAAACATAGCTTAGTGTTTGCACATGTTATGGTAGGATGGCTTGTGACACACCTGTGAGCTGTCTTCAGCAAACATCCATCTGCAAAGTTGGCCCACCACTTTATGTACACACATCCATCCATACCTGATGTACATCTTACCGTACTGTCAGTATTTCACCATATACAGGTGTCAATGATGGGGGTGCATTGCAACTGCATGTTGTAGTAAGACACAGATGAACTGCAAACATCAGCTACTGCACATGCATGGTAGCTGAATGCACACCACTACATGTACATGTGTGTAGGTCCTACATTCCTGTCATGTAGCCATGTTTGTATGCATTGCAATTGGTGGACATGTGTGATGACATACATGACACATGGACTGTTGTATGATATGATAGCTGTCATGGGTAACCAGTACAGAGGGAATGTTAACTCAGTCAACATTGCTATCACACCTTATGTACTGTTAGCATTCAACAGCCATGGACTTACCTTCCATGTGCATGTGTGTAATTGTTGTAGCCACTTGTCTGCACGAAGGACAGCAAAAGCTATGCAATGTACATATGTGTTGTGTATGTGTGCGGGGCATGTACATATCCACGGCAGGTACATGTATGTCATATCCAAACATGAGTGTGTTTACTGGTGTACAGCAACAGTTATCTGTTACAGCTGTATATGACCCAGGGCCCCTGTTATGTGTACAGCCGACCTGGTTATGAACAGTGGTATCATTGCGTTGCATAACACATGATGGAACCTTGTTAGTACATGGGTAGTCTGCACAGTTGCTGTAGAGCTAGGTACAGTCCACTGGTCATGAGTAACATGGTGTTGTACTAATGTATGAATGTGTGTTGCTGGTCCAAGGACATGGTAATGTCTGACGGCTACATCCTAGAATGCGGCATTTGACATTGTGATCTGCACCTGACACATCTGTGATGGCTTTTGAGAGTGTACTAGTCAGTACATGTGAGTGACCTTCATGTACATGGGGACACTACCACCTGGAGCGGTCTGTAACGGTGTTATGGCCCACATGTCTGTATCTGAGGTATACGGTGGTAGTGCTATTGTGCACAACTGAGCCTTATGCCAGGTGTTCCTCACTGCACAGATGTCAGTATTCCCCATTGTTGGATCTAGATGGCAGCTGTGATTACGAACGCTACACATCTAGCACTGTTTAGCATACACATACAATGCAGTTGTCCTCTAGGTGTCAGGGTGCTTACCTGGTCTCAGGATATTCATCTATGAATGGTACTATATGTGTGAAGTAGCCACTCCTGGCAGGACATCACCATGGGTGGTATTAGTGTGCCAGGTTTAGACTGGTACAGCTAAGGTGATGAACAGCAGCAGACGTTGTGTAGAAGACCGGTGTCAGATATATGTAGTGCAGTGTTCATGCTAACAATGATGACTATCGACACACTGTGCCCTTCCGTGTTTAGAATCAGAGTGCAGACAGCCCTTCACTACTAAGTGTGTGAGCGTGCCCAGTGACACCTTGTGTCAGTTATGTGCCTCTATGTGTATGGGCATGACCATTGTAATCCTGTATAGTGATAGTGGTCATCCAGGCAACAGATGGCCATACCTCACTTCAGGATGGATTCCTACATTGAACACACTGGTTCACAGGTATGTACACCATAACTGCCAGCATCCATGTCGATGTCCGCATTCCTAGAAGGTCATATTGACTGTCTTAAAGGTGTAGTGTCTGTGGTACATCTCATATCTATGTAGTGTTGTAATAGTGGTACGTAGATAGGCAGTTGTCCTGCTCACACCACTGGCGTATGTTTGTCTCTGTCTGCCTTGGGACAGTAATATGCTTTTAGACTGCTCACACTCCATACAATCCCTATCAGCGTTTGTTCCATTGATGATGTCACCCACCTAGAAGTATGCCTCTGGGAGTGTTGTGCTCCAGTAATCTTGGTAGCGCATTCTGTAACTGCGTAATGCTGTAGTGTGATAAGGTAGTTAGGTCTATGTTCTAATCCCAGCCCTGCCAAGTGTGTGTTTCCAGCTGCCTGGGGACAGAGTAATGCTTTTAGACTGCTCACTCTCCATACAATCCCTATCGGTGTCTTTTCCATTGCTGATGATGTCACCCACCTAGAAGTATGCCTCTGGGAGTACTGTGTTCAAGTACTCTCAGTAGAGCGTTCTGTAACTGCGTAATGCTGTAGTGTGATAAGGTAGTTAGATCTATGTTCTAATCCCAGCCCTGCTAAATGTGTGGGTGTGTCTCCAGCTGCCTGGGGACAGAGTAATGCTTTTAGACTGCTCTCTCACCATACAATCCCTATCGGTGTCTTTTCCATTGCTGATGATGTCACCCACCTAGAAGTATGCCTCCAGGAGTGCTGTGCTCCAGTAATTTTGGTACCACGTTCTGTAACTGTATAATGCTGTAGTGTGATAAGGGAGTTAGGTCTATGTTCTAATCCCAGCCCTCCCAAGTGTGTGTGTGTTTCCAGCTGCTTGGGGACAGAGTAATGCTTTTAGACTGCTCACTCTCCATACAATCCCTATCAGCGTTTTTTCCATTGCTGATGATGTCACCCACCTAGAAGTATGCCTCTGGGAGTGCAGTGTTCCAATAATCTCGGTAGTGCATTCTGTAACTACATAATGCTGTAGTGTGATAAGGTAATTAGGTCTATGTTCTAATCCCAGCCCTGCCAAGTGTGTGTGTGTGTGTTTCCAGCTGCCTGCAGACAGAGTAATGCTTTTAGACTGCTCACTCTCCATACAATCCCTATTGGCGGTGTTTCCATTGCTGATGATGTCTCCCACCTAGAAGTATACCTCTGGGAGTGCTATGCTTCAGTAATCTTGGTAGCACGTTCTGTAACTGTGTAATGCTGTAGTGTGATAAGGTAGTTAAGTCTATGTTCTAATCCCAGCCCTGCCAAGAGTGTGTGTGTGTTTCCAGCTGCCTGCAGACAGAGTAATGCTTTTAGACTGCTCACACTCCATACAATCCCTATCGGCATCTTTTCCATTGCTGATGTTGTCACCCACCTAGAAGTATGCCTCTGGGAGTGGTGTTCTCTAGTAATCTCGGTAGCACATTCTGTAACTGCGTAATGCTGTAGTGTGTAAGGTAGTTAGGTTTATGTTCTAATCCCAGCCCTGAAAAGTGTGGGTGTGTGTGTTTCCAGCTGCTTAGGGACAGAGTAATGATTTTAGACTGCTCACTCTCCATGCAATCCCTATCGGTGTCTTTTCCATTGCTGATGATGTCACCCACCTAGAAGTATGCCTCTGGGAGTGCTGTGCTCCACTAATCTTGGTAGCATGTTTTATAACTACGTAATGCTGTAGTGTGATAAGGTAGTTAGGTCTATGTTCTAATCCCAGCCCTGCCAAGTGTGTGTGTGTGTGTGTTTCCAGCTGCCTGGGGACAGAGTAATGCTTTTAGACTGCTCACTCTCCATACAATCCCTATCAACGTCTTTTCAATTGCTGATGATATCACCCACCTAGAAGTATACCTCTGAGAGTGCTGTGCTCCAGTAATCTCGGTAGTGTGTTCTGTAACTGCGTAATGCTGTAGTGTGATAAGGTAGTTAGGTCTATGTTCTAATCCCAGCCTTGTCAAGTGTTTGTGTGTGTGTGTTTCCAGCTGCCTGGGGACAGAGTAATGCTTTTAGACTGCTCACTCTCCATACAATCCCTATCAGCATCTTTTCCATTGCTGATGATGTCACCCACCTAGAAGTATGCCTCTGGGAGTGCTGTGCTCCAGTAATCTCGGTATCGCATTCTGTAACTGCATAATGCTGTAGTGTGATAAGATAATTAGGTCTATGTTCTAATCCCAGCCCTGCTAAGTGTGTGTTTCCAGCTGCTTGCGAACAGAGTAATGCTTTTAGACTGCTCATTCTCCATAAAATCCCTATCGGCATCTTTTTCATTGCTGATGATGTCACCCATCTAGAAGTATGCCTCTGGGAGTGCTCTGCTTCAGTAATCTTGGTAGTGCATTCTGTAACTGCGTAATGCTGTAGGGTAATAAAGTAGTTAGGGCTATGTTCTAATCCCAGCCCTGCCAAGTGTGTGTGCATGTTTCCAGCTGCCTGGGGACAGAGTAATGCTTTTAGACTGCTCACTCTCCATACAATCCCTATCGGCATCTTTTCCATTGCTGATGTTGTCATTCACCTAGAAGTATGCCACTGGGAGTGCTGTGCTCCAGTAATCTTGGTAGCGCGTTCTGTAACTGCGTAATGCTGTAGTGTGATAAAGTAGTTAGGTCTATGTTCTAATTCCCAACTCTATCAAGTGTGTGTGTTTCCAGCTGCTTGGGGACAGAGTAATGCTTTTAGACTGCTCACTCTCCATATAATCCCTATCGACATCTTTTCCATTGCTGATGATGTCACCCACCTAGAAGTATGCCTCTGGGAGTACTGTGCTCCAGTAATCTCGGTAGCATTTTCTATAACTGTGTAATGCTGTAGTGTGACAAGGTAGTTAGGTCAATGTTTTAATCCCAGCCCTGCCAAGTGTGTGTGCGTGTTTTCAACTGCCTGGGGGCAGAGTAATGCTTTTAGACTGCTCACTCTCCATACAATCCCTATCAGCATCTTTTCCATCGATTATGATGTCACCCAACCAGAAGTTTGGCTCTGGGAGTGCTGTGCTCCAATAATCTCAGTAGTGCGGTCTGTAACTGTGTAATGCTGTAGTGTGATAAGGTAGTTAGGTCTATGTTCTAATCCCAGTCCTGACAAGTGTGGGTGTGTTTCCAGCTGCCTGGGGACAGAGTAATGCTTTTAGACTACTCACTCTCCATACAATCCCTATTGGCATCTTTTCCATTGCTGATGATGTCACCCACCTAGAAGTAAGCCTCTGGGAGTGCTGTGCTATAGTAATCTTGGTAGTGTGTTCTGTAACTGCGTAATGCTGTAGTATGATACAATAATTAGGTCTATGCTCTAGTCCCAGCCCTGCCAAGTGTATGTGTGTTTCCAGCTGCCTGGGGACAGAGTAATGCTTTTAGACTGCTCACACTCCATACAATTCCTATCGGCGTCTTTTCCATTGCTAATGATGTCACCCACCTAGAAGTATGCCTCTGGGAATGCTGTGATCCAGTAATCTTGGTAGCACGTTCTGTAACTGCATAATGCTGTAGTGTAATAAGGTAGTTAGGTCTATGTTCTAATCCCAGCCCTGCCAAGTGTGTGTGTGTGTGTGTGTTTCCAACTGCCTGGGAATAGAATAATGCTTTTAGACTGCTCACTCTCCATACAATCCCTATCGGTGCCTTTGCCTTTGCTGATGATGTCACCCACCTAGAAGTATGCATCTGGGAGTGCTGTGATTCAGTAATCTTTGTAACATGTTGTATAACTACATAATGCTGTAGTGTGATAGAATAGACAGGTAGGTGTTCTATTCCAAAGCATGACAGGTGTGTGTGTTTGACAGTCTTATCCTATGTGTTGGTATCTGTGAGTGGCTAGCTCCAAGTTATGTTGAGTGTGTTTTGTTGCTTTCCTATATAGTGTCCACAAATGTCATGATCGCCCAAGAGACTGGGTTGGCAAGACATACACATACATCCGCCAATAGGTCTGGTGAGTAAATGTCAGCAGCCCTACTCTTACCCTTAATACAGTCTGACCCATGTGACGCAACAAAACACACTTGCCTTCATAGTAACACCACCACATAATGCAGGTGGCACATGTGGTTTCCTTTTCATTTTTGTCTAATGCTTTGGTGTCATGTGGCCCGCTGTTGTGATATAAATTCTATATCTACGTATGTGTGTGTATATGTATATGTGTGTGTGTGTTTATGTGTATGTATATGTGTGTGTGTGTGTGTGTATATATATATATATATATATATATATATATATGTATATATATAGATACATATATCTATAGATATATATATATGTATATATATATATATATATATATATATATATATATATATATATATATATATATATATATATATATATATATAGATATAGATATAGATATATAGATATATATAGATATATATATGTGGACATTAGCACACATAAATCTACATGATGGAATACATGTCCTATACTATTGAATGTCTGTGCTGGATGATCTGTACGTGATCACCTCAGATGTATGTATATCTGCCATGGCTTAGTGGTAAAGCACATCGTCTGTGGTGTGCAGGGCCTGGATTCTAGTCATGTAGAGACCGGTTATTTTGTTGCTGGGAAGAACAAGGGACATAGAATACAGTGATAGTAAGGCACCTTTAACCAGTTGTGTGCAGATCTGAGCAACAGTAAGCAGTGGTTATTATTTTGGAGGATCAGTATGGGTCATATAGCTATGCATTAGAAGACAATACTATGCAAATGAGGTTGAAAATAGTGAATTCCGTTTATCCCCAAGGTGTGATGCAGATCCCAAGAGTGTATGTGTATAGATAGCCGGGTGCAGGACTCGAATATAGGTGAAAGCATGGGGGGGGTCAGGCATACTGTACGTACATTGGAGCCCTGTGCCTTGGGATTAGTCCTGCCTTAGCACACCTAAGCTAGGGGTGTGTCTATACCTGCCTAGTGAAATTGGGAGGGACAACAGCAGTAGTGGAGTAGTCAAGGTGAACAAGCTGCGCAAACAGGTGATAATTAGCACAATCAGCAGATTACATGCCCAGCCCAGACCAGAACACTAGGGTAAAGTGACCAAGCACCATACACACAGGTTTCTTCCACACTCTGCACCACCGGTGTATACATGCGGGGACATTTCTCGACACAATCCAACCAAATGAGAAGGGCTGCAGCAGGCAACATAGACCAACATGTGCAGGAGGCTGAGGGTGGTGAGGATGTGAATGCTACCGAACAACCCTTAGTGAGGAGACAGAAGACTTTACAGACCCAGGGTAACCTACCAGGGGCTACATGAGCTGGAGATAGTGGAGCGCTATGGGGTGGACAGAGACCTCCTACAGCAGCTTGTTGAGCTGTGCCAGCCACACCTGACACATCGAACAGGCCGAGGGAAACCCATCCCAGTGGATACCAAGGTATGTGTAGGCCTAGGTATACTAGCCACAGGTACCTCCCAAAGCACAACTGGGGATATCATGGGGATCTCACAGGCATCTGCATCCAGAGTATTGTACCAGTTCCCAGATGCCATGTCACCACATGCCAGTGAGCACGTACATGTCCTCAACACACGTGAGGTGTTGACTGGCAATATGCGTCTCCTCCACCAAATGGCAGACTACACTGGGATACTGTGTGCTATAGCCTGCATGCACATATGCATCAAAGCACCACCCGGTGAGTGGGGTAGGGCCTACATTAACCGCAGGGGCATATCCTCCAACAGCTAGGTTGTATGCAATGGCCAGGGCATTATACTGAATGTGTGTGCTGGCTGCCCTGGAAGCTATGACGATTCTGATATATGGCATCTGACGCAGCTGTACCACAACTTTGCCAGTATGGACATCCCCTACAGTCACCTAGTGGTGGATGCTGGGTAACCACTGGAGTTGTGGCTGATGACACCCATCAGCAATGCACACACACCTGAACAACTAAACCATAATGAGGCACATGCACAGGCAAGACATATAATTGAGCGTGTGTTTGGGATGCTCAGGTCACGGTTCTGGTGTCTGGACACATCCGGTGGAGCCTTGCTGTATTCACCAGCTACATGCACCCAAATTGTTATGGTATGTGCTATGTTACACAATATGATCCTGCAGAAACAGTTGCAGCAGGAACAGCATGGGGCAGGGCCACACAGCCCCCCACCAATGCCAAGGCCTGCACAGGCACACTGTGACTCAGAGGAGGAGCTACCTGAGCTGGACCCAGTAGGTGAAAGGAGGCATGCACAGTATGACCTGCCCTTGGCAAACAGGCAACGCATGGCATATGCACTGACACAGTAGGTACCCAGGGAATTTCACCCTCTCTGACTCGCATAGACAGTAATAGGGATGCCAAACATGACACTACCTGTGCTCAGCCATGTATAGGAAGTGCACTGTGTGCATCCGACATAAGCAGCCCTCCAGCACCATCCTCAGGTCTGGCACACCCCCAAGGTAAGTCAATCAACCTACCAATTGGCAGTTGTATTAGAATGTGTTTTTACCTGTAGCTATGGTATGGATGTGAGCATACAAGGGAATTTGGTGGCCGACTGTTAGGGCAGCAGACAGTACACATCCATAGTGGCACCATGACATCTGTAGCACATACCGGGGTCACAATAGTAGCCAGTAGTACACAGGATGTCCTAACCCACTGCAGGTTATGGGCTGAACATCATGTGTGTCCATACAGCCAACACAAGTCTCATACAGCTGGACAGGTGTAGACCAATACGGACAAATGCTATAAAATGGCCTCTGGATATGCCCAATGGATGACCCCAACCCTCACAGACACACACACAGACTACAGCAGGCCAGGCAGTTGAATGTAGGTTGTGAAGGCTAGGACGTCTGAAACCACTATGCTGGTAATTAAAGCTAGGATCTGAAGTTCACTGGTATGCCTCTAGCCAGCAAATTAGGTAGGTCCACACACTGAAATGGAGAACCTGGCATACCAGTACAGTAGTAGCAAAAGTGTACAACTGTCAGCTGTGCCCCCCTTCCAACATACACATGTGAAAGTCATGTGTGCCACCCCCAGTGCTGTGTAGGAATGTGGATACAGTTGGATGTCCCCCTACGCTGTGCAGAAATGTAGCAACAGTCAATGCCACATGACCGTTGGCTACCCTGCAGACACAGCATGCCACCTGTCAGTGTACAATGCAGGGGTTAGCACCACAGTACTGACTACCTGGACATGTGGCACATGCGATCCAGTTGACCATACTGGGCATGCTCAAACACATGAAGGTATGACAGTAATGTCAGTTGACAACATGCGTAATGGTCATACTGGACATGCTCACACACTTAAACACAAGACGGTCAGGTCTGCAAACACTAGTGGTCCAGACATATCTGTCAGTACATTGCTATACTGTTGGATGACTGTGCTGTATGGTATGTGTGTGGTACTGTCTATTGTCTGTATATATGCCACGGTGTATTGGTAATTCAAATCAGCTGTGTGCGCAGGGTGTTGCTACCAACACTTGCAAAGGATGGTTCTTTGTTTGCGGCCAGAACAAGGCCTTTGGATACGGAGTGGGTAAGGCACATTCCAGAGGTGGGAGCAGTTGTGCGTGTGTTTGCGCAGTGTTAAGCACTGCTGACCTCTGGTTACAGCTCCTTATACTTGTTTAGACTCCACATTTCTTTAACAGTGCAATACTCGCATACTGGTAGACAAACACACTTACACCCGCTCGCTCCCTCACTTGCACATGCACTGACATTAGTACTTGCATTTGTCACTCACGCTGGGTGAGCGCGATCCCTTGTGATGCCTATTACATCGGACTTCATGATTACAGTATCGGGTATGGCTGACCATTATGCGACGGCAGGCGTTCGACTGTACGGAAGTGGCGGCCTGTCCAGTGACATAATCATATTATATGCGTGTTCCTCATGCAATCTGCTCCCATCTGGCTGATACATGGGAACCAATACTCTGCAATGCAGACATGTAAATGTGTTTTGGGAAATTTCTGCCGGGTCATGCTACTGCATACCTATTGTAGGTTTTCCACCTTTTAAATTGGCCGAAGTGAGACTTTAGGAGTAACACCTTTCCCACTTTGCATGGGACAGTCCCTCATTAGGCATATGTGTCATGCGGGAATAATCTAGCCATAGTAAATGTCCTGATTAGAGGACAATATTATATTCTACGTTTCTCTAATAGTTGCATGTAACGGTTATTGTATAAATGACACTTAGATATGTTATGTGAAGTAGCATAAGCAACCTGACTGCTGCTAGACTAAGCTTTGATTTGTGCTAATATGTATATTTCTGTACTCTGTATGGCTGTAGGTATGTTCTGACCTGGTACGTCTGACATTTCTATAGAGCAGGTCCCACTTTGGCCATTTGGAAAGGTGGCAGCCCTATAGGACCTATATGTAGAAATGTCAGATTTGGCAAGGCAACACATACCCACGGCCATTAGAAAATTAACTACTTCACCGGTTTGCATAAGTTAAGGTTATTCTTGTAGCATTATAGTTGCTAATACTGTTTCCTATAACATCTAGGTGTTTCAGATACAACCAAATCATTTTATGCAGCCACTACAAACAATATATGAACTGTTTTCCCAAAATCACAGGCCATGTGCCATAACATTCATTTTACAGGACACAACTGGCCAGACTGGAGTGTCCCTCACAAAGGTGAACAGGTGGTAACCCCAAACTATTATGCTATCATCTACCTAAGGTGGTCGGCAGAATATGCGCTTTCCGTCACTAGCAGACCTCACATAGGAATGGGGGAGAATGAACACTGCATCAGGGACACTGCATAACACCCTGAGGGACACATTTAGATGATTGGTTCTATTAACCTGACACATTGACAGTCACAGAGCATATGTATTCATTCACATTTGTCGAGGTACATGCTGTTTATGACTCATAAATGTTGTCATTAGTCATTACGTGTATTCCGCCACCTGTCCACCTAATATCACTAGTTCTGGAAGTGTTTAGTTAGGAATGTGTTACATTCTGATTTGTAATCATGGACGTCCATGATAATCGGGTACAAGGCACTGATATAGTCCCCATGTGTTCCCCCAATGGTTTACGGACTATCCAGTAGATGTTCTCTTTAGGTTTGGGAGGTATAGGCGTCTGCTATGCCCACATAGGAATATTAATTACTTCCACGGGGTGGGCCTAATACATCTCTGCCAACCAACACCTGCACAGTTAGGCCCATTATTGCATACCCATGATTCCCCTACCTGACACCCCCCTACAGCACTCATGACTCATACTTACTGTGAGCGCAGCTGGGGTATCAACACACCTCTACACACTGCCCACTCTCCCCGTCTTGGGACACATGTCATACGTTTTGTCAACACATGTGTTATTACACTTGCACAACCTACTGTTCCGTGTACAGCTACATCCTGCTCCCATCAATTATCACAGGTTCACCTGTATGGTGAATTTTTGGTGTCCCGCAAGGGACCCCATTATCCATGTTTAAAGTGTAGACCTTGCAGATCTCTCCCACTGGTACTTTCCTGCCGGTGGTTTGGAAAGCAGTGGTGTATTTACCTTTATTGCATGTCTGTATGTCTGACCGGCCTAGCTGGGCAGTGTGGGTGGTAAACGTTTGTTTATTGGACCTCCCATTAACATATGCCCGGTCTGAACATATGTTACCCGTAATTGCTGTAACGTAACCTAGTTATGTGCATGTGTATATCTACATATATATATATATATATATATATATATATATATATATATATATATATATATATATATATATATATATATATATATATATATATATATATATATATATATATATATATATACATATATATATATAATATTATATATATATATATATTTCTGTGTGTGTGTGTGTGTGTATATATATATATGTATGTGTGTGTGTTGTCAGTCATTACATGTATTCCGCCATTTGTTGACCTAATATCACTAGTTCTGGAAGGGTTTAGTTAGGACTGTGTTAGATTCTGATTCGTAATCACGGATGTCGATGATAATTGGGTACAGGGCACTGATATAGTCCTTATGTGTTCCCCAAATGGCTTACGGACTATCCAGTAGATATGCTCTTCAGGTTTGGGAGCTATGAGCATCAGCAGTGCCTACATAGGAATATTAATTACTTCCACTGGGCGGGCGTAATACATCTCTGCCAACGAACACCTGCACACTTAGGTCCATTATTGTATACCCATGATTCAGCTACCTGACACCCCTCTACAGCACTCATGACATATACTTACTGTGAGTGCAGCTGGGGTATGAACACACCACTACACACTGCCCACTCTCCCCGTCTCGGGACACATGTCATACGTTTTGTCAACCCATGTGTTATTACACTTGCACAACCTACTGTTCCGTGTACAGCTACATCCTGCTCGCGTCACTCACTATAGGGTTGCCTGTATAGTGAATTATTGGTGTCCCACAAGGGACCCCATTATCCATGTTAAAGTGTAGACCTTGCAGATCTCTCCCACTGGTACTTTCCTGCTGGTGGTTTGGAAAGCAGTGGTGTATTTACCTTTATTGCCTGTCTGTATGTCTGACCGGCCTAGCTGGGCAGTGTGGGAGGTAAACGTTTGTTTATTGGACCTCCCAGTAACATATGTCCGGTCTAAACATATGTTACCCGTAATTGCTGTAACATAACCTAGTTATGTACATGTGTATATCTACAATGACATATATATATATATATATATATATATATATATATATATATATATATATATATATATATATATATATATATATATATATATATATATATGTGTTTTTTTGTGTGTATATGTGTATATATCAATAAATGTATGTATATATATATATATATATATATATATATATATATATATATATATATATATTTTTTTTTTTCTATATGTGTGTATATATATATATATATATATATATATATGTATGTATATACACATCTGTGTGTCCATTGACCAATACATTTGCCGGATAAACACACTTACACATGTGTATTGGGTTTTATCTCTGCTTCAACAGCATACTATTAATAATATTATGACACCGACACTTCACTCCAGTTAACTTGTAATCGGTATATAGCACGTTATACAGCCGACAGATGTTGCAATTTGTTCATGTATGGAGTACCAATGATAAGTGTGATGTGATACAGTGTCATTTGACCTATTCCTCGTCTGCACAGCCTATTATTCCTGCTACTGTATTTGTTTCTGTGCACATTCATATTATTTATGTCAATAAATGGAATGCATGTGTTACAGAGAATGTACTTCAACATATTGATGTCTGCATCTGCATATGCATATATACCTATTACGTACTAGCTGACCTACACTGGCCGCTCCATTGGAACCGGCGCAACCAACCCTGGCACTCCTGTATCCATAATCGCATAGCCATAGTTTCTCCACCCCACCCGTGTTGAGTTTCCATGCGTAACAGCCATTATCCACCTGATATCACAGCCATGACACACCTTTACACATTGCCCTCTCCAGAGTGTTTGGGGCCCTACACACATTTTGTATCGCCTCGTGTATTCACAGGGTCTCCCGCCATTTATATTTGCACATACGTGCCTTTCCTGGTGTTATGGATTACGGCCATTTGCGGGTTACAAGTGTAGGTGGTCACAACATGAACTACATTCCGTCTGTGTGTAATGTTGATGTAGCAGTTCAACAATATTATGGCCAGTGGTATAACCCTGCCTCTGGTGTGAATAGCGGTGCTCTACTCACTCTTGTGCAGCTTTATCTGACATATGCTGCAAGCACTATATAATACCTTAGTTGCTCTAGACTCCCTTCACAACCCTTGTGTATGCTTTATTCTTTTGGAGTTCATTCTTACAGTATGTATATATATATATATATATATATATATATATATATATATATATAAGTTACATCTGTACAGTACAACATACATTTGCTATGCTGGGAGCTGCTTACACATGTGCAGGCGCACTTGCATATCCTTATTGTGAGTTACATATGTTTACTGCCACTTCTTTGTGCTTACGTGTGCCTTATTCATTATGACAGTACCACTTTGATTGAAGGAATCCGGTTAACGGCCCCATGCGAAACACACATTCACCTTTACATGTTTAAATGTTGGCTTTACAGCACAGAGGCATTCATTACACAAGAAAATGATATGTGCTATAGTCGTACTTGAACCGGGAATGCCTTTACGTTAGGTGGATGCTCTAACCACTACACTATTGGTGTTCTGCTTCATTTATATGTATACCCATGGTTCATAGCTACCCTAACATATGCCTCTCTGCTTCACTTACACAGCAGGCATCCATTCTCCTGCTGGGAAAACCGCAGTACTACACATGCCTAACGCCAGCCTTGCGCCGAGCTTCATGAATCCCGGGGACTGTCTTTAATACTCCCAGTTTAGTTAGTTACATTATCTGCGACCTGCTCATTGCAGTTTCTCAGCACTGCATCTACATCCGTGAGATGTTTGGAATGTGGTTGCGATAATACGTAAGTACCGTTTTTCTTAATCAAGCAGACTCATCAGGGCATCTCTTATAGGTTCATAGGTTCATACTAGGCTATCTGCCCTAGGGCATTTATAAGCCTAGCCAGAATGTGTTTGGCTTTCGCCACCCATTTTAAATTTATTTTGCTATGCCCTTTTTCGAGGTTAGTATACTGTGCCTCTGTCTAACAGTGACACAGAAGTCTTAGTCCGCATTCATGTTTATGTTAGAAACTGCAGCAAATAATTCACTTTTAAAAGAACTACACGTCTAAAACAAGTCTTTACAGGAAAGGAACATTAAACTTGTACCTATATCATGATTACAAACACAGAGAAGCAGGTAGTCATCACTTTCAGCTATAGAAGGTTTAATCACTTTCAAGTACAAGAGGAAATTTTAGATGCTGTAAAAATCATTTACATTCCTGCAAGCTTGTCTATCACCTTTCCTTCCATTAATTTCATTAAGTGGAAGCTTTTAGTACTTCCTTTATTTATGGCAAGAAGTAAACACATACAAATGAGTACTTCTGGCATTTTCCTAAATCCAATGTTGAATTTCATGGGTGACCATGACTTATTACCTCTTTCACTGCCAGTACTAGAAAAGATAAAACAACGTTACTATTTATTACATCAGCAGTTGTTAGCAAGACAACCAGTCATACCTTATTATTTCAGACTGTCCCTTCTTTACAATAATGACAGTGCATCCAGACCAGTTCTGCACTTGTCAAATCTTAACAGATATATAAACACAAAGTCATTCAGGATACTTACCCTGAAATTATACCTGCCATTTACAGAAGGGACTTCTTATATGTTGAGGATTGACAGGGAAGATGCCTCTTTACACAGTCCATTAAGACCATCTCACATAAAATACTTAAGACCCGAAATACCTCTACAACATTTTGTGTATTTTATTTTTCATACTTGGGCTATGCATAGATCCAGGCAGTTTTCCAGAAGTTTTGTTCCAGTATTTGCCTATTTAGGGAAACAAAACATTACCATCTTCTGTTGTTTGCACAATAACTTAACAATTTGGAAATAGTCTGCTTTGACACAGGCTGTCCTATTGTTTTACCTTCATAAGAAATAAATAACAGATCAGAGTTTCTGAAGGCTTAAGTTCTGGCTAGATAATATCAGAGTTGTCTGTGGACATCCCAACTATGAAGAATTCTTTCTCACTCATTTTCAGGTTCTAGGAAGAAAACAGAGATGGATAGCTTGACTCAAAGTTAATGCTGCTACCACTTTAGGCATAAATGAAGGATTAGTTGTCAAGAAACCCTGTCTTTGTGGAAAACTAGATAAGGATGATGCACCAAGAGAGCTTGCAATTCAGAATCTCTTTTTGCAGAAGTCAAGAAAATCAACAGAAAATAAGTGCCTCCAAGATATGTTTCATGTTATAAGCTGGTTCAAATGGAATAAGAATTAACTTTTCTAAAACAAAGTTAAAATCCCATGGAGGAGACACCTGTTTTTTTTAGGTGCGCAGATATGCAGAAGCCCTTTAAAAATATTTCAGTATAGGTGTGCCTTAAAATGGGGAGGAATTCATGGGTAGACACATAATGAACATGATACTGGAGCAAGAAATACAAGAGGATAATAACACACAAATATTGAAGAACCAGAGAAACACTACCCTTAAAAGTGACCTGGTTCATATCATGGCACCGACTAGAAATTATTTTCATTCAGTAATATACGATTTCCTAGTAGCAAGTCTTTTTGCCTCCATTAATGTTGTTGTTGTTTTTCTTTCGGCTTTCCCAGTTAGGGATTGCCACAGCAGAACTCCGGTCCGCTAATGATTGGCAGTAGATTTTTTATGGGTGCGGAGGTGCCAACTCGACGCCCAACCTTCAACGAAGGTACGCCCATTCTACGCATGTCTTTCAAACGCCACTCGACCGCAGGGAGGACATGCAGAATCTACACAGAAGGTGCTCCAGATGAGCTTTTTGCCTCCATTAATAGCTGTTTAAAATCCTCAGAAAATAAGTGCCTACAATGTATTAAAACTCTGTCATTCAGGCAATTAGTTGAAGTTGTTTCAAGTTAGGGTATATCAAACAACCCCTGTCTTGTATGAGCAGATCCAGTTTGTCAGGAAGCTTCTGGCAATTGCTCTTGGTCACTTCCAAAAGAAAGAGAACCACAGTTGCCTGGGCCAGAAGAGAATCACCACAATGGTCTGTGGAAAGGCATACAAAAACATTACCACCCAGGGAAATGAAGATGCATCTATTTTCCTGACCTGTTTGCAGAGAATCCTGGAGCAGAAATTTGCCATTTGTCTGTTGTGAATGGAGACAAAATGATCTACCCTAGGTGTTCCCCCACAGCTGGATCAAATCCTGAAAGACCCTTGATTTATTTTTTATTTGTGAGGGTCTGTCTTGGTCCTGCTCAGCTTGTCTGCCACAGTGTTTGCTCTGAAAGGATATAAGATGCCTATAGAGTGAGATTATGCTGAATTACTATATCCCAGGTTTCCACTGCTAATCTGCACAAAGGGTAAGATCTGGAGCCTCCACATTTGTTTATGCACCACATCACTGTGATGTTGTCTGTAATTACTTTTAATGATCATGGGGACCATAGATGACTGAGAGAATTAACAGGATTTAAGACTGACAATATCTCTTTTATGTTTATGTGTTTTGGTCTGTCTTTTTTGTTCCAAAGACCCTGCCTATTTATTTCCTGAGACACTGCTCCATAAGCAAAGTCTGAGGAAGCCGAAGTTACAGACTGTGCTAGAGCTGGAAGGGAAAATGACAGACCTGGATTCAACTAAAACTGGTTTCAACACCAAAGCAGTTCCCATTTTACAAATCCCAAAAATAGAATCTGGAATGTCAGAGGATGTTGATATTACAACCAAACAGATTTTTTGGAAACAATGAATTTTTCTCATGTGAAGTTTTGCGAAAGGAATCGTGAGACTTATGGATGCCATGAATCCTATTATCTTGTGCAATTCCCTTGCTAATGTCCTGGAAAGATTGGAAAAAAATCAGGAATAGATCTAGATATATATGTATTGCTTTCTTGTGAGCGAAGAGTTCTTTGAAATGAAGTATCTAGGAGACACCACTGGAAAACAATACTGTGAGAATGAAACAAACAAGAGTTTTTAAAATTCTCCTGAAAACCCAGTCTAGAAAGGAGATCTCTTACCAAAGTGAGAGATTCCTGAACACTTTAAAAAGACTCTCCAAAGATAAGCAAGTTGTCCAAATAAGGAAAATGTGAAAACCATGCAGTCTTCAATAGGCTATTACTGGAGCTGCACACGCTTGGAGCAGTAGGTAATCCAGATAGTAACGCAGAGAAATGGAAGCATAATTCAGATACAGAAAAACCTATAAACATTTTGAAATCTGATTCTACAGGAATTAGAGTTAATAGGTTATGAATAAATAACATTTTGAACTTTGTGACTTTCACAACCAGATTGAGAAAGGAAAAATCCAGGACTGGTCTCTGTGAGTCTGTTATCTTTAGTACCAGAAACATTATTGAATAAATACCTTACTGTCAGAGAAGGTGGACCAGGTTCTATTATCCTCCTGAAGAAGTAGATGCTGAACAGCAGGAGGAAAAAAAAAAGCTTGATCTGATGGATGAAGAGGAGGAGGAGAATCCTGAAAAGGAAAAAGGGACTCTTACTACCACATGTACCCCTGATGGATCACTCTAATACCAAAGACAGAAATGGAGAGATAGATCTCCGGGAAGATTTAATGACTTGCCAGGCTGGGAATGAGGGGGGCTGCCATTTGCAGAAACATTCATGGTTTCTGGGAGGCACCTC
Organism: Protopterus annectens; assembly: GCF_019279795.1. Classification (NCBI taxonomy): domain Eukaryota; kingdom Metazoa; phylum Chordata; order Ceratodontiformes; family Protopteridae; genus Protopterus; species Protopterus annectens. The sequence goes on along the minus strand of NC_056727.1, from coordinate 254,744,750 downwards.
TTCTTTTGGGAGTCTGCTTGCTATTGCTTTTGAATGTCTAATTGCCAGAGGTTTGCTGGGTCTGATTATTTTGTGCTTTATAAAAGGTGCTGAGGTATGTGTGAAACATTTAATAAATTTGGAGAAGAAAGGCTGAGAATCTGCGTTATCTCCTGAATCAGTTTTCCTCTGTCATTACACATTTTCAGGATCTCAGCAGCAGATGGTTCAAAAATAACCTATTTATCAAAAGAGAATTCACATTTCAGTTTTAACATCATCAGGCAAATTTTGAGTATCTATCCATGTGGACCTTCACATAACAGTTCCAGTAGCAGCTGTTCTGGAAGAGGCATCCGCTGAGTTATACGCACACTTCAAAAAGGGTTAGGTCATGTGAGAGAGATTGAAGCAATAAGCGTATTTACAGAAGATTTTCCTCAGAAGAGGGAAAAGGGGCTATAATGTACTTCATGTTCTAAATGATGCAAGCAAAATATTTAACACTTGAGCTTGACAATTAAGAATTCAAAAAATAAGTGTGCCAGAGGAATAGACTTTTCCCTAAATCTATAAAAGGCTTTTTCAATTCTTATTGGGGGGGGGGGGTTAGCATTTACTAAATGTTAACAATAACAGGATTTGCCAAGGAAATTACTGCAGAGTCAGATCTGGGATTAGAAAATAAGAATTGCAAGACTTAGGAACTTTATACAATCTATCTGCCTTCTTAGGTGCTTCATGCTTGCTGTACACAATGTTACAGACTGTAAAAAAAGCATCATGCAAAGCTGGAAGTACAGGGGGAACAGTAGTGAGTTGAAGAAATCCCATTTGTAATAAATCATACTATTTTTTTTTCAAAGACACCGGAATGCCATTATGTTCCCAGTGAAACAAATGATTCATCCTAGATATGGTTTCTGAAAAAAAGAAAATTTTTACAAGGGACCATCAGACAGAACACTCTCCTCAGAATTAAAAATCAGTCACCTGAGAAGAAAAAAAAAAGTTTGTTCCCAGAAAATCATTTCCCTGTTCATTACACTGTGAATCTTCAAAAAAACAAAGAATTATTTTTTCTTTTACCAACAAAACCAGAGTGAGTGGGGTCAAGAACATGTACTAAGTCCTGAGCTACGCCCCAAAAAATCATTGCTATCTAAAGTAACTGAGGCAGGGAGAGATAAATGCTTAACTTTCTGCTTCTTTTTAATAGGAATTTCCATAGAAACAGAGAGACTGCTATCATGCACATCACCTAGGGAAGAAGCATCTCAGTCTGGTTAGGAAGAAAGGCATTCCCAACTGTTTCCTCCAAGACCAACAAAAGTAGTTCTCACATACTTGCTAAGAACACTCTAGCAGTGGCAGAAGACATGTCTAACCCCTGGTCCATGTGAGATAAAAGGACTGTACCACAGGAAAACAAGAAAAAATATGAGTGGTCAAAGGAATCAGAATTTTTCACAACAGAGACACCCATCTGCAGCTGTGGCTAATTTGGAACCTCTGAAGGGGCAAAGGCTGCCTGAAAATTTTCTTCTTTTTGTGGCTGGAGGAAAGAAGAACCAATGAGCTAGTAAGTTTCTCCATGGTAAAGCCAATAATAAAGCCTGAAGTCCAGTTATCACTGACAACAGAAGTCGGTAAAAGAAGTAAGTACATAAATGTAGTGTTTTCCACAATAAACACTGAGAAAAGCACAAAGTACACTTACCCCCAGGCCCTAAACACAATATAATACAATTTTTCACCATAAAAAATAAAACTAAACTACATTTTAAAAAAGATTTAACACTAAAGTAAAAAGTAGACCCATGGACTTTTAATTGCCTGAAAAGTTGGGAAGAAACCATCTTCTTCTCTTCTGCAGAAATGGACCTCAACAGGGTATTGGAAAACTGTTTAATCAATTCACTCTAAAATCCTGTCGCATGTGCCACAGGTGTGCCAAAGGTTGCTGAGGTGTAAATACACTTCCCAAATCTGTCCAATGTCCTAGACTTTATGTTGGTGGGGGGGTGGTGGACAGTAGAACTCTTTATCAGCAAGTTTTCTCTCAGTGGCCACTGGGGGACCCTTGCTCTAAGGAGTCCTATCCTTGGGTGCAACAAGATATTTCTCAGGGCTTTTGGGGATGGGCTGTTTGACATCTGGCTCCTTCCAAGCCTGGTGGGAGATCAGATGTACTATCTCATCAGCCAGGGGAATATCCAAGTTGTTGTAGCTAAGCCAACTCTGAGAACATCAAGGAATGCTGACTCATCTTGGGAAGAGGGATTGGAAGACCAATCACCTTCCTGTCTCAAAGATTTGATTATTTCACTTGACCTGGGGGTCCCTTCTTCATCAAAGTCAGTGTCTTTTGTTAAAGATTCTTGTGGATAGTCTAATTGTCTCCTCTTACATGTCCACTTCTGAGGGGGCAATTCAGTGGGAAGTTCCAGAGAGGACTTAGAAATGCCAGCAGAGTCCTGAATGAGGACAATTTTCAGGCTTGACTGGACTGGTTATACTGATGGGACAGGATCAAAAAACTCAGCGTCCACAGTATATGGTTGAGCATGGGATGGACCTGAGGAGGGTAAACTTGTCTTTTCCACTGAGGTAGAGAAGGTTTGTTCCATTACCTCAAAAGCTAAAGCCATGGGAGAACCCAGGCTCCTCTCTGGATCTATGTGATCCTGTGTAGGATAAAACCCGATTCCCACTGGCTCCAGCCTCGAAGCAGAGGTTGAAACTGAGATGTGTAGCCCCGAGGGTACGAGAAGAAAAGAACAGCTTTGATAACATCAGAGTTTATCCCAACCCCCCCCCCCCCCGATCTGGAACCGATGCTATGGCCTTGACACCCTTCAAATCCAACAAAGTCACACCTGTCTGGATCAGAGAAGATGTCAAAGTCAAAGAGGGACAAGTCTTTGGATCTGACACAGACACACTCAGAAGTCTTGGGTCCAAAGTCTTCAAAACCACTAGGTGGATTGGAGTAGAAGTCAAAGGCTGGGGTTGTTAGTAGGTAGGCTCACGGATCCAATGGGATATGTAAATGGGATAACACCCAACTGAATATGAGTTCTGAGAAATTTTCTCTTCATTCTATCCATGTCCACTTCTGTTAAGCTCCTAGATGACATGAGGGAAGATGATGTTGAAGGTGAAAGGGATACCCTTCAAGGTGAGTTCTGAAAAAAGAGAGTGTATAGCCTCACTCAAAGTTACTGACTGTGGAGAAACTCTAGCAAGAGCTTGAAGTGACTTAGATTTTGACCAAGTTGGATTTGAGCAAGTGAACAGATCTGAAGATTTGCATTTGGTCAGAGTCCAAGCAGAGGAAGTTGATGGGTCTGATATTTTTGAAATTTTCTTGAGCAGAGCTGAGCCTGAAAAAGCTGAAGGAGGAGGATCAGACGACTGCTTCATCTATTGCTTATTTCTATCAGCTGCCTCTCCTGAAGATTGAGGCCTTTCAAAATGAATTTGCTTTTCCTCTCGACCAGTGCTCTATGATTAAAGCTAGCACAAATATTGCATCCAGCATTTAAATGTCCTGGTCCCAGGCAGTATACACATTTGGAATGGCTGTCAAAATTTGGAATTTTATACCCTTATGCAGAACACTTCTTCAAACCGGTAGGTTTCTCAGACATGATAGGTAGAAGAAGTACCAGTAGAAAGTGATACAACAAGTAAGAAAAATACCAGCAATGGTATTAAAACTACCCAAAGGTAAAAGTAGCAATGCCTAATACCAACAATGGCACTAAAGAAGTACCTATCCTAGGTAGCATCCAGAATAAAAAAACAAAAGAGCGTTCTCAAGACAGCGAATAGAAAGAAAAACCCTATTTTATATAATTTTTTACTATCAGGGAGGAAGAAAGGAAAAAATTATCCAAATAGGTACAGCAATATTATCAAAAATATCACTTATCTAGCAAGACCTTCTTGAGCTACCAGTGACCATGTCTTATCACTTGAAGCAGCAAATGAGATCTGAGGTAACTGGGGAAAAGAAGAGTATTATGGGTAAGGGGAGGAGCTCAATCTACAGAGCCTAAAGTTTATCAAAGTGGTCAAGCATGGATCCGATGTCAGATCCGAGACCTATCAGTTGAGAAACAGACGAAAAAGATGTCAGATCATTTTGTTATTGGTGAGGAAGTACGCTGTCTAGATGCCAGCAAAGTAGAAACTTAGAGAACCTGAAACAAAGTAAACTAGAAAAGGTGAAGAGAAAACACTGACTGGAAAGAATCCTGCAGCTGTTCAGCAAAAAGCAGTTCAAGCTCCAGCTTTGGTACAATGGATGGATTCTAGTAATTTAGAAAAAAAATAAAACAAATGTACTCAGAGATGATTAACATAAATGAAACATAGAAGGAATATTTCAACTCAGATAACATAAATGGCTAGAAAAATAGACACTTTAAGCAGTTATTCAGATGAACTGATAAAACTGCAAAAATCAAGAGGTCAAAATGAAGAAAAGGCTGGCTGAGTATGAGATTTCTCTAGCACAACTGTTTCAAAAAATGCTAGAGTTAAAGGACACAGAGCACAGAGAAAACCTGAGATTTTTAAGAAACAGACTGTATTCATTTTATGAAAGCACAAATAAACAACTGGACTGGTATTCCACAGCAGGATTTGCACATTGAAAAGGAACATTGAGTGTAGGCTCTAAACCTGGTCATAAGAAAGCAGCCAAGACCTGTATTAGTAAAGATGCAATCATACTAGAATAACGAGTCAATCCTGACAAAACTGTGGCAGAAAGACAAAGTATTAAAAACTGGATTCACTAGAGTGTTTGGGGAAAATGATTATTTACTATACATCAACCAGAGGAGAAGTAAATTTATCCCAGCAATCAAGGAATGTCAAGAGACAGGTGTGAGATTCAAGCTGCTGTATCTAGCTGTCTTCAGAATATTTCTCCTGGAGGATCAAATACCTTTTTTGATCAAGAACAGCCTAAGGAGGAAATACAAAAGTTTATTCAGCAAAAAGGGAGCCATCAAACAGAAGGGAACTTTGTTTCTTATTCTTCTGACAATAAAGCTCATAGAAAGACTTTGCCAGTAAAACCTTTTCCAATGTTCCAAAGGAAAATGCTTGAGAGACAGAAAAAAAAAGAACAGGAGTTGACTAGAAGAATCAAATTCTAGTGTTGAGAATTGGAGATGAACAGGAAGAAAACCAGCAACACTGAATTAGTGAATAAATGTGAGATTATAAAGCATCAATCATGTTTGTGAAATATGGCATTACAAAAAAGATTTGACTTTTGTTGACTTTGTTAAACTTGTGGGTCGACTGAAAAACATATATTTCACTTCATGCCATTAATGTTTAGAAGGATACTAAGTAAAACATTTTTTTCTTAACAGTATATGTATAAAACATATCATGATATAAATTGCATATTATAAAGTAAAGCAGATTTGTTTAGTATGTAGTCAGGGTATCTAAAATGAGGGGTTGAGTTTGAGTCTTTCCAGGGGATCTTGTATGTGATAAAGATGCTAAAGTAAACAAGTACTTTTTCAGTTTAAGAAATATAGGTATTACAATGTAAAAAAAAGAGACAAAATGCTATGATAAAGCATGTTTAAGTTAAGATGCTGTAATCTTGAGCTATAGGGGTTGGGGGTGAGTACAAATGCACTGATTATAATATATGTAGGGTTGAGATGTTTTCTCTGACTTTTGCATAGACGCATACCTGGATTAATGTCCTTGGCTTAATCTAAAAAAAGAAGTTATGTACTCACCACAACTTTCCATGTTTGCTGTCCTTGATCTCACCTTCCTTCTTGCTGTTTGGGTTCAGAGCTGATCCTCGTCTCTGACTAGGCCGTATACTATAGCTCGAGAGCTTTTATTGGCTTGACGTAGCCCCTATCCCAGCATGCCTAGTGGTAGTTACCCAGATCTCATTTGTGATAACCCAGTACTAGACCATATAACAGATAAGAGATATACTCTACTTTACATATCCGATAACACCTGCATATAAAGGTGTGATCCCTCCACAAGGTAATAGAAGTAAACTTGAGACTGATCATGTCTCAGTATAACCAATAAAATAAGGGATTCCTCTCAATCCTCCAGGAAGGGCGAAGGAGGGAGGGATGCAAGAAGGAAGGCGAGATCAAGGACAACAAACATGGAAAGTTATGGTGAGTACATAACTTCTTTATGTTATGTTGCCCATATCTCGCCTTCATTCTTGCTGTTTCAGACAGCATCCCCAGCGCCTGATTCTTAGGTGGCTCACTGGAAAAAAAACTCTTCAGGACTGTGCAACCAAAGGATACCCTGTTCTGGGAGGCCACATCTACTTTGTAATGAGTGATAAAGGTACGAGGATTAGTCCATGTAGCTGCTGCACAGATCGAATCCAAAGGCAATCTAACCTGAAAGGCAATAGAGGTAGACAAGGCCCTTGTTGAGTGCCCTTTAATTTTTCCTGGAAGTGTTTGTTTATGCAACTCATAGATATGTTTTAAAGCATCTGAAAGCCACTTTGATAAAGTCACCTTTAAGACCGCAAAACCTCTTTTATTGTCTGCAAAGGATATAAACAATTGATCAGATTTTCTATATTCCTTGGTCCTGTGTAAATAGAAATGCAACTGTCTATGAACATCCAATTGATGAAGCTTATACTCTGTCTTGTTGCTATGATTGGGGATGAACACAGGAATCTCTATGGATTGATTCAGATTGTATTCAGAACATACCTTGGGTAAGAAAGAGAGGTTGGTTCTGAGAGAAACCTGATCTTTATGGAAAATCAAGTAAGGGGGGACGAATAGATATGGCCTGTAATTCTGAGACCCTTCTAGCTGAGGTAATTGCAACCAAGAAAAGAGTCTTCCAAGTCAGAAATTTGAGCGGACAAGAAGCAGACGGTTTGAAGGGAGGAAGACTCAAAGCATCTAAAACTAAATTTAGATTCCAGGGAGGAAGAGGTTCTCTTATCGGAGGTCTTAATAGGGTAGTACCTCTTAGAAAAGCCTTGCATAACTTATGGGGCATGATATTGGAACACATTTCTCCCATATGGAAATTTGAAGTGGCAGCTAACTGAACTCGGATAGTAGCTGCAGCTGCTCCTTGGTCAAATGTTTCAGTGAGAAACTCAAGAATCTTTGAAATGGGAGCAGTAAAAGGATCAATCTGATTTTTGCCTGCCCAACAAGAGAACCTCTTCCATTTACTAGCATAAAGTCTCCTAGTAGTGGGCTTATGGGAGGAAATCAAAATGTGCTGAACTGCTGGGGAAACATCGGGAAGCCTGGATAAGACCGGAAGTGGAGAAACCAAGCTGTGAGCTTGAGAGTTTGACTGGAAGGATGGAGAGCCCCCGACTGATGTCTCAGAAGATCTGGCAGTGGGTCCAGGATCCAAGGTCAGTAAGGGGTAATGAGGATTAACTTGCAACCCAATGATTGTGCTTTCTGAAGAACCTTGGAGATCAGGGGAAAAGGTGGAAAGGCGTAAAGCAGTCCCGGGGGCCAATCGTGAACAAGTGCATCCCTGGGTGACTGTCCCAGTGTTGGGACTAGGGCAAAGTAGCTGCTGCATTTGTTGTTGAGGGGGGTGGAAAACAGATCACAGCATGGCTGGCCCCATTTGTGAAAGATCAAGTCCGCAACTTCCTGCTTCAAGGACCACTCGTGGGGCATCAGGATGGCCCGACTGAGCTTGTCCGCTATCACGTTGGATTTCCCAGGGATGTGCATTGCAACCAAAAAGCACTGGGAAGACATCGCTCATTGCCAAACCTGTAGAGCCTCTCGACACAAGGGGTAAAACCTGGTTCCACCCTGTTTGTTGATGTACCATACTACCGACATATTGTCTGTTTGAATTGCTGTAGTCCCTGTAGGTAGAGAGTTCTGGAGTGCCTGCAATGCCAGGAGCACTGCTCTCATTTCCAGGACATTGATGTGCAATTGGTAATTGTGTTCCTGACAAGTCCCTTGAATAGTCTGTCCTAGATAATGCCCCCCCCCACTCTATCTGGGGAAGCATCTGTGGTCCCTGTGGCTACAGTCTGGGGGAGTATAAATGGCCTGCCTATTGTTACCATAGGGGAGTGAAGCCACCACTTCAGATCCCTTTTGCAGGATTCCGTGATCAGAATCTGATGTGACATGGGTAAATCCTGGAATGACCATTGTGCAAATAGAAGCCACTGTAGAATTCTCATGTGGACGCGAGTCATAGGGACCAGAGTGATTGCCCCCACCATGGAACCCAGTATCTTGGGGATGAATCTTGCTTCGATCCTCTTTTGTGAGAACAGTATGACAACTTGGCAACGGATCATTAATACTCTTTCTTGAAGCAGCTTTGCTGTCATGGCCCTTGTATCTGCCCCTATAAAGGTAATACAATGGCAAGGCAACAAGGCAGATTTTTCATAGTTTATGGTGATCCCAAGTTGAGAACAAAAGCGGATTGTATATTCCCTTGCCCTGACTAGTTGATGCTCAGTGGTGGCAGTAAGAAGCCAGTCGTCTAGATATGGAAACACCTGAATCCTTGATGCCTTAGGTGATCCACAACTACTGCTATGCATTTATTGAACACCCTGGCGGCTATGGTGAGACCAAAGGGCAGAGCTCTGAACTGATAATGACTGGCTCCCAACTGGAAGCGTAGATATCTCCTTGACCATCTGTCCATTTTTATATGGTAGTACGCATCCTGGAGATCGATAGAGCACACCCAATTGCCCTGTCTCAGAAAGGGAAAAATGGACTGCAGTGATATCATCCAGAACTTTGTTTTCTTGACCGACTTGTTTAATCTGCTGAGATCCAAAATGAGTCTCCAGTTACCTATTTTCTTTGGAAATAAAAAAAACCTTGAGTAAGCTCCGGATTTGATTTAGTCTGCGGGGACTTCCTGGATGACTCTTTTTCTTAACAACCTTTGAACCTCCAGGTTTGCTTGATCCTGAAGACTGGGTGGAACATCTGGGATAGAGTATTGCCTTTTTGATAGGGGAAGTTTTGAGAAGGGGATATTGTGACCTCTGGATATTATGGATAGTACCCATGTATCTTCTGTGATTGTCTGCCAGGCTTTTGGGTACAGGGATAATCTCCCCCTGACTGTCTCTGGAGTCGGACAGTCAGACCTCCCTTCAGGAGTGCTGGAAGGGTCTACCAGAGACTGTATCTCTGTTGCCCTGGTTTTGCGGACCCCCCCCCACCATGAGGTTGGCGTCTTCCATTATTTCTCTCTCTGCCCCTGGGGGAAAATTCTCCATGTGTGTCCAGCGAAGCTCCCTGGGATTTTCAGAACCACATATTTCTGCTCTTCTGGCCTTTGGGATATGGCCTAGATGGAGCAGAAAAATGTACTCCCACGGCAGAGAGACTTTTGCCATCCTGTTCACACCTGGTAAGAGTCACTTTTACCTGAGGCCCGAACAAGGACAAGCCGTCAAATGGGACATTGGTAAAGGAAGACTTGAAGGGCTCCACAAAATGACAAAGGTGCATCCAGGAGTGTCTGCATAAGGTTACCCCTGTGCTTGCCACCCTGCATGCTCCATCGGCTGCATAAGAAATGAGCCGCATGGAGGAGTTAACCACTGAAGTCAGTGACACAAGCTGAGAAGCTGTCTTGTCTAAGACTCCCGCTTGTCAGAACTGAAGGTTGGGAGTGACTTGGCTTGTGGTTTATTCTTGTCCTTAGACGGGTCCAAACAGGGAGTTGAAGAGGACGAAGGCTTGACTTTATCCAATTTTTTAGCTGGCTGAGTCCCCTCCTTGAGGAGATCCCTCTGAAGCCTTGTTAACTGGGACAAATAGCTCAGTGACCTGAGTGTAAAGGTCACTGAAGAAAACATACGCTTCCCGTATCTGTCCATCGTATGAGATTCTTTGTTCGGTGAATGGACAGATGAAGAAGTTTCCACTAATTCCTTCCTGGTGGCTGCTGCCACCACCATAGCATCAATGGGAACACCTGTCTTCAGGGGCTGTAATGAATTTATTGGGCCTCCGTGAAACTGGTTCCATTATGTCTGGAGAGCTCCAAGCCTTCTGACTCACTACATGCAACACTGGGTCGAAAGGAGAAGATACCCAAGAGGTGAAGGGTCGTGAACTGAATGCATCCAGGGACACAGACTCATCTTCAGAAGGGGCAAGGGACTTCCAGTCACCCCTCTGTCTAAGGATTTCTAAGATGTTTGAAAAAGAGACATCTTCAGAGGGGGACTGTGGGGACCCTTCTGATTCATCCAAGTCTGTGTCTGATGTCAAGGACTCAGGGGAGTCCACATGCTTCCTCTTGCAAGTCCTCTTTTGAGGGACCTCCTCCGAGGGGTGCTCGAGAGAGGTTTTGGACAAGGTGGGATCACCCAATGGGGTGTCCTGGATCATGGGTTCCCTACGCTTAGGGTGGAGGGGAGGTTCAGAGGCAGACACCAGCATGGTGGGCAAAGGAGTCAGTGGAGCCAAGGGTGGAGCTGTCTCAGCAGACTGCACACTCCTCATCACCTCGAAGGCGTTGCTGTCCCAACCTAAAAGAATCTCCAGCTCTGAAGAAGCAAGAGACTTCCTCTGCACTGAGGGTGATGGCTCTGAGGCCGATGTAAGAGCAGAGCTGACCTGTGCTGAAGCTCTGAGAGGGAGAGTAGGTTGGACAAAGGTCCAATGCCACTGCCCCCCTCAGAGCCGATGAGGGAGCTTCAGCTCCCAGATCCCTTGATAGAAGGAGATATCAAGGAGATCGGAGCGGTAGTCAGAACTGAAAGACCAGAGGAGGTTACTGGAACCAATGGTTCCACCACTATGACTTCCATGCACTCTGGCTCTGAACTCAGAAGAGTCAGAGGAGGAATCAAGACAGGTGTTGTTTGGGCTGTTGGCACCATTTCCATCTGAGATGGGCCCGAAAGTATTTTGGCTAATGCTGGTGTCCTAAGAAGCCTCTTTACCACCCTCTCCACATCATCACCTGAAAGGCTCCTGGATGACTGAGAGGAGTGTGTCAAAGACTGGTGACTGCCTGCCACAGATTGCAATAATGGAGACTGCGGAGCAGAATGCACTGATTCCAAGGCAGGAGACCTGGAATGCTTATGGGACCTTAATGGCTCCGAAGACACAGATGGAGCCATAGGTGCAGATGTCTTGTCAGAACTGAAGGTTGGGAGTGACTTGGCTTGTGGTTTATTCTTGTCCTTAGATGGGTCCGAACAGGGAGCTGAAGAGGACGAAGGCTTGACTTTATCCGATTTTTTAGCTTTCTGAGTCCCCTCCATGGCAGTATCAAAGGGGCTCTTCAGCAAACCACGCAAGATAAGCTTGTTTCTTCTCTCCTGCAGGACTCACGAACTAAAAGCATGACAGATAGAGCATGATTCCTGCAGATGAAGAGGTCCTAAACAATATACACAACTCGTGTGCCCATCCGTAAGGGACATCTTTTGGCAACACGAGTCACATTTTTTGAAACCAGAAGGCTTCGAATCCTTGGCAGTATCCTTGGATATAATATGAAAACAGCACTATAACTAAGGCTATATACTGCTAGTAAGAAGACTATGAAGCACTCTGTATAGCTAGACAAAGATGAAAAACTATTGGCAATAACAGACAAACACTATATATATATATAATATATATATATATATATATATGTATATATATATATATATATATATATATATATATATATATATATATATATATATATATATATATATATATATATATATATATATATATACAGATTTTTGTTCCAGAGATTCACCCCCTTCTGTGGAATAGACTCCCTCTCCACGTCAAGCAGAGTACCTAATTAACCCTTTTTACATGCAACCTGGATAACTGGATGGGGAATAGAAAATACACCCTTGGGATTCCACCTATGTCCCTGCTGGAGTGGGGCATCGGGCACTGACTTGTTGGAACATTGGTTGAATTCTTGTCTAGGTGTGTAAGGGCCTCAGGGCCAATAGCATAGTAACTTCCTATGATCCTATGTATTTTTCCTTTAGCAAATAAATGTTTAGTGGGAGTTCAGATGTATGCAGCTGACAGCAGTTGTACATTCTCTTCCTATGTTTCCATGGAGAGAAGCTGACTACAGGTGCAGGCAATAAATCATAAGAGTTGATAACCTTGTTTGCTGAGGGAAATGTAAATTTAAAAGGTACAAGGGAAGCAGCTCAATAAAAAATAAAGACTGAGATTATTGGAAGTGAATATGATATAGCAGCCTCTCTGCTAGCCTAGACACTTCTTTATTTTAAAGATAGTAAGTGCACTTTTTAAGGTTAAAAGTTAATGTTTTCTAAACGTATGCAAGCTGTTTTTCATATCTAGGAGGGCAACAGAGATAAGAAAAGAACAGACAGCAAATGGTTAGTGGGTCCATCCCATGCTGGATCATGCACTTTAGCATGGATAGCTTTAATTATAGGTTATGTAATGTCTGTGGGTGCAGCTGTTGATTTGGGACAAGTGTTCCTATCAGAAGGGTTACATTTTGAATTTAAATTTAAATTTATATTTTTGAATTTGAAGATGTACATAGTTTTGTATGTTTGTTTTAGGTTAATAGGTTCTGGGGGTATTCTGGGGTGTGCTTGCTCTTTTGTTTGAGGGTTTGCACTAAAAAGTCTTGAAAAATGTGACATAGGTTCAAATGAAGATGACAAGAAACAACTGTATAAAAGATCAATCTGTCAAACATTCATGGATGCAAGTTGGAAACAAACACTTAAAAAGCTGTCAATTATAGTAGGTGGAAATAATAACTTCTTATCATAATATGCTATCCATATTATTTTAGAATGTGAATATCCTCGCAGGTATAGACAAAAATCTAAGAGTATTGAATTATATTAGGAAATGAAAAGTGCAAATAACAATGCTGCAGCAGACACATTTGGAAAGAAATGAGCATGAGAATTTTATAAAGAAAGGATTTCATGATGGATAATTCAGCAGACTATCAGGGACAAAGTAAAGGGAAGTACTTGCACTAATTGTTAGAGGAGTTCCAATAGTGATAGAAGGGGGGAAAAGATAATTATGCTAGGTTTAAGGTAGTAAAAGGATACTAGTAAGGGAGGAGGATTATGCTGGCATGTATTTATATTTCACCTAAAACTACTATTATGGACCTTAATACATTTTTGGGAGAAATAATCAGGTTTCAGCAGGGAATATTACTTATATGTGGTAAATGGAATTTGATTTACAACAGTGAGAATGTATCTGGGGGACCTAGAATGGAAAAAATAACAACGAAGGTAGATTTCTGAAGAAATTTACAAAAATATTTTATATGAAAGAAGTGAATTTTTTGTTTGCTCATTTCTTATTATACTTAACTATGCAGAATAGAGTGAGACGGCTGAGGTGAAGGACATAGGATAATGACTTCAAGGCAGTCAACTCCTTAATTTTCTGGACCAAGAAAAGTATCCCTTTCTTACTTAAATCAGTTATAGCACATATAGGAAAATTCTCCACGTGTGTCAGGAGAAGCTCCTTGTGATTTTCAGAACCACATCTTTCTGCTCTTCTGGCCTTTGGGATAGGGCCTAGATGGAGCAGAAAAATGTCTTGCAGGAGAGAAGAAACAAGCTTATCTTGAGTAAGAACTTTCCATAATAGCAGCTGCTTCATGCAAAAATGTGAAAAAAAGCTTCAAACAATAACTAATAAAATATGTTGTTTCATTATCAACTCCCCCCCCCCCCGAAGAATGCCATTGCATCACTCTAAATAAAGCCAGATGGTGATGCAGTGGTGTTCTTGAGAGTGACAGTTAATAATGAAATAACATATTTTATCTATTTCTAGCCTCACTTCACTTCAAACTCATCTGTTTTGAAACATACTCTCTTCTGGTTTTGAAGTTAACCTCTAAAATCTCCTACAACCTAAGACACCTCTCCTAGACCTCCACCACTCTACAACTCACAAGAACTATGCACTAACTATGCATTCTCAACTCTAGCCCCTAAGTTTTGAGATACCTTATATCTTTATCTAAAAGACTCATCCTCCTATCCAAAATGTAGAGCACAATTAAAATCATACTCAAAAATAAGCTCAGTAAAAGTGCTTACAGGCAGGCCGCATAACCAAAACATTCTATCCAATTCCACTCAGCCTTCCTCCACCATTTTTATCACTGTTTTCATTCTACTCTGCCTGGCATAGAATGGAAGAAATAGCAGTTTTCCACTTTCATTTGTAAATATCAGTACATACTGTTCAGTCTATACTTTCATTCTCTATCTGCTAGTTGATGTTGTACTCACTATATATTCTGCCTTTATGTTTCTTAATGATGCTTTATCTGCAATATCTCCTAATTGCTAAAGTCACAATATATCTCTTATTATGTTTGTCTGCCTTATGTTATGTGTACACATCTGTATTGTGTGATTTTAATGTGATAACATTCTGACATTTTGTCTGTCTTATGTGAAATGCAAGTCTATGGTGTTGAATTCCATCCCTCAACCTGTGCCTGAAATTGGTCCATTTTGATCAGTGCTCTCCTGCTAGATGACCTTCATAACTATCTAACTAACTAATTAACTAGCTAGCTAATTATCTAACTAAGCCAATGTAGGAGGTAAATGCTAGGAATATAGATACCATTTTTCTACTTTAGAGTACTGGAAATGTTGCACATGGAATACTGTATGCAGTTCTAGTCTTGCAGTTGGGGAACATCATGATTGCACAACATCTGTGATGGAACTATGAAAGGTGCCTGCAGTTTGTGTGAGGACTACCATATCATTCTAGGCAACTACATGTTGAAGAGAGAAAGACAAAAGGGGTCATAATATAGACCTCTCTCATACTGCCGTAAGGTTTCTGGCTGTGGAGAGCTGAGAAAGAAGTAAAAGGGGGGGGGGGGGTTATAATTTACAACAGAAAGGAAAAAGCTTCAAGTAACTGATTTTTTGTTGTTGTTCTGTTACAAAATTATTATAATGAAAGCCAACACAGACATTCTACGAAACAGATAGGAAGAGGTGAGATGGAAGAGAAAGTGCAGAGGAATATGATATAATTCAGTTGACTCTGGATCATCTTCAAATGTCTTTTTTATTTATTCAAACTACTACCCATTACCCAGATCAATGACATAGAGTGATAAAGCCCTAACTACTACAAAGATGACCAAATCCAAACTGATACAACACACAAAGGATTACAGAGAACAAGCATTTGTAATGCTTTTATCTTTTATTTAAACACTTTTTTTCAGAAGAAGTCTTTAAGTAAGTTTCTATAAAAGTCTTTAAGTAAAAGATGAAAGTGCTACATATTCTTGCTTTCTGTGATTCTTTTTGTGGTGTGTCACTTTAAATTTGATATTTCCACACAGCTTATAGGGTTTTTAGTGCTTTGCTTGGATTTGAAGATGCTCAAGATGACCTGATTTCAAGTAGAGGCTTTGGTGATGGAGAAGCCAGGTAGGGGAAGGTGTCGGGCATCAGATAATGCCAGCTTGTCCCACCAGGGAGGAAGGGAGTGATAATGGTCATTCATACCAGCACCACCACCAGCAAGTGCATAACTGCAGGCAGTGAAAGACACAGACTACTGGACATGGTCTTGGTACCATCAGGATGGTGATGGTAGCTCATTAGCATATATGGAGGACTACTGTACATGTAGTAGCACACACATGCATAGGGAGGTTGTAAAAGTCACTGGCAGTGATGTGAATATCTGCATCAGCTATCTGGGGACATGGTGTGGGCCATGATAAATGCCCTTTTAACTTGTACTAAGTGATGCAAGCAAGTCTAAAAACCACCTCCAAAACTGCCTCTATGATGGCCTTCAAGGGCAGAGGAATGAATGCGTCCAAGACGAGTAAGGAGAAACCTGATGTTCTGCAGGCATAAAGAGAAAAATAGTTAAAAAAATCCTCACCCTACCACTAGGCCAATTTGGCCTACACAGCTATTATGGTTTATTCCTTGCTAAACATATACTTTGGTTAAAAATGTTCAGATGTGTAAGAGTGCAGAGCAGACATCACATTACAATTATTAAAATGCAGCAATTTCATTGGACTGTCAGGTGCATATGTGTGTGCTTGAGTGTCTTGGAATATTTGTATGTGACAGTGTCTGATTATTTTTTGGTAATTCTTTTTACTCAATACTGCGGTGGTGGTGTTGCGGTAGCATTGTCGCCTCACAGTTAGACGTTGCCCGTTCGATTCTCAGTAAGAGCGTCTTCTGTGTGGCGACATGTGTGAATGGGCGTTCCTTCATTGAAGGTTGTGCGTTAGGCCTGGCAAGCCAGCATGTAAAAAGTCTGCTTCCAATCATTAGCGGACCGGAGTTCCGCTGTGGCGATCCCTAACCGGGAAAAGCCGAAAGACACAACAATAACAACATCAAGCTAATATCCAGTGATGCTGTTCATTGAAACCGGAAACAAAAATAAGACTTTTAGGAAGCAGGAAACTATATATTTATAGTTAATTATTATTTCATCTTTATTTCTCGTGTCATTTTACATATTCTGAAATGTTTTAGCCAGTTTATAATGACCAAATAATCAGCTACTATTACTACTACTACTAATAAAGCCCTGGGATGTACAATTGTTTCTTTTACTTCTTGTTTACTGATGCTTCTTTTCATATGTTTTTGACATACACTGATACCAGTACTTTTTTTTTCAAAATAACATTAGCAATATTCTTGAAGCCGTAAAACGTACTCTATTAGAAACAAAGGAAAATGCAACAGAACTAGTACTTCAGACAAACAGCATTCTAAGGTTCTCACTGTTCTTCCGACCTTTAAAGGCTGTTTGCCTAAGTGCTAGTTCTGTTGCAGTTCCCTTTATTTTCAATAAAGTAAGTTTTAAAGCTTTGAGAATATTGCCAATAGTGTTTGAAAAGTATTGAACTGTTTTAGTATTTGGTGATGAGAGTTTAAGTAGGAGCATGTAGAATTACTAATGTCAATAAGACTATTGCTTTATTTATTTGAAAGGCATGGAATGTTATTGAACACAAGATGTTCCAGCCACAAAAAAAAAAAAAAATATTCCAGCCATATATCTCAGCTTCTATGCTGAAGAATTTTAGACAAGGCAATGGGGAAACAAAGGCCGAAAATCAGGGACAATTTTTAGATATTACTGTAATTCACTTAAAAAAATCAATAAAACAACATCTTTTTGCATTAATACACATTTTCTAGATAATAAGATGTATGAAACTAATGTCTGGCTTTATTAACTTGCCTCAGCAATTTACCAAAAAAATCAAAACTTTCATGAGGGACAGGACAAAAATGTGATGTAAAATCAGGACCATTCTGCAAAATTCTGGACAGTTGAGAGATATGGTTCCAGCTTTATGTACATCAATAGCCAAGCAGAAAAGGTTACTGATTAGTTACAAAGTCAGCAAAATGATGTAGTGTTAGACTAAAATTAATAAAATATGTTAGAATGTCAGACAACAAAATTAGAAAAATCACCTGAAGTTACAAGCACTTAGCTTTTCACCACTGCATGAATAAATAATAGTGTTTTAATTTCTATTACAGACATGCTATATACATGTATCTTTCCAAACATGATTAATGATTTCTATGGGAAGTTTTTTTTAAAATAATCACCCACTACTAAGCTGATTTGACCACATAAGAATTTTTATTATATTTGATGCATACAATCAGTACATGCACACACATTTTACATACAAACATAAATACATACATTTGTGTGTGTGTGTGTGTTTGTCTGTATATTTAGAAATATGAAAATATGAACAACCATAAACACTAGCAAGGAGCCAATACACAGTAATATTACAATATCAGCCCTAAGAACCAACAAGCAATCCATATTACTTCATCTCATACCTGTGATTTGGTGCCATCTGCTGAGGAAACTTGAACTTCTACAACTGTATCTCCAACAGACAAGGAAACTGATTTACTGATATCTTCCCCACACACAGTGGTTTTCATTTTATTGTCTGGCACAGACGGGCATACATTTAAAGTGCAAACGTGAAAGGGTACCATACCTAAACAAACAGCATATTTTTCAAAATTTGTCCTGTGAGAACATTTTCAAAAACACGTTTTCTGTTGAACTCAACTACATAACAGGCCATGCATGCTTGTTAAATAGCACTACAAACTGTGCTAGCTATACTAACATAAACTATTTTGCTGGTCATAAACTGTATCAAAGCCTTTTTTCCTATCTGAGCTGGACAGCTTCCACAACTGGATTTTATCAAGTTACAGTATGAATTAAAAAAAAATGCATGAACAAGAAAACACTAAGAAAAAGTATTCTAGAATGCCACAACTTTTCTTCAGATTCACTTCACTAAGCACAAGCCTAGTTTTATCCAGATTTTCTTAACACACATAGTGTATCAGAGACAGGCAGTAATAGGTTTGTAGGTTCATAGATAAGTACTAGATTAACTGCCCTTGAGGGCTATTTTAAGGCCATCGATTCACTTATTGTGCTCAAATTAACATATCCTGGTTGGCTAGAGATTGGCCTTGCCCGTCCCATGGTCAATAATTATATATTACCACTAATGAGAATAACTGGGATTATACCATAGATAATTTGACAGGACACATGCATGGAATAAAACATTTAGGAGTTGCCTCTGTCCATTAGTAGTTACAGGGGGCAGGAGTGTGGTACATTTTCTGTTTCCCATTTAGAGATCTAAGTTGCACTTGAATATGGATAGGGATGAACTTTGTTTTATGTGAATGTGGAGTCTGTTCCAGAGCAACTGTATCCTCTGTGAAATATACGTGTTCCTCCAAACTGTTCTGTTGATGTTGCAGAAGAGGTTTATATCCCTAGATCAAGTATTTCTGATGCCATTCAACTTGCTGATGTGCAGTAAACACATCAGTATTGGGTTCACTTTCTAAATGAATATAAATCTAATAAAATTAAAGGTAACCATTTGAAATATCAGGACCCAATACAGTGAGTCCCAAAATATGGTGACTGAAAGGCTGAAAGATTAGATATGTGTATAATAAGTCCTAGATGCCTTTTCTTAGAATATTACCTTTTTTTCTGAGGTATGGCAGTCTTGGAGTTGGTATATATAACTTTGAGGTGTGTGTGTGTGTGTGTGGGGGGGGGGGGTTTGCACCCACCACAAAAAAAAGTTTAAAGGAGAAGAGCGATTTTTGAGATTTGCTCTTCCCCAGGTTTTCAGTCTTTTTTTCCTGTCTTTTTGTCACTCAGCATTTAGAGTGACAGCATTTCAATAGGGAGCCAAAATTAAATCAATGAATTGCCCGTACTTTACAATGATATTTACAGTAGTATGTGAAGTAATTATTAATCTAGGATGCTGCAGATTGCTGCAGTAATAAGGGAAAACTAAGATGGAAAAACATGGATCCAAGTGTCAATACAAACAAATTCATTATAGTAACAAACACAGCATTGCTCTGTCTGTGTTACGTGACTTAGATCCATCACAGATTGGGCTGAAAAATAGAATGTACATAATAACAACTCTCAGTGGTATTGCAGAAGGCTCTGCTATTGTTCCAAATTATTCCACACACAGACCTGCATAGTAAAGTACCATTCACCTAGCACTGCACAAGAAGTTCATGCAACCCCCTCCTGAGCTGTCATTATATTCTCAAGAAAATTAAATGCATATAATAGTGTGGTTCCTCCTTCAAACCCTCACTTCCCCTTTGTAACTATACAAACTCATGTTTAGAGTCACTCTTTTGATTAACAACCCTTCTTAATAAAATGACCTGCTCATATTTTAGGGCCACCCCCTTTTTACCTCCCTTTTAAATAATACATGTAAATAGTCATGCCTCGTGTCCGCAATAATATTAAATGCAACTGCTTATTTCCAATGTTGTGTCCATCCTGCTGTCCTGCCTAGATGTAATAATAAATGCAACTGCTTATGTCTAGAATTGAACACCTACTTTATCTTTTTAATACTATAAAAAGATACTCATGTCTAAGGTAACCACCCACCATCCCACCTCTGATTTTTACAGTTAAATTAAATGCTCATGCATAGTACAGGCTCTTTTGCTCTTACTCCTGCTTGCAAAATGAAATTGTGTACTCATGTCTAGAGTAGTCCCTGATCCATAATTTAAATAAGGACTATAATAATGTCTGACAATGTACTTATTCTCATATCCAGTTCATGGAATCTAATGCTTCATTGATTCACAACTCATCATGCCTGTAACTTATTGAAATAATGAGCTTTTAAATTAAAAATGTTTTGCACTGCTGTGCAACCTATACAGGCAAACACACACACACACACACACACACACACACACACACACACACACACACACACACACACACACACACACACACACACTCGCGCGTGTGTGTGTATAAACAGTGTGGGGTGCAGCTCCCCCAGAACACCTAGGGTAAAACTTCTTTCTTAAGCAGAAATATTACAATTAAAGTGTTATTTGTTAGGATTCAATAAACTGCCTACATGGAATTTAGGTGTTTGTGCAGTTAGTAGCAGCGGTAATTACAGATTCATGCTGCACACCACATTTAAACATAAACAAGCATGGTTTTGTGGTTGGCAACAGTGTTGCCAGCCAGGAAACCATGTAAAGCAACATGGATAGCAAACCTGTTTACCTACAAGCAAACTAGGTTAGTGTAATTGCATGGAATGCCACAATGATTACCAGGGTTTATCATACAGCAATGTATATGGTCCAAACACATTACAGGACAGTGTATACAGTGCAGAGTACTGTGGAATCCCATTCCAAGCATTTTGTACAAAAGCTGTGTAAATTATCTGTAAGGGTACATGGACTAACATTTAAAATAAACAGTCAGGGGAAATGTGTGTACTGAATAGGTACACGTGTATGAATTGTAGGAATGAACAGAGGGAAAGAGGACAGGTGAAACATCATAATGTACAGCAGATGAGGGCATATACATTTTTATAATTTATTTATTTATTTTATTTTATTTTACATTTGTTTACCGGGATAGTCCAACTGGATACATGTCCATTTTCAGCGGAGGCCCGGGGAGAAAAGCTCCAAAAAGACATTCAAAAACTGTTACATGTTTACAGTTTAAAACACAAATAAAAGGATTTTTACACAGATATAAACAAACACAAAAACAGATACAGAAAAAATTATTAAATTTTTACTCAGATGGAAAATTCTATAGTGTTTTTAAGAATGACAGGCTATTGAATGCCTGGTAGGCTAACCTGGTAGTAGATCCAAGGAGATCATAGGATTTATGGAATGGGAATGGAAGAAATGGAAGACAGTTGTAGCAAGAACACTAATCACATATCTACATGGTACAGTATGACCTGAACAGTTAAAATATATGTTATGTAACTGTTTGACAAGGTGACATAAAAATGGAGAAGATTTCCTTGTCATATAAGCATCCTGACATGAACAATGTAGAGGACATCTATCAGGGATGTTATAAACAATTAGGGTTGGGTGCATATTATAAAGCTGTACAAACAAACAAAAAAAAAAAAAAACAATTTCAGCAGAGGTCTCCAACAACTGGGACACAGTTACAAGCTCATGGAGAACAGTAAATAGAAGAATGCACAATCATGGGCAATATCTGAGTAATACCACCAGTAATCCCATGTCCCTGACTTAACATATGCGATTCTGAGTGATCAAAGAAGGTTCTGCATGTGCACACTTGTACAACTATTATGAGGGTAATCAAGAACACCGTCCTGACACTATAACATCTATTGGAGATGTTAGGAGGGACACTGATATACCTCTATTTGACATTGTGATCAACACAGGCTAGTTGACTGGTGTGCATGGCATATATATATATATATATATATATATATATATATATATATATATATATATATATCTGACAGAATCCACACTGTCATGAATGTAACCCATGCCATCAATGTTTCTAAACAGCTATGTATGTACTGTGTGCATCACTGGAACAGGTCTATACACACTGAGCAGAGTGGAGGAGAGGTGTTGACTACAACTGTTAGCTGAGATATATAAATATCCTGTTTTTTTTCGATTATTTATACTGATTATTGTTTCTAGCAATTTATATATAGCACTTTTTATTGCCTGCTGCACAGTTTTTGAGTGTATTTTTATTGCTATTAACTGATCTGCACAGGTAACTGATTTGTTTGCAGTTAAAAAAGCATTCTGTAGAGTCTCATTACTCATTTATCTGTTTAAAAACTTTCATTTTGTGGCTTTCTGTAGTGCTTACTGTCTGTAGGATAATAGCTTTAGTATGTCCTAGTCAGAATTGCTGGCTCTGGGCTTGTTTGTTTATACAGTGATTGTTCAAAGCACATGAACAGGCCATCTTGAATTAGCTGTAGCCTTTCTTTACCTGGGCTAAATTGTGTTAATTGGCTGCTGGCTAGTGGGGGCTGGTTCTTTTGTGTTCTTGTAAAAAAAAACGTTGTCTTAAGGTTGTATCTTCTGGTATTTAAGCCCTAACTTTGAGAGGGGTTCTGTCTATACACACTGAGCAGAGTGGAGGAGAGGTGTTGACTACAACTGTTAGCTGAGATAAATAAGTATCCTGTTTTTTTTTATTATTTATACTGATTATTGTTTCTAGCAATTTATATATAGCACTTTTTATTGCCTGCTGCACAGTTTTTGAGTGTATTTTTATTGCTATTAACTAATCTGCATGGGTAACTGATTTGTTTGCAATTAAAAAACATTCTGTAGAGTCTCATTGCTCTTTTATCTGTTTAAAAACTTTCATTTTGTGGCTTTCTGTAGTGCTTACTGTCTGTAGGATAATAGCTTTAGTATTGTTCCCACCCTTCCTGTTGGTGTCTTGCTGTTATACTTGGTGGCTTTGCAGGTGCCCGCCCCTACTGTAAATCTGATCTGGGACACTCCTCCCAGTCTAGTGTCATTAGCTCATTCTACCCAATACAGAGAGAACATTTGATAAGGCCTTCTGTTTCGCCTTTTTCCCTTTCAAAAAAAAAAAAAAATTTTGCCTGAATCTCCTTGGTTCTGACAGTGCTTCTCAAACATTTTGGAAATATAGCGTTTATTTTAGAGTATTTATTATAACTATAATTGCCTTAATATTGCTACAACTCAAGTGCTCTAGGTTGCACTGCATCTGAAGTGTTTGTGTGTTTTAGCTGCTTTTCTATATATATAGACTTCTCTGTATATGTAGACTAGCTACTTATTCTGCTGTGTTACTGCCTCTTAAATTGTTTTTCAGTTGTGCACTTGCCTTGCTTCATTTAAAAAGTTTTAAATTGCTAATTGTGTAGAGTTTTAATTGCATTTACCGTTTAGGACTACACACTCAAGTGTGTTAGCCTTTGCTGTGTTTATTTACTGTATTATTGCATTGTTTAGCCTGTTTCTACAAAAAAAAAATACTATCTTGTTTGCTTGTTTCCCACCTTTTCTAGCCAGTTCATATCCCAGGCTTTGCTTGTCTCAGGACTTTACTTTCTGTGCTCAGAGCTATCCAGACCTTGCTGTGGTAGTGGGAAGTCCTACTGCTTACCAGTGGGATTGGTGAGCATTGTACTGCCTATCTAACACTAGAGGAGTGGTTTCCAACTCTGAAATTGTAATTTTATTAGCCTTTTTGGTCTGATTTCTGTCCCTTTCAACTTTCTGGCTTAAAAACGCACGTGTTTGCACATTTTTCACATCACCTCACTGCGAGGCTACAGTTAAACTATTCCAGGTGCCAGACAGTCTGCTCTTCAAATTTTCTCTTAGAACTAGCTGGTTTCTCAGTAGTAGCACTAAAATATGAACCCCTGTGACTAGCACTTGCTCTAGAACCTGCTGGAAAGCACTAGGAAGCCTGAAACTGATTCAAGCACTCAGCTCTCCTTGTCAATAAGGAGAAATTAATTATAGGCACTAAACAGCCTATAATTGCAAAGTATCTTGTAAAGGTAAGGGAAAACAGCTCTTAAACTTTACAAGAAACCACTAGGAAGCCTGAAACTGATTCAAGCACTCAGCTCTCCTTGTCAATAAGGAGAAATTAGTCATAGGCACTAAACAGCCTATAATTGCAGAGTACCTTGCAAAGGTTAGAGAAAACAGCTCTTAATCTTTACAAAAAAGCACCTAAACAGGCATGTCCAAGGGTCAGCTTCTGGTGATTTCTCCTGTCCACCTGGTAAATCTGGGCATACTAGGGCAGTGCGGCAACTGCCTCATGTACACAGACAATCCTCTCCTCCTACCACCCAATACTACAACCTGCAAGAGATGCACTTACATAGCCAAAAGCTCTCTCCGGCCAAGATTGTGATAGACAGTCAAGAGGAGAAGGTTAACACCTACATTACACCTCAAGCAACTCATAGTCCTTCAAAACCCACACCATCAACACCCACACATAGCAAAACTAAATCCACATATGCAGAGGCCCTTAACATTATCCTGCCCAAGCTACAAGGACCTCCAAAGCTGAAACGCAAACATCAGTCACAACCAAAGTGACACATAGCTCACATCACCAGTGTGCCACCCAACTACAGCCCCTAAGGCAAGACAATGTACCCAACACTTTATCCATAGGTGACTCTATAGTCAGGCACACTGATGTCCCACTCACCAGGCTGAACAAGGAGAAAATTACAGTCAGCTGCCTGTCAGGTGCCAGGATCCGCCACATAACGCATGCACTCAAGTCACTCCACAACAAGTACAAATACGACTCTGTCATTGTTCATGTTGGAGTGAATGACTTGAGACGTACCTCACTGGACTACATGAAAAGAGACATGGAAGAGCTCTTGGATCATGTGACCCAGGCAGGTATGACCCTAGCCCTGAGTAGCATCCTGCCTTCACCCAGAATGATACCACAGTATAAGGACAAAATGAGTGACTTCAACAATTGCCTAAGCTTCTGGTGTCATTCAAAGGGGATCCAGTATTTGTCTGCCTGGGAAGACATGATCAACAAACCACGATGCTTTGCCAGAGATGGTCTGCACATGTCACCCCTGGGATTCAGGTTACTGGCTAAAGCTCTTGCCACCCCTACAGTGCCTTTTTTAGGCAAGGTTCAAAGAATAAAACCACCACCGTAACAGATATAAGCATGCAAAATCTGAAGGTAATGCTACTCAATGCTACAAGTCTAAACCTCAAAATGCACTCTCTCGAGGCACTCCTAAAAATGGAGAACATCGATATCTGTGCAGTAACTGAGACCTGGTTCAAGGCTCCAGAGAGCACCCATGCAATACCAGACTATAATTATTACCACACTTTTCAGCCATAAAACCAAGACCAAAACACTAAAGGTGGAGGAGTGTCCATATTCACCAAGGATATTCACACCTCCAGGCTAGTTGCCCAACACAATGCATCTGAAATTCTCCAGGTGCAACTAACACTAGGTAAGACTGCAATCCAAATTGTAGCTTGCTACAGATCCCCCACCATGCCCCAAGATTCTCACTACACCTTTCTAAATATACTGGAAAATATTAAGATACAACCAAACACCCTAATACTGGGTGATTTCAACTACCCTGCCATTAATTGG
Organism: Protopterus annectens; assembly: GCF_019279795.1. NCBI lineage: Eukaryota > Metazoa > Chordata > Ceratodontiformes > Protopteridae > Protopterus > Protopterus annectens. The sequence goes on along the minus strand of NC_056727.1, from coordinate 254,719,137 downwards.
GAAAACTACTCGGGTACCAACTCCTTTTCCCAATGGTTCTTGGAATTCATAAATTCCAATGGCCTGGATCAACTAATCCATTGTCCCACCAGGGGAGCCAATATCCTAGACCTGGTCATTACCAACATGGGAGATAGATGCTCCACACAAGTGGTTACCCCCTCATTGGTCAGGTCTAACCATAAGCAAATCACCTTTGACATCCACGTCCCACCCCCACCCCCCAGTAAGGAAACCTCCTTAAAAAACTTCCCCAAAGCCAACTTCATGCTACTGAAGTCAGAAGTGACAAACTTCACAACACCCACGCAGACGGGATCTGGAAGTTCGACTGCAGAATCCTACACTAAGGCACTGTATGAGCACATCCACTCGTGCATGAATTGTGCCATTCCAAATAGAACCACGATGCTCTTCTTCAAAAAAAGGAAGCTAATCTGGTGGTCCCCTGCTATAAACAAACTATACAACAGAAGGAAGAAACTTTTGCAGAAAAGAGGAAAATCCCAGGATGCAAAAAGCTCCCTCACCAGCCTCAGTAAGAAGCTGAGATCCCTCATAAAATCCTCAAAAGCTAGTTACGAAAATAAAATTGCCAAAGATTCCAAAGACAACCACAAGGCATTCTATAGTTATGTCAAGAATCTAAATGGCGATGCTCAGGTCTGCCCTGAGCTACAACAGAATGGCATTAAATATACTGATCCCAAGAATATTGCCAATATCCTGGCAGATCAATTTAGTGCCAACTTCACACCCCTCTCACCCCCTAAAGGGCCCATCTCAATACCAAAAGATTGCCAAATTCAGATAATCATGGCTACACAGGTAGAAACTGCACTCTCCAAAGCTAAGAATACAGCATCCATGGGACCAGATGACATCCCAGGCTGTGTACTACATGAACTACAAAATGAACTGGCACCTCACCTAAGTGTCATGTTTAATCATAGCCTCACCTCAGGCTTCATGCCCACTGAGTGGCACACAGCTACAGTTATCCCACTCCACAAGGGAGGATCCACCTTGGATCCCCAAGGAACTACTGTCCCATCAGTCTGACAAGCCTGATCTGCAAGGGCATGGAACGCATTATCATGGAACTTATAAACAAAGACACTGGCAACCTTCAAACACTGGACCCCACCCAGTTTTCCTGAATCTGATTGACTTCTTCAAATCAGTCTCCACAGCTGTGGACGAGGGTAAGGCGGTCCACACAGCCTATCTTGACCTCGCCAAGGCCTTCAACACCATCCCCCACTCTGGAATCATAGATAAACTTACTAAGCTGGGCATAAATCCCTACATCACTCGCTGGGTTGCCAACTGGCTTACTGACAGAACCCAGACTGTAAAAGTAGCCATTTCCAAATCCAGCTCCAGACAAGTGACAAGTGGAGTACCTCAGAGTTCAGTCCTGGGACCACTCTTGTTTGGCATCTACTTCTCTGAAGTACAGGCCAACACTAAGGGACTCTGGCTAACAAAGTTTGCAGATGACTGCAAACTGGGAGCCATTATTGAATCCCCAAATGATGTGGATATTCTACAAAAAGGCCTTACAGAAACAGATGCATGGTGCTAGAGCCATGGGCTCAAGCTTAATGCCAAGAAATGTATAGTTATCCCCTTTGGAAAAAAAAACATGTACCCATGAATTACCACATAGGTGGCAGGACGCTAAGCATCAAAAGTGTGATGACAGACTTAGGGACACAGGTGGACAGTAGTCTCACTTTCAATAACCACATCGCCACAATAGTCAGGAAATCCTTCTATGTGGCACACCTCATCACTAAAGGCTTTTCATCCAGAAAAAAGGAGGTCACTGTCCCACTGTACTCAACCCTCATTAGACCCATTATAGAGTATAATGCCCCGTTTGGTATGTACCTCACAAGACATCTGCAACAGCTGGAAAGGCCACAGAAATATCTCACTAAAAGAATCACAGGCCTAAAGCAGATGCCATATGCTGACCGTCTAAAAAAACCTCCAGCTATACTCTGTGGCATATCGTCCACTCAGAGGTGATCCCTGCTTAACATACAAGGCCATGTCAAACCCTGAGCTGTTGGACATACTCCACTTAAAGAAATCCCAATCCATCTGATGAAGCATTTTTATGTGAAAGCATTTATCCTGATTTTTATTAAATACAGTCTTACTTAGTCTCCTTGAATTTTTATGCTGCTTGCCGTGGTGGTTGTACTGTGCTTTGTTGTTTTCTTAATTGGCTAAAATGTTCACTTTGATAGCTGAACACTGTGGGGCTTTGCGGATCACTTTCTGATGAAGACTTGCCTTTGTCGAAAATGTATAGATTGGTTTGGCGTTATTGGTGTTTTGTGATTTTCAATAAAAGATCCTTTTAAGAAGGAATCCTGGTTTCTGACCTCTATTTGGACACTCCTTGCAAGTCTTTATTTTTGGTTTTGGTTGTCGTTTGACTTGCTTCCATCTTTTGGTTTGGTTCTGTTACATACAAGGTAGTAGTCACCACTGTGACCACATGCTGGACATTCCACATACCATCTACCCTAGGACACAGGTCACATACCACTTAGTCTGCTTATAGGGCATGCTGTCTGCATTATCCTTGGGTTGTGCATTTGTTTTCATAATGTAAAAAATCCCCCCATGTGTTTGTTTCATCTGATGTCATGGCTGTGTGTTGATACTGTCTATATTATACTAATGTCACAGCTGGAGTCAATGATTACCCACAATATGTAGTCCTCCAGGTAGCTGTTTGGAAACAGGGTGTGTATGTTATTCTTGGTGTCTGTGATTTAAATAATGGACAGGAAAGGGCCTAGCAGACAGCCCTGATGTACAGGTCCAATAACTGGACTCAAGGTATAGGTCACTTCACACATTTCAACATATTTAGATGCCATGCATGTGATCCAGTGGTTTACTCACTTGGTGATATAGGTGTTTATAGGCACATCTGAAAGTGTTGAGTGAATACTTCAGTGTGGATATGTGTCAAATGCCTTCGTCTGGACAAGTTCCACAGGATGATAGTGTTGTCATCATGCATACCCTAGATGACCTCTTTGAGGACATCTAACAGATATAACAGACATGGATGTAGCATCAACAACTCACACGTCTGTTGCACAAAGTTGTGATATTACTAGTGTTGATAAATGTGTATCCAACCGTGTCAGTTAGGTGTATGTTCTGAGTCATGCTATAGGCAACCTGTGATGTCACAGCCCATTCATTCTGTGTGATAGGCCTGGATGAAGGTAAGACAGTGCATACTCCCTATCTTGATCTGGCCTAGGGTTTGGGCACAATCCCCCACTCGAGTATATTTGAGAAACTCTCCCAGCTGGGGATTAACTTTTACTTCACTAGGTGGTTAACCAATTGGCTTACTGGCAGAACACATACTGTGAAAGTTTGGGAATCAACATGTACCAGTACAACTGTCACCCTGTCACCATTGGTGTACCCCAAGGATCTGTGCTGGACCCTTTACTGTTTGGAATCTATTTCTTTGCAGTCCAGCCTAACGTATACAGCCTTTAGCTTACCAGGTTTGTTGATTATTGCAAATTGGGTGCAATCATTGAGTCTACCAATGATGTTAACATATTACAAGAGGGGTTAACAATGACAAATGATTGGTGGCAAGCCAAGCTGCATACAAATAAATATATGTCATTATTTTTGCCTTCGGCAGAGTGGAATTCCCTGCTAATTACAGCCTTGACAACACTCCAACTATGCGCAAACACAGTGGTGCACCTGGGAACACACATAGATAGCAATCTGAACTTTGACCACCAAGTTTACAAAGTGGTATAGAAAAGCTACATTGTGCACCTCATAAATCAGGACATTGTATCCAGATCTGAGGATGTTATAACAGCACTGTACTCGAACCTCATCAGAGGTCTTCTTCAAGAAGAAGATCAGAGGACTAATAGAGGATAATGTTCCCTTTTGAATGTACCTCACCAGACACCTGCAGCAGATGGAGAGACCACAGGGGCTTCTCACCAAGAAAACACAGAGCCTACAAACCATGCCATGAATGCCATGATGTATGTGGATAGACTGAAAGCCCTGTCACTGTAATCTGTATTGTATAGGATGAGTTGACTTGTGCCTGGCCTACAGGCCATTCTCTGACCCTGCCCTGATGGGAATACTGCACATCTGCAAATCAGCTATAGCTGATGACATCAGCAGAGTCTGGTGAGAGCAAAATGGTAATAGCAGTGCCCACATGCTGAAGTAAAATGCCTCTGTAATGTCAATCAAGTGCACAAATACACACACACACACACACACACACACACACACACACACACACACGTTGACTGCAGTGAGAACAGAACCCCTACCCAAGTACTACACTGATTAGAGAACTCCGTATTTAATGCAAGGGCCACAGCATAACTCTGACTTGGAGAGTACCAGACAACACTTTATATGTGATGACATCAGCAGTGTCTGGTGAGGAGAAGATGGTAATAGCAGTGGCCCACATGTTGGTTTAAAATTAAAATATCAAGCAAGTGCACAAACACCAAAAAACTATGAACACGACCTGGATACACTCCAAAAAGAATTATTTATTCACATTCTTTTTTTAGAGTATCCAGGTTGTGTTCATACTTTTTTGCTATTTTCCAAGTTCGTTCTGTGTTTTCACTGCATCAAGTGCACAAATAGACACATATACCCCAGCTGACTACAGCGAGAACAGAATTCCTACCTAAGTACATTGACTACAGAAATCTGTATTTAATGCAAGTACCACAGCATAAGTCTGACTTGGACAGCGTCACACAACACATTTTAGGTGATGACATCAGCAGTGTCTGGTGAGAAGATGGTAATAGCAGTGTCCCATATTCTGGTCTACAATGCTCTCTCTCTCTAATGTCAAGCAAGTGCACAAACAAACACACACACACACCAGTTGACTGCAGTGAGAATAGAACCAATACCTATCTACGTACACTGACTAGAGGACTCATTATTTTATGCAAGCACCATGGTACAAGTCTTTCTTTTATAAGGCTGAAGGACAAGTTATAGTGGATGACATCAGCAGTAGATGTTGGACAGAAGATGTTGGGAGGCCTGCATGAAATGGATGTGTAGGCATTTCCAACTGTGAAAATATTGGTACTCCATGTGACTGGATTGGTGACTGCAGTTTATACAATTATGCTCTTTTGACTAGACAGACAGACAGACAGAGACACAAACACACACACACACACACACACACACACACACACACACACACACACACACACACACACACACACACATGCATGCACATTCACCCCAGCTGGCTGCAGTGGAAATAGAACCCCAAGTACACAAACTGGAGAACTCTGTATTTTATGCAAGCACCATGGTACAAATCTGACATTTACAAGGCTGCAGGACAATTTATGGATGTTGGAGAGAAGTTGTTGGGAGGTCTGCATGAAATGTATGTGTAGGCATGTGCAAGTGTAAAAATATTGGCAATCCATGGAATTGGAGTGGCATCTGCAGGATACACACGTATGCTCTTCTGACTAGATGGATAGACACACACCTCCCAGTTGAAAGTCTGATGTTTACAAGTCAGCAGGACAGCTTATAATGGATAACATCAGTAGTAGATGTTGGAGAGAAGATGTTAGGAGGCCAACATGAAATGAATAGTTATCTATGTCCAACTGTCAAGTTATTAAAGTTCTGCATGTTACCAGACTGATGAGTGTGCAATGTGTAGTATTTGGTGGGTGTGTTTCCAATGTGCAGGTATACTTTAAGAGACAGTTTTGCAAACTGCAGTGAATATAAAAAGTTTACACATCCCTGTTAAAATGCCAGGTTTTTGTGATATAAAAATGAGACCACAATAAATAATTTCAAAACTTTTCCCACCATTAATGTGACCTATAACCTGTACAATTCAATTGAAAAGCAAACAAATCTGTTTGGAGAAAATATATAAAAAATAAAAAAAATACAATAAGCTGGTTGCATAAGTGGTGTGCACACCTTAAACTAATACTTTGTTGAAGCACCTTTTGATTTAATTACAGCATTCAGTCTTTTTGGGTAGGAGTCTATCAGCATAGCACATCTTGACTTGGCAATATTTGCCCACTCTTCCTTGCATGCAAAAGTGCTCCAAATCTATCAGATTGCGAGGGCATCTCTTGTGCACAGCCCTCTTCAGGTCACCCCACAGATTTTCTATTGGATTTAGGTCTGGACTCTGTGCAGGCCATTACAAAACTTTAATTTTCCTCTGGTGAAGCCATTCTTTTGTTGACTTGGATGTATGCTTGGGGGTCACTGTCATGTTGAAAGGTGAAATTCCTATTCATCTTCAGCTTTCTAGCAGACACCTGAAGGTTTTGGGCCACAAGTGACTGGTATTTGGAACTGTTCATAATTCCCTCCACCTTGACTAAAGGCCCAATTCCAGCTGAAGAAAAGTAACCCCAAAGCATTATACTGCCACCACCATGCTTCACCATGGGGATGGTGTTCTTTTGGTGATGCGAAGTGTTGTTTTTGCACCAAACGTACCTTTTGGAATTGTGGCCAAGAAGTTCAACCTTGGTCTCACTGGACCAAAACACATTTTCTCACATGCTTTTGGGAGACTTGATTTAGTGTTTTGCAAATTTTAGCTGGGCCTGGATGTTTTTCTGTGTAGGAAAAGGCTTTTATCTTACAACCCTACCCTATAGCCCAGACATATGGAAAATACAGGAGATTGTTGTCACATGTAGTACACAACCAGTACTTGCCAGAAATCCCTGCAGCTCCTTCAATGTTGGTGTTGGTCTCTTGGCAGCCTCTTTGACCAGTTTTTATCTTGTCTTTTCATCAATTTTGGAGGGACGTGCAGTTCTTTGCAATGTCACTGTTGTCCCATACTTTCTCCACTTTTTGATGACTGTCTTCACTGTGTTCCATGCTATATCCAATGCTGTGGAATTATTTTTGTACCCTTCGCCTGACTGATACCTTTCAACAATGAGATCTTTTTGATGTTCTGTAAGCTCTCTGCGAACCATGCTTTTACTGTAGCAGGCAACTGAGTAAATGTCAGGAAAATCCTACTAGGACAGCTGAACTTTATTTGGGGTTAATCAGAGTCTCTTTAATTGATGGCAGGTGTGTACCCAAGAAGACTGAATGCTGTAATTAAATCAAAAAGTGCTTCAACAAAGTATTAATTTAAGGGTGTGCACACTTATGCAGTCAGCTTATTGTACTTTTTTATTTTTTTACATTTTCCCCCTAACATATTTGTTTGTTTTTCAATTGAATTTGACAGGTTATAGGTCACATTAAAGGTGGGAAAAGTTTTGAAATGATTTATTGTGGTCTCATTTTTTATATCACAAAAACCTGGCATTTTAACAGGGGTGTGTAAACTTTTTATATCCACTGTATATGTGAACAGGTGTTCACATTCTTACAAGTATTGGAAAATCTGAATGTGTATTGTCATTCTAAATATGTGCATGTTATACAAGACAACATTTGTTATTTATTTATGCAGTGTAGTTGATATATTTGTGAACAAGTACTGAGAGATCAAGGTTGCAGTGCTAGGGGAAGGTAACAGATGACTGAATTGTAAATATGTGTTTTTTTCTTAGATACTGCCTTGCTTTTGTTTGTTTCCAGATGTAGTTTCATGTCATGAACAATAAATGGGCAGTAAACAGAAGTAATACATGCTATTGTCCACTTTGCATAGCACACTGCTAAGCAGTGGATTTGCATGATGATTGGCAAGTGTTTGCACATGTAAAATACACATTTCTACTGCTTTCCCTGTTTGCACGCAGCTAACTTCGCTGTTAAAATTTTAAGATTTCTCAGTATTGTGGGTATGACGCACACCTGCTACTTAGCTGACCTGCAGCAGGCGTAAATGCATTGACACATTGTTTTTGAGCCCAGATGATATAGGGTTCGAATCCAGGTGTATGTAATACTTTTAAATAAGTAGTGATGATGCAATGAAATGATTCTTTATACAACATTCACCGTGTTGCTATGTGTTGATGTAATGCAGAGTGTTTAAGTGGCATTGCAAGGAGGTATCTGCACCACAAAAGAGATATTCACTATCATTTGGCATTGGTGAGCGATGCCAAACTCTGTGCAAACACAGAGGCCAAAAAGTGAAGGGCTTCCTTGTTTGTTTTTTTTTGCTTATATGTGTTGTGTGTGATTCTATTTTGTTACCAAATTATAGGTGTTAAAATGTGATAGGAAAGTGGTGAAATGGGGAGGGGGCAAGCAGGGGAAAGAATAAAGGGAAAGCAATACATGAATGTATAGGAGGGAGGGAGGAAAGAACCACAACTATTAATTTTTTTTCAACAGTGTAAAATGAAAATATGTACAGACTGTTAGTTGAATTTAGACTGTCACCTCCACAGAGGGGTGACAACAACACAATCATGTTATATAGCCAACTGGACCAAATCAAGTGTGTCAAGAAGACACATGTATGAAATGGAGAGCTATGTATGGGACACTCTTTTTTTTTTGTGGGACAGGTGCCCATTTTTTTTTAAACTTCAGTAAGAGAAAAATGCTGGGTAATGGACATTGGTATTTCTTGGTCAAGTAAGTTGGATAGGTGAGGAAGGAAATGCAAACAAACAGGACAAACAAGGCAAGACACAGGGATGGTGAGGGACACAAATGCTTGGGGGGACACCATGACTGGGATGAGGGAGGAGACAATGCAAGTCCATGCATGTCAAACATTGGAACAGTGAAAATCTAGTCCTCACCTGCAGGACTTTCATCACCATCCCCTTACTCTGATGGCTTCTGGAGTGCTTGACATCTTCTCATCCTATGGACCATGAGAAAGAACAGCTTCTCCATCCAGAATAATGGCATACACAAATGGTGTGGTGCACAACCCTATGCACCAACCCTGGCATCTCCTGGCTGGTGATGAAATCCCTACATCTACCAGTACTCCCAAAGGGTACCACAGCACCAGCTGCTGGGGTAGTGCTACCTGAGAGTACAGGTAGTACAGAGGCAGCAGAGGCAGTACTGTCAAGTTGGGTCCTAGATGTGGTGGGCATCACTGCTGGAGCCAGCGGAGTGGGGGCAGGCTGAGCCACTGGGGTATGAAGCAATTAGTGATTTATTACAGATGGATAACATGGAGACATTTTCACAACACATAACAGAAAATAATAAAAAGGGATAAAGGTTGGGGTGAGAGAAAAAAATAAATAAAATTGGTACCATCAATTATGACATATGATGCATTATCACAATAATACAACTATTTTATCTGAAGTTTTAGATTTAAGTATACATCCTAATAACTACAAACTATAATTATGAATTGCTAAAAGTAATCCTTGCACATATGCCTGGTCTAATTATACAGATTACAGTTAACATCAGGTTATTTATACCAATTATGTAGAATTTCATTGATGTAATATTATTAAAGAATTGTAGTACTGTATGGTTGTTACTCATGGTATTTGAACCCACAACTTCTGACTACATTTACACTTGACTCTTAAAGTTGGTTTGTGCTACAGACTGATGCATATATACTTCCTTTTACAATTAGGTTATGCATGTTTACTTTGCTACCACTGTATAGAAAAGAAAAACATTTTCTTTATATTTTAAAGCTACAATAATACTTCTCTTGTGCTGCATGCATGCCACTTGTTTCTCTCAGTCTCTAGATGATCAGCTTGGTCTTGCCTATTCACAGCTATTTCAGAATTAGCTGTGAAAAGAAAAAGAAGAAGAAAAAAGTAAAGAAGATAGCATTATGCATACCAGTGTTGCCTATATTTAGCTTTCTATGTATTATAAATTCTTTTTATTAACATACTTACACAATTGTGGGATGTTGCTAGTCCAAAACTCATCCAACCACTGCTTGAGTGTATCCCTCTTGCTCATTGTTAGGTCATTGAATTGGTGCCTGCACTGTTCTCCAGTGCGTGGGATGCCAATCACACTGGATATACCCTTGGCTAAGCTATTCCAAGCCTCATAGCCAGAATAGTCCCCCTGCAGAAGCCTTTGGCTGTGGCACTTTACCGGGAGTCCAATAAATATTATGGACTCCTGAACACCCCAACTTTGTGCCATAAATTGGGCACTTTCCCCTCTAACACCAGACATATCTAATCCCAAAGTAGTGCAATAGCAAATAATGATTTCCCGCCAATTCCTATCACTTTTACTGGTAGTGTGCAAACCTGAGCAATGATGCTGACCACGTTCAAGTGATGTTAAACACAGAGCAACAGTGCCAAACAGAGAGGAAGGCAATTTTGAAATTGAAAGCTTATTCTGACACTTGACATTAGTTTGAGAGGTGTTTGCTGCTGTAACTGTTACGTGATTTAACTTTGCAGACATGCACTAGGCATAAACTGCTTGATCTGACATGTTTGTTTGGTTTTATACACTGCTAAAAGTGATCTTTACAGTGTGGGATTCAAACCTATCCATAAGGGACAAAACATTTTCTTCCACAGTGGTGATTTTCCATCTTTGCCACAGAAGAAGTGCTTCTCAGAAATAGTCATTAATCATTTATAAATACAGATGGCAGCTTGAGGTGTTAATCATGTATGTGTGTGACCAGACAAGGTCCTTGTGTATACATTAATTTGTGTATATGTCTTATTTAAGTGTGAAGGCTATCCAAGTCCAGAAAGCAGAATTATACTTGCAGAAACATAGTAGAGAGTATACCCTTCAGTCATACATCTGAACCTTCAAAACACAGGTGTCTTATCCCTCATACCTTTAATTCTTATCAGCTCTACTATTTATAATTATGTATAAATTGTTATAAGTGATATTTAATGCAATGTGGAATGTAACAACAGTAAAAATGTCTGTAATTTCCTGTAGTAGAACTCAGGACCATGTGTATGGCAACCCTGCACTTACATCTTTTGCCATAGGAATAGTGAAATAATTCTTAATATTTTCTGTTCATTACTATAAACTGAACTGTCACAACAGTAAAAATATGCTGCACTTCTTGTATTAGAACCCAGGACCATCTGCATTATAGCCCTAAATTTACACCTGCTGACACAGGAATAGTTAAATAATAGTTGGATATGTCCATATTCATTAATTTCTGTGCATTAACTGCCACACAACGCCGCTTACCATGATTGTATGCTGCCCAATACACAGTTGATACAATGTATTCATTTTGACATTGTTGACTTTCTGCTTCCTTTCTGCAATTACTCGATGGCTGCAGGTGTTGGGGAAGCTTGCAAACCACCGTGCAATGTTGCTTAGTGGTATTGCATGATGGAAAGCAAAATCTGCAAGAATGTATCCTTTTTGACATTTAGCCATTTATGACTATTGCTTGCATAATGCAGAATGTCTACAACCTACCTGCAGATATACTACCTGACTCCTGTGTGGGCCGCTAGTCTAGATTTGCACACTGCTAAGTGTCACTCATATGAGATAAGCAAAGCTAAACATGACATTTATTGTGTTTCTTTGTTTCCTGTTTCTGTTAGGCAATGAACCACACAAACACTGGCATTAAAAAATATAAAAGGAAAAATTGTGAGAAAAGAAGAAAAGAAATCTATTAAATAAACAACACTGCAAAAATTTATGTTAGTACATATGAAATATTTTCATAGAGATCTGATTTGAACTCTCACTCCAATGAACCTTCAAAACACAGTAAGGATGTCTTATCCCTCCTTGCCACAGCAACAGCTTTGCAGCAGAGAATGAAAATCATTGTACATATAAGCAACTGCAACATCATCCACAGTATTAACAAAACATATGATAGCTGTTTCTACATGTATTAATTTCAGATGTAGTGCACTGAGTGATCACACAGCCATTTATGACTATTGTTTGCATAAATGCAGCTCTGTCTTATCTCTGTGTTTGTTGATCATTCTTGTCTTGTCTGTAATCTATGACATGCAGTCTGTAAGGCATTCTGTATCACTGTCATTAAAATGCATGAGGATATTAAATAGTAACAATATACAGTTATCAAGAAATGAAGGGGAAGTTGGATGCTCCTGAATAGAAACTGTGAAATGTGCTGCTTACTTTCATTTAAAGCCTTGATACAATTACTTCTACACTTTGTAAGTCTAACCTGGCTGACATACCCACTGAAGTTAAGAGAGTCTGAATTGTTGTTGTGTTTTCCTTCTCCTTACCATTAATCATTTGCAGTTGTAATCCATTAGCAACAAACACTGAGGAAGTGCTTGCCCTATGCTTACACACATGGAGCCAAGTATTTGGGATTCAGCAATTCTAATGAGTTCACACCTCATTTGCATCTTTACCATGCTCACAACTCTGAATCTACACTATAAAAAGGGAACCATGTAGCTAGGAAACCTGAAGGTGAGGAGACATGTTTATGTGGATAACAGATATTACTTTGGGATTTATCTGCTCAGACAACTACTGACCTTGATAAGGTATGTTTATTTTTTTCCGTTATATACTGGTTACTCTCATGATCTTGATACGTTATGCTTGCATTTTTTGGTTCTATACGGGATATGCTCAAATGTCAGCAAAACGAAGAATACTGCTCACAGCTAAAGATGCTCTCACCAAACAAGAAAATCGTTAGTGTAGAAATGTGAGAGCAATCACCACGAAGGTATCACAAAATCACCAACGGCAGCTTGTTCCAAATGAAATAAAATCCAATAGCAGTCGTTCAAAGTTGTAGCAAAAGTATTTAATCAAAAACAGGAAATGAGCGCTTTCGCATAGCCAAGCTATGCTTCATCAGATATATTAGTTCAAAATAAAACATCAGGTACATATATACAACATTTTGGCGGGCTCATTAGGTACACACACTGCAACTAATCAACTAGGCAATTAATAGTCATGGAGACCAAAACAAATTAAAAACATCAAGTAAAACTAAACTGTACAAAAAGTTCTGAAATCATAGATCATACCAGCGATCTTGTCACAACACTGATGATCTATAAATAGACGCCAAAAAACCATAGACCATTAAACTTCCATTGGGATTATTAGTAATGTGGCAACATTCATTCTTATGAAAAATACAATGGTTAAAATGCCAACCGTAACAAAACGCTACTCACAGGTATAGATTCAATACTAAGTAGTTGTTCCGTAGATCATCCTGAACTGTCACTCACAGAATCTTGTTCAGCCAACAACATAATGGTACAACAACGCGTCATTAAGATCCATACTGGATTCAAAAGCATATTTAAATTTTGATTTTACACTATATGAAATACAAGCAGACTCCATGTATTCAGACGTGAAGATCAATGCGTTTTCACGCGGCTTATAGGGCATCTTAAAAAAGCAAATCGATCTTCTGGGTCCTAGTGCTATAGGCTCACAGTGTATAGCGGACATTTGACCAATAATCAATGTTACTTCAAACCACACATTTACAAATAACACACTTTCAAATAAAAGGCGTTAGTTCCAAAGGTGTAATGAACTAAAACGCCCTATCATCCATACATATTAAAAAACCATGAAATTATAAAATTAAATTTAAATAGCTGTGCTGATGCAAAATAAAAACAATATGAAGGGTATAAAAATATTAATAAAATAACCTGCGTAACATAAAAAATAAAAAATATATGGAACAATGATAACCAACTCTGAAGTATAGACAAGTAAAATGAAAAACATTTCTACACGCTGAGTATAACACCTATTCAAATGAATATGTGGAAAAACCAGGCATGTGGTCTGATATCAGAGAATGCATGCAGCAAAACTGGCCAAACAACTATAAACCCCCATAAAAAAAGATTATAAGACAATATGACATTATTTTTCAACAGTGAAAAGAAAACTTTTTTCACCTCCACAGAGGGGTGACAACAACACAATCATGTTATATAGCCAACTGGACCAAATCAAGTGTGTCAAGAAGACACATGTATGAAATGGAGAGCTATGTATGGGACACTCTTTTTTTTTGTGGGACAGGTGCCCATTTTTTTTTAAACTTCAGTAAGAGAAAAATGCTGGGTAATGGACATTGGTATTTCTTGGTCAAGTAAGTTGGATAGGTGAGGAAGGAAATGCAAACAAACAAGACAAACAAGGCAAGACACAGGGATGGTGAGGGACACAAATGCTTGGGGGGACACCATGACTGGGATGAGGAGGAGACAATGCAAGTCCATGCATGTCAAACATTGGAACAGTGAAAATCTAGTCCTCACCTGCAGGACTTTCATCACCATCCCCTTACTCTGATGGCTTCTGGAGTGCTTGACATCTTCTCATCCTATGGACCATGAGAAAGAACAGCTTCTCCATCCAGAATAAAGGCATACACAAATGGTGTGGTGCACAACCCTATGCACCAACCCTGGCATCTCCTGGCTGGTGATGAAATCCTACATCTACCAGTACACCCAAAGGGTGCCACAGCACCAGCTGCTGGGGTAGTGCTACCTGAGAGTACAGGTAGTACAGAGGCAGCAGAGGCAGTACTGTCAAGTTGGGTCCTAGAGGTGGTGGGCATCACTGCTGGAGCCAGCGGAGTGGGGGCAGGCTGAGCCACTGGGGTATGAAGCAATTAGTGATTTATTACAGATGGATGACATGGAGACATTTTCACAACACATAACAGAAAATAATAAAAAGGGATAAAGGTTGGGGTGAGAGAAAAAAATAAATAAAATTGGTACCATCAATTATGACATATGATGCATTATCACAATAATACAACTATTTTATCTGAAGTTTTAGATTTAAGTATACATCCTAATAACTACAAACTATAATTACGGATTGCTCAAAGTAATCCTTGCACATATGCCTGGTCTAATTATACAGATTACAGTTAACATCAGGTTATTTATACCAATTATGTAGAATTTCATTGATGTAATATTATTAAAGAATTGTAGTACTGTATGGTTGTTACTCGTGGTATTTGAACCCACAACTTCTGACTACATTTACACTTGACTCTTAAAGTTGGTTTGTGCTACAGACTGATGCATATATACTTCCTTTTACAATTAGGTTATGCATGTTTACTTTGCTACCAATGTATAGAAAAGAAAAACATTTTCTTTATATTTTAAAGCTACAATAATACTTCTCTTGTGCTGCATGCATGCCACTTGTTTCTCTCAGTCTCTCTAGATGATCAGCTTGGTCTTGCCTATTCACAGCTATTTCAGAATTAGCTGTGAAAAGAAAAAGAAGAAGAAAAAAGTAAAGAAGATAGCATTATGCATACCAGTGTTGCCTATATTTAGCTTTCTATGTATTATAAATTCTTTTTATTAACATACTTACACAATTGTGGGATGTTGCTAGTCCAAAACTCATCCAACCACTGCTTGAGTGTATCCCTCTTGCTCATTGTTAGGTCATTGAATTGGTGCCTGCACTGTTCTCCAGTGCGTGGGATGCCAATCACACTGGATATACCCTTGGCTAAGCTATTCCAAGCCTCATAGCCAGAATAGTCCCCCTGCAGAAGCCTTTGGCTGTGGCACTTTACCGGGAGTCCAATAAATATTATGGACTCCTGAACACCCCAACTTTGTGCCATAAATTGGGCACTTTCCCCTCTAACACCAGACATATCTAATCCCAAAGTAGTGCAATAGCAAATAATGATTTCCCGCCAATTCCTATCACTTTTACTGGTAGTGTGCAAACCTGAGCAATGATGCTGACCACGTTCAAGTGATGTTAAACACAGAGCAACAGTGCCAAACAGAGAGGAAAGCAATTTTTGAAATTGAAAGCTTATTCTGACACTTGACATTAGTTTGAGAGGTGTTTGCTGCTGTAACTGTTACGTGATTTAACTTTGCAGACATGCACTAGGGGCATAAACTGCTTGATCTGACATGTTTGTTTGGTTTTATACACTGCTAAAAGTGATCTTTACAGTGTGGGATTCAAACCTATCCATAAGGGACAAAACATTTTCTTCCACAGTGGTGATTTTCCATCTTTGCCACAGAAGAAGTGCTTCTCAGAAATAGTCATTAATCATTTATAAATACAGATGGCAGCTTGAGGTGTTAATCATGTATGTGTGTGACCAGACAAGGTCCTTGTGTATACATTAATTTGTGTATATGTCTTATTTAAGTGTGAAGGCTATCCAAGTCCAGAAAGCAGAATTATACTTGCAGAAACATAGTAGAGAGTATACCCTTCAGTCATACATCTGAACCTTCAAAACACAGGTGTCTTATCCCTCATACCTTTAATTCTTATCAGCTCTACTATTTATAATTATGTATAAATTGTTATAAGTGATATTTAATGCAATGTGGAATGTAACAACAGTAAAAATGTCTGTAATTTCCTGTAGTAGAACTCAGGACCATGTGTATGGCAACCCTGCACTTACATCTTTTGCCATAGGAATAGTGAAATAATTCTTAATATTTTTCTGTTCATTACTATAAACTGAACTGTCACAACAGTAAAAATATGCTGCACTTCTTGTATTAGAACCCAGGACCATCTGCATTATAGCCCTAAATTTACACCTGCTGACACAGGAATAGTTAAATAATAGTTGGATATGTCCATATTCATTAATTTCTGTGCGTTAACTGCCACACAACGCCGCTTACCATGATTGTATGCTGCCCAATACACAGTTGATACAATGTATTCATTTTGACATTGTTGACTTTCTGCTTCCTTTCTGCAATTACTCGATGGCTGCAGGTGTTGGGGAAGCTTGCAAACCACCGTGCAATGTTGCTTAGTGGTATTGCATGATGGAAAGCAAAATCTGCAACAATGTATCCTTTTTGACATTTAGCCATTTATGACTATTGCTTGCATAATGCAGAATGTCTACAACCTACCTGCAGATATACTGCCTGACTCCTGTGTGGGCCGCTAGTCTAGATTTGCACACTGCTAAGTGTCATGCAAATGAGATAAGCAAAGCTAAACATGACATTTATTGTGTTTCTCTGTTTCCCCTGTTTCTGTTAGGCAATGAACCACACAAACACTGGCATTAAAAAAAATATAAAAGGAAAAATTGTGAGAAAAGAAGAAAAGAAATCTATTAAATAAACAACACTGCAAAAATTTATGTTAGTACATATGAAATATTTTCATAGAGATCTGGATTTGAACTCTCACTGCAATGAACCTTCAAAACACAGTAAGGATGTCTTATCCCTCCTTGCCACAGCAACAGCTTTGCAGCAGAGAATGAAAATCATTGTACATATAAGCAACTGCAACATCATCCACAGTATTAACAAAACATATGATAGGTGTTTCTACATGTATTAATTTCAGATGTAGTGCACTGAGTGATCACACAGCCATTTATGACTATTGCTTGCATAAATGCAGCTCTGTCTTATCTCTCTGTGTTTGTTGATCATTCTTGTCTTGTCTGTAATCTATGACATGCAGTCTGTAAGGCATTCTGTATCACTGTCATTAAAATGCATGAGGATATTAAATAGTAACAATATACAGTTATCAAGAAATGAAGGGGAAGTTGGATGCTCCTGAATAGAAACTGTGAAATGTGCTGCTTACTTTCATTTAAAGCCTTGATACAATTACTTCTACACTTTGTAAGTCTAACCTGGCTGACATACCCACTGAAGTTAAGAGAGTCTGAATTGTTGTTGTGTTTTCCTTCTCCTTACCATTAATCATTTGCAGTTGTAATCCATTAGCAACAAACACTGAGGAAGTGCTTGCCCTATGCTTACACACATGGAGCCAAGTATTTGGGATTCAGCAGTTCTAATGAGTTCACACCTCATTTGCATCTTTACCGTGCTCACAACTCTGAATCTACACTATAAAAAGGGAACCATGTAGCTAGGAAACCTGAAGGTGAGGAGACATGTTTATGTGGATAACAGATATTACTTTGGGATTTATCTGCTCAGACAACTACTGACCTTGATAAGGTATGTTTATTTTTTTCTGTTATATACTGGTTACTCTCATGACCTTGATACGTTATGCTTGCATTTTTTGGTTCTATACGGGATATGCTCAAATGTCACTAAGAAAAATCTTTTTTATATATATATATATATATATATATATATATATATATATATATATATACTGCATATATAGGTACACACACAAACACAGATACATATATGTATATATAAATATATATATATATATATATATATATATATATATATATATATATATATATATACACATACACATACATACGCATGTTTGTCAGGGCATTTTACTTTCATAGATGTACAACCTTATTAACTGTAATCACAAGTGCTCATGTTACAGCTGTTTTTCTCTATACGCTCTTCTACTGTTATTTCAGTGCTATGTGTTAGCCTTCTAGGATGACCCACAGACACCTCTAGTGGAGTACTGACTACAGGTAGATGTGAAGCGCAATTGCATAAAATTGAATGTTCTGTGGTAAATGTGTACACATGTGTTGAGGACGGTTTATTTGATAGCACTTTTAGCAGTTCACTGATTGTTTGTTAGCAAAAGGTGTCATTTGCCTGTTGTTTTGGGGGTGGGGGAGCTGAATTCCATTTTGTGTTGGCACAAATAAAATTTGCTAAAATTACTCTCATTGTCTTGGATCCAACCTTCTTTTGTGAGTGATTGTAATATGTTACAACCACATAATTTCTTTTTTTATATTTGAATATGTTGACTGTTTTTGTTTCTCCAGTTGGTGATATTGAAATGCTACCTTCTATGTGCTATATCTAAGCAGAACTTTTATTTATGTAATACTTATGTGTATTATCATTCTTTTGTGTTTTATATCACCTAGGACTATGGCATCCAGGTGTCCCAATCCCTGTAAACCCCCTACAGTGACCCTGAGAAAGGAGTCATTGTTGAAGCATTTAGGTGACATAGTGCCTTTCTGCTTGACAGGGAACATGGGGATATGTCTGGCAGAATGCAAATCTGACGGCAGATAATGGTTAATGTGAACGCCGTAGGTGGCCAGAGCAGGAGATGTGATCAAGTACACCATAGAACCACTGACATGATTTCATGGGCCCAGTGGAGAACAGCTGCAGTTGGCCTGTGAATAGATGGCTCCCAGATGGGGCCTGTCACAGATCCACCACTGATACCAAATGAAGAGTTCCTATCTACTGTCAGCGATTCAGACAGCTCAGTGGAAAGTGCACAACAGCATGCCATTGATGTTGGTGCTACTGTTTCAGGGAGGACAAGTATATCCCAGGAGGAGCTTCCATGTAGGTTTACCTACCTCAGTTGTTAAATACGTTTTGTATAGTAAAATTTTGACAGTGATACTTAAGTTCTGTTTAACATAATTTTTTTTGCTGGGGAGAAGAGTTGCAGATTTATACATGGGCTTGGGGTGGACGTGTCATCCAAGTTTTTGTTAAAAGCATTGTTAATAGATATATAAAGGGCAAAAAGTTTCAACCCCCTGTGTTACTGTTAATTGTGATGATGATGTCCTTACCTTTTGCTTAACTTCTTCCAGGACCATCCACCACAGGGAGCCTACAATTATCTGCACATGATAAGCCAAACATTTTTATGACAGTACTGATGAGCAGTTCAAAGAAATATTTATTTATCTATTTGTGCAATGTGTGTGTCAGGACTGTTGTGTGTACTTTTGTACTGCCTGTAATAGTGGTACTACTGTTAGTTTGTTAGCATATATTGGACTATAGTAGTATAAGTATTAATTTCTTTCCTGTGCATGTTGCTTATTATCACAGGTGACCCTAAAAGTGTAAGTGTATGACTCTTACCACCTGATGTCAGAGTATCTGCAGACTCTTTTGATGATGGTAGCCAAACATTGGCGCAGTTGGTGGATGCAGAGGGTGAATCTGACACTGAGGTTGACATTCAGCCGTCCCCTGTAATTATATTGGACACAGCCAGTAGGCCTATACCAACAAATTCCAGTAATCCCTCTGATATTGGACAGGTGCAAGGTTAGACACTCAATCAGGGTAGTGTGGTTATTATGGCTTCAGTACCTGTTGACTCTGTCTGTAGCCAAAGTATGGGTAAGGTGCCATGCAGGAGGGTTGTTAGGAGTGCTCAGAGGCGGTCTGCTGTCCATCCTCCTTCCTGTGCCACTTGACGTATGTTTAGGCCATCATGGAGGCTCAGAGCCTCAGACATGTTCCAATATGTCCTCCAGAGAAATGCTTAGGGTTGTATATGTGGCACAGGCTGACATGTGTAACTGCCTCCACCATGTTGCTAAATCAATGGAGCTGTTGAATGACACTTGTTAATGGGTGCTGTCTGTGATGGAACATCTGCTGGGAAGTGGACAGCATCTACAGTGAATATAAAAAGTGTACACACCCCTGTTAAATTGCCAGGTTTTTGTGATATAAAAAATGAGACCACAATAAGTCATTTCAAAACTTTTCCCACCTTTAATGTGACCTATAAACTGCACAATTCAATTGAAAAACAAACAAATCTGTTAGGGGAAAATATAGAAAATAAAAAAATGTACATGCTTGTTGCATAAGTGTGCACACTCTTAAACTAATACTTTGTTGAACTACCTTTTGATTTAATTACACCATTCAGTCTTCTTGGTTAGGAGTCTATCAGCATGGCACATCTTGACATGGCAATATTTGCCCACTCTTCCTTGCAAAAGCGCTCCAAATCTGTCAGATTGCGAGGGCATCTCTTGCGCACAGCTCTCTTCAGGTCACTCACAGATTTTCTACTGGATGTAGGTCTGGGCTCTGGCTGGGCCATTCCAAAACTTTAATTTTCTTCTGGTGAAGCCATTATTTTGTTGCTTTGGATGTATACTTGGGGTCACTGTCGTGTTGAAAGGTGAAATTCCTCTTCATCTTCAGCTTTCTAGCAGATACCTGAAGATTTTGGGCCAAAAGTGACTAGTATTTTGAACTGTTCATAATTCTCTCCACCTCGACTAAAGCCCCAGTTCTAGCTGAAGAAAAGCAACCCCAAAGCATGATACTGCCCCCACCATGCTTCACCATGGGGATGGTGTTCTATTGGTGATGCGAAGTGTTGTTTTTGCGCCAAACGTACCTTTTGGAATTGTGGCCAAAAAGTTCAACTGTGGTCTCATCAGACCATAACACATTTTTCCACATGCTTTTGGAAGACTTGATGTATTGTTTTGCAAATTTTAGCTGGGCCTTGATTTTTTTCTGTGTAAGAAAAGGCTTCCGTCTTGCAATCCTACCCCATAGTCCAGACATATGGAGAATATGGGAGATTGTTGTCACATGTAGTACACAACCAGCACTTGCCAGAAATTCCTGCAGCTCCTTCAGTGTTGCTGTAGGTCTCATGGCAGCCTTCCTGACCAGTTTTTATCTTGTCTTTTCATCAATTTTGGAGGAACGTCTGGTTCTTTGCAACGTCACAGTTGTCCCATATGTTCTCCAATTTTTTGATGACTGTCTTCACTGTGTTCCATTGTATATCCAATGCTGTGGAAATTTTTTTGTACCCTTTTCCTGACTGATACCTTTCAATAATGAGATCCCTTTGATGCTTAGTAAGCTCTCTGCAAACCATGTATTTTGCTGTAGCAGGCAACTGAGTAAATGTCAGGAAAATCATGCTAGGATAGCTGAACTTTATTTGGGGTTAATCAAAGTCTCTTTAATTGATGGCAGGTGTGCACCCAAGTAGACTGAATGCTGTAATTAAATTAAAAGGCACTTTAACAGCATATTAGTTTAAGGGTGTGCACACACAATGAAGTATAAGTTTAAGGGTATGCACACTTATGCAACCAGCGTAGTGTACATTTTTTATTTTTTATATTTTTTCCCTAACAGGTTTGTTTGTTTTTCAATTGAATTGTACAGGTTATAGGTCACATTAAAGGTGGGAAAAGTTTTGAAATGATTTATTGTGGTCTCATATTTTTATATCACAAAAAACAGGCATTTTAACAGGGGTGTGTACACTTTTTATATCCACTGTATGTGGGCATAGGTCAGCCATATCATCTGACTTTATCCAATGTGGCCATGCCCGATCACGCTACCATAGGGGCACTACTACCACTGCTCCATCAGAGGCTGAGGTGTCCACACCCAGATGTGGCAGTCCATGGGGTCATGGTCCTGGGTGTCCTCATGGTGGGAACTCATCCAGCAGACATCAGTCACATTTAGACAGCAGAAGTACATCTGACCATGGATGTGGACATGCCAGTGCAACTCCTGGCAAAGCCAGTTCTTGTGGATAGGTATGACAACAATGAACTGCCATCTCTACCATGCAGGGCTCACACCTGTCTGACATACCAAGACATACAGCTAGCACACAGCTTGGCTGCATTTTTGCAGATACTCACATACTAATTTCACTGGGTCTATATTAGAACACCGAACATTTAAAATGTTGAGTGTTCTCATATCGTCCTGTTTTCAGCAAACGCTGAAAATATCGAAGAAACAGATAACCACATTTTTTCCTAGGGAAAGAATTTGGTTGTCCGTTTCTGTTTCTTCGGTATTTTCAGCACTCTGGTAGAAAGTTACAGTTCAGGTTCAGGTAAGTGTGCGATTGAGTGCAGGTTAGGTTAGTTAGGGTTAGGGTGCGGGTTAGGTATGTGTACAATTGTGTGGGCATGAGGGTTAGGGCAGGTTAGGTGAGTTAGGGTTAGGGCGTGGGTTAGGTAAGTGTGCGATTGTGTGGATGTGAGGGTTAGGGCAGGGTTATGTAGCCCAGGCAGGTATGACCCTGACCCTGAGCAGCATCCTTCCTTCACCAAGAATGATGCCACAACATAGAGACAAGATGATCAGCTTTAACAATTGGCTTAATTTCTGGTGTCATTCAAAGGGGATCCAGTGTCTGTCTGCCTGGGATGACATGCTTGACAAGCCACGCTGCTTCGCAAAGGACGGCTTGCACCTGTCACCCCTGGGATTCCGGATATTGGCTAAGGCTCTTGCCACCCCCATAGTGCCTTTTTTAGGCAAGGCTCAAATTCTAAACCTACCACCCTAGAAAACAAAAATGGGAAGAAACTAAGGGTAATGCTGCTCAATGCCAGAAGTCTAAATCTCAAAATGCACGCACTCAAGGCCCTTCTCAGTATGGAGAACATCGATGTCTGTGCTGTGACTGAAACCTGGTTCAAGGCTCCTGAGAGCACTCCGGCACTATCAGGTTTTACCTCATATCATGCATTCCGGCCCCAAAACCCGGACCACACCACAAAAGGAGGGGGTGTATCCATATTCATCAAGGATACCCAACACCTCCAGGTTGGTGGCAACGCACGAAGCATCGGAAACCATCCAGGTGCAATTAACCATAGGCAAAACTGCTCTACAATTTGTAGCATGCTACAGGCCACCCTCTCAAACTCAGGAACCCCACACAGCCTTCCTGAAGACACTGGAGGGTATAAATGTATCTCCAAACACCATTATATTGGGTGACTTCAACTACCCGAATATAGACTGGGAACATTACTCAAGCCCAAACTTTCTAGCCCAAAGGTTCCTGGAGTTCATAAATTCAAATGCCATGGAACAACTAGTCACCGTTCCCACAAGAGGAGAAAATATACTAGATCTCATCATCAAAAACATGGGGACAAAATGCTCCACACCGGAAGTATATCCCTCATTGGTGAGATCAGATCATAAACTAATCTCACTGGATATCCACATCCCGCCCCCACCCCAAACAAAAAAAGACCACAGTGTGAAGAACTTCTCTAAAGCAAACTTCACAATACTCAAGACTGGTGTGGTATCCTTCAAGGCCCCTGAGCCAGTGGAAACCACAACCCAAGCTGCGGAAGCCCTTAAAAATACCTTCTACAAACACCTCCAGGACTGCATGGATCAGGCAATCCCTAATAAAACCAAGACTCTTTCCACCAAGGGCAAACGTCCAGTCTGGTGGACCCCAGCCATAAACAAACTTTACAATAAGAGGAGAAAGCTGTTACATGATAGAGCAAAATCCATAAAAGAGAAGACACCTTTGATCATTATTAGTAAAAAAATACGAGCACTCATAAAATCATCCAAGGCCAACTTTGAGAGAAAAATTGCCATAGATTCAAAAGACAATCATAAGGCCTTCTTCAGCTATGTTAGAAACCTGGGTGGAAACTCCCAGATATGCTCAGAATTAGTCCAAAATGATACAAAAATCATTGAACCCACAGACATTGCCAACATACTGGCAGACAGGTTCAGTGCAAACTTCACCCCCTCCCCCCCAAAAGGAGAGATAACTATCCCAGCGGAGTGCAGCCTCCCAGACATCTCCAATGTGCAGGTGAAAGCTGTTCTCTCTAAAGCTAAAAACACAGCATCAATGGGACCGGATGGTGTCCCCAGCTGTGTGCTACACGAACTCAATGAGGAACTAAACCCGCACATAAGGCAGCTGTTTAATCTTAGCCTTACCACAGGATACGTGCCCAAGGAGTGGCGTACGGCAACTGTGGTCCCACTCCACAAAGGCGGTGCCTCTACGGACCCTGGTAATTACCGCCCCATAAGCTTAACAAGCCTGGTCTGCAAAGCTATGGAGAGGATCATAATGGAACTCATAAAGAAAGACATAGGGGACTTGCAGACATTGGACCCGACCCAGTTTGGCTTTGTCAAGGGCAGATGATGCCTTTTGAATTTGGTCGACTTCTACAAAACAGTCACCAAGGCCATTGATGAGGGAAAGGCAGTCCATACAGCCTACCTTGACCTTGCAAAAGCTTTCGACACAATACCCCACTCGGGTATTATAGAGAAACTTACCAGCTTAAATGTAAACCCATATGTCACAAGATGGGTTGCAAACTGGCTGAAGGACAGAACCCACAGGGTTAGAGTAGCTGGCGCCATGTCAGACTCCAAGTCGGTCACAAGTGGTGTCCCACAGGGCTCATTCCTTGGCCCCCTGTTGTTCGGCATCTACTTCTCAGAAGTACAGGCAAACATAGGAGAACTATGGCTAACAAAGTTTGCAGATGACTGCAAACTGGGAGCCATAGTGGAAAGTACATCGGACACAGATATCCTTCAGAGGGGACTCACGGAAACTGATAGCTGGTGCCAGAGCCATTGCCTGAAGTTAAATGCCAAAAAATGTATAGTCATACCCTTCGGGAAAAACAAGGTAACCCCAAGCTACCATATAGGTGGCAATCCACTAAGCACAGAAGAGGTTATCAGGGACCTGGGGACCCAGGTTGACAGTGGCCTTTCTTTAGACACTCACATTGCTAAAGTGGTTAGAAAAGCCTTCTACATTGCCCACCTGATCATGAAGGGATTCACATCCAGATCAAGTGAGGTCATTGTTCCCCTGTACTCTTCACTTATCAGACCAATGATTGAGTACAATGCCCCATTCGGGATGTATCTCACCTGACACCTGCAGCAATTGGAGAGACCACAAAAGTTCCTTACCAAAAGGATAAAGGGACTCCAAAATCTGTCATATGCTGCCAGACTGAAGAAACTCCAGCTCTATTCAGTCGCATACCGTCTGCTCAGAGGTGACCTGTGCCTGACATACAAGGCCATGTCCAACCCGGAATTAATGGACATGCTCCACCTCAAAAAATCCAAATCTACCAGATCCACTAGAGCAAGCGACTTAAACCTTAGCACGGATATAAATAGGACATGCTGGAGGGATAGATTTGTCACCCAGAGACTCCCTATGTTGTGGAATAAAATCCCGGTCCATGTGAGGCAGAGCACCTCGCTGGCTCTGTTCAAGAGAAATCTTGACCGGTGGATGGGAGATCGTAGGTTTACCCCGGGAATCATCTCTGTGTCACTGCTGGACAGAGGCACAACAAACTAATGGGCACAGTATTTTTTAACATAAGGGGTGGCGTAAGCCACAAAACTCTGGGCTAGGCTTATAAATGCCTTAGGGCAGATAGCCTAGTATAAACCTATGAACCTATGAACGTATGAACCCACATCCCCCAGTAAGTGACCCTGTGAGATATCATCCCTAGTGATCATCTGATAGAGTTGGGAGGAGTGCCAGATATGTGAGTTGTGGTAACTGTCTGGGTTGCCAGCACACACATTCAAGATGATTTCCTTAGCATTATACATGACTTGGCAGTTAATGGAGCGGAAGCTCTTTCTATTTATGTAGACTCTTCCCTGTTCCCCGGGTGGTGCCTTGATTTCTATATGTGTACAATCAAATCACATGTCCTACATGATTAAAACCAAAGTGTGCTAGTGTTCTGCAGAACCTCTTACAAACTTCCATCAGGGCAATAAAGTGAATTTTAATAGATATATTCATTTTTAACAGGGGGTGTGGAAGCGTTAAGTCTCACCTGCCACCTCACTTCTTTCACTCACTGCCTTTATAATCTCCACCACCTTACATTAATTCTCCTGCCTCCAAAATGCCAAATTAAAAATTAAAATTAGAACACTTAACATTTAAACATTTCATTGCTATATTCTTATTCATTTGTTTCTTTATACTTTATATATGGTCATATATTCTATTCTTCCTGGTGGAAGCGGGCATAAAACAATGGCAGTGGGTGCAAAAACTACCTGGGCATTGGGAACACGTGCACATTTCTTTAGAATATTATTTGGTCAGTTTGTTTATCAGTCTGAAATACCTTCCAGTTGTGCTGGATAATATTTTAATATGTTTATCTTGGATGTAGATTTGTTAATTACTGCCCCCCTACCCAACAATGGGGTATACCTGTAACCCCACTGTTGTCGGACGTATGTCCTGAGATCGTTAATCATACTCACAGGATAACCCCTTTCCAAAAAATATATACCAATTTTCTCCAATTCAATATCTAAATCACCCAATTCAGGCGCCATCCTCATGAACTGCCCTTTTACTATACTCCTCTTTTGAGCCCATGGATGAGTACTGCTGAAATGAAGATAAGAATTACTGAAGGTAGGCTTCCTGTGTATATTGGACTTGAATTTTCCACCATCCAGGGTGACCAATACATCAAGATAGGGAATACTTAATTGGTCCACATTAATAGTGAATTTCAGGTACTCACAACATGAGTTTATGTACCCGAAAAATTCATCTAACTCACTCCTACCTCCTTTCCACACAAGAAAAAGGTCATCCAAAAATCTAAAGTAACACCCTATGTAGTCCATCCATTTGGAACCATATTCTTTCTCCCAATTATATAGTACAAGGTTTGCATAAATAGTCCCATTACGACCCTTTAGATTGTCTAAAATACCTTCCCTCATAATAAACATAATTGTGAGTTAACACAATTTCCATAAAGTCCATAATCAATAAGGTCCTATCCCAAGTGACCTGACCTATTTCCTGAATGCTATCCTGGAATCTTCTCAACCCCTCTTCATGAGGTATACTAGAGAAGAGGTCCACCACATCAATAAATCCCAGGAGTCAGAAATCAAATGGGAGATGCTTCCCAGGCTCGATTTTAGCCATTGGTCAACCACCTTCCCAAATTGAAACGTTTTCGAATAGCTCCCAGAAATTATAGGTCTAAATGGTGGATCCAACAGGTCCTTGTGGACCTTCGGAATGCCAACGATAGTACCAACAATAGGGTGTTCAACCTTAAGAAATTTACCCAAATCTACATCAATACTCCCCTCTAGTATAAGGTCATCCACCAAGGAATCTACTTTTCTATATCCTCGGTTCACTTCATTAAGAGAAGATACCTCGTATTTCCCCGATGTCATTAAAATACTATTCATTTTGTTGTTATATAGGGTCGAAGGGTAAATCACTGCCCCGCCACCTTTATCCGGTTTCATAACCCGGGGTTTAGGATTTTCTTGTAACCTTCTTAACACGGACTGCTCTTTTTTGGAAAGATTATGTTCCCAACTGAATTGCTCAAGACACTACGTTTGGAAAGCCTGTGTACCACCAATTTCTCAAAAGTGTCTAGTAACGGGTTTAAAGGTCCTAAATTCCTTATCATTAGGGACCTTGGATCCTCCGAACTTGATGCTCAAATTGAGTTTCCTAATGAATTTCTTAACGTCTAAAATATTTTCAACTACATTCATCCTACTATGTGGGATGAATTTCATCCCTTTAGATAACAACATAAAATGTTCTTTGGTTATTTAGTTATAAATGTTGAAATTATCGTAGGAACTGACAACTTCATTTACCTTCACAATTCCTATGTTAACTAGGGGTTATCCTGTGAGTATGATTAACGATCTCAGGACATACGTCCGACAACAGTGGGGTTACAGGTATACCCCATTGTTGGGTAGGGGGGCAGTAATTAACAAATCTACATCCAAGAGTATGCCAGCAATTTTGGAAAAGCTTGTATATTACAATATGGGCACCACAGTAAACATATTAAAAATATTATCCAGCACAACTGGAAGGTATTTCAGACTGATAAAAAGATATGGGAAATTGTGGGGAGTGAACCTCGGTTTGTACACAGGAATGGCCTGAATTTGAAGTTCTTGCTAGAGAACAAACTGACCAAGACTGACAATACGAGGGAACTACAAAGTGCCAATATATTACAACAGAGCAGGTAGTTACCCTGGAGAATTTTAATAGATCTATTTCCAAAAAGGGAATTGTAGATCAACCAACTTAGTTTATTTAGTTTTATGCACCCACTGCCATTGTTTTTATGTAGGGAATATATGACCATCAATACAGTATAAAGAAACAGGATGATAAGAATGCTTTGTGGAAGCATTTAAATGTTAGCAAGGAGTGTTCTAATTTTAAATTTGGCATTTTGGAGGCAGTGAGAATTAATGTAAGGGGTGGTGATATTAAAAGTGGCAGGTGAGACTTAACGCCTCCACCTACCCTGGGTTAAATGAACATATATCTATTAAACCTGTATTGGATAATTGTAAATGAATTAATAGTTATGGAAACAGGGTTCAATTCACTTTGTTATTGCCCTGATGGAAGTTTGTCATGTAGGACATGTGATGCATTTTTAAATGTATTTAATGGATTTGTTATTTTAATTGTTTGTTCTGAAGAAGTCCATGTTGGATGAAAGCGCGCGCCATGTGTTTTTAATTGTATTAAAGTTATTATTTTGGTGCCTTGTGCTTTGAGACAGGAGACCGTGCTCACTTTATTTTATATTCTGTGGACTGTTCTCAGTTTGTCGTTGATTACTTGGTTGGATTCGAGCATGGATTCCCTTGATGAACTTCCGTCTATTTTTTCCCCTAGGCGAGATGAAATTAGGGGATTGCAGTCCGAGATGGCTATTATGAGGGGTGAACTTACCCGTTTAATTGATCTTATGACTCAACCTAACTCTGTGTCAGCCCCTGTCAATGGCACGGGCTTGACGTGTATTGGAAAACGCAAGGGCGTTCAAGATGGCGCCTTGGGAGCTGATTCGGATGTTCAGCCAAACGGAGAAGTGAACGAGAGATCTACCTCTTATGGATCCCGGTTGTTGGGTGCTGCACCGAATAGGACAGCTATGGCCAGTAGCAAGTGTGGATCGGAGGGTGACTTCAATTTTTCCGGAGCTAGACCTAAGCGGACTGTACCGAAGAAAACCTATGCATTTACTGCTAGTGAACGACCTGGAGGTAATTTTAAGCAGTCTATGAACAATAGGGGCACTAACTTCAACAAATTTTTGGAGGGGCAATTTGATTTCAACTCCGATGGTACTGAACGTATTGGTCGACCTACTGGTATGTTTGACTGTAGTGCGCCTAACCTGAAAAATACTATTGTACTGTTTGGAAACAAACTTAAATCCTTAAAAAGTATTCAACTTGACAACAATTATTTAAAGCATTGTCTGGACAAGGGTATTGTACCCATGGGCTTAAGGTTTTTTAAAGTGCCCATGGGAATTACTATGGACGACAAACATATTAATGAATGCAACAAACTCTTTGATGGGTTTGGGTTTTCGTTCATGCGATTCATCATTGAATCCAATGACAGTCGCATTTGCAATTTACTTAATGAGTTAGAGGAACTGAACCACTGTATTACGACTGATTTATTGTTTAGTGAACATGAAACGCTTTTTGATTCACAATTCAGTTGGGTGTCTGGACTGGTGGTGAAGCAGTTTGAACGAAAATGTACTAAACTAAAAAGGGATTTGGAGCAATATAAGAGAGGAGACGCCTATAGGTGGGATAAAGTTAATTTCAATTTCAATAAAGGTAACAACCACAATCTTAAAAATAGTAGATTTTCTACCAAGAAAGCACAGGCTAAGGATGTGCACAGACAGGTATATAGAGGAGAGGTTGACAATAGAGTTGAGCACTCACACAATTTACACAATCCTTACAGGAACAAACGCTCTGACCAAGATTTTTTATGGAGAGATCAGGATTGGGACGAAACTGGGAGGAACCATTTTGGTGCAAGGGGGGACCTGATGGATGGGAGAGCGACGAGGTAGACCCCTATCATACTGTTGGTTGCAAGAATGCCAACGACATAGGAATTGTGAAGGTAAATGAAGTTGTCAGTTCCTACGATAATTTCAACATTTATAACTATACTGACGAAGAAATAACCAAAGAACATTTTATGTTGTTATCTAAAGGGATGAAATTCATCCCACATAGTAGGATGAATGTAGTTGAAAATATTTTAGACGTTAAGAAATTCATTAGGAAACTCAATTTGAGCATCAAGTTCGGAGGATCCAAGGTCCCTAATGATAAGGAATTTAGGGTTAGGAGTACATATACTCCACCTTTAAACCCGTTACTAGACACTTTTGAGAAATTGGTGGTAGGCGACATACACAGGCTTTCCAAACGTAGTGTCTTGAGCAATTCCAGTTGGGAACATAATCTTTCCAAAAAAGAGCAGTCCGTGTTAAGAAGGTTACAAGAAAATCCTAAACCCCGGGTTATGAAACCGGATAAAGGTGGCGGGGCAGTGATTTACCCTTCGACCCTATATAACAACAAAATGAATAGTATTTTAATGACATCGGGGAAATACGAGGTATCTTCTCTTAATGAAGTGAACCGAGGATATAGAAAAGTAGATTCCTTGGTGGATGACCTTATACTAGAGGGGAGTATTGATGTAGATTTGGGTAAATTTCTTAAGGTTGAACACCCTATTGTTGGTACTATCGTTAGGTCCACAAGGACCTGTTGGATCCACCATTTAGACCTATAATTTCTGGGAGCTATTCGAAAACGTTTCAATTTGGGAAGGTGGTTGACCAATGGCTAAAATCGAGCCTGGGAAGCATCTCCCATTTGATTTCTGACTCCTGGGATTTTTTGGGGAGGTTGACACCACATATTGCTCATGGAGCTAAATGGTTGGTTACCATTGATGTGGTGGACCTCTTCTCTAGTATACCTCATGAAGAGGGGTTGAGAAGATTCCAGGATAGCATTCAGGAAATAGGTCAGGTCACTTGGGATAGGACCTTATTGATTATGGACTTTATGGAAATTGTGTTAACTCACAATTATGTTTATTATGAGGGAAGGTATTTTAGACAATCTAAAGGGGTCGCAATGGGAGCTGCCTGCGCCCCTATTTATGCAAACCTTGTACTATATAATTGGGAGAAAGAATATATTTTCGGTTCCAAATGGATGGACTACATAGGGTGTTACTTTAGATTTTTGGATGACCTTTTTCTTGTGTGGAAAGGAGGTAGGAGTGAGTTAGATGAATTTTTCGGGTACATAAACTCATGTTGTGAGTACCTGAAATTCACTATTAATGTGGACCAATTAAGTATTCCCTATCTTGATGTATTGGTCACCCTGGATGGTGGAAAATTCAAGTCCAATATACACAGGAAGCCTACCTTCAGTAATTCTTATCTTCATTTCAGCAGTACTCATCCATGGGCTCAAAAGAGGAGTATAGTAAAAGGGCAGTTCATTCGAGCCGCGAGGATGACGTCTGAATTGGGTGATTTAGATATTGAATTGGAGAAAATTGGTATATATTTTTTGGAAAGGGGTTATCCTGTGAGTATGATTAACGATCTCAGGACATACGTCCGACAACAGTGGGGTTACAGGTATACCCCATTGTTGGGTAGGGGGGCAGTAATTAACAAATCTACATCCAAGAGTAACACCGAAATTGCCAGCAATTTTGGAAAAGCTTGTATATTACAATATGGGCACCACAGTAAACATATTAAAAATATTATCCAGCACAACTGGAAGGTATTTCAGACTGATAAAAAGATATGGGAAATTGTGGGGAGTGAACCTCGGTTTGTACACAGGAATGGCCTGAATTTGAAGTTCTTGCTAGAGAACAAACTGACCAAGACTGACAATACGAGGGGAACTACAAAGTGTGGCACGTGTTCCCAATGCCAATATATTACAACAGAGCAGGTAGTTACCCTGGAGAATTTTAATAATACGAAGATCTATTTCCAAAAAGGGAATTGTAGATCAACCAACTTAGTTTATTTAGCTTTATGCACCCACTGCCATTGTTTTTATGTAGGGAAAACCACCCGCTGCCTCCGTAACAGAATATATGACCATCAATACAGTATAAAGAAACAGGATGATAAGAATGCTTTGTGGAAGCATTTAAATGTTAGCAAGGAGTGTTCTAATTTTAAATTTGGCATTTTGGAGGCAGTGAGAATTAATGTAAGGGGTGGTGATATTAAAAAGGCAGTGAGTGAAAAAGAAGTGAGGTGGCAGGTGAGACTTAACGCCTCCACCTACCCTGGGTTAAATGAACATATATCTATTAAACCTGTATTGGATAATTGTAAATGAATTAATAGTTATGGAAACAGGGTTCAATTCACTTTGTTATTGCCCTGATGGAAGTTTGTAAGAGGTTCTGCAGACACTAGCACTTTAAGGTTTTAATTATGTAGGACATGTGATGCATTTTTAAATGTATTTAATGGATTTGTTATTTTAATTGTTTGTTCTGAAGAAGTCCATGTTGGATGAAAGCGCTTAACCGTTGTGTTTTTAATTGTATTAAAAAGTTATTATTTCGAGTATTGCTGGTGTCGTGCTGGTGCCTTGTGCTTTGAGACAGGAGACCGTGCTCACTTTATTTTATATATGTGTACAATCTATGGTACCCAGTACTTCAGGGTACTGTGCTACAGGGCAGAACTCTTATCCTCAGGAGTACGGGGAAAATACATGTGGTCACTGGCATGCTGGATCATAACATTCAGAAAATGATGGAGAATCCTGGATGCTGATGCCTGTGACACCCCCAGCATGTCCCGT